>NC_081191.1:64062821-65262821 GCF_902713425.1 Acipenser ruthenus | reverse complement strand
AGTATTTGACATTTTAAAATAAGCATCATCATTTCATTAAATCCATTAAATGTTTAATAGTCAGCTGCATTCCATATGCAACAAATATAAAAGAAGAAAAAAATTGAAGCCACTCAAACTATTCTGTTCATGGTTAACCCTATCAGTAAAGAATCAGTAAGTTAACAGTAAATCTATGAAGACTAAATTATAAATGGCAATTCTTTATTTTCAATCAGACATACCTTCAACTGAACATGAATGCTAATGAAAACCAACTCTATTTCAAAAACACGCCACATAAATAGTCAATTTCCTGAAATATTATTCTTTTTTTTTAGCTGTAATCATCAAAAAGCATTTTCAGGAAGAATGTCAGGGCTGCTCTCTGTACTCTATTGGTTTCAAATCTTTAATCATTTGTGATGAAATTCTTATCAGTAATAGTAGTAGTGGCATTATTATTATTATTATTATTATTATTATTATTATTATTATTATTATTAGTATTATTATTATTATTATTATTATTGCTTAATTAAACCTTCTAATATTAATAAATATAGTATCTCATATCTTTTTTGCCAGACAGGCAAAACCTGCCAAGGGATAAGCCTTTCAATAACTGTGGTCAATACAAAAATATACTGGATACCTGTGTTTCACCCTGGTGCTTATACAGCAAGTCACAAAACATTTCCAGATACCTGTAGCATGTCAAAAGAACATATATTGAACTTAAAAACCTTACCTCTGACATGGTGTTGATCGTGTCTTGTGGCTGACTATGTGGAACAAATGGAACACTGCAAAGTTCATCCTCCAGAAGGGCCAAACTCACGGTGCAGCCCATCAGGATTTAGCCAAGGTTTTTACCTCTGCTGTCCAGCTTTACTCTCCCCACTTTACAAAAATATCCATCACCTCCACTTCTGGAATATGAATTACTGGCCTATGTCACACAAACTCTTGATTAAACCTGTTGCTCCCTACCTATGCAAGCCCTTTTATATTTGCCATGCCAGGGCAGATGAGAAGATTCCCCTCTCAACGGCACTACTGAGCTTCCTTTTATGCTGTCCTCGTTCCTTATCCCAAAGCCTACAAAACTGCAAAGAGATATGTCTAATGCCTTGGCTCCAGCAAAGGAAATCAGGATTTTCCTCTCCTGGTGGGAGGGTACTTGGATTGCTGAATGTTCTGGATATAATAACCAGGGATAAAGAATTGAAGGAAGTTACATGACAATGCCACTGACCCTCACTATTTGCCAACAGAAATTAGATAATAAAGACATTTTCAGTTTGTATTTTTTTAAAAAAATGAAAAACTGTTTACTTGTACAAACCGTTTGGAGCCAAGGCAGAATGGTTGATAAAGATTCTAGTTATTTTTTTTTATTTTTACAGAAATAACTTGGAAGAAATGTACACAAGTGTTAAAACATGTCATTAAGAACTTTTTACAGACATGCTCAAATTTGTTGGTACCCTTACAGCTCATTGAAATAATGCTTCATTCCTCCTGAAAAGTGATGAAATTAAAAGCTATTTTATCATGTATACTTGCATGCCTTTGGTATGTCATAGAATAAAGCAAAGAAGCTGTGAAAAGAGATGAATTATTGCTTATTCTACAAAGATATTCTAAAATGGCCTGGACACATTTGTTGGTACCCCTTAGAAAAGATAATAAATAATTGGAATATAGTGATATTTCAAACTAATTAGTTTCTTTAATTAGTATCACACATGTCTCCAATCTTGTAATCAGTCATTCAGCCTATTTAAATGGAGAAAAGTAGTCACTGTGCTGTTTGGTATCATTGTGTGCACCACACTGAACATTGCCAGAGAAAGCAAAGGAGAGAGTTGTCTGAGGAGATCAGAAAGAAAATAATAGACAAGCATGGTAAAGGTAAAGGCTACAAGACCATCTCCAAGCAGCTTGATGTTCCTGTGACAACAGTTGCAAATATTATTAAGAAGTTTAAGGTCCATGGAACTGTAGCCAACCTCCCTGGGCGCGGCCGCAAGAGGAAAATCGACCCCAGAGTGAACAGAAGGATAGTGTGAATGGTAGAAAAAGAACCAAGGATAACTGCCAAAGAGATACAAGCTGAACTCCAAGGTGAAGGTACGTCAGTTTCTGATCGCACCATCCGTCACTTTTTGAGCGAAAGTGGGGTCCATGGAAGAAGACCCAGGAGGACTCCACTTTTGAAAGAAAAACATAAAAAAGCCAGACTGGAATTTGCTAAAATGCATATTGACAAGCCACAATCCTTCTGGGAGAATGTTCTTTGGACAGATGAGTCAAAACTGGAGCTTTTTGGCAAGTCACATCAGCTCTATGTTCACAGACGAAAAAATGAAGCTATCAAAGAAAAGAACATCATACCTACAGTGAAACATGGAGGAGGCTCGGTTATGTTTTGGGGCTGCTTTGCTGCGCCTGGCACAGGGTGCCTTGAATCTGTGCAGGGCACAATGAAATCTCAAGACTATCAAGGGATTCTGGAGCGAAACGTACTGCCCAGTGTCAGAACGCTCTGTCTCCAACAGGATAATGACCCAAAACACACAGCTAAAAGCACCCAAGAATGGATAAGAACAAAACATTGGACTATTCTGAAGTGGCCTTCTATGAGTCCTGATCTGAATCCTATCGAACATCTATGGAAAGAGCTGAAACTTGCAGTCTGTATAAGGCACCCATCAAACCTGAGACAGCTGGAGCAGTTTGCTCAGGAAGAGTGGGCCAAACTACCTGTTAACAGGTGCAGAAGTCTCATTGAGAGCTACAGAAAACGTTTGATTGCAGTGATTGCCTCTAAAGGTTGTGCAACAAAATATTAGGTTAGTGGTCCCATCATTTTTGTCCATGCCATTTTCATTTGTTTTCTTATTTACAATATTATGTTGAATAAAAAATCAAAAGCAAAGTCTGATTTCTATTAAATATGGAATAAACAATGGTGGATGCCAATTACTTTTGTCAGTTTCAAGTTATTTCAGAGAAAATTGTGCATTCTTCGTTTTTTGTGGAGGGGTACCAACAAATTTGAGCACGTCTGTATATAGTTAGTACGTTTACCAATATTTATTTATTTTGGTATTTACATCTCACGCTTGCTCATATTCACGTAATGTGGAGCAGTGTGGAGTAGTGGTTAGGGCTCTGGACTCTTGACCGGAGGGTTGTGGGTTCAGTCCCCAGTGGGGGACACTGCTGTTGTACCCTTGAGCAAGGTACTTTACCTAGATTGCTCCAGTAAAAAACAAACAAACAAACAAAAAAAAACCAACTGTATAAATGGGTAATTGTATGTAAAAAAATACTGTGATATCTGTATAATGTGAAATCTTGTAACAATTGTAAGTCGCCCTGGATAAGGGTGTCTGCTAAGAAATAAATAATAATAATAATAGAGAAAACAGCATGCAGATGAGCCTAACAACTGAATTAAATTATAGGGATTAACCCTTTAGCATACCATGTGCATGTGCTGCAAAGTAAGTGCAAAGCTTAAGATGAGGTCCTAATTTTCCAAAATAAAATTCCTCACACAAAATAACCTTTACTGAACTTTTACGAATCATGAAAAATAGCTTTTCTAGAAAGAGCCTCCTATCCTTTACCACAATGTTCAACAGCAGCTCTCACTTTTAAATATGTATATTAAAAGAAAATATTCAGGTAGATATTAAAAAGCTAGGCAGTGCATTCCATGTTAATATTAATCACTGCCTCAGACACATATATACATTTTAAATAGCATGGGCCTACAGGGGGAAAGTTCTGGAATTTGTGAATATTCCCTTAGGGCCCCTTATAATGTGATCCAGGCCTGCTGGCTGCAAAATAACAGCGGCTCATATACCAGGAAATGGTCTACATGTGTTGAAATGTTTTCATTCAGTGTAGCGGTTCTGTATTGACACTAATATATAACCAAATGGGTTATGCAAAAAAAAAAAAAAAAATCATTATAGAATTAATTTGGCTTATATGGGAAATAGTTAGGTGATGACCAAATACTTTTCTTATAGTATTATGAGAGTGTACTGAACCTACTGCGCTCCAGGTATTAGTGCAGATGTTAAACTGCATTATGTTGCTTTATTTACAAATGTTTGCTTAACATTACCAAACAAAAAAATGTCTGTGGTTATGCTTCACCTTCATTACAGTGATACACAAGAAACTTCCCAATGATTTGTAAATATAAGTCGTTCTTTAAAATAAATAAAAATAACAATTGGTCGCTCTAAATTAAAAAAATAAATAAAATAAAATAAAATTGTCAGTAAAAGTATGAATAAAAACCTGCAAGTATATTTCTGAGATGTTGGATGAATTAAGTAAAACTTAAAGAAATTAGATTTATTTGAAAACAGAAGTACATGGTGATATGTAGACCCTTTACTCTACTGTCTTTATTAAAACAATAAACACTCATCATAAAATCTGAAATAAAACTAAGAATACATTGACAGAAACATTTTTCAACTTTGTTTCTTGCTTGGAAGTTTTACCTCCACAAATGAAAACTAGCTGCACTAATGACACCTGCATGAAATCCCCACACAAGATGCTACCGTATAAAGTTACCAGTTTTGTTCAAGCCTGACAGAGCACAAAAGACAGGATTATGCAACAAGCCCATTCAACCTCCTGAACAAAGTCATGGTGTTGAAGCTGTCCAGTGTGCACAAGGGCAGGAAGTCAAATGACTAGGCAAGACTATTTTAATACCTTAGACAAGGAGGCAATTAAATAGTGGTCATCCAGCTTGCTGAAATATTTCATATCCAGTGTAACAGTCAATTAAATTCCTTCAATTATTAAATACAACAACCAGATGTTTCCTATCAAAATATTCTGGGGTCTGAAAAGTATGTATTTCCATTTTCAACTATTTATAGGACTGATCATACCAGTATCATTTTTCAGTGTCCTACAAAAATACCCCAAAACTTTTGTCATACATACAGAAAGCAAGACAGCTCCATTATTTTGAAGCAATATCAATACAGATTTTGAAATCAATGGCTATGTTTGCAATGACTTTTGGCACCCAGAATGGAATGTGTTTTTTGTAGAATTTTGATGTATCATTCTGTTATCCTGCTGTAGTTTTCTAGACTTTGAAAATGCGCATTCCAGCATGGAGGGTTGTAGGCCACCCTTACACAATTTTACAACAGTATTTTTGCATGGTATTTGTGCAGTTTTCTCCTTACTTTTCCCATGTTTATAGTATGCATTTACCATAGTTTACCCTAGTTTGACATGTCTATCATTATGCTTTACCATGTCTCACTATTGTGCCTCTATAAGTGCCGTGATTAGATAACAATTATCTTACCGTATAAATGTTAGTTTAAAAAGCTGTTCTAGAAATGAATAAGGTACTTCTTTTATTAATCTCATTGCATCCAGTACAATTTGATTTGTCCTTGTGAAATTACAAAATGGTTCCCGTTGTAATTACAGTATTCCTTGCCAAGTCATTTTTATGGAATGTCTTATATGTTTGTTTCGTTTATGGGGAGTTAGGGAAGAGTCCTCATTGTACTTGGATGCAGTTTACAGTTTTATTGCTAAGTGATTTTGACAGAAACTCTTATATACTAGACTATAGAATTTGTTTTGACTAATTACCTGCATGCTATTATTGTTTGTTTTGTCATGCTGTACGAATAAATCTTTATTGTTTTAATAAACTGAATAATATATAAGCTTGCTTATGTATCAACCTCAGGCTGGAACTTGAATCAAGAGTAATAACCTACTATTTGTTATAGCATGTAAATCTGATGTTATTTTCAGAGGATAACATCACAAAGGATCTATGTACTGTAATCAATACTAATTGTTAAATTCCTTAATAATTAGAATATACATCTGTATCTACTATATATACCCCCTACACTGAAACAGAAATACACTTACATATCTCCTGTAATCCCGTTACAAGTCCTGTGCTAAGAAATGCTTATCGCACAACATCAGAACAAATAACACAAGGACCAATGAAACTCTGTGTCAAAAAGTAAAAGACAACCAGGGAAAGGGCACAGAGCTACATCAGCGCTTCTCTAAGGTTGTCAAAAGTACAACCCTCAGGAATCTCACAACAGACTTCTCTGAATAATCTCAAAACGGGTTAATCTGTTTATATGGTACATTTTTATGAATATAAATTATAAATACAGTATAGTCAAGATACACACATTTGTAAACTGTTGGTGATAAAATCACTGAAATGTGAGAAGCAAGCCTAAATCTCCATGCGGCTAAATCAATAAAGCTTTAGCTTGCAGTCCTTAAAATCATAGCATTAAATCCAGCTGTTGAAAAATATTTAATATAAAAATACTCTTATAAAAACTATAGTAGTTATAGTCTTTCTTTGAAAATGATTTGGAGTTACCAGACACATTTTGTTTTACATACCGTGAAGCTATTCTGGTGGTCACATTGCAGTGGTAACCATATAACAAAGCACATATTAATAGTACTTACCGGTAGTTATAAAAAAATAAAAATAAAAACTTAAATTTATTTAGTAGTAGCGGTAGCCTATTGGCACAACTTTCCCACAGCACATTAACAAAAGTTGTTTGTGCTATGAGGGAATCTTAATGAAAGGGGAGTGGCTCTGTTTATTTGTTTCAGGAATAATATCGCTTCTGTCATACAGCCATTGACAGCTGAGAGATTTTAAAAGATTAAACACATTTACAGTGGGTCCCAAAGGGATGGACTCCGGTACTACCTCAAATTGTATGGTAACTCAAGGCATGTCAAACTCCTGCAATGCAGATTGAATTGTAAACTTAATACATTTCCTAGCAGAAGGTTCCAGAGAGCTTTTAGTGATAAATCCCCCGCACCCAAAATCACTCTCTGGTTATGCATATTTTATGAAGATTTTACAGCTTTAACCCTAATGCCTGTCACATAAGTACAGGGTAGCCACTTTTTGTCACTGATAAAAAACAGACATGGGAGAAAGGAAGTTGTATTTTCAGCAAAACCAAAACTGTGTACAGCAACTTTTATGAAACACACAAGGTCCTGAGCAAATTGGCAGCAATTGCAATTATGCACATTTAATTGATTTGTTGATTGATTACACTGTGCAAAAAGTATGACGGCCTCCTAGCATTCAACAGCAATTAATCCAGGTAGCGTCTACTTTAACAAACAGAGTATTACATTCCTGTAATATCTGTGATGTTGAGTGACATCAGCGTGGAGGCGTTTGGTAGCTAACACACACCACTGAACTTCTGTAAGTTAGCTACAAAGACCACCCAACTGAACTATAATGAAACGGTGTTCATCATTAAAAAAAATACATACTGTTGATGGATTTAGTGGATTTCACGCTGAGGGATGTACAATCACCAAAACCCCAAGAAGGGTACTGGCAGGTTTCAAAACTCATCCGAGATAGACCACCCTCAAACAAGCAAAGACAATAAATGTACCATCTTTTCAATATAACTAAGAAATAAGAATGTTTTCAAAGACAAAAATAAGAAAAAGGGTTACATTGAATAGACAAATTAGCATAGGCACAAGTTGTTATGTTGTCCATCAATACTCAGTGCTAAATGTGGTGCCTAAATACACTTCACACTTCAGTACTGAGATGAGAGCTACATGTTTTGGAAAGTGATGTAAGTATTGCTAGCAATCTTTTAAAAGGGTAAAAGTAAATTACTTTTCCAAGAACTTTAAAATAGATAATTATTTTAAAGAGATTATTACATTCCACTGTGAACGTGCCTATATGCATGGTCCTAATGACTTCACATAATCCAATTCTAGCTTGTTTGCTTAGAATTAAAGAACATTTCACATTTACACTACACTTCTGTACATAAGCAAAACTTATCATCAGACTTAGCGAACAGTAACATAGTAATCTTACGTAAAGTTATCAAAACGTGCACATTTGTTTACAGGGTACTCTGTACTGACTGCAAAATAAGTTTAGTTTACCGAGAAAAAAAAAGATGGTTTCATATTCAGGTTTTCATTGTACTTAATACTGCAGTCATGCCATATTTGAATCTGCCTACAGGCCTTGGAGTTTGCCTGGGTTCACAGGAGGATTTAAAAAATATGGCAACTCTTCTTGAAGGAAATGAAGGAGAGTGGCTCAAAGAACCCTGAGGCCTGTACCCTGTGCAGTACCTGTATGCATATATTCTTGCTAAGTAGATCAGCTACTTACTGACTGGCTATTCAGGCGTAGGTTAGCAAGTCAGTTAAAAAGTCCTTTGATAAAAAGTCAACAGGCAAACAGTTTTTACAAATAATTATTACAATATGCTATTTAATCTCTACAGTTGGTCAAAAAAACAACTTTGGTCTCTGAGACCTAGGGCTGAATTATGCTTCGGGGGAAAATCCAAAACCAAAAAAAGTAATGTGATAACATATACACAGGTCTTGAATATGAGGCGCTGTTAGGGACATAATTCAAACTGGCACCTCATACATACTCTACATACTGAAACCTCATACACTATATACTGAAATATCATACCCTATTACTGAAATCTCATACACTACATAGTGAAACCTCATACACTACACAGTGAAATTGCATGTACTACATAATTAAAAAAAAGATTACTTTATTTATTTCTTCATTTTAAATATATCTTTTTTAAAACAGCAGCACATGCAAGCACAGTGTGTGTTCAGTGTGTTTTCAAACAAAATGAATTACATTTGTATGTAGTTATTGGTGATTATTACATTTATAGTTAACTCTTATAGGGAAAGATTCCACATTACAATAAAGCAGTACACAACATTTGTTTCTCAATAACTTATTTTACAACTAATTATTTTGCAACAAAACGTTTTTTCATCCTCATACTGGCAAATGATTGAAAGTTATTGGTAGAATAACCTGTCAAACAAAATACGTGGTGTATTTATTGAAATGCTCATGTGGATTGTGTTAAGTGGGTAAAAGAAATACAGAATTAAAAAACAGAATTTGTGAACACAAAAGTGCTACAAGGAATCGTGACCCTAAACCATCAGTAGCGAGACATTTTAACCTAATGGGACATGACATCTCCTCCCTTAGATTCTTGGGTATTGAATTGGTTAAGAATCCAAGGAGGGGTGGTGATCGAGACAAAAATAAGCTAAATGGATACTTAGGCTTCAAACTGAATCTCCAGGAGGGACAAATGAGGAACTTTCATTGGTTCCACTTCTGTAATTGTATCATTGCAAAATAATTTGTTGTAAATTAAGCTATTGAGAAACAACTGTTGTGTACTATTTTATTGTAATGTTGAATCTTTCATTTTAAGAATTAATGAATTAACTAATTATAATAATCACCAATAACAAGATACAAATGCTATTATTTTTTTTTAATACTCACTGAACAAGGCATCTAGCCACAATGCGTCTGTGCTTGCATGTGCTGCTGTTTTACAAAAATAATTTAAAATGAAGAAATAAATAAAGCAATATTTTTTTAATTTAAATTTTTTGATTTCACCATGTATTGTATGAGGTTTCAGTGTGTAGTGTATGAAATGTCAGTATATAGGGTATGATATTTCAGTATGTAGTGTATGAGGTGTCAGTTTGAATTATGTCCCAAATGGCACCTCATAGTCAAGACCTGTGTATATGTTATCACATTACTTTCTTCGGTTTCTGATTGCACCTAACCATGAATTCACACATTCCTAAAAACAATGGCCTGAAATTAAATAATTAAAATTAAATAGATAAAGCAAATAGGTAAAACATTAGCAACATGTGATAATAAGTCACATAAAAGTAAGCAACTAGAGCAACTTGACACTAGTAATAAAATGTTCTCATCTGTTGATTTCTTTCTTGGTAAAACATGTTAAACAGGGGTCAGTTCTGCTCTATTTGGAAAATGGCTTGAGGACAACCTGTACTGTACTGAAACTAAATTACACAAGATGTTTCATTCTGCACAAGCCACTTTCAATTTGCCCTGTGCTTCCTGTATATGCCCATCATGCACTTGGGTAACATAAGAACATAAGAACATAAGAAAGTTTACAAACGAGAGGAGGCCATTCAGCCCATCTTGCTCGTTTGGTTGTTAGTACCTTATTGATCCTAGAATCTCATCAAGCAGCTTCTTGAAGGATCCCAGGGTGTCAGCTTCAACAACATTACTGGGGAGTTGGTTCCATACCCTCACAATTCTCTGTGTAAAAAAGTGCCTCCTATTTTCTGTTCTGAATGCCCCTTTATCTAATCTCAATTTGTGACCCCTGGTCCTTGTTTTTTTTTTCAGGTCAAAAAAGTCCCCTGGGTCGACATTGTGTATACCTTTTAGGATTTTAAATGCTTGAATCAGATCACCGCGTAGTCTTCTTTGTTCAAGACTGAATAGATTCAATTCTTTTAGCCTGTCTGCATACGACATGCCTTTTAAACCCGGGATAATTCTGGTTGCTCTTCTTTGCACTCTTTCTAGAGCAGCAATATCCTTTTTGTAACGAGGTGACTAGGACTGAACACAATATTCTAGGTGAGGTCTTACTAATGCATTGTAAAGTTTTAACATTACTTCCCTTGATTTAAATTCAACACTTCTCACAATATATCCGAGCATCTTGTTGGCCTTTTTTATAGCTTCCCCACATTGTCTAGATGAAGACATTTCTGAGTCAACATAAACTCCTAGGTCTTTTTCATAGATTCATTCTTCAATTTCAGTATCTCCCATATGATATTTATAATGCACATTTTTATTGCCTGTGTGCAATACTTTACACTTTTCTCTATTAAATGCCATTTGCCATGTGTCTGTCCAGTTCCGAATGCTGTCTAGATCATTTTGAATGACCTTTGCTGCTGCAACAGTGTTTGCCACTCCTCCTATTTTTGTGTCGTCTGCAAATTTAACAAGTTTGCTTACTATACCAGAATCTAAATCATTAATGTAGATTAGGAATAGCAGAGGACCTAATACTGATCCCTGTGGTACACCACTGGTTACCTCACTCCATTCTGAAGTTTCTCCTCTAATCAGTACTTTCTGTTTTCTACATGTTAACCACTCCCTAATCCATGTGCATCGATTTCCTTGAATCCCTATTGCGTTCAGTTTGAGAATTAATCTTTTATGCGGGACTTTGTCAAAAGCTTTCTGGAAATCTAAATAAACCATGTCGTATTCTTTGCAATTGTCGATGTTGCATCCTCAAAAAAATTAAGCGGGTTAGTTAGACAAGATCTCCCTTTCCTAAAACCTGTCTCCCAGGATATTGTTATCATATAGGTAATTTTCACTTTTGGTTCTTATTATAGTTTCCATAAGTTTACATATAATAGAAGTCAGGCTTATTGGTCTGTAGTTACCTGGTTTGGTTTTGTCTCCCTTTTTGTGGATCGGTATTACATTTGCAATTTTCCAGTCTGACAGTACAACCCCTAAAATACACTCCCCTGTAGATGTCTTTGACACTCTGGATATCACAGGGCTGTGGTACAAGCTTACAAGGAAGAAATGATGAACAGTCAGGAGACAAGTTAATCCTTTAGCAAATCACTGCATACATGGTTCAATTCCTCCAGTACCAACTCAGAGTTGCCTAAAAATATGCATTTTTCAGACACACTGTGATTTGTACAGTACTAAAAATTCTTTGTGCAAAATGCTGATGTTGAAGGTTATTGGGGGATATGTTTCTTACATGTTAAACAAGGGGTACAAGCAAGACAGTAACAATAATGTTATGCATCTTTACTGAGCCACCTTACTGTATAAGCAATTTCTTACAAACATTACCCCCTCTCTACCAGAACTTCCATGAATTATTATAACTCTGTTGTCTTGTTGCAAAGTGTGCTTCACAGAGTCTGACAAAAAATATATACAGACGTGCTCAAATTTGTTGGTACCCCTTTACAAAAAACGAAGAATGCACAATTGTCTCTGAAATAACTTGAAACTGACAAAAGTAATTGGCATCCACCATTGTTTATTCCATATTTAGTAGAAATTAGACTTTGCTTTTGATTTTTTATTCAACATAATATTGTAAATAATAAAACAAATGAAAATGGCATGGACAAAAATGATGGGACCGCTAACCTAATATTTTGTTGCACAACCTTTAGGGGCAATCACTGCAATCAAACGTTTTCTGTAGCTCTCAATGAGACCTGCACCTGTTAACAGGTAGTTTGGCCCACTCTTCCTGAGCAAACTGCTCCAGCTGTCTCAGGTTTGATGGGTGCCTTCTCCAGACTGCAAGTTTCAGCTCTTTCCATAGATGTTTGATAGGATTCAGATCAGGACTCATAGAAGGCCACTTCAGAATAGTCCAATGTTTTGTTCTTATCCATTCTTGGGTGCTTTTAGCTGTGTGTTTTGGGTCATTATCATGTTGGAGGACTCATGACCTGCGACTGAGACAGAGCTTTCTGACACTGGGCAGTACGTTTCGCTCCAGAATGCCTTGATAGTCTTGAGATTTCATTGTGCCCTGCACAGATTCAAGGCACCCTGTGCCAGGCGCAGCAAAGCAGCCCCAAAACATAACCGAGCCTCCTCCATGTTTCACTGTAGGTATGGTGTTCTTTTCTTTGAAAGCTTCATTTTTTCATCTGTGAACATAGAGCTGATGTGACTTGCCAAAAAGCTCCAGTTTTGACTCATCTGTCCAAAGGACATTCTCCCAGAAGGATTGTGGCTTGTCAATATGCATTTTAGCAAATTCCAGTCTGGCTTTTTTTATGTTTTTCTTTCAAAAGTGGAGTCCTCCTGGGTCTTCTTCCATGGAGCCCACTTTCGCTCAAAAAGCGACGGATGGTGCGATCAGAAACTGACGTACCTTCACCTTGGAGTTCAGCTTGTATCTCTTTGGCAGTTATCCTTGGTTCTTTTTCTACCATTCGCACTATCCTTCTGTTCAATCTAGGGTCGATTTTCCTCTTGCGGCCGCGCCCAGGGAGGTTGGCTACAGTTCCATGGACCTCAAACTTCTTAATAATATTTGCAACTGTTGTCACAGGAACATCAAGCTGCTTGGAGATGGTCTTGTAGCCTTTACCTTTACCATGCTTGTCTATTATTTTCTTTCTGATCTCCTCAGACAACTCTCTCCTTTGCTTTCTCTGGTCCATGTTCAGTGTGGTGCACACAATGATACCAAACAGCACAGTGACTACTTTTCTCCATTTAAATAGGCTGAATGACTGATTACAAGATTGGAGACATGTGTGATACTAATTAAAGAAACTAATTAGTTTGAAATATCACTATAATCCAATTATTTATTATCTTTTCTAAGGGGTACCAACAAATGTGTCCAGGCCATTTTAGAATATCTTTGTAGAATAAGCAATAATTCATCTCTTTTCACAGCTTCTTTGCTTTATTCTATGACATACCAAAGGCATGCAAGTATACATGATAAAATAGCTTTTAATTTCATCACTTTTCAGGAGGAATGAAGCATTATTTCAATGAGCTGTAAGGGTACCAACAAATTTGAGCACGTCTGTATATCTTACATTTTGGCTGCAGTTAACCTCATTAGGGAAAATCAACCAAAACAAATATTTGCACATACTGTCATCTCTTCAGACAAGACACATTATATAACTATTATTATTATTTATTTCTTAGCAGACACCCTTATCCAGGGCGACTTACAATTGTTAAAGGATACCACATTATTTTTTACATACAATTACCCATATATACAGTTGTTTTTTTTTACTGGAGCAATCTAGGTAAAGTACCTTGCTCAAGGGTACAGCAGCAGTGTCCCCCACCTGGGATTAAACCCACAACCCTCCGGTCAAGAGTCCAGAGCCCTAACCACTACTCCACACTGCTGCCCTAAACTAAAAGCAGATAAGGCTGCTACAATACAAAATGTTTCCCAGAGCCATTGCTACTGTAGGTTACCTGGAGCCAGGTCCTACTTATTCTGGTCTCTGGTGTATATTTCCATAAAATATTTATTCTGTGTCTTTAAGCAACTTTTTTTCTACAGCTGTCTGTCAATATGTTTCTTCTTTTTGTTTTTCCATGCCATTCATAGATACTGAAAGTTAAACAGTAGCTCTTGTCAAACCCACTCCGTGTATATTAAATTTCCTGTGGAAATTAGGACATTATATTTACTTTCACACAATCAATTAGGTTCAATTGAAATATGGTGATGATAACACATCGGAAATGCAAAAGCAAACAATCATCACAGCAGTAAGTTGAGAAAAAAAAAAAGCTGATGACAGATAAACTGCAAGATTAAGCACATTTCAGTACAAATTAAATCAAACTACAAAACATGTCACAACACCACATATCCAACTGTTTTCTCTCATTCTGATTTCCTTCACTCAAACTGCCTAGGGATGTTTACAAAATCTCAATGTCATTAAATAATAGGACTTGATTCTTTCAATTATACAAAATATTGTCTAATGTATAACCTACTAATCAGAAAGTAATCTGTTATTTTAAAATGGGCTTTAAAAATACAGTGGATAAAAGATGCTATATTATTGCATCTAAATGCAGGCATTTCTAAAAACTGCACACTGGGGTGACAGCGAAATATTCATCTTTCTGGAGAGAACCAGGTTCAGGGGTCACTCCATTCATTGGAGTAGGCAATAATTACTGACACACAGATTGTCTCCTCTTTGTGAGGTCTTTGCGTTTTTCAAATCTTGGATCAAAAGCTTTTTGTCATTAAGAGGATACAAGGCACAGCAGGGAGAGTTCTTAAGAGCAGAGGCGATTAATACTTATACCATCTTCTATCAATGCCACCATAGACCAGCACCAATTCCTCAGGACTAAACACATGACATAGGATTCCCAGTGGCAAAGTCCCAGGGCTGTAGTTTAAAACAATTTGGGTGTTCTCTCAGTTATACGTTAATTATATACATATTATAAACTGAAATAGCCCACTGGGGTAGTAACTGTCAGGCTAGGATGAAGGAAAGCTCTGAGCACAGCTATTAATTACAAAGTGCCTAAGGCTACAATTCTTCTGAGTATTTAAGGTATGTGAGAGAAAGTGTATCACATACAAACACCAATACCATATGTATGAAACATATGTTTTTAATTTCTTCAATGATTCAATTATTCTGCTATTTAACTGTTATTTAATTTTCCATGCTGCCTGATGTAATGCCTGATGTAATGTTTAGTACATTTAAGGTCTATTGCTTAAAATATCTTTAAACTGGAATTAATAATTACATACGGACAGACAGATATACAAGCAAACATACATTTCAGTTTCTCTATCCAGATCATTTTTGACAGGAAGCTAGTCTTTATTTTCCCCTTTGACTGAAGTCTGAAGCATCTAAAGAGTGGATAAAGTACCACATTTGCTCTAAAAATCTTGCAACAGTATGTGGTGTGTGATTTATTTTTTTACATCCACTAACAGTGTTGCAGAGGGACAGGTCAATGGTTTACCTAATGTACCTAGAATTTAGATTTAATTTAGGGAGCACCATTGAAACAAGAAGGGGGTACTTTAAACTTCAGTTACCGAGATATGATGAAAAACAGAAAATAATACAAAGTGAATCTAACAACAATACAAATACATTAGTTAAGATAACTATGATGAAATATCAAGTTGAACAGGGCTTTTCAGGGAATGCCAGCATAATCCAAAAGGGAATGATTGAAACATCACCATGACATAGTGAAGGATCCTTGTTTTTCATGTGCTTGATATATGTATTTTTTGCAAATATTCTGAAACAAATAAATCCTACTCCATTTTATATGGGAGGTTCATATATATTTACAGTCTCAGCTGTATGTTGAAGAGACCCATGAGGATTACTTACTTGCCAATATGTATGCGATTTGAGGAAGCAAAGTAGTGACATACTACACAAATCCAATACAGAAGGTTTTGAAGTTTGAAGTCTTAAAAACACCATGTTTTTCAAATCTGATATTATATCCATGCACTTATTGATACTGCCAGGCAACCCACCATAATTTCTTTTGACAATTTACCAATCAGTGACAAATTCTGGAGGGTTACACATAACAATTCAAATGATGGTTTCCACCACATCTAATCTAACAGATGTTGTTTTAAAGTGGGGCCGTTCTTAAGGGGAACAGGTTTAAAAATCTACTCATACTAAACAACAACAACAACTTCAGTGGTCTTCAGAAAATTATTTTAATTACTTCTGTAAGTTTTACATCGACATCTCAGGAGTTCCTCCAAATGGCTTTCTTTATGTGAATGGGCAAGATTTTTTAGAGCCAATTAAATAATTTATGGGATTCAGACAAGCAATTCAAATTCTACACAGTTGCCCAGGCTCCTTCATTAAGAGGTCCAAAATCTGGCCATCAAAGGCAGACTCCCTGGAGTCCGTGGTTAATGAAAGCTCTTGGATCTAAAGAGACTATGATTAGAGTTTAATGAGACAAAGTATGTTGAATTAATATCAGGGTTTATGCTTACACTATGATTTTCATACCAACGGTTGTACTCCCATCTCCCCAAAAAATAGAATAAAGAATTCAATAACAAATAATCATTCACTTCTAAAAGCTCACAGGATGCCAAGAAAGGCTACAATTAACCTCAAGCTATGCTACTTAAATTACCAAACATATTATACATAATATGATGAGAGACTGGTTCACTACTGTTTCTTTCAACATGGCTTACTGTAAAGAAAGCAATACCTTAATTACAAAGCTGTTTTCCAAACAAACACGTTTAAGCTTCCTGTAATACCAAAGTGATAATTCCAAAAACAAACAAGAAGAGGCCTTTCGGACTTCAATGCCGGCATGTACAAAAGGCTCAACCAACAGAGAACACATTACAGTATCATAAAATGTCTTTTTAGAAGGTTCTTAGGCCATTATAGCACCAGCATGAGAAATTGCTAATAGAGTATCACTAAAATCCAAGCAATCAAGTCAAGCAGGATTTAAAAATTGGACAGTTACAGATGGAGCCCAAAACTGTACCAATGGCATTATTATAGCAGCTGTAGTTTATTTTATTTTTTAACTGTAGGAAGCTGAGGTGCTGTTTTTGTAATGCTGTGTGTGTGTGTGTGTGTGTGTGTGTGTCTCAAATCATGAATTGTGAGCATGTTTGTTAGAAGGACCAAGAAAAGGTACTGGAGGATACCAAGCTATATTGTAAATCACAAGACTGCTTGGTAATTATGTGCATTAATAACTTTTTGTATCGCTTGCTGTTTTTGAGGTTTAATAAAGCATTAGTAATAAACTAACTAATTGGTGTATTGGGCAAATCATTCTGGGTTAATCCATAAAATCAGACTCACACCACAGACTGAATGCATGTGATTTATACTTACACTTTGAACCAGGGCACCACCACATTCAGTCATCCCTTGGCCTTGGTCCCATAAAAGAGAACAGTGTACTTTAGACCCCAGTGTACCAGAAACAGACATTGAAGCCACTCACCCACGGAGCAGTACAGAGGACGGTGGATAGCTTGTTTTTTGTTTTCCCTGCAAATACTGAGACAGATCTGGAGCTGTGTAATAATGCAGTACTTATCACATGTTGTGGGAATACAGCTAGCCAGACCTGCTAACTAGTTCTATAGTACACAGTTTGTCACAATATACTGTATTCTTTCGAATGTAATGCATACTTTTTAAACCAATATTTTCTTCTCAAAAATAAAATTTGAGTATAGTGATGCATGTATTAAAATCACCAACAAAAGATGTGACTGCCCGAGTACACAAACAGGAATGTTACTCACTGCCCGAGAACAGACAGACAAAAATGTTACTGCCCAGTCTCGAATCATCCATAACATACAGGCAGCAATTTTCAAAGAAGCAGGAGTCATTGTCTGGGAGATGTCAAGTAATAATGAGGACTTCACCAACTCAGACTAGGAGAGATACATTGTTGTTACAGGCATTTTCACCAGTATACAATATGCTTTACCAATATGCCTTATAGATGAGCATTTCATTGCAAAAAATGTAGTATTCATTTGTATAAATGATTCTATATGCATAATTGAGATTGTATCTTTGTAAACGCATCATTAATTGATGTTTTATTTTTTTTCTCAAATTCAGGGTAGTAATTTGGGCTGCCTTAAATATGAAGGAATATGGTAAATATTTTCTGCCCAGCCTGTAGGTATACTAGGCCAGTTTTTCAAGCATGTATATGTGTTGTATAAACTTTGTATTTAGTAAAGCTACTGTCAGTGACTTAGAAATCCTTATCCATATGATGGCTAAGATAAAAAAAAATGTTTAAAGTAAATTTACTTTCAAATAACTTTAGATGTGTTTCTCTACTATATACACATACACAAAAACTAAACATTTTGATGCTAAACCTATTAGTCACTGTATACATACTCTTTTTATCTTTCAAAGAAAAATGTAAATGGGTATTTACAGTTCTAAATAAATAGCCAGAGCTGACAGTGATTTGCATAGGATTACAATAGTCTCACAGACAGCCTAGAGCATGTCTTTAGGATGTCAACACATTCAGGTCAAGGACCAGGTTAAAAGTATTACCTTTGTGTGCGCAGGCTATAGAAAAGTGAATGTGCTGACATCCCCAAGCAGTCACAAGATACCTTTACTAAATTAGTTGTTTTTAAAACAAAACTAAATAAAACTGCAGTTACCATGGATGCTGAGTTATTTTCTGGCTATGTTTAATTAAAAAAAAAAAAAAAACATATTCTTTCCCCCTGTATTATCACTTGTTTAAGACTTTGCCTCTTCGATGCAACACATTTCTTTGGAGTTTCCCAGTGAGGTGAAAGTTACTTCTTTATTGGTACAAAAACTAAACACCACTGAATAAACAAGACTTTGCAAATTAAAAGTGGACAAATGTAAACAGACTGGAATGTCACATAAAAACTAACTAACAAGTAAGCCACTGACTGGTGAAGTTGAACTCACTGCTTCAATAAAAAAAACCCTTCCTATCTTTAATGTTAGTGGCACTTTGAAGTACTTAGTGGGCAATAAATTAATGCAAACTTCCATTTCCAGTTACATCTGTCCTCATTCTGTTAGCTCAAGATCCATCAGTAAAGAAGCAGGATTTTCTACTAGCCTCTAATCTTTTTGTCATTATGCAGAGTTGAGGCTCCGGCATTTATATGAAAAGAAGATGAAGCTTGACAGCTCACCTAATGCACTTTTTAACTAACAACTAAATGGATAGGAGGTTAAAATGTAATATTGCTACTTTAACATAAAGTCTAATGTATGTGATTTTCCTTTGGCATACTTGTATAACAAAAACGTGAATATTCTTTTGGTCAATGCAATTGCATTATAGCTGCTATTGCATACACTCTGTATAAGGTTGACAGCTTTATAAATGCAAGAGATGTGTCAGTACGATGTAGGTACAAGCATTATTACACACATTACAAATGAATCTACTCCCCAGGACTAGAAACCATCTAAATAATGGCAAAAAGCTTAAAATAAAATGAACGCTGATGGCAGCTATTCTCATAGCATCTTTCCAGCTCAGTAAATAGGCTACTGAAGAAGAAATTGGGGAAAAACTAAGTTAAAAACAAGTCTCGCCCAGCACTGTGTTTACATAGAGAAGCACCCAGTGCCTTTGTCATAATCATTAAGACCCTCCACATCAGGCATTACCAGGAATTATGGATCGTTTGATTGTAGTAGCCAAGTGAGCCATAATGGCTGGTAATGTCCAATGTTACAGCACAATTAATTATCGTTTTTTATTTATTTCAATTGTTTATATGTATGTATGTATATATTGGATGGATCTGATTTTGATGCAATGCATACAGATTTTGAATATAGATTTTCATATATTTAGTACTAATATTGCTACTTTATTTTACCATATTGCATAGTATGTGAAAAACGACAGTCCTAGTTCAGTATTTAATTATAAGAAATATATTTTCTCTTTTAACCATAGTCATGATATAAAAGACACGTTGAGGTGAATAAATAAATACTAGAACTGGCATCACTATCTGTTACAAGAGAAATGCAAATGAAAGTGGCATTTCTTTTGCAGCAAAATACAAACTGATAATAAGCAGAAGTGACATATCCTGTTTCACAGAACACAAGTTCAAACAACTAGAAATTACATCTTCTGTGAATGGAAGCATGTACTGGAACACAAATAGACAGAAGACCTCTTTCCTGATATAGGTAACAACTTGGCTTGCTTTCAGCAAAGAGTCATTTCACATTAGTCCTTGTCACTATTTACTTTGCAACTAATGATATTATGGCTATGCAGAACACTGAAAACAATCCCACCATTGTGACTGAAAGTGTGGCTTATTCATACAATTATACATACAATTAAGCAAACCTGATAATCCCACTGTAACATACCTGTAATAAATATTCTACTTCAGACATTAACATACATTCGTATTTAAAAGTATAAAACAAAACTGTACCTGTTTAGCACCATGTGACAAGAGCGGGACAGAGCATTCAAGTGTTTTTTTCTGTGTCTTCTTCCGACAGCAGTGAATATGAACACCTGGCATTTTGTCTCTGGTCTTCAACAAACTAGTACGTAGAGGAGCTGAGTCCAGGTTTCACAGTCATTAAGAAAGTCGACCGTGCTGTAAAAGTCCTTAATCCATTCTGCATGGAGGGAGAGCTGTGAGTGAGTGTGTGGGACTCTGAATATGGGTGTGTGTTTTCATCTTCTGCTCATCAACAATATGATGTAGTCCAAGCCCACTTCCACTTTTCTAATCCTGCCTGTCTAGGGATTGGCTAGCTCCCTGACCCAAGAGGCTCTACAGGGCAATTCAGATGTCAGCATTCATTCCCAACACATAGCTGAACACCAATGCAGCAAGAAATTGCAGAGATAACCCCTGCTATTCTCCGTATAATTAGCTACTAGCTCACTACCCCCCCCCCCCCCCTTTCAGTCATAATCTCTAATCCACTCCTCCTATGTGCATAGCGTGGGTTAATAATCGTTCACCCCATCTTTCAGAGCTGTGCCTTTCACTATTACCAACCGTATTATCAATTACTGGTACTCGTCAGTGAACAACAACAGAAAAGAGACATAGCACTTTTAAGACAAAGTAATAAACTAAATCCGATCAGTTTCTAGTAGGGCTTTTCACACAGCTTGTTTAAGACATCTCATGTCTCTGTTAAACTGACGACAGACCAGGCAGCTTCTTTTTCTTAAAAAAATTAAAAACTAATAAAAAATACCTAAAAGGATAAAAGCTCCTTCTTGAGTTGGTGTGACTTTGAATGTAATCTATTGTCAGCCCCAAGCAGTAAGAACTTTCTGCAAGGTCCTGACAAAAAAAATCCCACTGGGCCCCATTTACGAAAGGGCACTAAATTTAGCACACATGTAAAGTAGTGAGCCTAACGTGTGCTATAAATCTAAATTTAGTGCCCCATTCACTAACAGAGAACGCATTAATTTACTTGTACCGTATTCTTGAAATGTATTTTTGTTTACGACTGTAAGTCGCCCTGGATAAGGGCGTCTGCTAAGAAATAAATAATAATAATAATAATTTGGCTAATTTGCATACCATACCGTGCACACTACATGTAGGAGGCTGTGTGGTCCAGTGGTTAAAGAAAAGGGCTTGTAACCAGGAGGTCCCCGGTTCAAAACCCACCTCAGCCACTGACTCATGGTGTGACCCTGAGCAAGTCACTTAACCTCCTTGTGATCCATCTTTTGGATGAGACGTGGTTGTAAGTGATTCTGCAGCTGATGCATAGTTCACACACCCTAGTCTCTGTAAGTCACCTTGGATAAAGGCGTCTGCTAAATAAACAAATAATAATAATATTGTGAGTGATAATTTAATGCACATGATAATGTCAGAGACTTACCCCTGGAGCCCCACAGTCCAGGCGTATCTTTTGGTTAGTAGCTTATTGTGAAGGTGGAGGTGGCTTACATGAGTGATCAACAGACACAGCACTCAGCAGGGACAGGCAGTGGCAATGTAAAGTGAAACTGCACTGCTTACCTTTTAATTTTAACATTTATTCCTTGTCTGATATAAAACAAAACAAAAAAGGCACTTTTCCTTTCTTCTTTAATGCATATACAATAAAAGTAATGCTGTGCAATGGCGTATTTTTCTTTTTGTTCTGCTTACTCAAGAAATATTGATTAATGAGACGTAGCCTCAATTCTCTTCCTTGTCGGCATTGCCACCCTGCAGAGCAAACCTGTCCCCTGTGTGGGAAATTTAATATAATTCCATGTGAACTTTAGCAGGGCTTTTTTGTGTAAATTGCTGCTTATTAAATAGGTTGCATTTAAAGCTGAATGACGGTTTAAAATAAATTCTTATAAAAACATACGGCCCATGGGGCAATATTTGGCAGCCCACCCATTAGTTTATAAAATTGCATTGATGTACTGTCTTCTGTATGAAGGTGTAGGAAGAAGTGTGGAACCCCATTCCACAAGAGTTTATAACAAAATAATTTGAACGTGTCCCTAGAAGAATTTCAATGGTTTTGAAGGAAAACTGTGGACATACTCGCTATTAGTTTATATCAAGGTATATTGTGTATTTGGTTATCTGAATAAGATTTTCTTTTTCATAAAGGTGTATTTGCATTGAGCACAAAGTTTTAGTTTACTGATGCATCAGAGTAGAAAAATGCAAAATGTCTAAGACTTGATTCACTAAACTGAATGCATCAAAAGAATTGAGTCAGTAAAAAGAGTCAAACTGCACATCACTAGTTTTCAGGCCAGAAAAATAGATTTCAATAGCGCGCCTATCAGTGGTTAAAGCCTGGTGTTCAAACGAACTAACTATTGCTCATTTTACTGTGCACATTACAATTGTCTCTCTTTAGTAAATACGATGTGAATGAAGCTCATCTCATTATTCAGAGTGGGGTACCTCATGTAAATACATTATCATGTATTACAATTCACATATTCATTCTGATCCATAGTATGGTGCAATAAAATTAGTGTGTACCATAATATGCCCACTATTTCGTGCCATAATGAAAAAAATTGCAATAGTAAATATGGAAATCATTAACGTGAAAGTAATTGCAGTTATTGTGCACCATAAGGTTTAGCGCCCTTTTGTAAATGAGGCCCATTGTCTTGAGTTCCTTAAAGGTGTAGTGCAAACCATAGATATAATCTTAAAATATTTTACAGATAAAACTATGCTGTTACAGTATAAGCCCATGTTGATGATTTCAAAAATCAATTCCATATCAGAGAAATACCCTTTGGGGAATAAAAAGCAATCATATTCTTTCTGAGTAATAACATATCCAGAAATGTAATTTATAACTTCCTACTGAGGCAAGTAGCATCATCAGCATGTCTATTTGGCTCACAGAATGACACAGTGGCATGATTTAGTCTTGATAGGAAGCTTTTGTCCCAACAACTAAAACTACCTCTGATGAATGTAACCTAACTGGACTCTCAACATGCTCTGCTGTGCACTCTGAAAAAGAGTGCCTGCAGCACAGTCCATTCTCCACTTTTGATACTATTCTTAAGAAACATGAGTAATTTGTTTTGTTTTGCTATACAGAATCACCTGCCAACAGAGCACCCATTACTGTCCATCAGAAGACCTGCTGTCTTGCCCATCTTGACTAAAACTGACTTGCAACCTGTGGTGATCTAATAATACTGATCATGTCAAGGAGGACATAATGACAAACAAAATAATTACTTAGTCAGATGAAAGGCGACCCATGTGCCCAAAGTATGTGGTACATATTGCATGTGTTTCCAGTTTCTCTGTATATTATCATCTTTTTCAGCTGAGCAGAAAAAATGGAGAGACTTTGACTTTTCAGCTTGTGATTCTGTTTGTGACAGCTGAACCACTGGAAGTACAAAAGATGGCACCAAATAGAAGCTAGCTGTCAAAGAGAGTTAATCCTACCTCCATAGCTGTTATAACTGCTCCACCTACCTCATTCTAACCATTAGGTGCTGGAGTCATAATAGTAAAGAAGATGTTCTCTTTCTAATGCTCTTTTCCCTGGTATATGTTTCAGTATGTTTGACATTCAGTATTTAAGTGTAAAAACTACTCATGTTTCTGGGTATTGTTATGCAGTACTACTGAATACAGAGCAACTTGCCTGTTTTTTTACGTCAGTAGAAAATCTCCACATCTACATGAATATTGCATCAATTTAAATTTTTCAGTCATTCTGCAGTTTTTAAAATCAAAATAACATAAACTGATAAACTGTGGTGAGAAGTAACTGCATATTTCAATAATAAAAATGCTTTTGCTTTCTAATACCTATCATTTAAAAATAAAATAAAACAGAAATCCTATTACACACTTTTTTAATGGACACATGTGTTATAAATACAGCACTGAATGTTTCGGTGGCAGTTGATGGGCCCTCCCTAGGCCTTGATCAGTGTGAACAGTGTGGATAGTTTCATTGCCCAATTCGTGAGCCATTCGTATATGACCTCTTTGTAACAGTTTAACTATACTTCCTTTTCCCCCAGATAAGTGAACAATGAGGGAAGACTAGTACTGATGATTTACATAATGTATCTCTTTAAAAAGCTAGACAAATATTTTTCATATATGTATAAATTGTTGTAGTGCTGTTTTTTTCTCTTTAGAATGCAAGTACCGTAAGCATTTACTTCATTAGAAAATTAAACAGATATTTACAGGAGCCCTAATGCAGAGAGTAAATATACTTACAAACAGCAATAAGCATCTGATTTGCATAACAATTCTAATATTAACAGATATATGTTGTGCTATTTCACTTTATTATCTGAAAAACAATCTTATGAAAATCTGTGGTGTGAGACATGGCTCTGTATGTGTATGCTTTATAGAATGTTGACATAGGATTTAAATGAAATCAAACATTTTTTAAAGCCAACACACCCTTTTTCTGTTGTTCAGTGTAGGCTAGTTTAACAGCTGTCAACAGTAAGGCTGACTGCAGATGGATAATCTCAAGCAGATGGATACAATGGTAATTTGTTTATTTGATCAACAGGTGATAGGTCAATCAATATCATTCTCATTACAGTGCTCTCAAACACTGTCCAGAGGCATTGTTTCCTGGGTGTGATAGTTTCTAATCATACTAAATCCCAGCATAGCTAATGTACTTAGTACTTATGCCTCAAAGCTAAATGGTTGAAAAACCTATTTGCACTCCACAGAACAGCAATATAGCGCATCAATAATGTTCAAACCTAAAATCATGAAATTAGCCATTCTGAACCGATGTATAAAATATATATATATTATTAAGGGAGATTGTGTCTAACTAACCTGCTTGATTTTTTTGAGGATGCAACATTGACAATGGATAACTGCAAAGCATATGACATGGTTTATTTAGACTTCCAGAAAGCTTTTGACAAAGTCCCACATAAAAGATTAATTCTCAAACTGAATGCAGTAGGGATTCAAGGAAATGCATGTACATGGATTAGGGAGTGCTTAACATGTAGAAAACAGAAAGTACTGATTAGAGGAGAAACCTCAAAATGGAGCGAGGTAACCAGTGGAGTACCACAGGGATCAGTATTAGGTCCTCTGCTGTTCCTAATCTACATTAATGACTTAGATTCTGGTGTAGTAAGCAAACTTTTTAAATTTGCAGACAACACAAAAATAGGAGGAGTGGCAAACACTGTTGCAACAGCAAAGGTCATTCAAATTTATCTATACAGCATTCAGAACTGGGCAGACACATGGCAAATGACATTTAATAGAGAAAAGTGTAAGGTACTGCACGCAGGCAATAAAAATGTGCATTATGAATATCATATGGGAGATACTGAAATTGAAGAAGGAATCTATGAAAAAGACCTAGGAGTTTATGTTGACTCAGAAATGTCTTCATCTAGACAATGTGGGGAAGCTATAAAAAAGGCCAACAAGATGCTCGGATATATTGTGAAAAGTGTTGAATTTAAATCAAGAGAAGTAATGTTAAAACTTTTCAATGCATTAGTTAGACCTCATCTAGACTATTGTGTTCAGTTCTGGTCACCTCGCTACAAAAAGAATATTGCTGCTATAGTGCAAAGAAGAGCGACCAGAATTATTCCGGGTTTAAAAGGCACGTCATATGCAGACAGGCTAAAATAATTGAATCTACTCAGTCTTGAACAAAGAAGACTACGCGGCAATCTGATTCAAGCATTAAAAATTCTAAAAGGTATTGACAATGTCGACCCAAGGGACTTTTTCGACCTGAAACAAGGATCAGGGGTCACAAATGGAGATTAGATAAAGGGGCAATCTGAACAGAAAATAGGAGGCACTTTTTACACAGAGAATTGTGAGGCTCTGGAATCAACTCCCCAGTAATGTTGTTGAAGCTGACACCCTGGGATCCTTCAAGAAGCTTGATGAGATTCTGAGATCCATAAGCTACTAACAACAAAACAAGCCAGGCCGAATGTATGTTCTTAACTAAACTTAAACTTGTATTTGTCCATTTGAGATATATATAATATATACCTCAAATGGACAAATACAAGTTTACCACAGTAAATTGGTCATTTTGCAGTGTTCCCATGGTTATACAATATATTTACCATGGTTTACCGTTTTTTTAAATATGTTTTACCAAACAGTACCTCTCTGGTCTTTACCATGCTTTCACTATTCTTTTTATACTTTGCTATGCTTTTACTAGCAAATCATAACCAGGACACCCTACAATGATTAACCATTTTTATTTGTCCTACATGCAGCAAATGTTACCCTAACAAGTTTGTTTTGTAAGAACTAAATATTGCTGGACAATGAGAACCTAGCCAAGTTCTCATAAAAGTATAAATCATTTAGTCCACCATTATAGGTTTTAACCTTGATCATCCAATATACAACTTCAATTTCTCTTTATGTTTCGGTATCAGTTTTAAGCAATTAACTGTGATTTATGTGCAGGTTTCTAATCCTCATCAAGAAATCTCTCTTGTTTTTCCTCCTCTCCTTTCATTGACCAGCCCCCTACCGTGTCACCCCCATTTTAAAGGCTGACTGGTGATGATGTAGTGTTTACACAGTATTCAGTCGTCCAAAGAAAACATCCTGCTTTGTCACTTCCATTTGACACTGTGTTTCCTAAAGCCTTTCTAAAGAGTCACAAAATAAAAGGATTTTTTTTCTGTACTTTACAATAGCCATCATCCATATGCACAATTAATTGATATATATTTGTTTGTTTTTCAAAAAGTAATAAAAGCCATTATATTGCTCTGAACGCAGGCAGAGTCAGAACAGCAGCAGGGGCAGGGGGCGTGGCCGTGGCCCCTGTGTGTGTGCCTTTATTTACAGCAAGACCTTACAATATGTAACATGTTAAAATGGAAAAATATCCCAGGAGTAAAGAATAAGTTGTGTAGACCTTACTTTACCCCAGTGAATTAACTACAAAACAAAGGATGCCAAATAGCAGTTCAAGTTAAATGGTGTTTTGTTTATTCTCGAAATAATTGTTTTAATTTATTTTTCTTTTTTTCAATCCTTGCCATTGCCATTTCTTCACAGTAAACAGTGGCCATCGACACGTTATCATAAAGTAATAACATGATGTTTACTTGTGCCTTTTTGTAGGTGAACAAGCAAACGAAAACTGAAATTTAACTTTAAACACATCAAATAAAACAAACGTGGAAATAGCATTGTAAAGTGAAGGGGGTGTGGCAGGATGAGGGTACTGGCCTATGGATATAGTGTGTGTATATGTGTGTTTTGTAGTGGTGGTGGGTAATTAAAGGGTTAATTCACTAGCACTTTAAAAACATGTGAGAATGTAGATTTGGTGAAAAACTTCAGGGATTTTCTTCATTCTACCAATTAAATATCGACCAGCAACATACCGTATGGTAAGTTAATAAATATATTCCTCACTATTTACTGTGTTTAATTTTATTGTGCTATTGCTAGGTTATGTTGCTATAAAACAAGACAATTTTACCAGCAAGGCATTTTGCTCATTTTGCATTATTTACAAATCTACATTACTAATACGCCATTAACTATGTATTGTAAATGCATTACGCTGCACCACCAAGACACTGCCTCGATCAGGCCGTCCCTCCAGTCAGTAGCCGTGGCTTAAGGAAACTGCTGAGGGAGGTCACTTTGAGGCCTAAGATTACTTTAAAAGAACTACAGAGGTCTCTGGCTAAGATTGGGGAAAATGTTGACTGTTCAACAATTTCAAGAGTACTCCACAAATCTGGCCTGTATGGTAGGGTGGCAAGAAGGAAGCCATTACTCAAGAAAGCCCACCTTGAATCCCGTTTGAAGAATGCAAAAAAAACACTCAGGAGATTCTGTAGCCATGTGGCAAAAAGTTTTGTGGTCTGACGAAACTAAAATGGAACTTTTTGGCCGAAATGCAAAGCGTTATGTTTGGCGCAAACCCAACACAGCGCATCACCAAAAGAACACCATCCCTACTTTGAAGCGTGGTGGCAGCATCATGTTATGGGGATGTTTCTCATCGGCAGGGACTGGGGCACTTGTCAGGATAGAAGGGAAAATGAATGGAGCAAAGTACAGAGAAGTCCTTGAGGAAAACCTGCTGCCCTCTGCAAGAAAGCTGAAACTGGGACGGAAGTTCACCTTTCAGCAATGACCCAAAGCATACAGCCAAAGCTACACTGGAGTGGCTAAGGAACAAAAAGGTAAATGTCCTTGAGTGGCCCAGTCAGAGCCCTGACCTAAATCCAATCGAAAATTTGAGGCATGACTTGAAGATTGTTGTGCATCAATGCTCCCCAAGGAACTTGACAGAGCTTGAACAGTTTTGTCAAATATTGCCAAATCTAGGTGTGCAAAGTTGGTAGAGACCTATCCCAACAGACTCAGATCTGTAATTGTTGCCAAAAGTGCTTCCACCAAGTATTAACTCAGGGGGGTGGAGACTTATCCAATTATGATCTTTCAGTTTTGTATTTTTAATATATAATTTTTTTTCTCAATAAAAACTTTTTCCCCTTAACAGTGTGGAGTATGGTGTGTAGATAAGTGGAAAAAATCCTCATTTAAATGCATGAAACTCTGAGGCACTGACACCACAAAATGTGAAAAAAGTTCAAGGGGGTGTAGACTTTCTATAGGCATTGTATTTACCTCCCCTTGCAGATAGTATGCATTTAGTGTGGGGAATAATAAATACTGAAAAAAACTGACAAAAGTAACTAAAGATAAGTTAAGTCTTTTAGAATTATTAATATTTAAACAAATCACTTGACAGTCAATCCCTATTTGGAACAGTGAATTATGATTGTATCAGCATTATATGATGATTGATGGAACATGTAATTTGCCTTATCATCATTAATACTGTCTTCATGAGGTGATGGTATCTTAAACAGACAAGTAGTTATCATAAGGAATATGTGCTTTTCAAAACAATTCATCTTGAATATTTGTATTTCTACATCAGGACTGGTTTGGGAGGAAGCTGGGCATATACAGTGCCTTGCATAAGTATTCACCCCCCTTGGACTTTTCCACATTTTGTAGTGTTACAACCTGGAATTAAAATGGATTTAATTAGGATTTTTTGTCACTGATCTACACAAAATAGTCCATAATGTCGAAGTGGGGAAAAAATCTACATATTTTTCAAAATTATTTACAAATAAAAAACTGAAAAGTCTTGATTGCATAAGTATTCACCCCCTTTGCTGTGACACCCCTAAATAAGCTCTGGTGCATCCAATTGCCTTCAGAAGTCACATAATTAGTTGAATGGAGTCCACCTGTGTGCAGTTAAAGTGTCACATGATCTCAGATTAACTACATCTGTTTCTGGAAGGCCCCAGAGTTTGTTAGAGAGCATATCTAAACAAACAGCATCATGAAGACCAAGGAGCTATCAAAACAAGTCCGGGATAAAGTTCTGGAGAAGCACCAATCAGGGTTGGGTTATAAAAAATATCCCAAACTTTGAACATCCCCCGGAGCACCGTTAAATCCATTATTAAAAAATGGAAAGAATATGGCACAACCGCAACTCTGCCTAGAGAAGGCCGTCCACCAAAACTCAGTGACCAGGTAAGGAGGGCATTAGTCAGAGAAGCAACCAAGAGGCCAACGGTAACTCTGAAGGAACTGGAGAGATCCACAGCTGAAATGGGAGAAACCGTCCATGGGACAACTATAACCCGGACGCTCCACAAAGCTGGGCTTTATGGAAGAGTGGCGAGAAGAAAGCCATTGCTGAAAAAAACCCATATCAAATCCTGTTTGGATTTTGCCAAAAGGCATGTGGGAGACACAGCAAACAAGTGGAAAAAGGTTCTCTGGTCTGATGAGACCAAAATTGAACTTTTTGGCCTTCGCGCAAAACGCTATGTGTGGCATAAAGCCAACACTGCTCATCACCCTGAGAACACCATCCCCACGGTTAAGCATGGTGGTGGCAGCATCATGTTATGGGGATGCTTTTCATCAGCAGGGACTGGAAAACTGGTCAGGATTAAGGGCAAGATGGATGGAGCCAAATACAGGGAAATTCTAGAGGAAAACCTGTTTCAGTCTACAAGAGACCTGGGACTGGGGTGGAGGTTCACCTTCCAGCAGGACAATGACCCTAAACACACAGCCAAAGCTACACTGGGGTGGTTTAAAAACAAGAACCTGAATGTCTTAGAATGGCCCAGTCAAAGCCCAGACCTCAATCCGATGTACAGTATATAATTTGGTGAGGACTTTATGGGGACATTTGGACTGGCCATTGTTTGGCATATATAACACAGATATAACACAGGTGTCTGATTCCTTGTGTTTGCATTCCAGATCTGGAATGCTGTCCCTTTTGACCTTCCCATCTATGGAAAAGATAGCATTCTTCTGAGGCCAAAGGACATCTTTTGTGGATCACTGTTCTTTAAACTGTTATTCATCTGCTCAGAACATCAAGAGAAATTCCATGTTGCCCATGTCCACTTTGGTGACATCTGCACTCTCTGAACCACTGATAACTTGTGCAGTATCCTTTAACCTTCTAATCTCCAGCCATTTTTCACATAGGTATTATCCCAAAACCAAGCAAAAGGAGTCTGGAAGGCCTCCTGCTTCTACCACAAAATACAAAAGCAGTTTATGAGTAGGGGGGCTACAAGATGTGTTTTTCTACTTAATATTTTACCTCAGAATACCTTGTCAGGCTTTTCACTGGTTAATCAACATGCACCAGTAATAGTGCAATAGTTGAAAAGCAGCCTTCTAAACTAGTCCCATGTGTTTACAGTTTCCAGATCTGTATAACCTTTACAGCATTTGCAGTTTCAATTTAAATCACATGATGCTACATCATTTATCCATATTTGAAACAATGTGCCATTTTATGTCCAAATTGACACATGTTTTCTAATGTCTTTCACACCCTCCCATTCACTGAATGAATGGGAGGGTTGTGACAGCAAGATTGTGTCTTGTTAATTTTGACCATTTGTATCTTATATCTTCTTTGGGCTGCACCCTTTTTAAACATCCTTATATGGCTGATCCCTTTTATTCTAAATTGGCAGTTGCTTTTATAAAGGTAAAATGTTTTGGTCAGATTCATGTTATATCTTTAACTGTTTTAACCAGTTATTTCTTGGCAGCATGTTAAGAGCATTTTAAATCTAAATCCGTCTTTTATGGTTGACTGATGAAAACTAAAGCTTCATCACATAAAAGCTTGTCAAAGGGTGCTGGATTCTGAAACACTAAACTAAATCTTATTAAAAAAAGATCTCTTCCTCAAGACCAGAAGACATATGCTGGAAAATGAAGGGCTGAACTCACCACAACCCTTTTAATTTCTGAAATAACCCAAGCTTAATTCTTCTAGTCAACAATTCCTGAAATTGAGGTTACATGTTCTGCACAAAACACATTACCATCAATTCTGTGACGAATCTGTTTTGTACAATAAGTTCATTTTGGATTTTAAAATGTGTTTGGTACCATGATAGGTTAAAGAAAGTTCTCGGTTTGCATGTCTTGCTTTCGGGTTGACTTATTTCACTCCACAGGTAATTTCACTTAAGCAGTGTTTTCATAGGTAAAGAATGGCACTGGCTGCAAAGCATGTCAGTCATTAAGGGAAGCAGCTGATGGTTAAAAAAGAAAGAAGGTTTTGAAGGAGTGAGAACAATTTCACACTCTACGTGAATTGAACAAAGGACCAGCTATACCAGATAATTTGATTAAATGAAAATATACATTGTACAATACAAGATTCATGTAAATAGCTTGTAGCTATAACTACTTTAATAATCTGTAAATAGAAGCTTCATGAAAAAATATTTATTTTTTATCCACAGCGGAATACATCTTCAATGTATTTAAATTTGTATTCATTTTTATTACTGGAAAGATTATTTTTCTACCTTTTAGCTAATTTAAAAGCATATTCATTCTTTGAAATAGATTATACATTAAATCTACTTAAATTATGTGCTGCTTTTTATGACATTGAAATACATATTTCCGGCCACCCCTAGAAGAAAGGTTTTATAATAAATAATGGCTATGTGGAAGGGTGGTGGGCAATTCACTGACATACACAGGAGACAGAAGTTTTATTTGAAAACATCGCACTGGTGCCCAGTTTTATTATTTTTTTATGTTTTCTTTTAGCCCACAGAGGGCGCTGTTGTCTTTGGCCTGAGTACCGGCAACCGTACACAGGACCACAGGAATACCAATACTGGTAAACAGTAAAAGAACTGGCACACTCACAGGTGCTCGAACTAATAATGAAAACAAAAGGCAAAATGAAAAGGGAAAATAAAATATAGTAATAAAACTACAAAATAAAGGTGCTGCTTACGCAGTGCCCCCACTGCCGCTAAGCCGGTCAGCTCGGGATCTCCGTCCTACGCTGTTATGCACTATACACTGGGGTGGCCAAGGTTCTCCTATCACTACACACGTCCCCTTGGGTATGTCACAAGAGATTTAAATGAAATTGTTTATTTATTGCTGGCTGTCTTCCTCAGCCGTGCTTGCCTGTTTTGGTTGCTCGCTTCAACCACTGGCCTTCTCTGCCAGCGTCTCTGTGTTTTTCCAATCCCGGCCACCCGAATGCACAACCAAGCGCAGTTCTTATGGGCCGAGCAATCTCCCAAGGTCCGCCCCTCAGCCACTCAGAGAGAGGGAAAGCCAACGCACCCCCTTCCCCACCTCTCCGTGTCATCACCATGACTGACAGGCGGATCTTACAAGACTGCTGCCCTCTTCCTGCAGTAGTCAGCACAGATCTCCCCCCATTACAGCTAGTATAAATCTTAGATTATATATACTTTATGAATTTTACCGGAAGCCAGCCATGCATCGTAGATTTTTGATGTTCTTTGCTAGAATAAATCCAATATTCTTTAATGCCTAGCTATCAGTTGTTCGTATTTGACACTTTCAGTACCATAGAAGTTCATTAGTTGAAACTTTTTTTTTTAATAACGATTTAGATTTTTTAGTTAGGAATTCAAAATAATTTCATAAAAGTGCAGCTGTGCGAAGTAGGCTGGTCTTCGTTGGGGACTCCGAAGGGAGCGTCTCATTGGCTTAGGTGCTTCCATGGGTTAGAGAGGTAAAACTGGCAGGGACCATTTCTCCTCATCGCTCTACAGTGAACCCTACTGGCCAGGTGCCCATTGTGCTCAGAGCGGACACCTGCAGGGCTCGCGTTTGTCCTCCAGATGTTGGTAGCTCGCTGACATCCGCTCTCGAATTCCTTGGTGAAAAAGGAAGCTGGCTTGGTTGGGAGATCAGAAGACGCCCACTGCATCTTCGGGTCTCCTGAGCCATATGGGGAATTGCTGCGGTGAGGAGAAAAATATTAGATTCTGGGGATAAATCGGGGTGTCTGTCTGTACATTTGCACATCTGTATTTCAATCCTACATTTTTGTATATATCTGTAAAAAACGGATAATCTAATTGTGAAACTGGGTGTCAACATAACATAGCATAAGTTACTGAGAGTAGTAGATTTTGGAGATATATATAGGGGTGTCTGTCTTCCCATACATTTGTATACGTTGGTCACAAGAAGTTGTTCCACATACTGTAAATCAGTCATTTTAAAACACTTACAAGATAACACCTTATATGCATACCTAATGACATCTAGGTCTTAAATATCACTATTCACTTTTCTGTGCATATTGTTGACATACGTCATGGTTATCCACTTTTTTGTCATAGTGCTGGCTCAAATCTTGAAATTACAGCGATGGAGGAGGATGTATGTTACTGACAAACCTGTTTTGACTGTGGGCTGTGCATTTTGAACATTGCAGCCTTTTCATATTAGAGAAAATGTAGTTGGTTCCTTGAAAACAGACCAGTGGCAGAATGATATCCACTGTAACCAGTGAATATTTACTATCTAGCTCCATCGTGTGGTTGCTGAGTAGCAGTGCACAAGCACAGGAATGCAGAAGCTGTTAAGTGAACTATGTATATACATGTATTATCCCCCATTTGGAATGCACATCCCCAGTGGCAGAGCTATGCATTGGTGGAGGCAGGCGTGAGTCTGTACATCTGTATATACACTAGTCATACTTTTTGAGTTGTAATGAAACTTCATCTTCTTTATCAGTGAGCATATCATGATATGGAGGTGTATGGAGGCTCTCTCTGTTTTTTTGTCCGTCTGCATGTCACACTTATGTTTTTACATGTATCTAGAGAACAGCCTAATCAATTATGAAGAAACTTGGTTTGGAAAATCGTTATTGAAACCAGTATCAGAATGTTGGGCTATATGGAGGCTGTCTGTCCATCTGTCTGCATACAGTGGATGTGGGTGATCTAATTTTTCATGTTACTGATAGCTCTAGTTCTATACAGTATTTACAGCTATGGCAGGGGATGAATCCTGCTGATATGCTTATTGATCTGGTGTAGAGAGGATGTGGAAAGTATAGATATTTGAAGATGTTTTTTATGTGTCCAAATAAACTTCAACTCTGAAAAGGTATTTGTTATTCTCTATCTTCAATCATACAAAATGAAGGAACTCATTTTATATTTACTTGTGGAACATGCCCAAAATATTGACATTTATAGCTGTTTAAAGACGGCATTCATAAGTTTTCCCAGGATGAACATGGGTTTAGTCCTGTCCAGGTCAGCCAGCAACAGCTAAGAAAAACATAACATAAGGTGTTTTTCTGGACAGCAGGAACAATACAAGAGACACATTTTTTTGCAGTCTGCAGCTGCAGTAAACATTAGTGTCACAACAATTACACATGAGCCTTTAAGCGTTTTCTAAAACAGCTCAAATTTAAAGTCCTCTCTATTTCTGCACACACAGAGCAGGGATAGCGCACATAGTGAAACACATACATTCCCTGGAGGAATAATCATCTTAAGGGGCAAGGAAGTAGGTTCTTATTGATCATAATTGTATGGGGTTCTTGTGAACTACTGTCAACTTAGGTTTGAGCACAAAATCAATTTAAATTTAAAGCTTTCTAAGAAAGACTTAAGACAGTTTCGGAATAATTTATTTTCATTACTTATATTTATACAGTACTCAGTGGACGTGTATGCAGGGATGTCCTGTTTGGCACAGATCAGCAAATTGGCTTTCACAAAACTAAATACACTATGTTATCAAAATATTGCAGATGCATCTTAGTAGAGGTGGGGTTACTAAACAGACTGTTATCAGTTTTTTTTTTAATTGTAGAAGGCAAGATTAGAAGAATAACTTCATAAGTTAATATGGGATGTGTGGTGTGTCTGTTAGTGTGTCATCTCTTACAGATTGGGTGAGAATCTTGTGAATCGAAGGGGAGTGGTTCTGGCTGCCTAAACTGCATGATGACACTTTTATACAGTATGAGACACCCCATATACAACATAATAACTTTTTATAATTTACAAAAATGAATATCGTACTCAGGAATTGCCACTAAGAAAAGAAAGTTAAGTCTTCTCATAGTTTATTTGGGTTTCTATTTCTGCCAAATAACTATATTATGCAATATCAATGTCATCGACATTCAAACACCCATGTTCCAGTTTTCTGCATTTGCAAGCACCGATACCCTGAAATACTGTCTTCCTGAATTTGCACCTCTGGGTCCTGCATCCTGTTGTGCAACCGCATGGTTGCATAAACTCCATGCAACCTTTTGGCACAAGATAAAGATTTAAGTCTGGGGATCAATTCCCCGTCTGTATGTCCTTCATCCATCCATCTTGCATTAATCTGTAAAATTGCTTATCAAATTGTGATTAAACACTTCATTGCTCTCTTTAAAAGCATGTTAAAGAGATTTAAACCATTTCAATGATATGACCAATGACTTTTTTGTTTTGTATAGTTTAAAAGAAACACAATTGTTTGTACCTTTGCTTTAAACTGGAAAAAGAATGACTGAAGAGAATCGTACCATACCTTTCAGTTTCATTAAGAAGGAAGTACTCACTTGAGGGTTGTCAGTACATTTGGATAGAGATAAGCTAGAGAGGTTTATAAACACCAACAGAACACCCCCAGGATAAATTGCTTACTTTATTGCAAATCGTAATGGCAGTGTTGTTTTTTTTTTACCACTTATAGGATCATGTTGCATTTCTAATGGTGTTTGGTGTGCATACAACATCTTACTAAAGTAACTTCACAAGCAATTAATGTTTAAATGGACAAAAAAAAATGAAGTCACCTTTTTCTCATTTTGGTATCTTTTGGATATTGTGGGTTTCCATGTAGTTTTCTTTTTGCCAGAGAATTTCTCCTTCCAAATGCAAATAACCTAATTAATATTTGTAGCAGGTAGGACTGCTTACTAAGTACTAAGTATGTGTTAATTGCATTCAGATCAGAAGACCATTTTCTGAAAATGGAATTTGTGCGGGAGGAACTTATGAAGTTAAGAGCAGAGAATGAGAGGCTACACGGTACACTTGTACTGGTGTGGTAATCTCACTCGCTGTTCAGTACATATATCGGGTTGGGAATGGGAAGCAATATATAGGGATGCCCACCTATATAGCTTCTGGCAAGTCAACACAGCCCTAAGACTGGAAGAAGCCTGCTGTCAGAGCCCTGACAGCCTTCACAATGGCACTGCAAGCAGAAACCAGAGCGGCAACGAAACACTGTGGGAGGGACTGCGAACAGCCAGACCTGATGCAGAGCTGAGCCCAGCAACTGCTAGTGAATTGGGATGGTAACCTCATTCAATGTACAGAGTACTGGTGGGAACAGGAGCAGGTCTGGACCTACAGTTACCATGACAGCGATCTATAGGAATGCCCACCTATAGCACTTTTGGTTAACCCAACAGTCCGAAAACCTACCGTTAGAGCCCTAACAGTCTTCACAATAATGCTGCAAGCCTGAGAGAGAAACAAGTAGCTGACTTAAGGGTGTTTGATCCTGGGGGAAGGGGCGACGGAACCGCTGGCTTTGTGTAGGGCACAAGGCCACTGTGGGACTAATGAAAATCACAGCCGAGTGCACAATACATGTAAATATTTATTTATTTCTTACTGCTGGGTACACCAGCAGTGTCCCCCACCGGGGATTGAACCCACGCCCCCCCTGGTCAAGAGTCCAGAGCATTAACCACTACTCCACACTAGTAATTAATATAAGCATGTAGCAATATATTTCATTAAGTACTGTAATTACACAAGCGAATAAGCAGATATAAGTAACTTGATACTTATCTGTTCGTAGTCTCTCCTGCTCAGGATTTCAGTCAATGAACAGGTGGGATTGAAAGGTAAAGGCGGAAAAAAACAAAACAGGTGTGTCTCAGGAGATATGGAGAAACAAGAGAAGATACATTTAATAAAACATAATAATAAAGCAAATATGTCAGGACAGAGAGAAAAAAGTTATATAGCTAATTTTAATGTAGCCTAATGTTTGTTTGTTTATTCATTTATTTATTCATTTATTTTTCATTTTGGCATAAATATTCTCCATACCACGTTGCACTTAATTAATAACGAGTGTATAATAGGATATCATACAAACAACCGGTGGCAAAGAATGACACGGCTGTGAGTGATACTGGCAATACATGACCTCTCAGAGTGCTTGACTCTAAATCCTCTTTTTTCCTGAGTATATTACAGTACACAACAAAAATAGTTTTATTGTTGTTTTACATTACCGTATTTAAACCCATTTAAGTTGAAATTGGAACATACAGTACTTATAAAGCTCCAGTACTTGCACTGTATTTTTTTTCTAAAAGTAAAAATAAACTGTCCGTTAATGTTACAAAATAAGTACGAAACAATACAAGTGTGTGTAAACGTCCTTGGATTTTGTGTTATTTATTTACAGTTTACAACATTTATTATAAAAAATATACAAAACTTACTTAAATCCTACTTTAAACTGGTGGAATAGCAGTTTATATTATACTATATATATTGTAATGACCAGGGATTTATACTGTTACATGACTGGTCTACAGACCCTGTGTGTGTAAGCAGGGAAGCAGTAAGCGTGCGTGCCTCAGCCAGGATTGATTGACGTCCGGGTAGGCGTGACATGAAAGCCCATATCAACGTGGACAGAGCTGACAGCTGAGCCAGACAAGCTGTGTGTGAATGTGCAAGACTGTTTGTTGTTTTTGGTGTGGCCCAGGCTAACAGGGCCCTGGAATAATCACCCCAATAAACCATGGACTCGAGTACCTGCAAATTGTGCATGTCTCCTTCCTTCATTTTCCACGTTACACTACAATATTAATTTGGTCATTGTAAATCATTTCAGGAACAAAAATGCCAATATTCATTATAAGGCGAAACACAAATAACAGTCTCCAATTATGGACCCTGACAACCACATTATAACAGGTAGCACTGTACTATTTTTGGTGTGTACTGTAATATACTCAAGAAAAAAGTTAGGATCATCTGGGCTTTACCAGAAACCATGTAAACCTTCATTTGAAGCACCTGGGCTTGATGTCTTTATAAATCAGTTTTTGTGGGTTACTGTATTAAGACACAGAAGAGTGTGGAGGCTGAGGGTGCAGAATATGATTTTTCCATTACTTTAAATGCATCATGAAGTTATTGGCCCACAGCAAGGTGTCCACACCAAGGCAGTCAACTATTATCTAAAGGATACAATGAACATGTGTGGGATGTAAAAATAAAATCATTCATTATCAAAGAGATGTGTTTTTGTTTTAGTAAAAAGGAGAGGTGATAGTTATGATTCTGGCTGGTGTAAGTTGTTTTTTGTTGAACACAGTAGATGGATAAGACATCCAGCCATCAGTAAAAAGGTTTATATATATGGCTCTCCCTATTGACAGATTTTTTTATGTTTCAAATGTTTTTGGCCCTGCCAAAGTTCTTGTGGCTACTATACACTTTACTATACTTCACTGCATACAGGTGAATTGGCAAATACCTGTAATTATGATGAGTTTAGATTTGTCAGTGCTTGTACTATGAATGATTATGGATAACTTAAATGGTAACAGCTTTGGTATGAATAGTACACTTGTTTGAAAACTTCACTTGGAGATAGCTGGGATCTTTCTCAGGGACCACATATGGCCTGTATTTTGAGGAACCACCCACATTCATACAGTAAGTAAATAACCCAATGGATTAAGTGGATGAGGTGACACTTACATTTCTGTTGGAGATCTATATTTGTGTGTCTGCAAAAAATGATTATAAGGCGGCATGGTCATGGCTCCCATTTATCCCATCATGCCAGTACACTTGCACTTTATAAAGCGGAACTGTGACAGAGAGTGAATGAATCCTAGTCAACAGTCTCCCTCCCGACCTGTGACGGCACAGTATAACAGGAACAGTGTGCCCTGGACTAGATGGTTTGGCAGTTCATTCCAGGGTCAGTCTGAAGTCGGCCATCCAGGAAGGAGGCAGAGTCACAATACCAAAAGTCATCGTCTTAATGTGGTACGCGATGTGTCAGTCATCGATTGGAGGATACGTGATTACACTTGTTACAGAAGGGGGTGTGACTGAAGGTATAGCAGGGGATGTGGTAATGCAATCTGTTCCTTGTGTTATGGTTTCAAACAGACCTACAAAGAAAAACCAGTCTACTAACCATGAGTGTTTGTGTTTTGTTTGCCGTTGTTGGATGGCTAAACTATCCGGGAGCTGTTGCTAGAAGCCAGTTCCCAAACCAAGACTTCACTTCACCACCTACACTAAGAGCGCTCACTCTGGACTTGTAACTGTGTTGTGTTTGTGGGTGTTATATTCGTGTCTTATTATTTCGGGACTGAACCCCATTGCTGAACGGTGCAATACACATTGGTGTGTTTATTATTTAAGAGTTGCATGCAGGCAACCCAGCTAAATAAAGAGCTATTTTTTCAACCTGAACTGCCTTGTGTCTATCATTACCAAGCACTGCAAACCACTTCGCCACAGGAACACATATAGCACAGCAACTATGGCTGCTGACTGTACCGTTAGAAAACAGGAGCACCATAGATAACCAATTAAAAAAAGTACCTAGAGGGCAGTTCTCAAACCCAAGACTGGGGACAGGAGCAGTCTTGAGTTTCAATCCGTGAAATATGTATTTGAATACATTTTAAAAATTAAGGATTCTTATTTCTCTCTCGCAGTTCCTGCTAGGTCAGCACAGCAAATTACAAGTTATGTTCCCTCAAATAGTAGGCAACTGCCCTATTAAGGTCACTGCTTGTTGGTTCCTTGTATAGCAAGGTTTTGCAGTATTTGAGAAAGAAAACAGACAGAAATATTTATTAAGAATGTTTTATTTCCATGCAAGTATTAATACATTGATACCACATTATGTAAATGTTGCAGTAAAATATGAAATCCCATTCCCATTTTGACTAAATGTTATGCTGATTATCTGTAACCTACCTACGCATACACAATTTGGATTATTTGCACTTTCTATTACTTTAAAAATACGATTCCCGTTACACCAAAAGCAGGATCTCAATTTATTGTATTGTTTTCAATTTTGAATAACACAAAGAAAAAAATGCAGTATGCCTACAAGTAATCTGTTTCTAAAATTCAAACATGCTTTAACACTAAATGCAGTTAAATGAAAGAATGCTAATTGCCAGTATAGTCGCTGCTATAAGATGAGACAGAATAGGATGAAGAGAGATCAACACTTCCTCGTCTGGACCCACTTCTTGAGCCAGTGCGTGACCCGGCACGGGAGCCTGAGCGGGATCCAGGTGCTGATGAAACATTGTAGGGACTACTGATGCCTTTGGAAGACATAGATGAAGCTTCCAGCATTCTCAAACCAGTCGTCTCTTCCACCATTGAACGGTCCATGGCATCCTTGTAGGAGATCTTCAGCTTGGTTTTTGGACATGTCAGGTTTCTTGGGTAACTGCTGGTATCTTGAAGTTTTACTGCAGTTCTCCCATCCACCATGCCTTTTCTGATGACTTCTTGCATAGATCTCCTTCCAGGCGTATCAGGTTCAATAAGGCCTCCTGTGAGATACTGGAATTCAAGGAAGCGCTGACCAGATTCATATGGCAACCACTTCTCTTTTATCGCGTCACCTACTGACATTTTTTTCTTATTTTTGACGTCTTCAAAACCGAGATATGCTTTCTCAGCAGGCTTCAATCTTTGGGCCATATCTTGGTCTATAATAGCCTGGCGCTCTGCCTCTTGCAGTGAAAGCTTTTTACCATTTGCAGGATTGATAATGCCTCCAGTACAGGCCTGAGCTTCTAACAGACGCTGCCCAGTGATGGAATCAACAATTGCTCGTCTAATACCTTCAGAGATAGTTATTTTTTCTAATGTTTCCGTATCAAATATAGCGGCAATAGGGCTGAGCTCCTCTACCTGTTCTAAAGGACTGGAAAAGGTAAACGACATACTGGAGGTACGTTTCTGTGAGGCACTTGGTGATGTTGCTGATGTCACTGATGTGCTCCGGCTTACAAGCTCATCGCTACTGGAACTTACAGTGGTCTCCCTATTGTACTTGCTGCTGATCATACCTGCAAACTGAGTGAGAGTAAGACTCCCAGATCGATACTTCTCCATTGATTTTTTGTCAATGATACCCTTATCTAATGAATCCTGAATGTCATGCTGAATGCCCGTTTTTCTGTCCACAAGGACTACTCTGGATGTACCATCAGATGCTGTGATTGTTATTTCTTCCCACTCGCATTCTTGACCAGAGAGCTCCAAGAAAGTTTCATAATCAATCAGATCCTTGTGATACGCTTCACGAACAGTCATTTCTTTTTGTGTATCCGGATCGACGATAACCACCCTGCGCTTACGAAGTGTATTCTTCTGGGTTGTTGTTATCTGCTTCTTCTTGTTCAATGGCAGGAGGCAGAGTCCTGTTACCTTGTCAATTATGCATCTTTCCTTTAGCTGCAAGTAGGTCAGATTCTCCTGAGTGTCTGGATCAAAGAAACCTTTGGTGTCATCATTTGGGTCAGACAAGATTTCATTCATCTCTTCATCGAAATAACCACGTTTGTATGCAATATTTACTTTTAAGCGATGACTAGCTTTTGGATCAATGATTCCACCGGTTGCAATCTGAGCTTCTAACAGACGAATGCCATGGCCCTTTTCAATTAATCCCATCTTCATGGCTTGAAACAAGGAAATGATATCCCCTGTTAATGGATCTTTGTACCCGGTGACAGCCTTCTCAGCAGACAAGAGTTTATCCTTGAACTCCCTACCAATCAACCCACTGTTAGAAGCTTTTTCCACTGTCATCAATGTATTATTAACTGGGTCAACCATAAAACCTGTTGCTGCTTGGGCTTCCAAAAGTTCAAGGGTTGTTCCGGGTCTAAGAAGACCTTCTTGCATTGCTTTGTAGATGCCAAGTGTTCTGCCATTTATTTCATCATAAATGCCTGCAATGGAACTTGAGCCTTGCAAGTATGGTCTAGCCTGTTCGTTAACTTCCTCTTCTGTAATTGTACCTGCTTCCAGAGCATTAGCAACATCTTTATTTACAATTCCTGAATCTACTAGTTCATCTAAACTAACAGGTTCTCTTAGCCCAATAAATGAAATTGTTTTCTTCAGTGCTGGCAGCAAAAGTAAACCTGTATGAAGTTCAACTCTACACTTTTCTTTCAAACGAGGGTAACTGATATTTTTCTTGGTAGCTGGATCGATATAACTCTTTGTATCAACTTGTGGATCAGTGAGGGCTCTGTAGAGATCGCCATCTATTAACCCACGATCAAGTGCAACATCTTTTGGTAGAAAGACACTGCTGACTGGGTCAATAACACCACCTGCTGCAACCTGTGCTTCCAACAAACGAATCGCAGTGTTTCTACTTATCATCTCTTTTTTCTTTGCTTGTCCAACTGAAATCAGCTTGCCTGTGTGTGGATCATTAAACCCAGTAGCGGCTGACTCGGCTGTAAGAAGTTTATCTTTATCTTCCCTATCTACAAGACCTCTTGCGTATGCAGCCTCAACGGTAAGTTTCTCATTTACTTTTGGGTCAATGATATGGCCAGTGGCAGCCTGTGCTTCCAGAAGCATCACTGCACTTTCTGGTTGAATAACTTTCTTGTTCTTGGCATCAGTGAATGACAACTTTTCTTTAGGTGTAAGAAAAATGCCAGCTATCACACCTGTACCTTTTAGACTTGGTTGAATGTCTAATGTGACTTCTTCTACTGTCTTCTGGCCTTTAATTAACTGGTCCAATGTAGCTTTATCAATAATCTTGCAATCATACAGCTGTTTAGCTGTAATCTTCCTGCGAATGCCATCGAACACAAGTTTTGAAGAATCTGTTTGGCAGATACAAGTAACTGGGCTTTGGCGAAGAGTACTGATTTCCTTTTCCATTTTTATGCGCTGGGATTGTAAATCTGACTTTTCTCTCTCTGCATCTTCAAGCCTACGCTTGTATCTTTCGTCAATAGCTTTTAGCTCTGCTAGGAGCCTATCAATTTCACTTTTCATGGAGTACCTATCCCTCTCATTCTTATCTTTCTCTAGATTATATTTTCTAACAAGTTCCTCTTTCATTTCACATTGATTCTTCCAGTAACTGAAGTCATTCTGAAGCTGCTTGTGTTCATCTTGCAGACGCAGCTTCAGGCGGGATTCAGAATCAAGTGTTGCTTTGACTCGACTGAGTTCATCTTCATATTTTTGCAGTCTTGTCTTATCCTGATCTAGCATTTTTATCTTCACCAAAAGCATTTCTTTTTCTTGCATAATTTCATTGTAGTGGGTTTGACTTTCGTGGATCATGTTGGATGACTGGGAAAAAAAAGAAAACAATAATACAGTTAAGTCAGAACCTGTTTATGAGCTTTATAGGTTTGGGGCCAAAATCTGTGTTCATTTTTTTTAGTTAGTAAGTTAACAAAGCTAGATTACTGCAAGTGTACGATGAAGTTATGCACTTGCATTAATCCAGATGAAATAAAAAAAAGATGGCCGTTCAGTTGAAACTTGCAATTAAATTGCTTTTATACAAGGTTCTGGATGTTGGTTGGATGTGACTTTATACCAAATTATTATTATTATTATTATTTATAAAAATTAAAAGAAAATGTGAAAAAGTACTCAAGTTATTGTGGTAACATTGTCTTGGAATACAGATGACAAAAGACAATGACAGTATGAACTCTCATTGGTATGAGGTAAAAAGGGTAAAATTAACGGACGGTAATATAAGAGAAACCCAAACCACACCTTCCCACTGAATCAGTTACAGATGTAATATGGAACAAACAGAAGGAACTACCACCATTGAATACATTTAGAACGGCATGAGAATAAAAGGTTTGTGAAGCACAGAAAACTAATCTAAAAGTTTATAAAAAAAGTGTTTTTGCCAAGAAAATAAAGACTTGCAGAGAGAGAAGAAATAGGTAAAATGAACACAAGTTATAGCTATCTCTAAAAAGGGTAATTCAATGTGAAATTATTATACCAGGGTGCAATTGCTTTTGAATAAAATTGGGTTTGTCCAGTGGGTCCCTAGAGAAAACAAAGCACACTGATTGGTGAATTCCTCATACTGTACAATTAAATTTCTACAGAAACACAAAAGCTTTGGTTCTGTCATTTCAGGTTTGCAGTTAACGTTTCTCCTGTGTTTAATATTTTGGGACTAGAGACAGCAAAATAGGCTATGGGAATTACACTGTCCTTTCACTGAATGTGTCAACAAGTTTTAAAGGTTTACAAAACTTGAAAATGTTGCTGAATTTATCATTCAAGGTTGTTTGTTTTTTTTTAAACTATTTTGTCTGCTTACTTTTTTTTGCAGCCAACACAGATGACTTGTTTCCAGCAGACTTTGTGAAATACTGAAATAATGATGGTATTACCCAGTGTTGATTTCACATGGAATGACCAAAAGTGAAATTTTGAATTAACCCTTTGTTTGTCAATGAGTCAGCGCTTATCCACAATGTGTAATATAGTTTAGAATTCAATATATACGAAGCCCTCAATTATTGTTGATGTAAGCAAAGAACATGCACGCAAAAAACAGAAAAGCTATAGCAAAGAACAAGCATGCAAAATTAAAAGTGTGTTATTGAAAAAAGTTATTTAAATCATATGTGCTTTGCTTTCATTGGTACAACACATACATTATATATATATATATATATATATATATATATATATATATATATATTAAAATGGTATACCTCCATAATTTGTTTCTGAAATTTTTCAATTTCCAGTCTGAACTTCTCCCTTTCCTTTGACAATTCATTAACGAGCCCCTGGAGCTCAAGTGTCCTTTTGCTGCTCGTCTGCAGCTGAAGCTGTAGCTCAGAAATCAGAGCAGTTTTATCACTATCAGAGTTATCTTTATTCATTTTCATGTCATCCAATTCTTGTCTCAGGTTCCTTAGCTCCTCTTCTAACCTCAAACGCTTTTTGGTGAGGTTCTGAGTGAGGGACTGCAGCCTGTCTATTTCAGATTTGTTGTCGTTCACAATCTTACTCTTTTCTTCTATTGTTCTGTACAATTGCTCATTTCTCTGATTGGCTTCTTTTACATTCTCCTGCTCCAGGAGAAGCTTGCGCTGCAAGGCTTTCAGTTCAGCTGTCAGGAGGTTAAGTTCATCAGTGGTGCGTTGCTTTTCCTTCAGGGTCTTATCCAAGGACTCCTGTTGACCCTTTAGGTTTTGCTCACTCCTTTGCTTTACAATGGAGACTTCTTCAATCTTCAGTCTGAGCTGATTGATTGTATTGGTATGTTCTTTGCATGCAGATCTCATTTGCTCTAGATCTTCTTCTAACCTTTTTCGCTTGGAGCTCTCTTCCAAAGCAGCTTTTTTATGCACAGCAAGCTCATCCTCTAGTTTTTCTTTTATAAATTTGATTTCTTTTAAGCTGTTTTGAAACTGAGCAGCATCTTGCTCAGCTCTGTTTTTCTCTCTGGATACCTTGTCCAGATTAACCCTAATAACATTCAGCTCTTGCTCTGAGATCTTTAGTTTTTGAACTGTTTCAGTGTAATATGTGTTGTTTTTCTGCAGATCAATTTGAGATTGTTTCAGTTTATCATTTTCACACTCTATGGCTTTCCTCTTTCTTGATTCCTCTTCTAACAACTTTTTCAGTGTCTCAATCTCTCTGACCTTGTCTTGAATTGCCTTTGAGGTATCTTGCATGGACTCCTTATACCTTGAGCTTTCATCAGACTGCTTTTTGTTAATTGTCTGTATCTCTACAATTAACTCTTTCCTCTTTCTTGATTCCTCTTCTAACAACCGTTCGAGCCGCTCGATGTCCTTGGCTTTATCTTGAACAGCCTTTGAGGCATCTTGCAAAGATTCTTTATATCTCATGCTTTCTTCAGACCGAAGTTTGGTAATTGTATGTATCTCCATCTCTAGCTCCTTTCTCTTTCTAGATTCATCTGAACAAGTTGCTTTTTGCTGATTAACAGCCTCTTCAGTTTTCCTCCAGCGCAGCTCTATTTCTGAGATTGAGTTTTTTAATCTCTGTACTTCTTCTGCAAGGTCCCTCTTTTCTGCTAGAGCTCTTTCAAGCTGCAGCTTAAAATCTCTCGATTCCTCATTTTTTTGCATGGTTATTTGTTGAATGGTTGTCTTTGTAACATGGGTCTCTGACTCGTAGGATTTCCTAAGATTACTAATTTCTTGATTATGTTGGTTTCTTACCTTTGACATCTCAATTTCAAATTCCCTCTTCCGTGCTGCCTCGTCCTGAAGTTGGTTTTTCAGCCTTTCGATCTCTCGCTCTCTGTCCTTCACGGTCTTCTCGATGTCTATCTTTTGCCAATTCAAATCATCCAGCTCCTTTTTCATTTTCTTTACGGTGAGATCATAGTCTTCCTGGTGTTGCGAATACCTATCTTCAGAGAGTTTTCTCTTTCTCCTTTCCTCATCAATCTCTAAAGTGAGCCTTGTTATCTTTTCATTCAGCTCCTTCATCTGGTTGTAAGTGCTGTCCAGTTTCTGCTTGGCAGAGCCGCTCTCCAGTTCATATTTTTTTTTGATAATCTCCAGGGACAGCAGCTTTTCCCTGTACTCGTTGCACTCTGACTGATATTTAGATAGGTTTTGATCCAGAAACATATTCTTGTTGGAGTTGTCAAGATTCGCATCTTTGGCAAGCCTCAGCTCCTCCTCCAAAAGGTCAATTTTGGTGTTCCTCATCTGAACAATTAAAAATGGAAATTTCCTGTCAAATAGTTATGCAACTTCACATATAAATTAACATTTTTAACCCATAACTGCTGGGGTGAAATGAGGTACAAAAGCAACACAATTACTGTGGTGGGCCTTTCAAGCCAAGGCAATGCACAGGCATTACATAAAACAATGAAGGTGCAGAGCATTATGAGACTGCAATAAAAGCAAAATGAACAAATGGGTGTATACCTTTGCATGAGGACACACAGCAGTTAAGGGTTAAACCAAAGAGGCTTTTATCAAATGATTTCTAGTCATGAAGGCTGTTAGGGATGTGCTTAAACATATGGGTAAAATCACTTTCCTTTTAACCCTGCAATGCTAAGGTGTGGTGAAACACACCTAGAAGGAAACATGTTTGTATTACACAAGACTGTGGATTGGGGTAGGGCATTTCTATACCCAACTGTTAGAATAGGGTTTATTAAATGTGTATTTTGCACATTTCAGTCAGACAGTGATTCAGTGTTTAGAGGATGAAATAAATAAATACATATTTAGCAGTTTTTCATGTGGGTGGTGTATCTACAGAAACAAATGGAAATAAGGAAAGTACAATTACTGTAGCAGTCCAGGGTTAATAGGTTTTCGATGTAAACCTTCTTATAATGGGGTTTTAACATAATTATTAGCATATTATATTGTAATTATTGCACATAACACTACACGATTGTTGAATATTACTATTTTGTAGCCATCGTATTGCATGGGAAGACAGATCTGAAGTACATCCCCCAATAGCAGCTGTATGTAGAGGATTGCACAGCCAACAAAATAGTGAAAATAAAAGCTACATAAACCCTATTGAAAGCTGCATGGTCCCACAATGCTCAATTTTATACTAAAACATGATAAATGCTTCTCCCCCCATGAAGTATGCTTGCCTCATTGTGAACTAAACAGGTACTACCTGCAGTGGTGGTAAACATGTTTATGAATGCTTATTGTTTCTGAAGTTCAGGAAGCAGAATAAAGTAAAGAAATGTGTTTGCTATAATGATAGTCTCACCATGGTGTCCTAAGTTTATAATAATACAAATGAAAACTATATCTGCAATGCATCATTAATTTGCTATGATGTAACAGTTAAATTTGTATTTTAAATTTAGAAATATATATTTCTATTTTGTTATTATTTGTGTACTTACCTTGAGCTCTTCTGTGCTTTTAAGCATTTCACCCAGGAACTTATAGTAGTCACTGGACCTTGTGAGGAGTTCAATATAACGTGCTTGCAGATCTGCAGACTGAAAACAAAACAAGCTAATTTAACAGTTTATATAGACAGTTTAAAACTGTGCTTGGGGGTGGGGGGGAAACACCTAAATGATACAGAATACAAATCCAGTGTATCATTTCCATGGGTCCACTGTTCTGTTTCATAACAGCTTGTCAAACTGATAGAATGTGTAAATATTTCAATATAATATTTAACACAATACCTCTTGTAATATGACAGTTGAGGGCGACCGCAGCATTGTCTTCTTAATAGGTATATTCAGCAGTGTGTCCAAGCCTGCACTGTATGATGCTAACTGGAGCTCATAATCCTGTGTATGTAAATGGAACAATTTTGCTTTGAAGCCAGTAACAGATATCATAATTCACAAGTGAGAAATAAATGAAATTATGCTGCAAAATAAAATCAGCAAAAGGTATATTTTGAGGGGTTCATAAAAGCTTAAAGCAAACATAACATTCTAACACGGTTGAAAATTAAAAAAAAAAAAAAAAAAACTCTTACCTTTATTGCGCTTGCACTTAACTCTGCATTCTTCTGAACGTCTTCAACTGTGCCTCTCTTGCTTTTAATTTCGGTGAGCAGAGCCTGTCCGTTATAAACAAAAGGTATAAATACTGTAATTGTCAAAAGATTACAAGAAAAGTATAGAAGACTGCCTGAAAAAGGAAAGCTTTTGAGGTTGATATTAATTAACCTGTAACAATTTCCTTAGGATATAAGCAGTGCGTAAGACCAAGTTAGCCAATCATCAAAATGTTTGACGTGCTCTTAAAATCTCTGATATAAAGTGCACATAGAATCTCACTTCCCCATCTTCTTAAGCTGCTGTAAAACCAAACATACCTTCTGTTCATTAATTCGTTCCACGATGACCTTTGGCTCATCAAATCTAGTGGCCTCCAGGGTATCCTGCCGACGACGGGTATCATCAATCCACTTACTGAGCGTCCCGCTTATTCCTCTGTATTGTTTAAGTTGTCTCATCTGGCTCTCCAAGTCCACATATCTGAAAAAAGAGATTCATTCAACAACCTGGTTCGGGTAACTCAAAGTAGGCAATCATATTGGTTTTCATAGAGTCAACTGTATTGAATGCTGTGGTGGTGGTTTTGTCCACTAGTCAATACTGTAAAATAATCACAAGTAAAATATGTTTTTTTGTTTTTTTTTTGGAATGAGGAAATCAAAAGCCTTGTGTTGTTAGGATTATACTAAAAAAGAACACAGGTGGTGGAGTATTTGGTTTTAGGGCTCCTGAATTATGGAATTGGCTGCCTGTTCCCTTATGGGAGGCACCATCTGTTGCAGTTTTTAAAACACGACTGAACACAAGCTTTTATAATCTATTGTTCACATCTTAATATTAAGTCATGTTTTTACTCTGTATTGTATTGCATTTTAATTAGTTTGTGTATTAATTGTTTTAATGTTTGCTATTGCTTGTATAGTGTCAATAATTACTGTTATGTTGTACTTGTGAAGCGCCTTGAGACAATTTATTGTGAAGGGTGCTATATCAAATAAAGATTGATTGATTGACACTAATCTAGAACTGAAATCAGTTAAATACAGACAGCTAATTCGAAGATAATATAATTATTAATACAAAGTATTTTAAACAACGAAAATGCACGGCAGACATTATCGGCAACATTTCATTGGGAGCTCAATAATGACATCTGAAATGACTGACTGATTAATTAAAGAAGATGTTTTAAAACCCACCTGTTGTCAATCTGTGTCTGGATCCTACGCCAGCGATCTGACATCTGGCCCGCTTTCTCTCTGTACTTAGAAAGGTCGATATCACACTTGTGAAAAGATTCATCAATCTGACCATTGTGGTACACAGCCTTCTGTAGCTCATCTTCCATGGACTTCATGAGGTCTCTTTTCTGATCCACATCTGCTCTCATTTGCTGGTAAAATTCAAATATATAAGTTTAAAACACTTCCTTTTTTTTTTTTTTTTTTAAATGATGCATGAGTCGATTTTTATACAAAATGATAAATTTTTACAATGATTGTACAAACTGGTACACTACACCTATTCATATGGTTAATGCTTTTGATAGTGAATTCTCAAGATACAGTGCTTGGGTTACCTTTAATGTCTCCCTGTAGGCCTCTACTTTAGAGACGTCCAGAGAAATGGTTTCCTCTTCTGTGAGCCTGGCCTCATACATTTTGATAGTATCTTCAGCTTGTGCCATACTTTGAAATAGAGCCCGAAGTGCCTTTAGTCTATAACAGACAGAATAAAATTGTTACTAAGGTGCAAGTAATGCATTTTCTCCTATACATCCATTCAGTATTGCATTTATTCTTTTATTTCATTTACATAAAAAAAACACTACATTTAAGATAATTCCATACAATAAATGTGCAACAACTTCAATAAACTAATTATATTAATTTGGTGTTAAAGTACCCATTTATTACAATACCAATGCAAAATATTGTCGCCACTAACATACTTTGCACAAAATGCGTATAATCCTTGCAATCATTTTCTTAAGTTCAAATCTTGTAGTGGTTAGGGCTAGGGCTCGGGACTCTTGACCAGAGGGTTGTGAGTTAAATCCCAGGTAGGGGACATTGCTGCTGTACCCTTGAGCAAGGTACTTTACTTTATAAATGGGTAATTGTAGGTAAAAATAATGCGATATCTTGTAACAATTGGCGTCTGCTAAGAAATAAATAATAATATTAAAAACAATCTATGCATCCCTTGCAACATCTAGCATTACATTGGTGCACATTAATTCCATCCTGTGTCATTCTTGCTTTACACTTTCATTAAGTGGTCCTGCATGTCTTTGGGTGTCGGCTTACTGGAAAACACTGCATCCTTACCTTTCCAAATAGGATCCAGAAAAAGAATCTAGGTTTGACAGTTTTCTGTTTATGAAAGCAACCTCTCCATTCAGAAAGTTTATGGTGTCAGGATCCTTAATCTGAGAAAGTTGTTTTAAATTGCTCTCCCTTATTCTCATGAAATCATCTCGGATTTTGTCTAATTCTCCTTGTATGCCCTGTTTTAAAAGACATGAGAGTGCTTAAATGAATTGGGAAAAGGCAGTTTTATTCCTGAAGACATCTTACCAGAAAAAACGTAATCATAAAAAGAAAAACAACGTTGGCTCCTATTAAAAGATTTTACAGATCCGAACATTGGAAACACACCACGTAAATACTGTTTACTCATGGTATCTTCAACATACATTTTACATTTAAAAAATAATTAAATAATAACATCATCTTTCTTTCTTAACAAAGCCTTGAGCTCTGCTTTACTCTATTACAAGATAAAGGTTCTAAAAACGTAAGGAGTGAAATTTGTAGTTGTCACAATGTGAAGTGAAATGCCATACCTCCAGAGTGGTTATCCTGTTGTAACAGTCCCTCACTGTGTCTTCGCTCAGTGGGATGTGAATGTGCTGGGTCATTCCAGACTCGCTATATTCCAGACGCACACGAAGCTTCTGCAAGTCCGACAGAAGGCTCGGACTGATCTGGCTATGACTGGTCACTGGATTTTTGTTGTCTACATTTGTACCAGGTTCTGTGATTGCAACCAAATACATTTAAGACATTTTATAGCATGGCTTGAATCTGTCATTTTTTCAGCAAGAAACAAGATGGCTTCAATGCAAAATATTTTAAAAAGAAAATAAAAAATCCCTTTCTAAAAATATCTGCAGAAGGTTTTTGCGACGTGCAATATTTGGTGGTTTTGTTTTTATTTTTTCCCCTAAAGAACAAAATGATAAATGAATGAACATAAGCTAAATTAATCTCTGGTCCTGCATTTTTTTCTTTCCTGGTTTGTTATTTTTTTACCCTTTTTAATAAGAAGTAAAATAAGTAATAAGTAATACATTAAACTTCTGTCTTTTGTTTAGTAATTCACGTTATTTACAATTTGTTTTACAAAATAGCCACCCACAGACATCTTTCATGGCGGCACTATAAAAATCAGAAACTAAAATCTTTGCTTACTGGTGGTGGGAAGTTGTATAATCAATTTTTCGTAGTATTCTGTTGCACCACTGCAACTATCCTGTATCTGCTTTTTATCTTCTTCACCAAACATCTCTGAGCCCCGGCTGTCCCTCAGAAATTCTTGGTAGTGCTTCTCCAGGTTCTTGATAATCAGACGATAATCTTCAGCACGCATTGTCTGGAGCTGAATTTAAAAACACAGGGCGATCAATTGGACAACTTTTTTTCACATTTTATGATATTCATAGTTCTAATTATGAAAGATTTAAGAACATTTACTGTAATAATGACAACAGTGCAGTCTATAATTTAAAAAAAAGACTTTCATTAGTAGTAGAGAAGCAGATTTGTTTTTTTACAGACTGTTTTCTTTTCACAATACATATGTATTCTGAACATTTTCATCAACTATGGCTTCTCTTGGCTTATAATTTTGCCTGCTAAGCCTGCTCAACTCTTACCGTAGTGATTGTCAAGGAGCGGATTTTCTCAATGTCCATCATACAGTATTTCCAGGATATAAGACTCTTCATGTTGATATACAGTTGGTTACAAATTGACATAATGGCTTCATGGTACTGATCAATCCTATGGAGTGGGGAGGGATAAAAAAAGCTCTTAGTCTGACTGGTATCACCAAGTAATTTCAAGAGTGTATTTATAATGTATTTATTATTATTATTATTTATTATTATTATTATTATTATTATTATTATTTATTTCTTAGCAGACACCCTTATCCAGGGCGACTTACAGTTGTTACAAGATATCACATTATACATTATTTCACATTATACAGATATCGCATTATCTTACATACAATTACCCATTTATACAGTTGGGTTTTTACTGGCAAGTATGTATATTTTCACTTAAGACTTAACTGCAAAACAAGCTTTATATTTCAAATTGTATACCAAATTATTCTGGTCTTTATAAACCAAGTAGAAACTAAAACAAAGTGTAACACCAGGAGATGGGAATTTAAAAAAAAATATTTATCTTAAAATGTTTAATTTAAACTTTCTAATGTCCCTGCCCGGAAGCTGAGGTCCTTTGACTCTGGCCTGCTTGTTAGTGCACCACACTTGGAGAACGCTCATTTAGCTTCATGGTTCAGACTCTGGAACTCTCTCCCAGCTTTAGTGCGTGATGCTCCCACCGTAGTAAGCTTTAAATCAGCTCTCAAGACCCACTTGCTCTCTCTTGCTTTCCATGCTCTTTAAGCCTGATATCTGTTATTAGCTGTTGTGTCTTTGCTACTGCTGATTTTTCTCTATCTTATTCTCATGATTCTATATGACATCACATACTGTTATGTCTCTGCTACTTCTCTTCTTTCACTGTATCTTCTTACGATTCTGTATCACATACGCACCCACAATGTTTTAGAATTTTCACATCCTAGCCTTGTATTTAATGCATTATGCTTTGTTTTTCACTGAATTTAATGTATTATGCTTTGTTTTTTTACTGTATCTTGTAAAGCACTTTGTGATGGTGGTCCACTATGAAAGGTGCTATATAAAATAAAGATTGATTGATTGACTGATTGATTGATTGATAAGCCCTTTACACTATAGCTGACAGATGTCTGCAGAACAATCTGAAATCTGCCTACCAAGGTATATTTAAAAAAATTGTGCTTATCACAGTATATAAAAAAAATCATGCTTACCACAGTATATAAAAAAATGTATGCTTACCAAAGTATATAAAAAAATCATGCTTGCAAATTAAACTTTATAATGTCTTTCTGTATTTTATAAAATCAAGCAAGTATGTATATTTTCACTTAAGACTTAACTGCAAAACAAGCTTTATATTTCAAATTGTATACCAAATTATTCTGGTCTTTATAAACCAAGTAGAAACTAAAACAAAGTATAACACCAGGAGATGGGAATTTTTAAAAAAATATTTATCTTAAAATGTTCTAATTATTCAATCGGAAATGGAATGGCCGATTGCGTGGTACAAAGATGCAGATTAATGTGAACTGTTCCAAGTCCAGCAGTTAACTTACTTGGTAGCGATGCTAGTACACAGTGGATTGGGGGGAGGGACGATGAGACAAACTGAAGGAACCATCATCTCCAGTCCCCCAGGACCAGTCACCTGCCACTTGCTGCGCTGTGAATTATCTACCAAGATTCCTTCATCGCCTTTTCGGATTGTTTTCTGGCAGCGAGAAAAGAGGGATACTGAACAGGTTATATTGTATACAAGGTAGTGCTGGTACAAATATCCGAATGAACATTTTTTTGATATGTATTCGAAAGCAAAAAAAAAAATGCCTGTGTCCGTCAGAAATTATTTTATCTGTGTGAGATTTTCTATATATTGTCGTGGAGGCCGGTGGTGGGATTTACTCTGCTGGAGCCGCTGCTCGCTTTTCCTTGCTTGTCACCTGCTTGCCATTGTCATTGCTGCTGCTGTGAGTCTGGGGCGTGTCCCGACGGTGTCCCATGGGCAGGCATGGAGCAGTGAGGGGGTGTTCTCCTGGTACGCTAAAATCAGCCCTACGCACTATTTGCTAAATAAAAGAGCTACCTATTTTGGAAGATAAAAGTTGTACACTTGGATTCTTACCGATGCTACAATGTATAATATATTTAAGAAACAAGTCCATCGGGGTCTGTTTCTGTCTGCAATATGATACAGGTTATACTTGCAAAAGAAATTATTCATATAGTAATCAACGTTTTTATTTTCTTTCATGAGGCAATCCTAGTTAAGTGAAATGCAAAAAAGAGAAATAAAACTGAGTAAATATATTATGCATATTACTTTATGAAAATGTGTCTATGGCCACTTTGTTTATTGCGAAGACACAACAATGGCAGGGATTATTTAAAACAAAATGCTTTATCTACTTTGTTTTTACTTGAAATACACACAAGATTTAACTACTGTATCGCTTTCTTTGTTTTGTAGTTAATTCATAAGGGTAAAATAAGGCCTTTTTTGCTTCTGGGATATTTTTCAACTTTAATACAATGTTACATGTAATGGCTTTGATAATGTTTTGAAATCGAATATACAAACGAATATCCGAACATGAAAACTCCACGTTCGTCCCAGCACTAATATAAGGTGTTTGTTACAGTTAAATGCCATAAAGTCGAACAAACAAGAACAATACAATCTACCCTTTTTATCCAAATTACCCTCTTATCCAAAATAGAGATACATCCCAAATCCAATTCTGCTGTAAAGTTGGGAGAATCTACAGTTTTTTCCCCAGTGAAACAACTGTAAAAAGAAAAGCATGCATCTATCACAAGAGGTCTCAGTTTCTAAGAAATACCAAAAAGCTGTCCTGGACCATACATACAATCCTTAAACTATGGTATATAACCTATGACATTTGCACTTCGCGTCTTTTACTAACCTGGTCCTGTTTGAAGTCACATAGGGCCTTCAGAATGACAGGGCTGCTGCTTTTGTAGTCTGGGTTACGAGGCCTCAGCTGCACAATGTTCTTGGACTTGCTCACCAGATTGCGGACCTGCCTTCTGTATTCCAACATATTTTCTTTCTCTTTCTGCAGGTTAAGACGTAGGAAAGGGACCACTTAGAAGCGCCTTTGGCCACGTATTTATTTCTCCCTGGTTTATATATTCCAGTTCATTATAGAAACATTTGTGAACACATAAATGTAATATCATGAAATTCAATGGATTAAATCTACAGTGACTCACCATTATGTTAATTTTGCACTAAACTATACATCGTTGATGTATGTTTGCAACATTCTTTCACATTTCAGCTTCTGTGCATTTTGTGCCTACTTTATCTGATAGCAAACATTGCTGAATTGTTTGTTTAGCTGTTAAAGGAACAACCTTCCTTCCCACCTCAAACATGCTTAACACTGTACACTGGTAGGGAAATGGCTAATACCAGAACTGCGTCTTAACAGCTGCACAAAATAACCAAGACTTGCTTGAACCTTCTCTCACCCACAAGGGTAGGATACTGATAAGAATTTATAAGCTTGTAAAGCTGTTTTGTTCAAGTTAGGTTTATACATAGTTATAACACTCCTAGACAGTTAAATATATTTACCGTAAAACTTAAAATAATCGCCTGTCTGAAATACGTGCCAGGTCTGCTGGCAAATATTGTAAATAAACGCCGGGTCTCTGTCATTGCCATTGAAGCTGAGGAGGAGCTTGAGCGTAATGAACTGCTAATAAGTGAATGCGATGAAAGTGACTCTCAGGATTAATAAATAATAATAATAGAAAACATAATTTAAGGTAGGCCTACATGTAATATTTGTTTGCTACAGTTATTACATTACTAAAAGTTTTGATAATTTGTGTGCTGAAAGTAGGCCAGATACAAACCTCTTGGTGTATTTGTTGTATTAACAGTGTACAAGTTTGAGATTAAACAATACATTATTTTTGATAATGATATTCTCTTATATTATTCATTTTTAAAAACATTTTAGAAGTTTGTATTATTATTATTAGTATTATTATTATTATGCTGTAAGCATAGCCTACACGCCTGTGTTCTGATATCTACAGGGTGGTCTTAGTTGATTTAACTGTTAATAATAATAATAATAATAATAATAATAATAATAATAATAATAATAATAATAATAATTAGTAGGTCTAATTCTGTTTTTAAATAAAATTCATACTTCTACTTGTTCATTTTACAGCGTTTTGCATACTGTATCCTTGTTAACCACTGCATATAAAAAGACCGTAATAATACTTTCGCTTTACAAAACTGGTTCTTAGTTTCCACTGCCACACAACCTTTTAACAAAGTTGCTGGAATGTTTAAATTGAGTTACAATGTTGCTATAATGTTGTGTATTAGCTTCTCAATAGCCACATGAAGCATGTGAAGCTAGTGATCTAATATAATCGCCGGTCTCCAATACGCACCGGGTCTGCTGGCAAGCATTGTAAATAAATGCCAGAGGCGTTTAATTTAAGTTTTACGGTAAACCATATGTAACAATACTGCATTCTTTTAATACAAGAAAAGAGAGAAGTACAAAATGAGGTTGCAAATCTCAAGAGATGACAAGTTTTAACCACAAGGGGGCTGTTCAACACCTAAACATCAATAAATGTCTATGCTTACTCAACCCACCCCCCACCCCCCCATTTAAAAAAAAAAAATAAATTAGTAGTAGTAATCTTTTCTTTTTGTAATCTTCCCCGTCAATAAAAAACAGTGTTTGTTTTTGGTGTAATAAAAGCAATACCTCCAGCTCCTTAATTAAATCCAGTATGTGAGGCAGAGACATGTTCTTGTCACACTGGAACTGCTTCCTAATAGTTTCCTGTTGTTTCTTGAGGTGACTTTCAGTTGCCTGAGCTTCGTCAAAAAACTAAAAAATGCAATGAAACAAAGGTAAAAAAAAAGAGTTAACGTATGAAATGGAGTTATATGCAAGGTTCGTGCTTCAAATGTAATTATATCATTCAATGTACTTTTCAAATCAACTTTTAGTGACTCCTCAGTGATTCAGTCATTAGCTCAAAAAACAGTGAAAGGGGTATTTCTATTATCTAAACAGATCTTAATACTGCTGCCCTTTAAGTTTCCATTAATCCCTTTGGTGTTTTCCCACAGTTGATTTATGGGACCCCTTAATAGCATTACTTAATAGAATAAATATATGGTGAAAGATGTTTGCGATAGAGGTTTCCGAGTATTAGGGCAGCAGCATTTAGATCATTACAGTAGAACCCAATTTGTTTGTACACAATGCAAAGACACTGAGAGATTTACCTGGAAGTAGGCAGAATTTTCCTTTAGGTGAACATCAATGCACTTTGTGATCTGAAGAATCCAACTCCACTGTGTCTGCAGGGTGTCCATGTATGCCTTAGGAAACAACAAATAATCTGAATTAATCTCACTGTCCCTGGTCAACATGTGCCAAATTTAAAAATCCTTAATGCAATCACTCTGCCAATACAGCTATCCCTCGTTCAGTTTGAGAAAACTGCACCAGTGCAGATATTGACAGTTAAAGCCTTGGGGGGAAACCTTAAGTAAAAACAGAATAGCAGGTAATGATTATAAGAGAAATGTATGTTCCAGTGGTTATGAATAAATGAAAATGCACAGTATTTATTAATGATTTATAGATAATTTGCACCTCATTAAGAAAACGTAATCTGAAAAGTACATTTCCATTAAGTACAATAAGGTAGGACATGTGGCTTAATAACCTTAAGATACAGACACTATATATGTTGGTTGTTCCCTCGACTCACCTCAATCTTGTCAGAAGCAGGGTGGTTATTTCTGAGCATGAGATCAACTTTTTGTTTGAGTTTGTTCAGCTGTTTTTCCTTCTCCTCTAACAAGCTCATCAGTTTCTGGAAAACAGAAATCAAATCTAATTACAATGGAAATCTAGGCAAATGTATTCCTTTACAGGGGCTGGTCTCATGACCGGTGCTTGGTGTACCACATTTGCAGCATCTGGTCTCTAGCATCAGAAACTAAAAACTTGCCAGTGTTACAGGTGATCAGAAAATACTGATTGGTTTATTTACATAATCCTGCAAATATAGTCTGTGACTAAAATGTTTTGGTGCCGACATGAGGAATGGGAAGTGCAATGGTGATACTGTAGGTTGTTGTGTTAAAAAGGCCTTGTAACAAAATCATCAATTTAATGAAGAATATCATTTTTACATACAGATACTGAGCAACATAAATGGAAATGTAACTAATTGATTCTTGGGTAGATATATATCCACGCTTTACAGAAATCATCTTTTTTTTTTTTTCCTTTTTGGTCCTGCAACCTAGGAGAATGCCAGCCTTGGAACTGCACACAGCATTCAAAGGGTTTGCTTACCGAGTAATCCTCCTGCTTCTTGGCAATAGCAGTGTTCTTGTTGCTCCAGTCATAAACCAGCTCCTCCTCTTCTCGCTCATTCACCCACATGATCTCTTTAGATATTTCCTCAATGATATTCTGCAGTTGCCTAAGCTGATCATTTCTCTCATTGGACATTTTCTGAGAAAAAGGAAGAAATGCACCATGAATAAGTTTCGGTTAGCTGTGATTTAGCACTGGAGAATGAAGGTCTGTGCACCTCTGCAATTACACCCAAGAACTTCCCTCTGGAGGGTAGAAATGTATTTGTCCATATACCCTCACATTCTGGTACCCAGTTTCATCATACCCTTTTCCATAGATAAATGTAAAAATGCAACAAGTGTAACCTAGCTAGGCATAACTATGGTTTTGTAATAGGATTGTCAAAACACATTTTTAATATTCTGTAACATGTGGCTAATTTTAAAAAGACGGTTATGACCACTTACATTAAACAGAAAACACGCCACCTTCTTTGTGAACACATTGTATAAAAAGCTATAATTGTTGCTCACTGTATACACTATCAACACATTTCTTCCCTTCCCCCCTACCACAGAAGTGGATAGGATAGATCACTTCAAGATGTACTTGTCAAGAACAGAGAAAAGGTCAATGAATGTATAGAGAAAATGTAACTAAGTCAAACTGTATATAAAAAAGGAATCCTTCTCTTACTATCACAGAGTCGAATTCTAGCTCCAGAGTATTCAAAGCAGCTTTGTTGCCCATCTGAAGAAAAAAATAGGGAGGCAAAGACCAGATTATTATTATAAAAAGACACAATGTTTAAGTATGAACTTTTTGATGTGACTGACACTATTTATTGAAACGTACCACATCTGCTCTGGCCCTTTGTATTTCGGGAGCCCGTTCAAGTGTATTATGGAATTTCTTATGGGTGTAAATTTGTTGTTCGATAGCTGAGGAGTCATCCCCAAATGGTGAAGTTTCTATTAAGCGCTGTGGAACAAAATTGTTAATTAATTTGTTGTTACAGCAGTATAAAAAATACTTAAGGCCTACCTTTTGGAATAGTTTAATTAGAAAGCCATCACAAAAGCTACATCAGTATGCTTTTTATTTTATTTATTATTTTTTTTACATCAAGAATTCTTTAATGGCAGCATGACATTTTGAAGAAAAAAAAAAAAAAATGTTTTACACTTAACAGTAAAAAGAAGATTTACACCCTGCAACTTAATGGTGTACAAATGTAGGGACACACCTATAATTACAGCTTGGCAAGCTTCCCTCGGTTTTACCACAGTCTTATGCAAGAGTAATGTTTTCTTAACAGGGATCAATATGCAGTTGCATCATACCTTGGGTCACTACAAATTTAAACCAACCATGTTTATCATCAATATAAAATGTTTCTTAGTACGGACATAAATACATCATTTTCATATTACCGCTATCAGTGTTGTGCAAAAGCAGATCACTAGAGGTTAAGTTCATTTGGTTTGCTGTAACCCACCAACCCATATTAATTACTTTCCAAATATGTGTATGCTTTTAATTGATAGTATACAAAAAAAATTAAAACCTTGAACCCATAACCGAAACAAATATTTACCTTCTGTTGTGCTACCCAGGCCATAGCATCTTGGAAGCTTGCATTAGAGTCAGCCCATGATCCAGTACTCTTTCTTTGAATTGTATGAGTTTTTCGGATACCATTGAAGGCATAGTGTACGTTACGTAATTGTTCTTTTAACTGAATATACCTGAAAAACAGAAAGAAAAAAAAACATTTCACCTTGTCCTTTCAGGAGGCCTTGGTGGGCAGTTATAAATATATAAAAACCTATAAATACCTCCAATGTTTGGATTCAAACACAGGCTCCCTTGAGAAAGATATGTACAACATATCGAAACGTTGGGCAGCTGGCTCTTTGAGCTAAAATATATATATATATATATATATATATATATATATATATATATATATATATTAAATCAATCAAGTACAGTGTCAAAAGTACATCTGTGTACAAATGTCATCCCATGAATAGAACATAAGGCATAGGACTTTTTTGGACAGTTTGAGCATTTGTGAACATGGGGAATGGTAGAGAACGACTTTGAAAACTGACATAAAATGCATATTCTGCACGTATTCAGAACATGCCGTTATAAAATGTGTTTAAAAAAGTACAGGAATTCAAACGTGAATTTCTGTGACTCATACTCTACTGTTATTCTTGAGATCTGTAAATAAAATAATGTTTACAGCACTATAGTATCAAAATGCTATAAATAATACAGTATGCATATTGAAAGTGGGTATGAAGGACTACAGTGCACACATAGCTTTGAAGCCGTTTTGAATATTACACAGTATTACAGTAATGTATTTTAAAAAGAAACATTGAAAGTTTATTATTAATACAATAAGGAAAAATGCACACCCAACAATGCATAATAAGGCTTTAATTCTATCAAGGGTTTCTGGTGACATAAATCATAAGAGCATTAGCTTTGGTGTATATTTGCTATAATACATGGCTACAAAAAAGGCAGAAATGATTTTACTAGCAGTGTTTATTTTAAACAGTTGAAGAATAAGTGTTGAGAATAACACAAATGAATTTTAAACTTAGTATTTGTATTTTGTTAAAACTTTTTTGGGTGGGAGGTGGGGTGCATGTGAAAACTACATAAGAATCAGACTAGAAAATTCACAGAGGGCATGTTGCTCAGGTAATTTCTTACTAAACATATACTATAAATTTACTTGCACTATTCTGCTCTTCCACAAATGTCTGCAGGTCATTGTTGTTTGTTTTGGTATTGACGGTGGTTTGCTGCATTCATAGACTTTGTTTTGTAAAAAATGTATTTGCAATTTTATTATCAACCTTATTATACAAGGGCAAGCTTATCATGCACAGGTCTTGCACCATAACGGTGTATAATGAGATAATAAAGACAATAAAGTTTAAAGGAAAACTGTTAACCATGTATTAGAATACTAGTAATAATAAATATAATAGTGTCGTAGTTGTTGTTGCTAATTAGACATCAATGTAATCGTAAGACGCCGTCCAATCTACACGGCAGTCTATTTCAGATTTGGTCTCTTTAAACTGCTGCTCTGAAAAACTACTTCTTACTGCAATTAAAATGTCATCCATGAAGATTTGTACATGAGAAAATGATGCATTCTGCAGTTCTTTTTTAAGTTTTGTCAAGACCTTCTTTGTGACAAATAGTGGCCATTTTAGGCTGTAAAAGTAACAGGCTTTTGCTGTTCTCTATGCCCTATTGTACAGAGCAGCCCTATAAATCTTCCTGTTCATTCTTTGGTTCCTCCAGCTTTATTGTTGCGCGGTGAATGCTTTTCCCACAGTAACAGGGTGACGTGGTAAAGTAACTGCATCACCACCCTGTACATCCACCATGTTCTTTTTTATTATTATAGAATTGAAGCACGTACTTAAGGTTTTGCCAATTGATCAATGAGTTAAATTAAATATAATAGACATAAACCACTGAAAAGTCATCACTTTCATTAAATACTTAAAATCAGTTTTGAAATAATGAATGGATTTACTGAGTCAGTGGTCTTTAAGAACTCTTTCAGATCACTGTTGTGTAAAGGTTTGGTATTACAGGTAGTTTTAAATAAACATACAGGTATATGCAATGTTCATGGTAAAAATACACACAAACCACCACCATCTTGCTTTCACATTGCACTTACACAAATTTGAGTTTGTTTGGTGCATTTGTCCATGCTTTCAGACACAGTATTCAGTTTAAAAAAACCCAAAAAACTGGCCAAATAAACCAACTCAAATAAAACAAACAATGGTACAACATAGTAAAATGTAGCTGATTATAACTGTGGGCTTTTTGTTTGTTTTTATTTATTTATTAATAATTATAAAAATGTGAATATTATAGGAAGACATACATTGTAATGTGTTTTAAAGATTATTTCTTATATAATCTTTTATTGCTGTGAAGAATTCTCACAATTTCAAAATATCAATAGTATTTTTATGTAGAAAACTAAAATGTGATGGTGGATCCCTCATGTTTATCTTGTCCCTGCTCTATTTGAAGGTGGAGGGGAATAGCACTATAGATTGTTTTTCATAGCATAGAACAAAAGAGCTGAGTAAAAGTTAAAATAAAATAAATAAGTGATGAGAAAGCAACCACCATATTGTTTAAAATTATTTTGGACATAACATAACAAAATGTAATAACCCCCTACAAATATTTCCACTGCTGAACCAGATCATAAATTGTATGCCATTTGGGTAACATCTGACTTCAAAATTTCTATGATTCTATAAGTTAAAATTTTGATCAGAAACACCGAAAATTAATTTATGCAAGAAATCCTTTCGATTTCCAAGTAGAATACTTTTTTGTAAGCGTGCACTCTCAATAGTCCTTTTGTACAATAATGTTTAGTATGGTACTGTAGCTGAGTCATTTAGTTAAATAAATGTCAAAGGTTGAAAGTGTAAACAGCATTGAAGGTTTTCAGGATTTATAAAAAGACTATTGTTTACCCAATCTGCAGTGCGTCTGCAGGCTGACCCATTTGTGACAGGTCTCTCATACTCATGTCAATTCGTCCAGTGAGATCATTTGCCATTTCAATGCAGTTCTCTGTTTCCCTACTGTACTTTGGAGGCTGTCCAGCATCAGTATACCTCTTATCCTAAAATGCAAACATTTGGAAGTTAGAAATGAAAAAGAATAAGTACAAATTTCCCAGAAAATAATATGAGCACCGCAAAGAAACTAGTACAGAGTACTGTCGGCAAAAACTGATAAACCTATTTCTACTAGATGGGTGGACACATGTATTTTTAGATTTAAACAGAAAAAAATATAAAAGGATTGTATTAATCAGTTTTAACCCAACTTAAAAGATATCTGAAACTTTGTTTTTTTTTTAAACCATTACAAAAGATGTTTAATGCGCAACAAACAGCTCATTACTTAAGAGGAGGTGCATCTTGGATTTACTGTACATGATGAACTAACTAAGTTTCAACAGTTAAAAAAATAAAATTGATTATATTAAAATTTGAGAACTTGTGTGAATTTGTATAGTGTTTTGACAATGAACATGCACACATCACTAAAGCCCCTTTCATACTGGCATGTTCTACCTGGGTCAGGACCCAGGGTCATGCAGGTCGGCTACGCGATTTCACACTGCCTTTGATAAAGCAGGGTTAACCTGGCTGACAGACACAAGTATACAATGCACGTATCAATGCCCCAGAAGCAGCTTGTTACAGACGCTTCCATCCAAGCTTCTCTGGATTGAACCGTCGGCCCAAATGTTGATCAGAGCAAATGTTTCTTTATCCCTGCTGCAATATGGCTCATGCTCTGTCTAAATCAAAAAAAATATGGCTAAATAGAATAAACAGAAATGTTCCTTGCAGAAGTGAAACCTTCACGCAGGTGTAGCTGTTTGTTATTGCATTGGCACACAAACGGCCGTCATGCATTTTGTCTCACTCAACCCGGGTCAAAGCGTGTCGACCCACACACTGAGGTGGATCACTAGGACCCGGGTTAACCCAGGTACGTGGTTTTACACTACGCAGGATTGTGACCCGGGTAGGCAGAACCCAGGTAGGAGTGCCAGTGTGAAAGGGGCATAAGTCATCTTGTGCATAGTATGCTGTGGTTGGCTCATGACAACATGATTTATAAATGTCTTTAAATAAAACATGACATATTTCAGGAAAAGGGCGCACACCGAACAAGCTGTTGACCATTAATTTTTTAGAGGGAGCAATGCACTTACCGATTGTATTAAAAACTCTGCTTTGTTCAGGCTTTCACTGCATAGTCTCATCAACTCTTGAATTTTGTTCTGGCGCACAAAGTAATCTCCTTGGCTGGAGAAAGTAAACAAGACATGCAGTAGCATAATGTGAGCTTTTCTTTACACAAATAGTTTTCTTGATATTTGAATGATATGGGGGAAAGGCGTAGAACAGGTACAAATGAATAACCAAAAATAAATAACTAGGACATACTAAATTACCTGCACATATTGTATACAGCTTTATCCATTTGTAAAATGATTACATACCTAAAAAATATTTTGCCAAAATATGATCAATTGAATGTATAAATGCTGTGTACTCTATTCACAGAATTTACCTTTTTTTTTATTTGACATTTTAAAATGTTTTTGTCATTTTTTTTATTGGTTTGTCTTTTTTAACATGTGTTCAATCAATTAAAACTATTGAAATATATATATATATATATATATATATATATATATATATATATATATATATATATATATATATATGAAACTGTTACAATGCAAAGGGCTGTCTTGAAAAATAAAACATGTCCTTGAAAAAAAGTACACAATTTGTTCCATCTTTAAAATAATGGTTTCTCAATGTTAACTAATGTACACAATACCAAATTTTACAAGAAAAGCTTTACAGGTCAATGTCTAAATATTGGTGTAATGTTCGAACAGTTTTTCTTTTTTAACAGACAACACATCTCTAAATACACGTCCCCAAAACAGGTGTTTTATATATATATATATATATATATATATATATATATATATATAGGCAATAACTTCATATTCTGCAGAGTATTATAATAACACAAATCAGCACATAATAAGCTGCCTTAAAACAATGCAATTATCTCACAAACACTAACAATTATTTTGTATTGAACATGTGTTTACTTTTTACTGCTACAATTTTTAATAGGACATACATACACTTAAATGTGTTTTTGCAGATTAGAGTACAAACAAGCCTGTGGTCACTTTGGGTTTTTATAGGCTATAATCAAACTAAATAGCGAATTGTTTTATTTTAACAAATTTCACAAATTAGATATTAAAAGAATAGCCTTGCTGTAACCTACAATGTTTCTTAGTGATTTATTTGTGCATTTTATGTTACTTGAACTAGAAAGAAACTTTACATCATACCTCTAAACAAAAAAAATAATTAAATGGAGAGCATGTAACAAATTGCGTACATTCTTTATTCGTTTTTAATGTAATTTAATAATTAAAGTTGATGACAAAATAAACCAAACGCCCATTTTGTACAGTACGATCAACTAGTACAAAAACTGGCTTCAGATTTCACTTCCTGATTAGAACATAAAAAAAATTATTTAAATACATGCAATAACATTATTATTATTATGTTTGTAAATACAACAAAATACTGTTTGTAATAATCGCATTGTGAAAGACTTGCGATTCACTCATTTAAGTGTAAAAAGTAAATATTTAACTACCCATTTTTCCTTTCTCCAAACTTTAGGTCAATACAATAGTCATTTGAGTCCTGATATCAAACTACTGACAGTAGAATTTGTACTAAAAATAAGAAAACACAAAATAAGCCATTTCAGTGTTTTAAAAAAAGTACGTGCGCAACAAGTGATCAGTACAAGGTTAACCTAATTAAATATTCATGACTGAAAGTGTTTTTTTTTTTCATTGCTGATATGTTAGCTACATTTTTATTACTAGTTACTGTCGAAGAAGACTTCTTCGTTTACAAAGTATGTTAAAAAATACAGACCCTCCGATGACTTGTTGACCTCCACCCTTGAAGCTCTCCCTTCCCACTGTATATTCAGTGTGATATTCCTGCTGATGGCCATTGCCTCTGGGTCCCTCGCTCCTTTGGGAGAAAGAGCTGGTGTTTATATCGGGCCTGGAATTGCTTCTTCTTCCCATTGAATTGAGCATGGTTTCGGAGCCATATCTACTCATTTTGACCTCCCCATACAAGTCAACAGGCTTTTCTTAAACAGTACCAGTTCAGATGCGATATAGGTGAAAAAAGTCGATGAAAATTAACCAACACAGGAAACAGCAGGTAAAATATGCACCTTCACTGTCTGTATGCGCACAGCGACTGGCGATTGAAGAAAGTCCCTTTGGCAGTATAAATAAGCCACACCTTGTGTTTTAAACGCCCAGTTTGTTTCGCACTACACACTTTTGCTGTTGGAAAGGTATTTAGATACAGTTGGGGGTTGGGTTCCGTCACCTTGTTTGCCGTGAGTAAACGCACAGTCTGTGCTAACTCTGTAAACTTTGTGTACAACACATTGTTATAGTACAAATCCACCCAGCTAACTTTCTATGTGCTAAAAGTAAAACTAATGCTTATGAAGAAAAAAAGTGATGGAAACAGATTACATTCGGTTAATTTATGCGAACAAACAAACAAACAAAAGAAATCCGTTTGATAAGGGTGAATAAAAATGTATCCTGTAAGATAAGTATTGTGCACAAATGCAATGGAAATACTTTCCGAACGGATTTTGTGAGCTAGCGCATTCGTTCAGTCAAGTGCGTTTACTCCGCATTCCTTTAATGAGCACCGTGTTATACCTACACGTATTAATCCTACACTAATACATACAAATAAATAAAATGTATACAACAACCTTTTGTGTTAGCACGTTTAAAAAAGAAGTATCCCAAAGTATTGCACATCAAAGTACCATTACATTTTTAAAAATTAATAAATAAAAACAAACAAACAAGAAAAGCAATAACATACTGTAAGTAGCCTGTGGAAAATTCAGGCTGAAGAAATGGGGATTTAGAAATTGCAATGTACTCCGTGATACTAAATGTTTGGTTAGAAATACGATCAAAATATGCAATAGTCTATTCCCTACTAGATTCTCACATCAGTTAAGAAAGGATATATATATATATATATATATATAATGTGTGTGTGTGCGTGTGTGTATATAGCACTTAGTCAAACATTTTATTTCACTATAGAAATGTGTTCCACTTGTTGAGGGAAACAAAGCTCAGTGTCTTGCATATACACCTTCAGTCTTGTCATTTGTCTTGCCACCCTCCATACGATTACAGGCTTATTGTGCACACTTAGTTTATTCCTATTGGAGAGTTCAAAGTTGTCATGTAGCTCCGCCTCTAATCACCAGCTCCCGCTAAAACAGCTTATTTACTGAAGCCCTGTCCACACTACATAACCGATTTTGAGAACCATACTAAAAAATGTTTCAGTAATCCAGCTCAAAACGTCCACACTAAAGTACTGTTTCATGTTTAGTCAGGCTTAATGCATACAAACACAATTAAAATAGTTCCGTTAAAGTTCCTAGCAACGTAAAGGACTATGGGACTTAATATGACATTATCCCACCATGCTCTGTATTTTATGTTTACAACCCAGCAAATATGGAGCCCGTGCCCACGGAAGACATAGCGCTTCTTAGAATGCAATTATGGCGTTGTTTGTAAAAAACACAAGGTGCATTTAATCATAATGTGTGCATTTCGTTCTGAACTCTGAAGTTCTCCTTGACCGATTCCATCGTTCCAGATATCAATGTGCCTTGATTTCGCATGTGATCACATCGCTCCATGATCCACCATTTTACAACAAGCCTCGGAAATTGTATACGGTACAGCAGTATTGATAGTCGTTCTCAACACCATCAAGCGCCTGTTCTGAGTAATTAATTTGTAATGTCCATGCGCCAAAACATATCAGAAAGCATTTGGGGATATTGGAGGACACACAAAAAATGTAGTTCAGTGTTACAGCGTCCACACTTCTGACAAACCGCACTACCTGATGCGATCTAATTTAGAACTGAACCTGACACTACCCCATGAGGAGATCTCGAGTACTAAACGCTGCGTAGTGTAGACCCTAGCTGTATTTAACACTTTTAAGCCGGTTTAAACTAATACCGTTTAAAGTCATAGTGTGGACAGGGCCTCATTAAACATTTTAAGAGTAAACAATAAATTATTTTGGGCGTTACACAGCAATTTTTCTAGTTTTTTTTTTTTTAATCATTTTTTTAAATTCTTAGCTAGTTGTCAGCGTCGTGAAATTCAAGACTATCCTCTGTTATCATTTCTTAAACCAAATCTAGCATTAAAACAATCTCTTTTAAGATGTTTTTTTTCACATATGTGTGCAGTTAGGGCACTGCCTAATACATTTATTTATTTATTTTTGTTATCCAAATTATGGGGTCTGTCTGTACCATTGCATAAGCTTTGTGCCTGTAAAACGTTTAAAATATTTGTTTGCCTTTTATTGCACAAATACACTTGTCTTTTGTTGAAAAGCTGTGCAGTAGCCTAGTTCAACTGGAAATTATTTATTAAGATGTTGTTAGCAGCAGTACAAAAAAACACAAACATGTTTAATATAGAAAAAATCCAAATAGCCACCTTTTATCTTAATGTAGACCTTTAAGGCATTGTAGCAATTTTTCGAAGTAATCTTGTGCTACTGGATTCTAGAATGTGCTGAGGTATTGCTATAATTGTTGTGTGTTACTGTAGGAGGTATTGTTTATCTCACTTTTCTGTCAAGTTCATCCCATTGCAGCTCACTTGATGAAACATCAGGGGACTGCTGATCAGAACGTGATTTGGAGAACACCCTGCTGTTCATTGCTTTCCACGTTGTTTTCATAATTTATAATTGTTTGGGATCATTATTTTGAGAATGACTCGTTCACATGTAAGTGGGATGCCAGAAGGTATTGCATGCAGGGTGGACAATTTTTTTGATAAAAAAAACTGATTTATTTGATTTAGTCCGATTTTTTTATTTAAATCGATTTTTTTTTCTTTTTTTTAATTATGGATTTTTTTTTTTGTAGTGCCGTAGTTGTAGTTCTACAGTACTTCCAAAATATAAATTTAAGGATGTTGGAAATGGTGGTTTGTGAATAGTTACCAAACTAAATTATTCAATCTTAAATGAATACATATATAAAGCAAATTATTTATCATTGTGGCATCCTCCGAATGTGAACTACAATATGTGAACTGCAAGAATTTAGCAATGGAGTACACCAGAGAAAAATACCCCTCAGTCATCCAAGCCATTCTTTTCTTTCTTTGATCTCCTCTTTCTGTGTCAGTCCAAACACACCCAGTTGTTACTTAGGACTACTTTGCTTTTTATAGTGTGTTCAACTGATAAAGTTCCTGATTGCACTACTAAATAAAAATGTGGTTTCAGCAGTAACACAGTGCTCAATTGTCTATTTGGGACCCAAATGCACTGTCATCAGAATCGCTTTGGCGAATATGTTAATGATGGGGCAGGTGCTTTATAATGTGGCAAGACATGTCTTCAGAATACCATTTCAGGGCAGTATTTTTTGCTCCATTTATGCACCACAGAATCGGGGGCGCTTGCACTCGCATTTGCGCTGTGATTAGAATACAGCCCTAAGAGTTTTAGTTTATAGACAGTAAGAGTTTAAGATGTTTTGTGTTAATAAAAGGTTTTTAAAACATACTTTTCATGTATTTTCCTTGAGAAACTTTATAAAATAGGTAGTAAATGGAAAAAATATTTAAGTCAATGATTTTAAAAAAACAAAAAAGTCAAGTGATTTAAATCAGTAATTTAAATTGACTTGATTTAAATCAGCCAACCCTGACTGCATGTCTTTGTAAAATACAGTCATGTCAGTGCATGAAGTACTGTATGTAGGATTCATCCTTATACTGACAGCTGGGTCTGACAATGTTTAAACATGTACATTGCATGAACAATGTTTGTTCAAAACCTTTTGCGTATTACACAACGCATTGTATAAAGTAAGTTAAAACAAAGTTATTAACCACATGGGTGCTTTATTTTTATTCACATAAACAATTTAATTTTTTTTTTCCCCTCAATGCCAATTTGGACCAATTACTGGACTATCTTCATATGCGGACTCTGTTATAAATGAAGTGCCCTATGTTTCAGTGATTTCCTTCATATTTTTACCCTTTGCAGCACTATCTAATAAATCTGCTATGGTCTCACACAACATAAAGGTTTACAATGTTAAGCATGATTTGTTCTGTTTGTGTGTGTGTGTGTGTGTGTATACATATATATATATATATATATATATATATATATATATATATATATATATATATATATATATATATATATAGTAATAGAATTGATACCACTCGGGTTCTTTTGCCCCTTTAAAAACACCAACCCAGGACACAGAAATGGATTTTCAAAGCACTGACACGCTATTTTTTAATAATACCAAAAACCAAAATAAACAAAACAAACACCTAGCTATTTTCTTGAGCACTAAACTAAAACACAAAACAGGAACCTAGCGATCTTGCAGGACGTCTAAGCCGTTTACCTGCCAATTAAACAGAATAGTCAAACAAAACCACACAGGTTTACACTACCTTTTCTATTCCACAATTCTCACAAAAGAGGTGTTAAGAAAAGCTGTGCATGTTTTGATTTCCCACACAGTCATGCAAAACAACAGACAAAAACATTGCTTTTGGCCTGGAGATCTGGAAACCATTTCCCCATCTTATAATTATAATTCATGGCTTGCTGTAATAATAAACATGTCAAATGAAGCAGCTTTAGGCTTGAGTTGCACCTCATCCAGTGTACTATACCACTCTACCATGCAACACCCATTTGTTCTGTGATTTTTTTAAAATCTAATTTTATCTAAGTTCATGCAAAACTTACCTCCTTCTCATACTGGCAATAGAGATTCAAAAAAGCAGCTAGTTACAAAATCCTGTTCGTTCTTGAGAATGCTTTACATTATGAACATTGTGGCAAGCATTTGTTGAATGTGCTGTATCTGGGCTAACTGGAATGACTGCTTGTGCTAGTGACAACGTTCAGGTTAATTTCTGTCTTGCCGTAGGTAGTCGATTAATTAAAATGTTAATACTGATAGGTTAAAAGTGTTTTGTAATTCCCCTGGTTTGTAAAATATCCAGATTTTTCCTGTGCTTGGGGAAAGTGCAGTTAACCCTAATTATAGAATACAAAATCCCTTATAAATGAATTAGAAAACTACTAGTAAATACCTTTCTATTCCTGTGAAAAAAAGTGAAATATTGGATCCCTGTTTATTCATTATCATGGCTGTTATCATTTTTACATTGTAGCAATTTAAACTGAAACTAAGTATTTTACAGAATATAAATAACAGCCATCAGGGAAAAGCTCAACATAAGAGATCCCTACCAAATATAACACTTCATGTTACACATTTCAATGAAATCTTGGAAACTATGAGAAATTTCAACAGGAACAAAACACATATTAATACATTCAACCAGGGGGACAACAACCTGTTTTTAGCCTAAGGGAACAATGTTCAGATTTACAATTGTATTTATCAGTCAGAGACCTCTCCCTAGTCCTTGAATGTCATGTACTGAGAGTGTGGGAGGCATTTTGACTTTTCAGTTATCATCTTTCTCAGTGACTGGCAGACGACATGATAACAGGTTATTATAAAGTTTATGGTCATTGCAACTGCAGTATTGTTAGTTAATAATTCACCTTAACATTAACTTCCCTTGTCTAAACTGCATAAATAATGCACAGTGATAGACAGTAAACCATTACTGTATTGTAGGCCTATATGTGCATTTGAAGCTGGTTAGATAATATAAAACTATGAAACTGTCAATTTAGTTGCGGGACAGTGGCATTGCCTGAAACAGCTTCCCTTCACAGCTGGCAAAAGCAAAAATGTCAAGTTTTGCAAAGACACTTGGTTTACATTATAAAGGGTATTCATTAATAAATAAATATTTTAAATTGAAGTCATTTTTAAATTTGTGTTTAACTATTGAGATGGAATACATTGCTTAAAGCATGTAGGCACTTAAATATTTTGGTTAAGTAAGTTGGGTGTGAACGATGTATTCAAGCATGACCTGAACACACCCTGACAGTGACTAGGTGGGATCAGCCATGTTGAAAGGCAGTTTTGTTGCATGACAAAGGTAATGAGGAAGTTACAATTTTGCAGACAAGACAGATATAGAGAAAAACATAAATTACTAAATATTGGATCAACAGAACTCAAAACTTCTCAAAGTATGAAACATTGCAAAAAAGTGAAAATTAAAATAATTAATACAATTACAATTTGGAGCAACTTATAGCATGGTGCCGGAACACATCTTTAAGTACAAAAATATTTTGTAAATTACATTTTTACCCTGGACTATTCCATGCACACTCTCAGAAGGACTTTCAAAAAAGACAAACAAAGTGGTTATACATGTAAATACAATATATCAATGTATTTATATATGTGTGTGTATGTTGATATAAAGTGTATAGAAAATAATTGTTTTGATCTATCCCATTCTCACTTTTTAATACTGTTTTTATTCATCCTCTTTTTCACTTTAAATAATTAAAATATGTTTCTATATGCTTATAGAAAAAAAAAGTGAATTAGACAGCCAAAGTGATAGAATGATCTTGCTGATAAACAAATGCAGTAAAACAATTCATGTTTATGGTGTTTTTCACATTTGCCAGAAAATGTATGGTTACTGCAGTGCAAAACATACATTAAGAACATGTTTGAAACGACAACATCAGGGAGGGTCATTAACAAATACATTATGAGGTTTATTACTAATAAGATAAAACCATGTGAAATGGCCTTGAGCCAATCTTTTTGTGTTGAACAATATTATATATAGACATACAATATGGTAGTGGGAATACTTTTTTTGGGGCCCTATAAAAAACTTTAAAGAATGTTTAAATGTGTTTTGTATGAGCTGTTTTTTCCTTAATTTCAAATCTAATTAGAAATTACTGAGCTAGTAAATTGGTCGAGGAGGGGCTGTCAGGGAGGATTTACTGTATATGAAATGAAATTACAGTATTCATAAAAAATGTGTATGCTGGAGATGATAATCATTAAGTTTCACGCAACAATACATTTAAACACAAAGCAGAGTGGTGATTAAACTTTGGGCGTGGGACTGATAAAACAACTCCCTGGCCTGGAATCTTACCAGACAGGCTGATTGCTGTATTGCTTGCAGCCCTTATTAGGCCTTTTCAAGTCTGTGAACAGCAAAACTGGCTGTAAGCACTTGTTACTTGTCAATACCAAGTATAATTTATTTTCTTTAGTAAAATGCAGTTGAATTGCATACAAAAGTAAAACACGTAGTAGAGTATTGAGGTTCATTTTCATTAGTAGCAGGATTAGCATTGAAACAAGAGTAGATTGTAGTAGCCCAATTTGTCAGAGATGGGAGTTTTTAGCAAGGGTTTTTTTCACTTCCAGGAACCACTTGATTCTTACTTGTCCATTTTAGCTACAACTTTAACTATTTTTTTTTAATAATTAATTTATTCTATTTTAATAAAACATAAATGTGGCAGTGTTAGCTATTTATAAAATTATATATTTACTTTTTATAAAGTATTAGAATTTTGCTTGATTTACTGGTTAAAGGCAAACAAAAATCGTATTTAACCCAAGCACATTATCACTCAGGCCACTATTTGTGTGTTAATCCTACATGGGTGTAAACTATCTGTATCAAAATTCAGCCTGGGTAGAATTTAAACTCTTTGTCTTTCAATTCTTGGCTCTTGTAACCCATTTGTATTTCAGTTTCTGGATTTTGAAACCTTCATGGGGTCTGTTTTGTTGTAGTTGTTTTTCATTTCTTCACTTGTTTATGAAAACTGTAATGTTTTCCCAAGAGAATCTTCTTGATTATCAGTGATAATATATATATACTGTATTTTATTTATTTATTTATTTATTTATTTATTTATTTATTTACTGCTTTCCAGGAATATGTATTTGTTATTTAAAGTATTATTTGAAAATAAAATAAAAAATAATAGTAGTATTATAGTTTTCCCGCAAATCAAATATTATTACAATTATTAGCATTTATTAATCACACAGATTTGAATACCCCCACAAAAAACAAAAACAAAAAAAAAAACGAAACACTAAAAAGGGAGCAGAGTCTTCACAAGTGTGGAGCAAGTCATTGCAGTATACAGAGATTACCTGACCAGCAATACTTAAACACAAGGAAATCTGTTGCCAATATTTGTTAATAGGAAGAAATGACTGTATCTGATATCTTAGATTAATAAAATCGGGTCCATTTGAAGGAAATGCATCTGAGTAAAGTTTTAATTGTAACACAAGATGCTGTAATTCTATTAAGAAGGGGTGTTCTTGTGCTTATTGATACAGTGCCTTGCGAAAGTATTCGGCCCCCCTTGAACTTTGCGACCTTTTGCCACGTTTCAGGCTTCAAACATAAAGATATGAAACTGTAATTTTTTGTGAAGAATCAACAACAAGTGGGACACAATCATGAAGTGGAACGAAATTTATTGGATATTTCAAACTTTTTTAACAAATAAAAAACTGAAAAATTGGGCGTGCAAAATTATTCAGCCCCCTTAAGTTAATACTTTGTAGCGCCACCTTTTGCTGCGATTACAGCTGTAAGTCGCTTGGGGTATGTCTCTATCAGTTTTGCACATCGAGAGACTGAAATTTTTGCCCATTCCTCCTTGCAAAACAGCTCGAGCTCAGTGAGGTTGGATGGAGAGCATTTGTGAACAGCAGTTTTCAGTTCTTTCCACAGATTCTCGATTGGATTCAGGTCTGGACTTTGACTTGGCCATTCTAACACCTGGATATGTTTATTTGTGAACCATTCCATTGTAGATTTTGCTTTATGTTTTGGATCATTGTCTTGTTGGAAGACAAATCTCCGTCCCAGTCTCAGGTCTTTTGCAGACTCCATCAGGTTTTCTTCCAGAATGGTCCTGTATTTGGCTCCATCCATCTTCCCATCAATTTTAACCATCTTCCCTGTCCCTGCTGAAGAAAAGCAGGCCCAACCCATGATGCTGCCACCACCATGTTTGACAGTGGGGATGGTGTGTTCAGGGTGATGAGCTGTGTTGCTTTTACGCCAAACATAACGTTTTGCATTGTTGCCAAAAAGTTCGATTTTGGTTTCATCTGACCAGAGCACCTTCTTCCACATGTTTGGTGTGTCTCCCAGGTGGCTTGTGGCAAACTGTAAACGACACTTTTTATGGATATCTTTAAGAAATGGCTTTCTTCTTGCCACTCTTCCATAAAGGCCAGATTTGTGCAGTATACGACTGATTGTTGTCCTATGGACAGAGTCTCCCACCTCAGCTGTAGATCTCTGCAGTTCATCCAGAGTGATCATGGGCCTCTTGGCTGCATCTCTGATCAGTCTTCTCCTTGTATGAGCTGAAAGTTTAGAGGGATGGCCAGGTCTTGGTAGATTTGCAGTGGTCTGATACTCCTTCCATTTCAATATTATCGCTTGCACAGTGCTCCTTGGGATGTTTAAAGCTTGGGAAATCTTTTTGTATCCAAATCCGGCTTTAAACTTCTCCACAACAGTATCTCGGACCTGCCTGGTGTGTTCCTTGTTCTTCATGATGCTCTCTGCGCTTTAAACGGACCTCTGAGACTATCACAGTGCAGGTGCATTTATACAGAGACTTGATTACACACAGGTGGATTCTATTTATCATCATTAGTCATTTAGGTCAACATTGGATCATTCAGAGATCCTCACTGAACTTCTGGAGAGAGTTTGCTGCACTGAAAGTAAAGGGGCTGAATAATTTTGCACGCCCAATTTTTCAGTTTTTTATTTGTTAAAAAAGTTTGAAATATCCAATAAATTTCGTTCCACTTCATGATTGTGTCCCACTTGTTGTTGATTCTTCACAAAAAATTACAGTTTCATATCTTTATGTTTGAAGCCTGAAATGTGGCAAAAGGTCGCAAAGTTCAAGGGGGCCGAATACTTTCGCAAGGCACTGTAGATGCAGCCATTTACAGTCAATATTTTTGTTATTTATTTGGTTACATATGGTTTTCAAGGCTTTTTTGTTTCAGCAGCAAGATTAAACCAGGTCTATATCACAAGCTGAATTCCACCATCTGTCTTCCAAGACAGTGGATTTCAATCCTGGTTCTCAATCACCTGGGGCTGGTTGTACTAACGAGATACAAAAAAAAAAAAAAACAGGATCGGATCCGGACTCATTGGAGCCGGATCTTGAGAAGGCGTTGTACTAAACGGATCATGAGCAGGCTCCACTGATCCGAATTTTTTATCTGATTTTGGCGCTGCGCGTACTGTACTAGGGAAACTGACCAATGAGAAGCGAATATTCGTGGCACAGCATTTAAAGATTCTGAATGTCAGAATATCAAGTACATGTAGTTTAAAACAACATAAATCCGGTCCATACTTTTTTTTTTTTTTTTTTAAACCCATCCATACAGGAACCTATTAGAAACAACTACTATATTTATAATTTAAAAATCCAATGCTTATATAAACAGATTGAGTACATTAATATCTGGTTGTTGTTTTTTTAACTTCTAAAAAGTTTATAATAAATGTATTTTCTGATGGAAATTAGCCACGAAACACACAAACAGCTAGCTGCAGCATCAGTTCAGGGCAAATTATAAATTATTATTAAATTGGGGGTGCTGAAAGCCATTGAACAAAACTGTAACCCCTGTATATGATGGAAGCCATGAAAAGCAGAGGGGGTGCTGGAGGTGCGGCAGCACCCCTAGTTCCAGCGCCCTTGCATTTTGAGCAAATTGAATCAAGGGCTGATGATACTGGCTGCCACTAGAAAAATGTCGCGGACAGGGGGAGATGAGGCTGTCAGAGAAGGTAAGCTCATTAAGAAAAAAAAGGGAATTGACCAAAACATAATAAAAAACAGTGTTCAATCTGATTAAACCAATGATTTCATTGTAATCGATAAACTTTGTCAACACACAAAACGTGTGTAATAATATTTAGTTATGAGGCTTCGTCACACAGTCAGGTCTACTGTTAGGCCATGATATATTATAGACCTGACTGAGTGTTTTCTATAAAGCGATATTTTCTTAATATACTGTATGGCTACTTTTAAATGCACCGTTACTTAGATAACATTAAGGTTTTCTAAAATGTTAAAGTATCTCCATTTTCATATAATAATCTGAGGGACATATTTTTGTGAAATCCTGCAAATATTTGAAGTTTATAAAGTTACCGTTATGTCGATCAATTATACAAATACAGTGTGCTTTTTACAGATTACTTTAGCAATTGTAAAAAGAGTTTCCTTTACCTATTATGATGGTGTATGTCAAAACTAAAAACATTTAATTTCTCCATTTCGTTCAGCTCTGATCCTTTTAGCGCAACCCAATACGGCATAGGATCAAGATCGGAGCCTTGATCCAGGATCGGATCCGTTTAGTACAACCGGCCCCAATCGTGCGTAGGCACACATTTAATTCTAAACTGTGAGTATGCACAGTCTAACAGAAAGTATGAGATTTATCAACATACAACTTTGCGTGGAAATGTTCGTAGGATCACGCACACTCTGGACCATGCCTACGATCGTTTCCTTGTGTTAGAATGATGGTACTTCAAGAAAAAAAATCTAACCTCTGTTATTCAGGATAGATACACCATCACTGCATAATGAAAAACATTTGCGTGTATAGCTGAAATTTGACATGTATATACAATTAACCTAATATTATAATTATTACCCACGCAGTGGTATCAATATTGATTATCACCACCATGAGTATTACAAACTAAATATTAAACCATCATGCATGTCAAGTCTCAAGGTTTACCCGTGAAACTCATGGTTTTTCACAATTTTGAGAGTCTCACGGCCGTGCAATGGATTCTCATGTTTGTGCATAAGTTTGTTATTGTTTGCGAGGCTGTGAAACCCTTTATACATGATGCAGCAGTAAATCCAGTACAACTGTCCAAGCGTATTATTTCATTTTTTTGGGGGGTCACCATGAAGAGGTGTACATTACCATTCTATATTCCTGTAGCTGCTACGCAAACTCCACCCTTTACTCCAAAGATAGAATTGCCTTGTTGTCTCAAACTGATCGTTTGTCTGCGCGAGCCTTCTATGTTTCTGTACACTCCACATCATTACTTGGACAGAGTCGAAGGAGAGCCTGTCAGACTAATGTAATTATTAAAGTCGAAACCTATAATGTTCTTTATGATGCCAGTGTCAATGGTTATAAAGACAATAAAAAGAAAGACGCCATATGGTAAGAAATAACAGAACAATTGGAAATTGATGGTATGTCTGTCTCTATTCACCTTAATTTTAGTCAGTGATGGGGAGCGCCACACACTGGTTTCGTATTTCTGTAAAATGACGCTTCTTTGTTTTAATAATGTTGACCAATAATAATAATAACCACATTCACACACTAACTGAAGATTTTATTAAAACTGAAAATCAATAAACAAAAAAAAGTATATTAAACTACTTTTCTCAGTATTTACAAAGAAATATGTGTAGATGTATTCTTTTTGAATTATTTACATGTTAAACCAGATCACATATAAACATTCACTGTTAAATGTCATTTTTTTAGTGTGTGGTGTACCCAGACTATTTCTTTGTTTTATTTATTTTATTTCGTCTCCCCAAAAGGAGCAAACGCACACAGTATTTTCTTTTCACGACTGCAGCTACAGTTGTGTGTGTGTTTTTTTTTAATGTACTTGTGCTGTATTCGTGTCGTTTGCTTTGCTCCCGATGTGCATAGGTCAGTCTAGGTCAGTGGCATAGCTGTCAGCCATGTGCAAAAATGTTGACCCGTCACCAGCACCACCCCCATGCCCACGCCCCCCCCCCCCCCCCAAAAAAAAAAAAACATTTAGTGGTCTAGGTTAAGGTTTTTCATCAATCCCAGGGTTTTTCAGCAGGGGTCTCATTGGTATGAACACTTAGGGGTTGACATGTATGAACCATGTTGTTGTTAGTCCTTTCTGTCGTGCATTGTGAATTACTAAATAATATAATAAGTAGAAACAGACGTGCAGCCAATTAACATGTAAACATTTTTTACTATAAATTCACAGAATAATGTAAACCACTTGAAAATGGTTGATCTCGCCCTTTTGGAAGACCTTGCTAATGCCGCATTTCATTGAGAGAGAGTATTTAAGGATTGTTATAACTTCTTTGCACAAAGCACAGAAACACTTTTTGCAAGATACCACTTTCCCAATGAAGTCCTACTGGAATTGTGCGATATGTTGGGACCTAGGCTACACAGACCAACCGAGCGCACTCATCCCATTCCTGCACATATACAAGTTCTGTCTACTCTTGGCTTTTTTGGCCACTGGTACCTTTCAAAGACAGATCAGAGACATAAGTGGCATTTCAGTGGCCTCTTTAGTGCACTGATGCCAGTGGTTTTGTACTCCATCATTGCCGTTTGCCCTCAGTACATTCAGTTTCCTTATACTGATGGACAGCAGATTGAAATAAAAAGGGATTTTCATTTAATTGCTGGGTGCCCCAGTACCGTTGTTGCTACACACTGCACCCAAATAGCAATTAAAGCACAGACATTGAATGAATTTAATTTTGTGAACAGGAGACAGTACCACTCAATTAACGTTAAGCGTACGAATGCCTTACGCAAGATTGATAAATCAGAATTTACTTAGAAACTCTGTGCGTACGAACAATTTAAGTAATGTTTTTACGCATGATTGATAAGCATAGCCCCAGGTTTTTGTTTCAACCAGGAACTAAAATATTGTAAAAAAAATGCATTGTTACACAAGGCAGCACTTATAAACAGTCTCTGAGACCTTGCTTACTGCAGTGTGGAGTAGTGGTTAGAGCTCTGGACTCTTGACCGGAGGGTCGTGGGTTTAATCCCAGGTGGGGGACACTGCTGCTGTACCCTTGAGCAAGGTACGTTACCTAGATTGCTCCAGTTAAAACCCAACTGTATAAATGGGTAATTGTATGTAAAAAAAAAGTGATATCTGTATAGTGTATAATGTGAAATAATGTGATATCTTGTAACAATTGTAAGTCGCGTCTGCTAAGAAATAAATAATAATAATAATTGAGGACCGGGGCTGCAAACCTTAGTGATAGCTTGTGATATAAACATGGTCAGATCATCCTGCAGGAACTAAAAACAGGCGGATACATACAACAGGTTGTATGATTAAGTGTCATTGGGTTAATAGATAGGGGAAACAAAACAATAGGGCTGAATCATAAAAAGGGGCCTGATAAGGGCCCCCATTGCTTCTATATGCTAAACAGGCAATAAACATGGTATCTCTAGCAACAGCAGTATGTGCATGTTCTTGCTATATAATTCAGACCATCTACATTTGTAATATAAGCAGCCTTTTAAGGGATAAATCACATACCATTAAGAGTGCATTACTTCAGTGACAAAGCCTGTTCATCACATATCACAATGTATCTATCTACATCTAAAAATGGCCAACAGCAAACTCTGCCATTGGTCCCCAATCCACAGGTCACCTTGGTGCTGCTCTTCCAGTCTGCTGAATGTGTTGGGAAGACCAAATTAGTTGGGGTAGGTAAATTAGCAGATGTAGACAAATGAGTCTTGGTGCATTGCTATGAGAGTTCTAACATTTCAATTACAAACTCCCATTGCGAGCACTATGACAGACCTGAAGAAAGCTGGGCCTCCAGCAACGCGTGGGGTCATGAGAGTATTTAAACAATGCCCGTGAGTATAATATGAACTGAGAGTATTTCTTCCTTGTCTGGCACAAATTTGCTGTAACTTTTTGATGGATTTTCCTATGATGTTTCTTAACTCCCATGCAGGGTAACATACTTGCATGTGGTAACAACACATCTGTATGATTGTACAAGAAAATAATTATGAATCTTCATAATAAGAATCATAACAAAGCGTGTGGTATGGATAGACAGTCATAGATTTAAACAATTTATCAGTGAAATGGTTAAATAGTCTAAAACAATGGGCAAGACAGATGGGAAATATGTAGGCACTGGGTATCAGTGTGAACTATAATATTTGCATAAACAAATGTTTATAGTAGCTGTAGGAAACACATGCCCCTTTCTTTCCTAAAGCATCTCTTCACCTATATCAAAAACAGTAGTTGTTGATAAGCTGCTGGAAGCAACTTTATTAAATACTGGGGAACAGGGGAACAGAGGAACAACGGTAGTAAACTATATATATATATATATATATATATATATATATATATATATATATATATATATATATATATGTATATATATATAAGGAGTAAACATACAGTATATAAATGCAGTACACAAAACAAACAAAAAAAACAGAATACTCACTGAACCATAGAGTACAAATTATGTCGCCTGCTTATATAAGGACAACAATGATACTAAACAGCACTGCAAACTCATATATAATTTGCAGAATTAGTAAAATGGGAGACATGTAAACCTTCTTATTCCCTCATTGTTGTTAAAAGCTAGAATACCTTGATTGAGCTTTTTACAATGCATGTTTAAAAAAATGTGTCTAAACAAATGCTAAATAACAGCACTATTTTAATTACCAGCTTATAGGAACACCATCCTGTGTAATACTGGATCGTTCACCATTGTTCTATAGTCAGAGGGCAAGTAATGATAGTCCTCTTTCTTCCAGTCCAGTCACTTCATAGTTTTCCATGAATAGAAATCTGAATGATATGTCTCAGGCCTAATGTTTTTGATTGTAGTTAGTAACTCCAAATGGACCTCAAGGCTGAAAAAACGTTCTGAGACTGATTCCAGACCGATCAGACTGTTCATAATAACCCTCAGACCAGACAGGTTCAACTCAGACCTGATGTGGAGTAACCCTCAAATCGGTTTCAGATACAACAGTTTTCAAAAGACCAGTTCAACTAAAGTCTAAACAGATAAATAACATTTCCATATTTCTTTCACTATACTGTAATACTTGAGTCAAAGGTAGCTGTTTGTGGAGTTGATACACACTTTTATGGTGGCTCACCATAAAGCAGTATCTCATTTAAGTTGATTTTTGTTGATAAGGAAATGATAAAAAAACACCCTTAGATTGATTAAATAAAAAAGTATGAACAGAATAGATGTGAGAACCATTCTCCAGTGAACTTTTGTGGAGTTTGGGGGGTGTGAGCCAGGCCTTCATTCCTTCCTAATTTCACTTGTCTATCATCATTGACTAATTTCACCTGTCTATAATCATTGAAAACATTTAAACCCAGTCACAGCTCAGCTCTTTTTCTTGCGTTTTGAATTTTTTCTCCTCCTCCTCACTTTTTTCATATGCTGCGTGCCTCTGTGTCAGTCCCCTCTGGGGGGATAGTGAGTCTCACTTCCCCGACCTAGAGTTCCAGGAACTCCACAGGTTCTTCATGTGATCAGAGGGAATCACCGGCCACACTATTCTTTTGCAGCTCATGCGCTATATCTTGCCTCAAGAAAGAAGGCTCTGTCTTACATCCTCCTCATACTCTTAGTTCTCGAGTCCCATAACTAACAGTTATGTGTGTTTTTTTTTCAGATTCTCTTTTCTTCCTTACGTCAAGGCTTTGTATGAGCCTTTCCGTCCTCTGAGGGTCAAACCCGGTTGGTAACTGGGACCCAGTCGCAAGGCGTTGCCTATAACGATTTTCCAAGAAGTCATAGGACTCTGTGTTTTCAGGGGCCTGGAGGCCGATAGGGCCAGCCTCAACTCCATAGGGAAGGCTCTCTCGGCCCATTCTTTTCTCTCTCCCCTGTTCTAGAGGCCGAGCCTCCAACCCTAAATTGCAAAAAACACTCCCTTCCTCTTGCAGCCCTGGCTCACACCCCGTGAAATGCCAATTGTGCAACAACTGTGCTAACAGCATCCTTAACAATGTCTGTACAGTTTGCTAAACTGGATATATTTTTTTGAAAAACATGTTAAAACAACTACACACTAAACTTCATGCCACCACATATTTTACATTTTCCAAAAATGCTGAAGTTATTCCCTTAAGGCTGCTAATGCTGTAGTCATTCCATACCTTTTACAGTCAGTCATACATTCTGGGGTAAAAGCATATCCATAAATTGTAAAATACATAATTCTACTAATTGTATTTTCTTTTAGTATTACTACTAAAACTAAGACTTCATCAATGTTATCACCATTACCTAATAAACCCCTTTGGTTTTCTTATGATTTCTTACAGTTTTACCCCACATTTTCTTTATATTACATATATTACATACAATCATTATTATATTGAAAAAGAAAAGTTATTTCTGACCAATTAGATGACTTTTCAACATCTGTTAAGGTACAAAAACTTAAAAGACACACATTCTTTCCACCATGCTCACATCTTATCTTTTAACATGTTTTGTGTCAGAATAAGCTGGCATTATGTAACCACTATCAACTAGCATGAGGACCTTCTTGTACCCATATATTTCATAACACTATAGAATGCAGAACATATCCTGAATTATTTAGGATAATACTGAAAGTCTGGCTCCTTGAAGAACAGTACATGCACTTTCTAAAGTTATCAGTTTAAACAAAATACATCTTTCATATATATTTGTAACCTATTAGTAACCCTAACGCTGAGCTGTCAGTGCAAGTTTTGGCATGTAAGAATTCACACAGCTTTAAAAAACAGTTATGTGCAGTTTGTTGGTGGAAAGCTAGTCCTGTCATGATTAATGTAAAACCTGGCAAGTTGTTCTGAAGGGGCATGTTCAAATCTGCACCAGCAGAGCCATAGAGTGAAACTTATAAGGATGAGAGATATAATTAAGTCCCCACACCCATACTACAGCAGCCAAACCAGGAGTGTCCCTCCCAATGGTGTGACTGCCTTCTCGTCAAAAGTCAGACCTAACTGTGAGAATTTAAATCCAAACAGTTTCAGTCCCAGCCTCAAGTAGAAATGATCGTAGTTATGACAATGTGGGTATGAGCCAAATTTCTAATAAGAGTAACAGCGATTCATTACTTATTTATCCCAAAATTCAATTTAAACCTTTAATGCCTGAGGTGTGTTCTCAGCCCATCAATGTGATTATTTTGCCAATGTGTCATAGGACCATGGTTAGAACACAAAAACATAAGAACATAAGAAATTCAAGTACAAGAAAGGGCCATTCTGCCCCCCTATGCTCGCTCACTTTGGTGTGTGGTCTGTTAGCATTCAGGAAAGGAAAAACAAAATAACCCTAACCAGGTTAGTAGGAGAAATGAAACTTCTGGGAATCCGTGACTAGACGGACTGCCCTTCCTCTAGGCGGCTAGCTAAAGGTCTTATTGTGGTCACAGAGGGTTATACAATATTGTTCATGACAGCATCCAGTCCATTCTTGAAGGATCCAATAGTCTCTGCTTCAACAACTCTGTCCGGCAGCCAGTTCCAATGGTTCACTTCCCTTTTCTGTGAAAAAGCTCCTTCTCCCCTCAGTTCTGAATATACCCTTCTTCAGCTTCCACCGTGGCTCTTGGTTCTGTTCTCTGTAACTTGTGAAAAATAATTCTTAGCAGTTACTTTGTTAAACCCCTTGACCATTTTAAATTCCTCTATTGTCCCCTCTAACTCTCCTTTCTAGGCTATATAGATTATGCTCTTTCAGTCTATCTTCATATAACATGCCTTTTAATCCTGGAATTAATTGTGCTGCTCTCCTCTGTACTCTTTCCAAGGCCTCTATGTCTTTCTAGAACTATACACAGTATTCTAGGTGTGGCCTCTAATTATAATTCTCTACTTTTCACCAGTTATGAATCCATGCTGCTACTTTACCATTTATTCCTACTGATTCAATCTTTAGATATAGTCTTTCATGCTGTACTTTGTCAAATGCTTAGACAATAGTAGTATCATTGCCGACTAGTAGTCACCTGAAAGAAATCTAGTAAATTAGATCTACTCTCCTAAAGCCATGTTGGTTGTCTCATTTTGGTCCTTATTATAGTTTCCATGATTTTACACATGATTGATGTTAAACTTATAGGTCTGTAGTTCCCAGGGTCAAATTTAGCTCAGGTTTTAAATATAGGAACAACATTGCCAATTCTAGTTTGCATAGAGGTTTTCCCACTCCACATGTTAAATAGAGACATACCAAGACTAGGACCAGGTCATATGGGGCATGAGAAGTCCATAGATATACAATGCACCCTGATGACTTGGGTGAACCAGGCACGAGCAATGCATGGAAAACATGTGCTTCATTATGCCAAGGCAATTTCAAATACTAGAATGGGCCCCTATCCAGAAACTATACAGCACAACCATAAAGGTGCCCCAGAGATCCAGAAAAATATATGAAGAGTTTAGGCTGGCTACTTTGTTCTGATAATGAGAGCCATACGTCTACAATAGGAGACCATCACAAGCCCATCTTCTCTAATTGTACTAAATATATGTTTGTAATCCTATACCCCACCCACTCGATATATCGCGAGTGTTGGGGTGCAATACAAATCTGCTATATATCAAGGGCCACGCTATAGCGAGAGAGCCATAGAAAGACAAATAGGCTAACAAATACTTTACAACCACTCCCTCGTTTTATCAGGGCCGTCAGAATTCAATATAAATCCTCTACGCAACCTGCTTTTTCTCATTTTTTGTATAAAAAGCAGCACACCGTTTTAATTTGTACAGCGGATTCTCATCAACTTCAGTTTCTAATTAATTTCATGAGTCTTCCTCTCCTTTCTCAAATGCACAAACCCGCTGCATTAAAATAATCCATTCCCAACAACAACATAGGAAGCTTGTTGCTAGGGAGCTGACGTCTTGTGACTTGCTAGTGCATTGCTGCCACACGTGAACACCTCGTTGGCTAAAATGAAAAGTGCTTCAGCAAATAGATACAGTATTTAATTTGATTTGTGTTATTGTGCAATACATGTGTATATGATAACAGTATCCTCCCGTATCTCTACCTGTCTGTCTGCTATTTCCTCCTGGATGCACTCGCATCACCTCAAACTCAACCTCTCTAAATCTGACCTCCTTTTCTTTCCCTCCTCCTCCCCCTCCTCTGATCTCTCCATCTCTGTTCCTCTGGAATCTACCACACTCTCTCCCTCTTCCTCAGCTAAGAACCTTGGAGTCACCCTGGACCCCTGCCTCTCTTATTCCCAGCACATCTCCACTCTGGCACGCACTTGCAGATTCTTCCTGAGCAACATACGAAGAATCCGACCCTTCCTCACCAACTACGCTACCCAGCTCCTGGTCCAGGCCCTGGTACTCTCCCGCCTAGACTACTGCAACTCCCTCCTGGCTGGCCTCCCTGCGTCCGCCACCCGTCCGCTCCAGCTCATCCAGAACTCTGCTGCCCGCCTAGTGTTCTCTCTGCCTCGCTTCGCCCACGCTACTCCACTACTCCGCTCGCTCCACTGGCTCCCGATCACCGCTCGCATCCAGTTCAAGACTCTTGTACTAGCCTACAGATGCCTTGACCAGTCTGCACCCAGCTACCTCCAGACCCTCATCTCTCCCTACACCCCCACTCGACCTCTCCGCTCCGCCTGCACTAGAAGACTAGCTCTACCACCGCTACGCTCCCCTGCCTCCAAAGCCCGCTCCTTCTCCACCCTTGCTCCGCAGTGGTGGAATGACCTTCCTACAGATGTCAGGACTGCCCAGTCCCTGACCACATTCCGGCGCCTCCTTAAGACTCACCTCTTCAAAGAGCACCTGTAGAACTCCTCTGTTTGTATCCTGGGACACTATCACCCTTCATGTAAATGTGCTTTATTTTGCTCTTATCAGCCCCTATTTTACTGCATTTAATCCTGTACTTCAGAATACTGTAATCTGCCAAGTTTTTAACCTGTAGTACTTTGTATTTAATCACATCCTGATGTAACTATCACTATTTAATCATATCCTGATGTAACTATCACTATTACCTGCTGTATTATTGAATTGTGGTTTGTCAAACTTGTACTTTACTTGTTTTATTGTATTTCTTGCTCTTATTGTATTACTTGTATTGTAACGCTTGAAATGTTTTTGCTTACGATTGTAAGTCGCCCTGGATAAGGGCGTCTGCTAAGAAATAAATAATAATAATAATAATAATGATAATAATGCTTTGTTTTTAATTGTTTTGTATATTGTTGTTTGTGATGTGCAGTATGAAATAAAACGAACAATAATTCTAAGTGCCTATGTATATTGCAGCTAATTCATATGCAGTTAGACAGTAAAAATGGGGAGCCAACTCCAGGACCACGATATATTCAAATCCACAGTATAGTGAGGGACGATATAATGAGGGGTAGGTGTATTAACCAGCTATGAACTGTAATTATACAAAACCTTATTTTTTTCTTACTTTTATTGTTTTATGAAGACTGAGGCTGCATGCCAAATTCTTTGTGAAAGTTAATAAGGTATTGATGTGGGATATAATTATCACTATCTTCATTGCTTGATACACCAGAACATTTATATTATTGTTTATGTATATTGCTATGTTATCCTTTTGTTCAGGTTTATACTTAAAGACATCAAAACAAGTGCATGTTATCCTGAGTTATATTATCCTGAAAAATGAGGTTCCATGTTGCACAGTATCAAAGACCTCTGAGCCATTTTTATGGAACCTAGTCAGAGCTAGAACCCTGATTACAATATTTTATTTAGGTTTGAAATACTGTAGACTAATTCAAACAGACCTAAACCAGTAAAAACAACCTTTTAGCTGTAGACAAATCTATGATAAGTGTGTAAAATATTTAATAGGATAGATTTTGGATGAAATGTCAGTATCAAAAACATAAAACAATGACTAGATGTGGCAAAGTGGTGAGTGAATACAGGTGCGTGCAGTGCAGAGTGGATACAAAACAGACAGACAATGATTTACAGGTGAAAGGGTGTTTATTGATTTAATTAACAATGTCCAGAGCCTTATGATACAGCGGTGTGTATCACTCAATATTGGTAAATCCTCGGGTTTGACCCGCAACCAAAAGTCCAGTTTTACACACAACACTAAACACAAAACACAAACATAGTTCCTAGTGATCGTGAATAAGTGCAAGTGGTGTATTACAGTTCTCCATGAAATGCAGGGGTGAAAGTGATGTCCGGGTTTATGCTGGCTTCTGCTACAGCTCTGGATCGTGTTATAAGTAGTCTAGTTTAAAACAAACAGACAGTTATAACAAACATTAAAAGACAAAACAAACTCACGGTTTATAGTACAGTAACACAGGTTCCTTGTAGGTTGTCTCTAACCATTTACCAAGGAACAGATCACGTTATCTATGTCCCCTATTTATATCCTCGCTCATGACCCCTAGGTTAACGAGCGCATTCACTCCTCCAATCCTCAGATGCCACACAGTTTACCGTCTGGGTACCGTAACTCCGCCCCTTTCCTAAATGACCGACTTCTACCTACCCTACAGAATAAATTGTCGTGCCATTTAGTTAAGGGTACCTCACAGGTCAAGAGGGAAGTCTAACACAAAGAATCATTCAATCTCTGTCACACTAGACAATGCACTTTTAGTATGGTACATATTACGATCAGTAAGACGAACAAATTACTAAGCTTGCTGTGCTTGCACTGATGTCTTCAGTATAACGTACTCACGAAAAAACAGTATTATATCATGCGGACAAAGAAAAATGACAGAAAAAAAGATTTGCATTTTATCGTGTAGTTTCAGATGTATGTTCTGGAAAGCTGAATACATTTACTCCAAGTGAAAATCAGTTTTTACCCTTTAGTGCTGTTTGAAAAGTGTGCTGCTGTCACTTCAGATTGCTGTTGTTTTGAATTCATTTTTTGTTGTGCTATTCTGTGAATGGCACCTCATGTACTAAGGTGCCATTACATGTGTTTACATAAAAAATGTAGGAATGTGGCATAGCTGTTTAACTTCATTCCTGAGCAGCAGGGGCTCTGTGGATTTCATTTTGTGTTATCTTGGATTTTCTCAGGGGTGTGTAACTTTCCCTCTCATTATGCGACTAGCATTAGTATGACTAGCATGCGTTAAATGTTTATGTCATAATCACAATAATGCCTGTTTTATTGGGAGTAACCGTCATTTTGGACTAGTTTGGCATAAAGGCCCAATACAATAAACAATGAGATACTTTTGTAATTTTTGTGTCTGATATTGATTAAATATGTATTCTCAACAGGCCATTAACATGTATTTTATATATATATTTATTATGCTGTTATATGATTTTAAATGTGGGAATGTGTATGACTGAGCTATAAAATAGGTTAGGCTTTAAATATATGTAATGCAGATGACTACACACTACTGAGGTAATACCAGCATTTGATGAAATCATCTACACACCTCAAGACACCTGATTTTAATCAGGTTTCAAACATTCAAACTCAATAGAAGGTGTGCTTTAATAGTAATTCCTATGGTTACAAGCGCTGAAGTCATAAACTGAATGTCAGAGTAGCAAAGCCTTTATTCTAGTAAATGTAAGACATGTAACTGGGTTTTGGAATCCTTTGTTTATTGTTAATCTCTCAGCCCCAATTTCCTAACAAGTGAAGACAGCTTACCTTTAAACTTTTACTTGCTATATATATGCCAAAATGAATGAAAGGTGTAATGGACATTATAAACCTGCTTGGAAAAATCCTACTTTCTGATTGGTTAGCTGCATTCTATCAGCCATATGTTATTATTATTATTTATTTCTTAGCAGACACACTTATCTAGGGCGACTTACAATTGTTACAAGATATCACATTATTTTTACCTACAATTACCCATTTATACAGTTTTTATTGGAGCAATCTAGGTAAAGTATCTTGCTCAAGGTACAGCAGCAGTGTCCCCACCTGAGATTGAACCCACGACCCTCCAGTCAAGAGTCCAGATCCCTAACCACTACTCCACAATGCTGTTAACTAATATTAGTTAATAGAATATAAATAGCGACATTAACTTATTAGTGGCTGCAAGTAAGCAATAAATAATAATAATAATGAAAAACACAAACATATTCATTATACAAGTATTAAGCAGAAATTCATTTTAGCAAAGGTGCAATAGCTATACATTTTGCACAATTTTTTTTTTCTCAATTTAAGGATAATTTAAAAATCCTATCCTGTCTCAAGGCGCAGTTGTAATTGGCCAGATTTTCTTGATATTATATATTCTGAAATGTATTTCTAAAACAAATGGATCAGTAGTACAGTTTGATCTATTTTAAACTCGGTCTTTAGTGCGTGTATTTTTGTATTACAACAGAAGCTGTATGAAATGGGGGGGACATTTGCTCGGTGAGTATTAAAAACATGTTTTGAAACGTAATTACAGAAATTAAAATACTTATAAAATTAATCCCACACAACCTTTCAACACAGATGCATCACCAAAAGCTTTGAATTTAAATTCATACTCCATTATTCTATAACGTTTAATATCTGTAAATTATCATTAATTAAAAAAAAAAAATGACAGACCCACAATCAAATTTTTATCTTTTTAAAGGAAAAATGTTTGATGAATGGTATGAAGATCAATTTCCCGAATCTAACAAAGTACCGGTACCAGTAGTTTACTTTAAAAGAAAAATGGCACAGTGGAATAACAGAAACAAAACTAAATCAACTCGAACTTGAATGAAACGAAAAATAGGTTAGTATAATAGGTTAATGTAATTGATATACAGAAATGTACTTAACATTTTAATACATAGCCTGCATGCTATATTTACAATTAAATGTATGTTAATATATAAAAATAAACATGTCACGCTCAAGCTCTCAATTAAACAATTAAACACAATTTCCATCACCACACACGTGCACTCATGTACAGAGCCTCTGCTCTGCACACATCCCCCCTACTATGTGACTATATATATATATATATATATATATATATATATATATATATATATATATATATATAGTGGCACAGTTCTGAGAATGCTCAGTATAGCTGTTGCAGTTGGATGTTTGATCTTGAAAAAGGAATTGGCCTCATGACAAAATATCCTTTTTTGCGAGGGTCTAACCGTGCGCAACCATTGCTGATAGTGTCATGTGAGCTGTTCAGTGTGTTGATATGTAAATAAATCCTGTTCGCCTGCGGGGCGTATCAACTTCAACCTCCGTCTCAATCTCCTGCCTGTCACTCAGCAGCGAATGCACGCATCCACACGGCAGATGGATACCCTGTCAAAAGCATTAATACCCTGTATCATTCTAAACAAGGGATTTAGGGGAGGTCCCTAATAAAAGCTGAATCTCAAAACAATAATTGTGTGAATAACATAATTATTACAGCTGTGTATAATGCTATTTAGAACAGGATTAATTTATCCGCCTATTAATGTACTTAATGTACAAAAAATGTGGACATTCATTTTAAGGAAATAAGTTAAAAAAAAATCTCAACAACATAAGGGAATTTTATGCCAGTGCAAGAAGTTCAACTGGGGACCAGTGTTCAGTCTCCAGTTTTATAACGCTGAGCTGGACTAAATACATATTTTAACAGTAGAAGTTAGAACATCTCTGTTGACAGTGAGTTTAGAACCAACAAGAACGTATTCCTGTCAGTCAGACAACTAACAAAAACCTCTTTTGAGATCTGAAAGGATGAAAACGGACTTGAATATGTGTGCCTCGCATCTAACGAGTACACAAATTCAGCTGAAGATACAGCTTCAGCATCCATGGCAGCTTTTCCCCTTACTTCCTTTGTGTCATTTGAACCTCTGCCCATCATCAGCATGTGTTCAGTCCTCTAGTTTCTAGTGAGATGCCACTTTCAATGCAGAAATTCACAATACATGGACATGTGCAATTTATTTTTAATAAGCGAACAATAAATTAAATTAAATTAAATTTGGTACTATATTACACTGCGGATGTATACACAATAAAAGTTTCTGGTTTTATTTTAATTTAAAATATGTTTTAATTATTTAAATTATTTTTCATCCTCCAAATAACAGTTAGCCATGTTATAAGCGGTATAACCATTTTGGGCCGTGCGGTTCCGATGATATATACCACTTCTGACAGAAGGCACGGGTGTTGTTGTCCATCAGATCAACAGTACGAAGGTCATTCTTGAAATCAGGACTTAAAGGATGTGTTGCAGTAAGAATACCTCTGTTAAGAAAGGGGAACAAGCCTAAATGGCTAAAAATATGCACAAGAACACAGAAATTGGACTATGGAACAATGGTCAAAGGTGCTTTGGACTATTGATGGATGGACGACGACACATGTGCCTTCTGCCAGTTCTGTTGTCAATTCAACGCTTGTCTTTTTTCTATTCCTTAAGGATATTATCTTCAAGTATTGCTCATCCTTGTTAGATAGCTTTTTGGGTCTTCCAGTCCTGGGTTTGTCAATTACAGTTTCTCTGTACTTGTTGATTGTGCTGCAGATACCACACCTTGAAAATCAAGTGATGCAAGCTATTTCACTCAATGTTTTTCCTTCTTTATGCAAGTCAAGGTTGTTATAATAGTCAAAAACACTAGTGAAGGCTTTGAGTAAATTGTCGATGCTCATAATGCATCAGAGTAGACAAATGCAACATGTCTAAGACTTTTGCACAGACAACACAGTTCACGATCCAAACAGGTTTTATTTTATAATCCTGGTCTGGTGACCACAAAGAATAATCCCAGGCAATACACAGCAATGTGTATTGCACTGTTCTAAACAACATGTTGCAGTCCCACAATAATAATACAAGTACTTAACAGACACAAATACACACACGATCACAAGTCCAGAGTGAGTGGTTTATGTGCAAGTGGCAAAATACAATTCAATGGTGTACAGTGGTGTAGTGTTATCCGGGTTGGTGCTGGCCTTACTAGCGACAGCTCCTGGTATGTGTTAGCTGTCTAATAATAACAAACAAGTACAATTAGACACGACAAAACAAACAAACACTAAACACTCATGGTAACTTTTTACTCGGTCCTTTCAGGTTTGTCTTAACCATAAACAAGGAACAGATCGCTTAGCCACGTCCCCTTTTGTACCATCAGTCACGCCCTCTTGTTAGCGAGTGCAACCATTTCTCCTCCAATCCGCGGTTGCCACATGACTTGGTGTATCGTGGCACCGCCCCCTTTCTAGATAGCCGACTTCCACCTTTCCCTGGAATGAATTGTCAGACCATCCAATCCGGGGCACTCTGTTCCCGTTGCGCAGCAACCTCACAGGTCGGGAGGTAGATTTATAACCAAGATTCATTCTCTCTCTATCACAAATTTTATAATATATACAGTATATATATATACAGGAAGCTCTATGACAGTGTGTTACCAATCAGCCATACAGTAGTAAAAAGAGGTATTGAGGAGTTATTCAACAGTACAGACAACAACACTTAAGCATTTATATAATTAACTGTATATTTTAAAAACAACAAGTTGTTTAAAGGATGTCATCAGTAATCATTTCTTCAGCTGACAAACAATCTCTTGCACATAATTGACAGAAACATTCACCACGTTTTGACATCTTTGGAGGGAAACATCATTAATAAACTGCTCAAGTAAATCTGATCGAACATGTGAGCTATTTTGGCTGATTTGATCCTAAGATGTTGAACACAAAGACTTTTAAGGCGTGTCCATGGGAAAGGCCTCCTCACATTCCATGCTTTTCAGCTTCTCTACATGCCTGGCACCCTTCCCCTTGTGTACTGCATGTTATGGCTTGTGTTTCATGACTGCATGAAGCTTTCTGTCTGGCACATCTGAAAAACAATCCCTTACAGTTTTCAAGCAGCATCTTCCTGGACATGTTTTTGTCTGAATGCATGTAAAGTGCCATACAGTACATGTATTTTTTCTAGCCATATTAATATTAACTACATGCCATGATATTGTGAATCTGTAAAAATGTATCTTTAAAACCTTGCCCTGGATACATGAATAAGATTATGTTGCATGGTGTTAATATGTGTGTATTAGGGAGGGGAAAGGTGTGTGTTTCTTAGAACTGAACAGTGGCCTTAGGCACAGAAGTAAGCAAATGTGGGAGAATCATAAGTATTATTTGAAGTATCTGTCCTCTGTCAATCGTTTTTTTTCACAATGAAGGCAACTTGGGAAACTCAGTTGAATAGATATAGGAACTTCATTACCAGAAATGGTTTTAGATACAGTGCTTATAATGCACAAGTGTTTAAACCATGTGATTACTATTCTATTTATTTGTAACTATGTTTTCAAATTAGCTGGTCACACCTTAATTAGTGTTTTCTTGTGAAGCTCCTAAATTATGGAATGCTTTGACTTCTTCTGTCAGGGAAGCTGGGACTCTATCTGGTTTTAAGTCAAGATTGAATACTTATTTTTTACAAAATTGCTTTTGTATCTTGACTTTCTTATTTTACAATCAAAACTGCATTTTTTTTAATTCTAATTGTATTACATTTTTATTTTAGACTCATAATTGTTCTTTTTCTACAAGCTGGCTTTTTTTTACAATTAAAACCGCATGTTGTATTTCTTTTTTGTTGTTGTTTTATCCAATTCAATAGCAGACTTTTTATTATTATTATTATTATTATTATTATTATTGTTATTATTATTATTTTATGGTTTAATTGTTCATTTTATTGAGTGTGGGAAGCGCTTTGGGATCCTTGTGATGAAAGGCACTATGGAAATATGAATTATTATTGTTCTTGCTGTTAGTGTTAAATGGGGTAAAAGTTCAATAAAGTAAACCCAAAATGTTTCTAATGAAATAAGCTCATTCAAATATATGTAATATTATTGTATCTGAAAATGACCAAATGCAATAAAAAAGCAGACAGAAGGTGCAATATGTTTAACACCAACAGGTTATGTAGCTCTGCCCATCGTCACATGTTGTGAATGGTCCCAAGACACAATTTACCAGAATTTCTCACCCTTTTTAGAACTAATACAATTCTTTAATCTGTTGTTCCCTAAATAATTTGTTAGGTTAATAGTACACTACCAGTACCATACACTACAGCAGGGGTCCCCAACCTGTCGATCTCAAAGCCTTACAGAGTAGATTGCGAAACATTTCCATATTTTAAAATATATGCTTTATTTATTTTACTGTTTACTTTCTCAAGTTAAAAACAATAGCAAATTACTAAAACCCGTTAAAAAATAATAATAATAAAGTGGCCAAAGGTGAAAGACATAAATTAATAGCATCATCCATTCAGACTGAGTCACAAGTTGTCCTGTAGTTCTACAAATAGTAGATTTTTGATTTGAGAATATAATCTATGTCCAAAGAATAAACCAGCATTTTTATTTTATTTCTACCGCTGCCAACGTTTCATTTCATTAAAAAAAAAAAAGCTGGTACAATGAGGTCTGTCTGCTGCAAAGAAGGGAAAAACCTACCATTTTCATATTGAGTGAGAGGAGTATTTTGTTTTACCATAGTGAAAGACATATGTGTTTGTTTAATTTGCAATGCGCACTTGGCTCTGGCAAAAAAAAGGCAATGTTGGAAGACATTTCAAAATGGTTCATAAAAACTATAACAAAGTCTTTCCAATTAAAACAGTGCTCCGGAAAATGAAGGTACAGTGCCTTGCGAAAGTATTCGGCCCCCTTGAACTTTGCGACCTTTTGCCACATTTCAGGCTTCAAACATAAAGATATGAAACTGTAATTTTTTGTGAAGAATCAACAACAAGTGGGACACAATCATCAAGTGGAACGAAATTTATTGGATATTTCAAACTTTTTTAACAAATAAAAAACTGAAAAATTGGGCGTGCAAAATTATTCAGCCCCCTTAAGTTAATACTTTGTAGCGCCACCTTTTGCTGCGATTACAGCTGTAAGTCGCTTGGGGTATGTCTCTATCAGTTTTGCACATCGAGAGACTGAAATTTTTGCCCATTCCTCCTTGCAAAACAGCTTGAGCTCAGTGAGGTTGGATGGAGAGCATTTGTGAACAGCAGTTTTCAGTTCTTTCCACAGATTCTCGATTGGATTCAGGTCTGGACTTTGATTTGGCCATTCTAACACCTGGATATGTTTATTTGTGAACCATTCCATTGTAGATTTTGCTTTATGTTTTGGATCATTGTCTTGTTGGAAGACAAATCTCCGTCCCAGTCTCAGGTCTTTTGCAGACTCCATCAGGTTTTCTTCCAGAATGGTCCTGTATTTGGCTCCATCCATCTTCCCATCAATTTTAACCATCTTCCCTGTCCCTGCTGAAGAAAAGCAGGCCCAAACCATGATGCTGCCACCACCATGTTTGACAGTGGGGATGGTGTGTTCAGGGTGATGAGCTGTGTTGCTTTTACGCCAAACATAACGTTTTGCAATGTTGCCAAAAAGTTCGATTTTGGTTTCATCTGACCAGAGCACCTTCTTCCACATGTTTGGTGTGTCTCCCAGGTGGCTTGTGGCAAACTGTAAACAACACTTTTTATGGATATCTTTAAGAAATGGCTTTCTTCTTGCCACTCTTCCATAAAGGCCAGATTTGTGCAGTATACGACTGATTGTTGTCCTATGGACAGAGTCTCCCACCTCAGCTGTAGATCTCTGCAGTTCATCCAGAGTGATCATGGGCCTCTTGGCTGCATCTCTGATCAGTCTTCTCCTTGTATGAGCTGAAAGTTTAGAGGGACGGCCAGGTCTTGGTAGATTTGCAGTGGTCTGATACTCCTTCCATTTCAATATTATCGCTTGCACAGTGCTCCTTGGGATGTTTAAAGCTTGGGAAATCTTTTTGTATCCAAATCCAGCTTTAAACTTCTCCACAACAGTATCTCGGACCTGCCTGGTGTGTTCCTTGTTCTTCATGATGCTCTCTGCGCTTTAAACAGACCTCTGAGACAATCACAGTGCAGGTGCATTTATACGGAGACTTGATTACACACAGGTGGATTCTATTTATCATCATTAGTCATTTAGGTCAACATTGGATCATTCAGAGATCCTCACTGAACTTCTGGAGAGAGTTTGCTGCACTGAAAGTAAAGGGGCTGAATAATTTTGCACACCCAATTTTTCAGTTTTTTATTTGTTAAAAAAGTTTGAAATATCCAATAAATTTCGTTCCACTTGATGATTGTGTCCCACTTGTTGTTGATTCTTCACAAAAAATTACAGTTTCATATCTTTATGTTTGAAGCCTGAAATGTGGCAAAAGGTCGCAAAGTTCAAGGGGGCCGAATACTTTCGCAAGGCACTGTAAGTGAACTTAAAGCACGCTTAAAAGCTCAACAGTCAATGTTCAAGCAAACCACCAAATCAAAGGCAGCAACAATTGTTTAATTTCTAGTTAGTAATTTGATAGCAAAACAAAATAAACCATTCCAAGATTTTTAATGAGGCTTTCCCCAGTTCCTGAGTTATCACTGCATCTGTGTGGAAAGGTTATGAACATGAACGACGTTATGGACTTTGTTGTTAAAGATGTAAATTCAATTAATTCAAGGCCACTTCAGAGAAGACTGTTCAAATCTTTACTTGATGAAATTGATGCACAGTATGGTGACCTACTACTGCACACAGAAGTGAGGTGGTTAAGTAGGGGGAAAGTACTGCAACGATTCAGAGATCTTCTACCACAAATAAAGATTTTCTTAGAATCTAGAAATGAACACTACCACCAGCTTGATGACAATCTATGGCTATTAGAGCTGGCTTTTCTGACTGACCTGATGGCAAAACTGAACGAAATAAACTCAGAACTTCAGGGAACACAGAAAGACATTACTGAAATGATAAGTTCAGATAAAACCTTCCAAGAGAAACTGAAACTGTGGATAACACAACTTCGAAAAAAGGACCTGAAAAATTTTCCAAACATCATCTTTTGAATAATACACCTCTCACTTGAAAAACATTATGGCAGCATTTGAAAGACGTTTCACTGATTTCAAACAGCTGGAGTCAGTCCCCACGTTCATATCCTTTCCATTCATGACAGTTGATGTCGGTGAAATTGCAGAAAAAATTGGGTCAGTGATGAATCTTGAAAATGAAATAATAACCATTCAAAATGAAGTCCAACTAAAAAGCAGAGCTTCAGATGCTAATTTTTGGACACTGGTCAGTACATTGAAATACATATCAGTTGTTATTTCTTAATGTTAAAGAATGAATGTGGTCAGTCCTTGCTCTGTACAGCTACGTGTTTACTGTAAACACTTCAAATAGCAACATTACATATTTATAGTTATTCCACTTTAAAAAACAAAAAGTAACTAAATGGTTCTTCATCACACTGTTTTCCACATAACTAGTGTCTGTCTTCAATCTGCAAAATTTCCTGAATCGGCTTCATCAAGCTTTACACAGAGATGGTATCCATTACAGTGATTAAAATGTATTCTGCAATATTAGAAACAGATGTAAGGGGGTATTTTTTTATACATTCACAGCTCCAGCCACATTCCCATGTGTTTTTACAGAGAGGAATTTAACCCCCTCCCTGCCACCCAATATTCCACACACACCTGTGCACTAGCAGGGCTTCCACCCTGGCTATAGTCCGCTACAAATGATTAATTTCAAATAAAAATAAATACCTTTTTATTTCATGAGTACGATCGGCAGTACATTCCTTTTGAATGCTGTTTTACGATGCCTGTGCAGCATTTCAGAGAAAACTGCCTACCTTAATTCATATGCACACGTAACATAAGTGAAAAACACTCGTTAAATAAACTAAAAGTATGTGTAACAAGAGGGGTGTTACAGATTTGGTAGCCTGACTATGCCAGCTCAATGAAGAGCACTACAATTTAAAGCGTTCAATTTGTATCTAAAGATCACCAACGAAGATTATTTTATTTGGTACGCTTGAACCAAGAGCAATGCAAAGCATCAATAATAGACAGGGAACTAATTTATAAGCAATCCAAATATTTATTTTTAAACAAAGGAACAACCAATTCACAACACTCTTTAAACTCCTCAACAATGTGTGATTTCAATCATCAGAAGGGGTCCGCACAGCCCCCTGGTTCAATACAGCACTAGTTGCCTACGTGAGCACCACCTGTCTCCCCAAGCTAAAACAAAAAGGCGCCTATTCAACTATGCCTGAAGATATTTCTTCCAAAGTGGAGTTGCTCTACCTGTTTACAGGTGGCGGGCTCTGGAACACACCTTACAATGTCTGGAAAGCTTCAAAAGATTAATCCCATTGCAATCTAAACACAAATACTCCCCAGTAACAGCTGTTCTATAAAATAGAAATAAAAAATAATTCAAATGTATTTAACAAATCAGTTAAAAGGATAGACAGCTGAGCAAGACACAGTTTTAAATCAAATAAAAATCAGTGAAAGTGCTTAAACAAAAACCACCCGTGTTACACCCTTCCCTGCTTAGGGTTGGTGTCCTCAATGACAAAATAAATAAAAAGGAAAAATATATGCGACAATTAAGCACTTAACTTTGGTCTCTATATCGTGGTGGCCGATTTACAAAATTTGTCAGAGTGGATCTTAAGACCTCTTGACCTGCTGGTACCATCCCTTAGTCTTCAAGGCCTCTGTTTGCAACTGCACCGGTGGGATAGAACAATCCTACCCCATGCAACCCAACACCAAGCTCTACAGATATTGAGGTTCTAACTGGATCTTCTGCATTTGGAAGTCTAGGGGGAAAAGGGCAGGGTCGTAACAGGTTATGATGCAACACTCGCTCTGGGCCATCTCCCTGCTCTGGTTTAAGGACATACACTGGCAATTGGCATTTAGCTGTGACACAATTACATACGGCAGTGGTTTTCAACCTTTTTTTAAAACTGTACCCCTTCTGTCTGGAGGTTTCACCTCAAGTATTGCTTTACAATTTCTACTATTGAATGGTACCACAGTTGCAATAAAAGGCAACATAATCTGACCTGACAAATTCCTTTGTTCCCCATTTCGATGTAACAGTGTGTATGTATGAGAGAGAAAGAGAGAGAGAGCAGAGAGAGATAGATGTCGTCAAAAGTTTGCATACCCCAATGTGTGGAAATATACATACATTGGGGATTTAACTTTGTTGTCAACACTTTGTGCTTAAGTATTTGTTTATTTTTTTCGAAATAAAACCTGATTTCTACCCGAATATTTATTCTTACTTGATTATATATAAAAAAAATCAACCCGATTTCACCCGATTCTTTCATTAAATAATTCTACCCAATTTTTAGAAAAGCATTCACCCGAATTTGAAAAAAAAACTTCACCTGAAAATCAGACACCCTATCTATATGCCTGTGATAGAGAGAGAATCAATACTAGCCAACAATCTCCCTCCCGACCTGTGAGGGCGCTGTGTAACAGGAACAGTGTGCCTCGTACTGGATGGTTTGGCAGTTAATTCCAGGGTCCATCGGAAGCTGGCCATCCAGGAAGGGGGCGGTCACAATACCAGAAGTCATTGCCCTAGTATGGTAAGTTATGTGTCAGTCATGGATTGGAGGAGACATGATTGAACTAGCTAGCGGAGGGGGTGTGACTAAGGGTATTTTAGGGGATGTGACAATGCAATCTGTTCCTTTGTTATAGTTATCGCAAGGACCGAGAAAGGAAACAGACCATTAATTACGTATCGTGAGTGTTAAGTGTTTTGTTTGTTTGTTGCTAACTGTCTGTGTTATTTATTGTTAGATGTCTAACACGAACCCGGGAGCTGTTGTTACAAGCCAGCATCAAACCCGAACTTCACTGCACCACTAATACACCATTGTTGACTTACACCACACCTGCACCAAGAGCACTCACTATCGGGAGAAGTGTCTGTATCTGTGTTGTATGTTCCCTGAAGGGGGCAACCAGGCTTTCAAATCTTGGAGACTGATGTTAGCCCCAGCATGGGTGAGAGAAAAAAAGCTCCTCCCTCCAGCTCCACAGACTCCTCCTGTGTTCCAAGGACCAACCCTGGGCATAGCAGCGCTTCACCTTTTGTATGCCAAGCCGCGGCCCTGTAGCCAGTGGAACACCAATCCCTGTATGACAGGTGTTCTTAACCTTTACATGACTCAAGTGGCAGGGATTTACATACTCGCACTTCCGCCACTCACCAAGATTGTGCCCCCCCATAATGGTGACTTACGTGATCTTGGTGAGGGAAGCCTTGGGTTGATTCCATACCTTCTGCTGTCGGGAGGCTGAATTACAAACCAAAACTCCTTTGACTCCTTTGACAAGCCAGTAGTAGTGTGAACAGTATTGTTGTATAAAAAGAGGGTATGAAGATGTTCGGGCCATCGCAGGCATTTTTCAGGTCCCAAGGTAGAAAGGAGGTTCAACAAAGTACGACTGAACCTTTCTGCAACTCCATTACCAGCTGGATGATATGTGGTTGTGTGGCTTTTGGTTGTTCAGTACAACTGACATAGTTCTTTATCTAAATTTGACTCAAAGTTTGGTCCTTGATTGGAGTGGATGCAACAAGGGCAACCAAAGGGTTGAATCACCTGTTGCCATAGTACCCATGCAGTAGTAGTTGCCGTTTGGTCACAAGTTGCAGTGGCCCATGCAGATTTCGTGAAGTGATCAACACTAACTAATACACAGGGGTAAGAATCTTCTGGCTGGCCCACTGCAAGAAAGCCCATAGCAACCAGTTCCAACAGTGCAACGGAGCACGCCCCTCGTTAGGTGGAAGTTTCCTTAATGCACAAATTGCGCATTCAGCACACCAAGCAGATGTTTGACTTTCATGCCAGGCCAATAGAATCTGGTTTGCATTAATGAAAGAGTCCTATCGACACCCCTGTGTCCGGCTTGTGTATGATACAACTCCCAAATAAAGCGACGATCCCTTGTGGGAACAATCAACTTGTGCGCTAACCTCTGTTCTTTAAGTTCTTGGTAAGTACTTAGCAGCACTCTTTCCTTGAAAACAAGCCATTCTTTCTGTCGCAGGATGTCCATAACTTATTTGGGTAACTCTGCTTGTTCTTTAGCGTTAGGGGAAGTAGTATTCTGTAAAAAGTACAAAGCTTTCTTTAGAGTAGGATCCTGTTCTTGTAAAATTTCCATTTAGGCATAGTTCTCCCAAGGCAGCCCACATAGTTTATCTCCACCCTAATCTCAGATGGGTGCTGTCCACGTTCTTCTGGCATGAGATCACAGCCGACCATCCCTATACACACAGCTTCAACTATCTTCAGATGGATCCTTTGAAAAGCAGACACTTCTATCCGGTCCCGGTCTTCAACTGGGCCCTATAGTGGATCCAAGGGGAGGCGAGACAGTGCATCAGCACTTTGATTAATACATCCTGGATGATATTTTATTTAAAAGTTGTAATTAGGCAATCGGGCAGCTCACTGCCTCTCTAGGCTGCCCAAGTTTGCAGTCTGCAAATGAACAATTGTCAGTGTGTACAGGAAAAAGTGATCCAGTCAGATATTCATGGGATTTCTCTGTAACCACCCATTTAAGATCAAGAAGTTCTAATTTAAAGGAACTGTAGTTACTGTCATTCCTCTCGGAAGGATGGCGGCCATGGCTAGCATAAGCAATGACACGTTCTTGCACCTGCACCAAGACTACTCCCAAACCCTGGTTGCTGGCATCTGTGTACAAAACAAAGGGCAAGTTAAAATCAGTGTATGCCAATATGGGAGCGCTTGTCAAAATCTCTTTCAGTTTACTAAAAGCCGAGGCACATTCCTCATTCCACTCTCTCAGCTTTATGGCAGGGTGAGTATGGTAAGTTGATGAAATCCCAGTTAACAACTGGTGAAGAGGGTTCGCTATCTTGGCAAAGTTTTTAACAAAGCGGTGACAATAGCTGGCTAAGCCCAAAAAGGGCTGCAACTACTTCACCGTTGTGGAAGCTGGCCACTCCTGAATAAACTTAACAATCTGAGTCTGGCGAGACTCCTGCTTCGGACACTCGATGTCCCAAATACTGGACTTCTTTTCAAAGTAAATAGCATTTCTCAAGCTTCAACAACCTATGCTGCTGCAGTTTCCTGAAAAATAAAACAAAGTCAAAATGTTTTAAGTGGGTTATAAAATCAGCTGAATAAACAATCACATCATCCAGATCAGCGGTTCTCAAACTTCGTGGCACTGCAACCCCCTTCTACCAATAAAACTTACTTCGCGACCCCACTGACCTGTATTACTGCAGAATAGTTAGTATTGATAAGTAAAACATGCATTACAAGGCAATATCAACAAAACTAAAATTTAGTGATTGCTTACCTAATGGGAGGGGTGAGCTAAAGCCTAATATTTTCTTAAGTATCTACTGAGACATGAGAGTAAACATGACCAGACACAACTAACAATTTCAAATCACAGTAATCAGGTTTTATTATCAACATACAGGTAAAATTATACAGAGAAATTCACTACTTCTAGAGTTTATGTATTAGCCCTGATACAGAGTAACAGATAAAGTAAAATACTTAGCTATTAGCTCTGGACAGTTGGAGCGTGTCAGCCTCGCTCCTGTTTTTCCAACTGTGAGTGAGTTTAACATTGTAACAATACATAAACCCACAAACCCTATCCCAGCCTACAATAGATACATTCTACAACCCCCACCCCAGTGCACAATAGATATGTCCTACAACCCCCACACTGCTGCACATTCCTCAGATGAGCTTATAAGATAAGAGACAGAGAGATGGGGAAGGGAAATAGAGAGACAGAGAGAGGAGAGAAAAAGATAGTGAGAGAAACCTAGACAGACCCACACACACAAACTGTGATGCCCACACATACAAGGATGGAAATAAAACTCCTATTGCACAGCAGTTTCACCAATTCAGTTATCAGCAAGAAATAGTTAGTCAATTAAATGATTATTAAAAGTAAATTACAAATACTGAAACTGTCAAAAATACCAGATGTTACAAATGAGTGCAGAAAAACCTCGTTCACAAAGGTATGTAGATGGGAAAGGCATGAGCGTTTTCAGAGCTGCAGATGATAGCTTTGGGTATTCTTGTCACACAGAAATCCAAAAGTTAGCAAGAGGTTGCTGAGAAAATCTGAGCTTTGGTGTCTCATCACAGGAAATGACGTCCAATGTTTTTTTTTCCACTGTTATTGGCAAATTAGCACTTGCAGTCGCTTCAGTAATAACAGGGTTTCTAATCCACCCCTCCACTTTCCGGGGAAGTACTCTCGAAACTGTAGCTAAAGGCATTCCAGGTGGCTAGCGATAACGAATTGTAAATCACTATTTGACAAGGCGCTCTCATCCATAAAGTTATCTAATAAATAAAATACTTCCAGACTGCCACGATTTATGCAATCGTACCACATGAGCACCATCACTGCAAATGCCTACACAGCGCTTCCATTCCAAGACAGCATCAGAGACAAAACCATCCAAAAGAGCAAAGAGTTGTTCTCCTGTTCCCATCATCTTCAAATCTAATGTAGGTCAGCATTTGACGCATCAGTCGTTTTTATTAAAATGAATAGAAAAAAGAATACTTTGCTTTACAGTGCCGAGAAGAAGTTTGTGGACCCCAATGATAATTATGGAAATTCCATAGTTTTACCATGATAGCCTTCTTGAATCAAAACTTTTCTTAAATATCCAGTAGGGTTTATGTTAACCAATTCCATGTCTTTTGAAACAAAATGATGTATGAATTAGACAAACAATGAGTAATTAAGATTCAGGGTATGTGAAAAGGTAAATGAAACCCTGGTTTTATCAGCTGAATTAAGGGGATAATTAGAATCAGGTGTTTAAATAATTAGGTAGATCTTCAGGGGTGAGTTTGGGAGGCCCCATCCTATATAAAGATCAGAAACTTTGAGTTTGGTCTTCACCATACAGGTGTGTGGAAACACGTCATGCCACGATCAAAAGAAATCTCTGAGGAACTCAGAAAAACAGTTATTGATGCTCATCAGTCTAGAAAAGGTTACAAAACCATTTCTAAGGATTTGGGGCTCCACCAATCCACTGTCAGACAGATAGTCTACAAATGGAGAAAGTTCAAGACCACAGTCACCCAGGAGCGGTCGTCATCAAACAAACCGGAAAATCATCAAGGAAGTCACAAAGAATCCCAGAGTAACATCCAAGGATCTGCAGGCCACTCTCGCTTTGGCTAATGTGAGTGTTCATGACTCAACTATCAGAAAAAGATTGAACATGAATGGTGTTCATGGAAGTATAGCCAGGAGGAAACCACTGCTCTCTAAAAAGAACATTGCTGCTCGTCTGAAGTTCGCCAAAGAGCACATAGATGATCCGCAAGACTTCTGGAACAATGTTCTCTGGACAGAAGAGTCAAAGGTAGAACTTTTTGGCCTCAATGAGAATCGTTATGTTTGGCAAAAACCAAACACTGCGTTCGAACAGAAGAACCTGGTGGGAGTGTGATGGTTTGGGGCTGCTTTGCTGCCTCAGGACCTGGACGGCTTGCCATCATTATTGACACAACCATGAATTCTGCATTGTATCAGAAGATTCTATAGGAGAATGTCAGGCCATCCGTCCGTGAACTGAAGCTGAACCGAAAGTGGGTCATGCAGCAAGACAATGATTCTAAACATACAAGCAGATCTACAAAAGAATGGCTGTAGAAGAAGAAATTCTGCGTTTAAGAATGGCCTAGTCAAAGTCCGGACCTAAACCCCATCGAAATGTTGTGGCAGGACCTGAAACGAGCTGTCCATGTAAGGAAGCCCTCAAATGTCACCGAGTTGAAGCAGTTCTGTAAGGAGGAATGGGCCAAAATTCCTCAAAACCGATGTGAGAGACTGACCAACAGTTACAGGAAACGCTTAGTTGAAGTCATTGCTACTCAAGGGGGTGCCACCAGTTACTGAATCTAAAGGTTCACATACTTTTTCACACATGGATATTGAATGATGAATCATTTGTGGATAAATAAATGTTGAAAAAGTATTATGCTTTTGTGTCATTTGTTTAATCAGGTCATCTTTATCTATTATTAGGACTTAGATTAAGATCTAATAACATTTTAGGTTTGAAATATGTGAAATATTTGATATATGTATAAATCCTAAGGGGTTCACAAACTTTTTCTCGGCACTGTACCTTGACGATCACTTGCTCATACAGGTCAATAGCCATACCGTGAATATGCCTGGCAATAGTGTCATTAGACAGGGGAAGCGAATCAAGCTGGCTGGCAGCACTTTGTTCCCTCATAATCGAAACCACCTGCTTGCCGCACAGTAGAAAAAAAGTTTCTCCAATATTGTGGGGTTTACCAGTTTTGGCTATCCAGTGTGACACAGCAAAAGATGCATGGAGAACCTTCTCGTTAGTTGTATCCGCCAACTTGAGTACTTTCGTCTGGCCCCTCAGCTATGTCAACTTTTGCTGAAAGACATTGATTGATTTCCCTTGAAGAGAACAGTGCTTTGTCTGTAAGTGTCGCAACATTTTGGATGGTTTTAAGCTCTCCTTAGCCAGCACTTCACCACACACCAAGCACTGTGGCTGTGGATCCTCTTCAGAACCAAACCAGGTAATAGCATATTCCAAATATTTTTTATCATACTTTTGGGTTCTTTTTTTTTTTTGCTGCTGATCGGATCCTTCTTGTCAGCACTTATTTTGCTTGCAGTGCTGCTCAACTTCATTACTATCGTTTCCAATACTCTTCTTCAGAAAACGCTCCATTTTAAGATACTATAGCAAAATATTATTGCTATGGCGAAGAAGGAACACGGACAGATACTGGGTAGGGAGGGATAGAAAATAAAATGAGGTATGCACCAAAACACACAATAAAATAAAAACTTTCTTTATTGTTTTTCAATCAGACAGAAGCTCCAGCCAATCTAGTACAGATTTCACCCAATATTTATACCCCACAGCCACAGCTACCACACAACTGCAACATTTAATCAGCCCCCAACCAGTCACAACCTCCCATCTGGCAAGGGGTCAGTCCTGGTGCAGAACATGCACCCATTAGAACTATAGGGAAAACAGATCTGCAGGGCTGTGAGCCCGTATCCTGACATGCATCCAGCAATGTACTGCTAGTTCTTGTATTAACACAATGTTGCCATTTGCCACTGAGCTTGCAAACAGCTAATGCAGCATTATCCTGTAGCGGTAAATGCTACAATACAGTAAAACTTTTTGAACTCCCTTCACAGCAAATATAGCCGAGTTAACACTACAGAAGTGTATTCTGCTGATTGGCTGACATGCAAGACCGGAAAAAAGCCTTAGTTTGTTGCTAGGTAACCAGTTCAGAACGTTCAGATAAAGGCAGGAAGAGAAAATGAGGACTCATTTGGAGTACAAAATGGCAATAATAATAAATGAACGTAGCCGTTACTTAAAAATAGTATTCGTGACCCCATTAAAAGGCACTCGGGTTTCGACCCACAGTTTGAGAACGACTGATCAAGATAAATCAATAGTGACTCCAGATTTTGATCCCCCAGACACGTCTGCAACAACCTCTGAAAGGTTGCAGGGGCATTGCAGAGACCAAATGGCATGCAGTCAAACTCATACAATCCCATAGGGGTTGTAAAAGCAGTTTTTACGATCCTCTGGGGCCATCCCTATGTGCCAATAACCGCTAGCTAAATCAAGGATGGTGAACCAACAAGCCTGCTTCAAACTGGTTAAGGATTCTTCAATGTGGGGGAGGGGATAAGCATCTTTATGAGTTACTGCATTCAATTTTCTATAATCGACATAGTATCTTAGTCCCATTTTTTTTCTAATGAATACAACTGCCGCTACCCAAGGACTGCTACTCTCCTGCACCACACCCATCTCCAGCATACCTTGAAGGAGGGACTTCGCTACACATCTGTGGTGGAATCTGTCGTACCTTTCTCTAATGGGAGTAGCATCTCCAGTAGATCCCCATCTCCAATCCCTCTTGGATCCCTTTTCTTCAGTCTGTTGAACAATTTGTGTAGCCGCAAGGCAAATCCTTGTACACCTTCCTGGGCTTTTTGTCTGCAGCTGAAAAACAGAGTGAAGGACCGAAGCAGGCACCCGATCGCCATAGAGTTAATCTAAGGCTTCAAAAAACTGATCTGCTGATCTTCTCTCACACTCTGGTAAAATAAGGATTTCTCTCTTTGCATCCCCTTCTAACAACTCAAAATAAAATCTACCTGATGACCTACAGGGATATTTTCTAATCTAAACACAGTTTAGATCTGCCTTCCATTCTCCTAGCTGAGTATCTGAGCCTTTCCCTCTAAATTTAGGGACCCAGGGGTTGCCTATACAAAACAACATCATTACTGGTGGTAAACCTGCTCCCTGGCCATTTTCTGCCAACAATGCATTGCAAAACTCAGGTTCCAGCACTTTAAACAAAATCCTGCCGACGAACGCCAAGTTGTAACAAGAGGGGTGTTATAGATTTGGTAGCCTGACTATGCTAGCTCAGAGAAGAGCACTACAGTTTTAAGTGTTCAATTTGTATCTAAATTTGTATTTTATTTTGTACGCTAGAACCAAGAGCAATGCAAAGTATCAATAATAGACAGGGTAACAATTTATAAGCAAATCAAAATATTTATTTTTAAACAAGGGAACAGCCAATTCCCAACACTCTTTAAACTCCTCAACAATATGTGATTTCAGGCATCAGAAGGGGTCCGCAGAGCCCTCTGGTTCAATACAACATTAGCTGCCTACGTGAGCATCACCTGTCTCCCCAAGCTAAAACAAACAGGTGCCTACTCAACTATGCTTTTAGCCTGAAGATATTTCTTCCAAAGTGGAGTTGCTCTACCGGTTTACAGGTGGCAGGCTCTGGAACAAAACTTACAATGTCTAGAAAGGTTCAAAAGATTAATCCCATTGCAATCTAAACACAAATATCCCCAGTAACAGCTGTTCTATACAATAGAAATAAAAATAATTCAAATGTATTTAACAAATGAGTTAAAAGGATAGCTGAACAAGACACAGTTTTAAATCAAATAAAAAGCTGCACAATACACAGTTTGATAATCAGTTGTATTAAAATAAACTGCTAGGTGCCTATACTGTAAAAATCCCATTAAAATCAAACACATTTTCTTCACCATATTTTTTTTTTTAATGAAAATAGATGTGGCGTGGTTTTGATAAAGTAATTTCTAAACTGCATGGAACCTGGAGTGCTTGAGCTAGAATTATATATTGAAGGCTTGCTCAGTACAATTGTTTGATAAATACAAAAGATATTAAATGCATTACATTTTAACACTGGCTTTTTGAAAACAACATGTACAGTAGAATTGCTTTTATCCAGACTCCCCTGTGGTCATGGAAACATTTACTTTGACAGATGCTCAGATAAAAGGGTGTGGATAATGTTTGGATTAGATAAAGGGGGTTTTACAGTATTGTAGGCTGCTTGCACTATTTGAAACAGCAATGATATTATATGGTACTTTCAAATCCATGTGATCAATTTAGTAAACATAAAACTCTCTCAACTGAGGAATAACAGTTCAGATTCAGACTTATCTGGCTAAAGTCTGCATATGTTTCCAAAGTTTTGAATACAAATCAATCAATCAATAAATGGAACATTCCAAAAAAATAGCCTTTGAACTGTAAAGAGGACAGAAAAAAAGGTGTTTATGCTTTTAGAATCATTTTGTCTTCTATGATCTGTTAGCCCTTTATTATAAATTCAGTGGTTAGCATTGCAGTTTGCACATTCTACGTGAAGCCTATACAGTACTTTGCTTTGATTGTAAAGTGCTGTTCAGTAATAGCTGGACTTTGAATCACGTGCCTGTGAGTTGTGTTGTTCTAGTTTATTCTAGGTTATGTCTAAATTTATGGTGGACTGTTTTCCTATAAAAAATACATCGTAGATTTTAGCTTTGCACCTTTCTGTGAAAAGGATTTTAATATGCACCCAAATGCAATACATGAGCAGGCATTTCAAATACTCCACACTTGCCTAGTTCTTTCCAGACAAGCATCGAAAAACTATTTCACACCTTGATGAATAGATTGCATTCAGCTCTCTTTGTGAAAATTCTTTGTTACAAACAAAATAGTTACTGAGGGAAATAGGAAAATTCATGAAGTGTGTACACCTTTAGAATCTTTTAAATGAATAAATGAAAGATTCTGGCAGGATACATTTTGCCCTTGTCCTTAAAACCTTGCCAATTTGTACATAAGTATCACAAACTCTTACATTATGAAAACTGCTCTCACACATTATTCAAACAAAATGAGAGGTGGTAATGAAAAATATAATACCAATACTATTAACAAGAACCAAGCCTCATAAAAAGGCCCAGTTGCCTCATGGATAAGGCATCAGTTTCCGGAGGTGGAGATTGTGGGTTCAAGTCCCACCTGGGTCAAATTTTTTAACTGAACTTCTTTTCTGTAAAATAAAATAACAAACAAACACATCTTTCACAAATCAAGCATCCTTTTCAACAATGAGATACATGTGTAAACTGCACAAATACAACCATTTTAGTTTTTGTCCTATAAGTGGTAACTAAATGATTGCTTTTCCATATTTCAGACTGGATGGAAACATTCAAAGATTAATTAGTCCATTTTAATATTATCATCATCATGAAATTAGCTTAAGGGATCTACATACAGAAGTGTGGTTTTGCAGCATGTTTGGTAAAAGACATAAAAATATAGATATCACTATTTCACAACAAAAGTAATATTATACTACTACTGTGTATGTGTGATTAAAGTGGTTTGTTATAGCTATTCCATAAATCTGTTTTGCATTTCTATTTTCTATATTTGTCTCAGTTGTGTAGTTTTGGAAGAAACAGTTGCTATTGCTAACATGTATTTTCATTTTAAAATTATATTTTGTGAAATACAAGGTTAAAAGTAAGCTTTGTTTGCAAGCCTTCCTTTCCTCTTGCATTTCTTTGGTCCTTATCCCTCAACACCTTATTTCCTGTCATTACCTACCGGCTGCTTCCACAAAGGAGTGGCATGCTTTGAAGCCAGTGACATGCTTTGACCCCAAACCGGTGAGATGAAATGACCTAGGTAGTTAAACTGTAACAACAAATGTATTATCATATTAGTACTTTCTCAATTCTAACTCAGATCATTTGGTCAGTATACATGAGGCAGTGTAAAATACTTGCAGCATTACAATATACATGAATTGTCATTTCTAAAACATGCATCTTTTTAGTGTTGGTTGATCTGGAATGCACCTATTAATAATTTGTATATTAAATAATCATTCATTGAATGAAAAAAAAAACGTTTTTTTTTCCAAATTAACTAAGGAACCTGTTTTTGTTATGCCAAAAAAGAAAAGGCACAAAAATATAAAATGCTTGATTTGATTTGGACTCTCAAAAACAATGGTTTATTCTGAAATGCATACAGATATTTTCGAGGGATTGCACTAATCACAATGAGGAATGACCACTTGCTTCCACTAACAATGTCACACAAATTAAGGGATCATTAAAGTACACAGCAAGCAATACAAGAGAAAGGCATAGCAGCCTTCTGGAAAAATATACTAAAATATTAACAGTTGCGATACAAATAAAATTGTTACAAATACGTGCCTGTTTGCTTCAACAAGTAGTGTTTTCCATTTGTAAAGATCAGCTCCAGAATATTCTGCACCTGAAACCAACATGCAACTGGTACAGGACATACTGTCCTTATTGAATTTAAAATGAATTTCTTGTTAAGCAATTAATTAACCCAACTACAACACTAATAAAGAATTAGGCCAAGAACAACATAAAATATTAACTTTTGCTACAAAAAACGTTGATGTTTCATTCTAAACCTGACCTCCATCATAGTACCCTGTCATCCACATTAGTATACTATTCACACTGCCTTAATATTGCTGAATGCTATTACAGAGATGTTCCAATTTTCTTTATGTGGTCCAATGTCCAATGATGGTTAAATGTAATTATTTGTTAAATGTTTCCTTTAAAATTCCCTCATAACACAGAAGTTTTGCCAGTAGGCTACTACTAATTACATTCGTTTTTTAACTGTGCACTATTGATGCGTTTGATTTTAGCGTAACCCCTCCTCACACAAACCATGTGGCCATCACTATCATTGCTTCACTTCTGAACTTCAAGTAAAAGAGCCGTATCTCGTCTATATAGACCTAAGTTATAACAATACCTGTGAAATGTATTGGACCTTGCTGCACTGTTTTCTATCTTCCCTGACCACTTGAAATAACAGTCAGTACTTTTTTTGGCATTATGAACTGCTTTGGTTCACTCTGAGTTATTCACTTTGTAATAATTCATGGACCGTGCAATTCTACACTCATATTTTCTTGTTCTCACTAATACCCAAAGCATTATTTTAAAAAGCACATCTATTATTTATTTTATTTTTTCAGTGGTTTCAGTTCACACAAAATATAGTACAAGCTAATTACAAAAAAGTGCTAACATTTAACATATATTGTGGACAAGGGGAGGAGTAGAAAAAAATGTAGTCTAAGAGGGGCTAAAGGACTACACCCCCCAGAATGCCACAGGAGTGAGCCAGGAAGAGTTTTCCTGGCTCGAAATAATCAATGTCACCCGCCTGTAATTAGCAGGCAGGTATATAAGAGGGATCAAATGTTTGTTAAGGGCAGTCTGTGTGAAGGCAAGAGGCTGTGAGTAAAAGAATAAGGTACTGTGTAAACCTTTTGTGTGTGCAAAAAGTGTACAAAATGTTTTGTGAGCAGAAAATGGCTTCGCCGTCTGGTATAGTGAGGAATGGGAAAGAAGTTTAGTTAGTACTCCATGTGGGAGTTTTTGTTTTGTTTACTTTGTTTTGTGTAAATAAAAGTGAATTCAAAAGTATTCATACTCTGACAAGGAAAATTAAATTAATAGCTAATTGAGGCACCTTTAGCAATAATAACCTCTTTTACAAAATTATTTGTCAGTGAGCTTTCGGCATGATTCTTTAGTAGTTTTTGACAGTTTTTCAACGCAAAATTGTTCCAGTTCATTCAAATTCCAAGGACTTCTCTTGTGTACAGCCTTCTTCAACGCATACCAAAGATTCTCAATTGGATTTAGATCGGGACTTTGACTAGGCCATTCCAGAACCTTGATTTTATTCTTCTTTAACCATTCTGAAGTACATTTTGATGTGTGCTTTGGATCGTTAATGTGTTGGAACACGTCCAGTTGTGCGTTAAACCAAGTTTTGTAGCGGAGGGTTTAAGATGATTGGCCAATGTCTTTTGGTATGCTATGGAATCCATTTTAGCATGTATTGAAACTAAATTTCCTGTGCCATTAGAGGAAAAACAGCCCCATAGAAAGATATTACCACCTCTGTGCTTGACAGTAGGTATGGTGTTCTTTTCTTTGTACACCTCACCAGACTTTCTCCAAACATAACGACTATCAGTGTGACCAAATAGCTCAATATTATTATTTTTTTGTTTCATCACTCCCATAAAACCTTTGACCAGAACTCATATCCATCATTCAAATGCCATTTTGCAAACTTCAAGTGATTGTCCTTGTGATGTTTTCCTAAGAGTGGCTTTTTCCTTGGCCTGCAACCATTGAGACCTTCACCATGCAATACTCAACCTATGGATGAAATGGAAACCCCAGTCACACTTGCAGCCAATTCACTTTGAATATCTTTGGCAGTCAATCTCAGATTGTTATTAACCTTCCTCACAATTCTTCTACTTGTTCTTGATGAAAGAACCTTCTTTCTTCCAGACTGAGGGAGCGTTGTGACAGTACCATGAGTCTTGTAGTTCTTGATAATAGAAACAATAGTTGAAATTGGGATACTCAAATGCTTGTAAATCTTGTATCCTTCTCTAGCTTTATGACAGTAAATAGTTTTCTGCCTAAGGTCTTCAGATAGCTATGTACTTTTTTCCCATATTGACTTATTGGTAATGACAGCAATCATCCTATGCCTAACCCTTTTATACTCTCTAAGAATGTTCACATAAAATCCAGCATTTTCTAGACTTTTCTATAATTAGGTTCTGCATTATCATATTGAAATTTCTAGCACCTTATAGACAATACTATCATAGCATCAAAGGTTATGAAACTTTTTTTTTCCTCGTCCACAAAAGCAAAACTTTTGCTACAAATGATTTACAGCACCTATTTGTTCCATGTTCAGCACTGGAGATACAAGTACAACCAATAATACAAATAAGGGCATGGAATATCTATTTAAAAAACATGCTGGTGTTTGAAAATTGTGTGTATCCCCCACTAGTGACAGGGTATAGGGTAATGGAGGTGGTCTTATGTACATTTAATAATTGTGCTCACCTTACACTGCACGGGTGACGAAATACCTGAAGTAGGAAAACATACCCAGACAGAACATGTGATAAAACATCATAAATGATTTGTATTCGTATTTTTGTAACCTCACCAAGTTTTTTCTTTTTTTTTTTCAATTTAAGATCAAATGGTTCCACTACTGCACCAGAGCCAAATCTTTAATCTTAAATGTGTGACTCTGAAAATATTTTAAAGCTGACTCATTTTTCTAAAACACTTATATTAAACACATACTTGTAAGTTAAAGCATCCGTGCAAGTACATGTCACAGTATCACAGAATGTTCACAAAGTGGCTTAGACAGTAAGCAGAAATTAAATGAATCAACCTAGTCAGACCAAGAATCTGTCAAATGGAATCCCAAGCCACCACAAGCAAGGAATATTGTTGTGATATTTAATTGTAATGTTGTCTGTTTTATTACAGTACTAGATGTGAATAAATAATACTGATATACTGTATAATTTAAAAAAGTAAAGTACCTCTGCTTGGGGAGCAGAGTGAATCATGCTAGCGTGGTTAGAATCTCATTTGCTCTGGCATTGGGATTTGCTTTTACATGGCTAGGCTGGTTCAGTGACCCCTACTGCACACAGCAAGCCGATTTCTCAGGCATGGCCCCAGAGATATCCCATAATGGCCCTCATCAGGGGAAAAGAGGCAATGTCTTTGATAGCAGGACTGGAGGTCTTTCATTAATATCCAGTCCTCCTGATAGATAAATGGATTCCAATAGTAAGGCAACATTCATATTGGGAATTTTCCATTTGGAGGGCATTTAATTTATTTTAGTATTTCTACATTTGGTAAACAAACGGTGGTAAAATATGATAAAGAGTGTATCAAAATAAAAAAGAGCCTTATTATTCCCATCTGTATTTATAATATTTATGATCACTTATTACATTTGCAGTTATCTGAATTGCTCTCACCTTTCTTTTTAGACAGTTATTAAATTGAGTCAAAACTTGCAACTGAGTCAGATGTGTACTTTGACCTTGCAGCTCTGGTTCTATTCATTAGACACTTACTGTTACCATAGTAGCACTGATAAGCACAGATTTCCTGGAATCCAGTCTTAACTTGGGGCCTGCTAGCATTCCATTATTGTTCTCTGCAACTCCCCTTTCAAGGAAGCCAGACAAAACATTTTTTTTTAAAGTGATACAGTGTATTAGTGTGTCTTTTGTTATAATAAACACATTACTTGCTGTTGCTTCCCTGTGCTGTCGTTTTTATTGTTTTTGTCACTTTTACAAAGTTTATATGTCATGTTTTATTTATTTATTTTCAAAGTAAACCAGGATATTACTTACTAAGACAAAGGTCTCATTTACATGAAAAGTGTTTAAGAAAAAAAAAAAAAAACAGTATACATACAAGAAACTTGAGGTAAATAAACAAAAATACCATAACCCAGGTCTGATGAGGAGTGTGGGTTAGCAGCTTTCTTTGTAACGTCACACAGGCGCCCAAGATTTATTTACGGCAGCTCACAAAAAGGAAAAGAAAAGAAAACCATGTGACACTACCAGCGATGGTAGGTCACGGGTAAGCATACACAATGGTACAAAAAACAAAAAAACAAAACACTGTAAAACACAGCTAAAAATAAAAGTTGCTATGAGCACAGCTGTGCTCTATTCCTTCTATCAAAGGATGTCCCGCTGACACACCTCTGTCTTCCAACACTTCGTACAGACAAACAGTAAAGCAAACTCTGACCCCGGTTAGACATGCTGCTCAGCACACAGATAGGTATCTTACTTTCACAGTCATACAGGCTAGTGTGTCCTGGCTCATAGCAGCAAGGTGTATCAAGGGACTCCTTTTTTTAACAAGACATTCTACTGGGATAGGCCCAGCAGCTGGTCAAGGAACTGTTGCCATCCAATCCTCGGCTACGATCCCCTGCAAACAAACTCGTCTGGCAGCGCAACATAGACTGGCTGTCTAAACTATTTACAACAGCATTTTCAAAAAACAAACACAAAACCCTGTACATGAAATAAACAAAAACGAAAACACTTTTTTCTCAAGAGCAGGGTTTCAGCCCTACCAAACCAGGTCATATTTGAGACAATAAAAGTACCAGAATGCATGAGTCACAAACAGCCCCAGTAAACACATGACCACTTATACCATAGGAGTGCAATGACTGGAAATTACCACCATGCCAAAAAGGAGGGTGGGGAAGTCAGACAAAATAATGAACCTTCCTTGGTTATCTCTAATTCCTGACCACTCCCTGCTTCCAAGTTAAAACTTTTTTATCTGGAGTTCACACTGGTTTAGAAAAGGTGAGGGTGTTACATAAAACTGTAACGCATACATTCAAACATTCTAAGAATTTAGCACAGTGTACACGCAAAACACTGACAGGGGCCAGTTAGACAAGTATTTTAGCCTGGTGTTGAAAAATTACACTCACTCTCTAGAGCTGCGAGGAGTTTCAATAAGGCTAACTCATGCCCCCTACTTATACTTGAAAATAAATGATAAACTGTTTAAAGAAACAGAAGAGAAAATGTGCTGCAAATCTCATACGTTTTTGGTTCCCAGGCAGGGGGTCAGTATTTTGTGTTCTTACCTAAATTATTTACTTAATCAGAATCAATTAAGCCTAGTAGTTATTTGCTTCAACCTGGAATGGAACAGCCCTCAAAGGGCGAGGTGGTGTAGGGTGTCGGTAAAGTGACACCACTGTCATAGTAACCAATGACAAACCTGCTTGCATAAAGGGGAGTCAGTATCTCTGTTCACACTTGTCATGAATCTTATTAAGATTAGTGCAGCGCATTTTCAGTACTAGCTGGGGGAAACATATTATAAAGTACAACAGTCTGAACTCTGAACAGTAAAATATAAACTGGAAGGGACATCACTAAATGCTTAATTGAATGCAAATTGGGAATATATTTTAATGCAGTAGTGAAAGTGTGGGTTTTGTTTTAGTGTGATATAATTGTTCTTTACATAAATAATGATTTATTTGTTACTGCTTAGTGTCTATGTACATGTATTTTTGTATGCTATACCACAAAATATATTTTAAGAATTGTATTCAGTTGTTGATGTTTACATGTTTTGTAATTGTACCCTTACATATTCAATAAAATACATCTTCTTCTATTGTATATCAAATGCCAATTCCCCAGTGTAAAAAAAAAAAAAACATATTCAGTTAGATGCTCAACATATCAGATGAATGAGCATTATACAAATGTATTTAAATCTTTATCAAAACAGTACTATATTTTCGGCATCATTTTAATTCAGTGTTCTTTACAGGCGTTACATTGTTTTTCTATTGCATTTGAAACTGGATTGCAATTAGCTCTTAATAGCAATGTTTGTAAAAAGCAAAAAAGAATCTGCAAGGCTCTTGAATTCTCTTTAGCCCCATTTAAAAGCCAACACAAGACAGCTAAAACTTATATCCTGGGTTACATTTTCAATTAAATCTTTGCCTGCAGCTAGCATGTTTTATCTAAAGATGTAATGCACTGTACAGCATATTGTAGAAATATCTGCATTCCCTTACACATACTACACTGTAAACCATATAGTAATATATCCCTAAAAGGCACAAGAATTACTGGCACAGACCTTAGAGAGTAAGTAGCGGGGTTCCAAAAAATATAGCGTTACAGGTCCCCAGGTGTTGCTACAACTGTTTAAATAATGTACCTGTAATTTGTTTTTTCAATGTCAACATCCTGACAACTTTTTACACTTAAAAACTTTAAACTTTAAAGTCTGCTTCAAAACTCTTTTCAAAATGCCTGCTTTAGTACACTGATAGTGTATGGATTGTTGCCCACATTGTGGTACGGAACAGAAAAGCCAGAGCACTTGTTATGTTTCTGATTTTTTTTGTTTTTTAAAAAGCTTACTAACATGCTAAACTTATTTCCCTTTTTCTAGATTCTGTAATCATGTAATGTATTGCTGCCTGTTTGTAACACTTAGTGATAAAAGTGATAGAGGTTTACATTTTCCTTACTGTCCTTTCCAGTTAAGTTTTTAGTTTGGAGGGAATTTTATCTATCCATATACTTCCAAAGTTCAAGGACAGGATAGCTGCAGCAGCTTTCTGGGAGGATATACATTTTCAATAGCCCTGGACGAGTAGCATTAGAAGGTTCTGCAACACAGATTGCAACAGAACGAGAAATTTGCATTTTAAAACTTTGCAACTCCTAAGCTTTAGGCAATGTGTAATCTTTTTACTTAAAACAATGGAATTAATTTCCTGCAAGGTTGCAGTTTAATAAAAAATATAAAACCACAACTTATTTCAATACTTTCCTTTAATATTTGTTCAGACTTGTATGACCTTGCTGTGTGTACTATACCTAATTCAGTGTTTTGATAAAGGAACAAAACCATATGACAAAGAAGAAATACATAACCTTTATTGAGTGGTGTAATAGGGGTGTTTGCTACGTGTGTGGTTATCCACTGATTGACAAGAGAGACACAGAGGTTGACGTTGAAAGGGGTCCAGGTTTTATATACAGTTTATGTGCAGTAGTACGTGGCCGCCACTAGGGTACCAACAATGATAGTCCTAGTGCGGGAGGACATACACACGTGTACATGAAAATAAATACAAAACACTTTTCAAAAGCAACTAGAAAACAAAATTTGGTCTACAGACGGTCAAGCTCTACCTCTGGTAAAAGTAGGGTCCCGCTGCAGAAACCTTCTTCCTGACACACATTTAAATAAACCTTTGTCGGATTAAAATCCATTAAATTAAATCACTTTGCTAAATATCAAGGATCCTGGTTAAACACACGGTGGTCCTTGGTTGCGCTCACCCTGGTTAAACATACAGTGTTTGTATTTGGTTCACTCATCCTGGAGCTACACGCAATCATGAGGCTTACAGCTATTAGGCAAAGCACAGAGCAAAGGACTGTCTTTCCAACTACTTTTTGAAGGCATGTGGCCAGGGTTAATTAATAATCAATTAGTCACTTCAACACCTGGCTACTTGCTGCGCATGGATTTGAATTAGACATGTTATTTACACATGCAGTGCCTCAGCCCTGCCACAGGTGGTCAGAAGCAGACAGTACAGAAACAGACACATTAATGGCATGCAAAAATATTTTAAAGTCCAACGCTTCAGAACCGACTTTTACTTAACTTTTTCTGTCCTAAGACCCTCCCATACAAATAATTTATTAAGAAACAATATTAGCTCAGTTTTTCCAGGTTAGCTTAACTGTGAATGAGGCACTTAGATCAAATGCCAAACATTAAGTCATTATAATTGCTGTGACTGAAGGATTCCAAACCTTACACTTCCTAGCTCTCAGGTGTCAGCACTACCTCACTGCCCTGGTGTACAGCTGCTTAAAACAAAACAACCCATCAAGATGTTTTTATGGTGTTCTGCCCTGTCACACATGCACATAATAACTGTCAACAGTAAGAGCGAGAGGACAACTCCAGTTCCAACTGGATCAAATCGGGACTATTTTCTATTTTTTTTCTTAATTTGGGCAAGTGCATATATCTGTATCTAGTGACAAAACATTTACTCTGGTTTGATTAAATACTGTTATTTGGTATTCATGAAACTATTTGCAGACTTTGTATTTTATTCTCTTATGATATACCACTTTTGAAATTATTACTCAGTTCTCTCCCCAGTCACATTCCCTTTGTAAAAAAAAAAAAAAATTCCACACAATTCTTTTGAAGCTTTATCTTTTCCAAGTCCCAAAGTCCTAAACTTGAAACACTTTTGAATCTAGCACTATTGATGTAATCCTTTATTTTATGGTGCATGTGTTTGATTTGTATTAGTTTGTAACTTTGCTGCTTCATAAACTCATGCTGCTGTTGACCTAGGGTGTACTCAGTTGTTAGGACGGCAGCCTCAAAGGTTTTATTATTTTGTTACAGCTACTAACTCAGTTTTTTGCTGTAGAAATATATAGACCGTATTCCTTTAAGATGCACTTTTTAAACCAATTTTTTCTTCAATTTGCATCTTAAATTTGAGTACAATATAGTGATGCGTGTATTAAAATCGCCAACAAAAGATGTGACAGCCCGAGTACACAAACAGCAACGTGACTGACTGGCTGTTGAAGGGTTCCGTAGTAGTTATCCTGCGGCGTGGACACTATCCTCCTCGATGTAAACAAAGCAAGCTTTCCCTCAGTGCCCGCCTGTGTAGCTGTGACAGTGGTGCAGTAGCCTTGAACTGGCGCTGCTGCGTTAAGCAGGTGTAGGCTCCCCGGGCACTCCCCCCGGCCAATCAGGACCTCCCGATCAGCACAGCTCCAGGCAAGCCATCCTGTTTACCACAGCAGCAGCATTTTGCCACAATACCGTATTCCTTCGAAATATACCAAATGTATATACAGTGTTCCTCGCTATAACCCGGGTCTCAGGACACACACAATATGACCGTTGTAACTGAAGAACGTTATAAACGTGGTAGGGGGTGGGGGGCACCGAGGGACACATAACAACACACATCTGACTAAAATACTAAATAAAATAACTCCCTCTCTATGATGCACATATAGTGAAGCAAAAATGTAACTTTCCTTGAATTAACCATGCATAAAGCACCATGTAATCAACACTATATTTTTTACAAAAAAAAAAAACATTCCCACTCGTGGATCATTTTATTAGCAGTTTTTAAACTATACATAGCATGGCTAAATGGCAGTCAGGAGTTCAGTTTGAAGCAACAGACAAGCAAACCAAGCGCAAGAAGGAGAGCGGGTCAGGAGAGGAGAAGAGGGAATGGGCTCGCCCCAGGTTCGGCTGCCGGAGCGGGGCTGAAGGGAAGCTGAAACGCCTCGTCTCCTGGAGAAAGCTCGTCTTGCAGCAAAAAAGAAAATAAATTAGGAAAGATAAGTTTGAACAACACCGGTACTGTATTTACTGTACAAATATTGCATGAATCACTAGTATAGGGGGACATAATGTAGGAGCGTTATATTCTAGGCATGCTATAACCGAGAGCCTTATAGCATATACATATCCAGTGCCTTGCATAAGTATTCACCCCCCTTGGACTTTTCCACATTGTAGTGTAGTGTAGTGTTGCAATTAGGATTTTTTGTCACTGATCTACACAAAATAGTCCATAATGTCAAAGTGGGGAAATCAGGGTTGGGTTATAAAAAAATACCCCAAACTTTGAACATCCACCGGAGCACCGTTAAATCCACTATTAAAAAATGGAAAGAACATGGCACAACCGCGACTCTGCCTAGAGAAGGCCATCCACCAAAACTCAGTGACCAGGTAAGGAGGGCATTAGTCAGAGAAGCAACCAAGAGGTTAATGGTAACTCTGAAGGAGCTGGAGAGATCCACAGCTGAGATGGGAGAAACCGTCCATGGGACAACTATAACCCGGACGCTCCACAAAGCTGGGCTTTATGGAAGAGTGGCGAGAAGAAAGCCATTGCTGAAAAAAACCCATATCAAATCCCGTTTGGATTTTGCCAAAAGGCATGTGGGAGACACAGCAAACATGTGGAAAAAGGTTCTCTGGTCTGATGAGACCAAAATTGAACTTTTTGGCCTTCGCGCAAAACGCTATGTGTGGCACAAAGCCAACACTGCTCATCACCCTGAGAACACCATCCCCACGGTGAAGCATGGTGGTGGCAGCATCATGTTATGGGGATGCTTTTCATCAGCACGGACTGGGGAACTGGTCAGGATTGAGGGCAAGATGGATGGAGCCAAATACAGGGAAATTCTAGAGGTAAACCTGTTTCAGTCTGCAAGAGACCTGGGACTGGGGCGGAGATTCACCTTCCAGCAGGACAATGACCCTAACCACACAGCCAAAGCTACACTGGAATGGTTTAAAAACAAGAACCTGAATGTCTTAGACTGGCCCAGTCAAATCCGAGACCTCAATCCAATTGAGAATCTGCAGCAAGACTTGAAAATTGCTGTTCACCAACGGTCCCCATCAAACTTGACAGAGCTTGAGCAATTTTGCCAAGAAGAATGGGCAAAAATTGCAGGATCCAGATGTGCAAAGCTGGTAGAGACTTACCCAAAAAGACTCACAGCTGTAATTGCTGCCAAAGGTGCTTCTATCAAGTATTGACTCAGGGGTGTGAATACTTATGCAACCAACAAATGTCTTTTTTTTGTTTAATTAACTTTTGTGTCACAATAAAAAATATTTTGCATCTTCAAAGTGTTAAGTATGTTGTGTAAATCAAATGGTAAAAATCCCAATTAAATCCATTTTAATTCCAGGTTGTAACACTACAAAACGTGGAAAAGTCCAAGGGGGGTGAATACTTATGCAAGGCACTGTATGTGTGTGAATGCAATATGGCCCGACAGGGTGTCCGTATACGTCCAATATACGTACACCTCGGGGCGTTGTGTATCAAGGTGAAGCCGAGTGCCTCCAACCCCCGAGAAGTCAGTATATTGGACGTATACGGACACCCTGATGGGCCTTATAGCATTTATAATCCAGGTCAAACAGTGGATTTGAAAATAATAATAATAATAATAATAATAATAATAATAATAATAATAATAATAATAATAATAATAATTTTTAGGGCAATTATTATTATTTTTTTAATATCCTTATGCAATAAAGGAACCTCAATAGTCCCATTTATAACTTTAAATTACACATTAAGTTAAGCGAGTACATTGATTTAATTGAAACATGCAAAACTAAGAAAATATTTATTTTTGATGTGTTGAATTGTATATTGCCATTGAAAAGATCCATCAGGCGGCAGAGTTGAGACGGCACTGAATTCATTTTCTTTTCTCTCAGTTCAAGACACTTTTATTTCAACAGAACGGAGGGACAGGAGTAAGAAGAAAATGTAATGCTTTCTGGATTTCATTAATTTGTCAAGGTCTGTGTTTGAGAGGGGTGGATAATGTGCAGATGTGTCTTTTTGTGTTTTTCTGTAGCGTTTACAAACTGCTAAAACTACATTATTTGAAGTGATGAAGTCGGGGTGAGTGTGTATATTGACAGATTCCCCAGTTTTGTTTCCATTTAAATACCAGTTATTGCAGCTCAGAGACTAATGTAGCTCTGCTTTAGCCAGTCCTGAAAGATGGCAATTGCCCACTGTCATTTTTTTTTTGTATTTTTCTCCATGCTATCTTCCAGTTCATTTGATTGTTCTTCATCTAAATCAGCATGTTTACTTACTAGCTCCCGAGTGGCGCATCCAGTAAAGGCAGTCCGCGCGGAGTGCAGGATGTGCCCTATAGCCTGGAGATCGCAGGTTCGAATCCAGGCTATGTCACAGCCGATTGTGACCGGGAGTTCCTATGGGGCGGCGCACAATTGGCTGAGCGCTGCCCGGGTAGGGAGGGCTTAGGTCAGCAGGGGAATCCACAGCTCACCCCGCATCAGCGACCCCTGTGGCCAATAGGGTGCCTGTGGTTCTGCAGTGGAGCCGCTAGATCTGTGTTGTCCTCCGGCACTATAGGTCTGGTGGCATTGCTGTGGATCTGCAGTGCGAAAAATGACGGCTTGGCAGGAGCACGTTTCGGAGGACGTGTGTTCCAGCCTCCTTTTCCGAGTTTTGGGATTGTTTTTTGTGGTTCAGTATTTTGAGACACCTCCATATTTTCAGGTAGTTGGTCAGTCAGTTTTTTAGTTGCTGTAACTTTGTAACTGTAAATAAGATGGCTGCCAGTACTGCACATTCTGTGAGGCAGTGCAGTGATTTCTAATATGTGATAAGCAGGGATCCTAGTTTTCTGCAATAAAAAAAGAGATTCTGCACTAAAAAAAGTGTTATACAGCAATTAAAATAAAAGGCTAAAATTGAGTCATTATTCGTTTATCTCCAAGTTAGTCTTTGTCATCTGGATGGCTATTGCCAAACTTATTGATCTGATCTTTATGGGTGATTTTTATCATTTTCGGGATCAGATTGTTCAGTAGTAACAACACACTGGATACTGATGTAAACTGCAGCTACGTTTCAACATGAATGTGACAGTGCGCCTCGTTCAACCTTGACCTCTGCACACCAGAAGCAGTTTTATTGAACAAGTATGTTTACTAAATTTAGTATATTGTATATTGTATTTAGTATAACATGATAGGTGTTACAGAAACTTGGTTGTCTGAGAGGGATGGAGACGAAGGAGAAGCCATACTAATGGGGGATTTCAACTTCCTCTGTATAAAATGGGAAAACCCGATGGGGGGCACGACGGATGAAATTGAAATGGTGGAAATGACAAATGACTGCTTCCTAACACAATTTGTCAAGGCACCGACTAGAGGGGAGGCATGCCTTGACTTAGTCTTTTCAAATAATGAAGACAGAATAACTAAAACAGAATTCAGAGAGCCATTGGCAAACTTTTGAAATATTTTTTAAAACCCCAAAAGTAATGACTAAAGCTAAGGTTTACAATTTTAGAAAAGCAAACTATGAAGGTATGAAATGGAGACTAACAGAAGTAGATTGGAGTAAAATAGAGAAAACATCCACAGAAAAAGGGTGGCTGATTTTTAAAAATGTAGTACTAGAGGTACAAAACAATTACATCCCAAAAGTAGACAAATCTAAATCTAAAACAAAATGGCCAAAATGGTTTAATTAAAAAAATGGATCAATTAAAAAAAAATATTCAGCGAAAAAAAGCACTTTACAGAGCGTTTAAAAGGGACCAAAAACACAGTACAGAAACTTCAGTACACAGAAAGAGTACTTGGAACTGCAAACACAAGTCAAAAAGGAAGTTAGAAAGGCCAAGAGAGAGATAGAAATCAATATTGCTAAGGGGGCTAAAACCAATTCCAAAATATTTTTCCAATATTATAACAGCAAGAGAACATTCAAAGAGGAGGTTAAATGTCTAAGAGACACTAATGGCAAAATCATAGATGAAGAAAAAAAAATAGCAAATATATTAAATGATTACTTTTCACAGGTTTTCACAAAGGAGGACACGGACAACATGCCCCACATGTCGACCTGTTCCTATCCAATTTTAAATAACTTTAGCATAACAGAGGCAGAAGTGTTAAAGGGACTAGGAGCTCTTAAAATAAACAAATCCCCTGGGCCAGATGAGATCCTCCCAATAGTACTCAAAGAAATGAAAGAAGTTATTTACAACCGCTAACCAAGATCATGCAACAGTCTCTTGACACAGGGGTTGTACCGACAGACTGGAAAATAGCAAACGTAATACCGATCCACAAAAAGGGAGACAAAACCAAACCAGGTAACTACAGACCAATAAGCCTGACTTCTATTATATGTAAACTTATGGAAACTATAATAAGATCCAAAATGGAAAATTACCTACAGTGCCTTGCGAAAGTATTCGGCCCCCTTGAACTTTGCGACCTTTTGCCACATTTCAGGCTTCAAACATAAAGATATAAAACTGTAATTTTTTGTGAAGAATCAACAACAAGTGGGACACAATCATGAAGTGGAACGAAATTTATTGGATATTTCAAACTTTTTTAACAAATAAAAAACTGAAAAATTGGGCGTGCAAAATTATTCAGCCCCTTTACTTTCAGTGCAGCAAACTCTCTCCAGAAGTTCAGTGAGGATCTCTGAATGATCCAATGTTGACCTAAATGACTAATGATGATAAATAGAATCCACCTGTGTGTAATCAAGTCTCCGTATAAATGCACCTGCACTGTGATAGTCTCAGAGGTCCGTTTAAAGCGCAGAGAGCATCATGAAGAACAAGGAACACACCAGGCAGGTCCGAGATACTGTTGTGGAGAAGTTTAAAGCCGGATTTGGATACAAAAAGATTTCCCAAGCTTTAAACATCCCAAGGAGCACTGTGCAAGCGATAATATTGAAATGGAAGGAGTATCAGACCACTGCAAATCTACCAAGACCTGGCCGTCCCTCTAAACTTTCATCTCATACAAGGAGAAGACTGATCAGAGATGCAGCCAAGAGGCCCATGATCACTCTGGATGAACTGCAGAGATCTACAGCTGAGGTGGGAGACTCTGTCCATAGGACAACAATCAGTCGTATACTGCACAAATCTGGCCTTTATGGAAGAGTGGCAAGAAGAAAGCCATTTCTTAAAGATATCCATAAAAAGTGTCGTTTACAGTTTGCCACAAGCCACCTGGGAGACACACCAAACATGTGGAAGAAGGTGCTCTGGTCAGATGAAACCAAAATCGAACTTTTTGGCAACAATGCAAAACGTTATGTTTGGCGTAAAAGCAACACAGCTTATCACCCTGAACACACCATCCCCACTGTCAAACATGGTGGTGGCAGCATCATGGTTTGGGCCTGCTTTTCTTCAGCAGGGACAGGGAAGATGGTTAAAATTGATGGGAAGATGGATGGAGCCAAATACAGGACCATTCTGTAAGAAAACCTGATGGAGTCTGCAAAAGACCTGAGACTGGGACGGAGATTTGACTTCCAACAAGACAATGATCCAAAACATAAAGCAAAATCTACAATGGAATGGTTCACAAATAAACATATCCAGGTGTTAGAATGGCCAAGTCAAAGTCCAGACCTGAATCCAATCGAGAATCTGTGGAAAGAACTGAAAACTGCTGTTCACAAATGCTCTCCATCCAACCTCACTGAGCTCGAGCTGTTTTGCAAGGAGGAATGGGCAAAAATTTCAGTCTCTCGATGTGCAAAACTGATAGAGACATACCCCAAGCGACATACAGCTGTAATCGCAGCAAAAGGTGGCGCTACAAAGTATTAACTTAAGGGGGCTGAATAATTTTGCACGCCCAATTTTTCAGTTTTTTATTTGTTAAAAAAGTTTGAAATATCCAATAAATTTCGTTCCACTTCATGATTGTGTCCCACTTGTTGTTGATTCTTCACAAAAAATTACAGTTTTATATCTTTATGTTTGAAGCCTGAAATGTGGCAAAAGGTCGCAAAGTTCAAGGGGGCCGAATACTTTCGCAAGGCACTGTATATGGTAACAATATCCTGGGAGACAGCCAGCATGGTTTTAGGAAAGGGAGATCGTGTCTAACTAACCTACTTAACTTTTTTGAGGATGCAACATTGAAAATGGATAACTGCAAAGCATACGACATGGTCTATTTAGATTTCCAGAAAGCTTTTGACAAAGTCCCGCATAAAAGATTAATTCTCAAACTGAATGCAGTAGGGATTCAAGGAAATGCATGCACATGGATTAGGGAGTGGTTAACAGGTAGAAAACAGAAAGTACTGATTAGAGGAGAAACCTCAAAATGGAGTGAGGTAACCAGTGGTGTACCACAGGGATCAGTATTAGGTCCTCTGCTATTCCTAATCTAAATTAATGATTTAGATTCTGGTATAGTAAGCAAATTCGTTAAATTTGCAGACGACACAAAAATAGGAGGAGTGGCAAACACTGTTGCAGCAGCAAAGGTCATTCAAAATGATCTAGACAGCATTCAGAATTGGGCAGACACATGGCAAATGAAATTCAATAGAGAAAAATGTAAAGTATTGCATGCGGGCAATAAAAATGTGCATTATAGATTTCATATGGGAGATAGTGAAATTGAAGAAGGGAACTATGAAAAAGACCTAGGAGTTTATGTTGACTCAGAAATGTATTCATCTAGACAATGTGGGGAAGCTATACAAAAGGCTATCAAGATGCTCGGATATATTGTGAGAAGTGTTGAATTTAAATCAAGGGAAGTAATGTTAAAACTCTACAATGCATTAGTAAGACCTCACCTAGAATATTGTGTTCAGTTCTGGTCACCTCGTTACAAAAAGGATATTGCTGCTCTAGAAAGAGTGCAAAGAAGAGCAACCAGAATTATCCTGGGTTTAAAAGGCATGTCGTATGCAGACAGGCTAAAAGAATTGAATCTATTCAGTCTTGAACAAAGAAGACTACGCGGCAATCTGATTCAAACATTCAAAATCCTAAAAGGTATAGACAATGTCAACGCAGGGGACTTCTTTGACCTGAAAAAAGAAACAAGGACCAGGGGTCACAAATGGAGATTAGATAAAGGGGATTTCAGAACAGAAAATAGGAGGCACTTTTTTACACAGAGAATTGTGAGGGTCTGGAACCAACTCCCCAGTAATGTTGTTGAAGCTGACACCCTGGGATCCTTCAAGAAGCTGCTTGATGAGATTCTGGGATCAATAAGCTACTAACAACCAAACGAGCAAGATGGGCTGAATGGCCTCCTCTCGTTGGTAAACTTTCTTATGTTCTTCTTATGTTCTTATAAGTATATTGATTTGGTTATCAAACAAACAAAAAGCCTTGCATGTTTTTTGCCCTGCCCCAAGTGAAAAAAAAAATTCTCCGATAGCATAGAAAATCCTAGGATCCCTGGTGTTGAGGCTTGAACTGTCTGTGTCCATCCAATATACGGACAGCTGGCTGGAACCTTGCTTGGCCAATCACATTGCTTGTTTCACGTTCCATTGCCAGCCCTGGTTTATATTTATATATATATATATATATATATATATATATATATATATATATATATATATATATATATATATATATATATATATATTATTTTGTATTATTACGCCATGTAACACTTTTTTTTTTTTTTGGTTCCTGGGTAGTAACTGTTATTTCCTAATTGCTTATGCCTCAAAAGTATAGAAATGGCTATTATTCCCCACAAACTTTGCTTTTGTGACCAGGACAGTGATATTTTGAAATTTACCTATTTTCCAGAACATTCCAGATAGATTCAGTGCTGAGTAAACTTGGAGTAACTTCTAGAACTTTCCAGTAATATAAATAGTAGTATAAATACAGGGGCCTTAAGCCCACCAGTTCAGTTTAGTTCCAGCTGCCTAAGTGGATACATATCTGCATTTTTCTGAGATGGCATCAAGAGGCTGCAAGCATCCAGCAGACGCATTTTGCTATGTCTGCGGCCAATTTATCAAGACAAAAAAGTACAAAAAAAAAGTACTCCGTGGAAGCATCTGCTAAGATGTGTGAGGCCTACAAGGCATATTTCGGCATGCCTATCGGGAATCAAGACAAACCCTGGGCACCTCATTTCACCTGCGAGCACTGCAAAAAAAACTCTGGAAGGTAAGATGGACAATTGTTGCTCGGAATTTGATGTTATAAAATTTGTTAAAATTTTTTAAATTGTAAAATTTTTAATTTTAAAATGTTTTACAATTTTCAATGTTATTGAAAAAATATATCATATATGAAAAATGTTGCGAGAATCTCTTACACATTAGTCATGGGTGAAATAAATGTATTTTTGTAGGATGGTACAGAGGGGAAAAGAGAGCCATGAAGTTCGCTATCCCAAGAATTTGGCGGGAACCCACTGACCACTCAAGCAACTGCTACTTCTGCATGGTGGACCCTTCCAAGGGGACCGAGTTCTCTGTGGGGAGGAACAACGTCAAGTGGGAGCCACTGGTGGACCCCCGGAAGGTGCTGATGCCACCACTGCACATCAAGCTCTAGATAAGGAGTCGGCAGCCTTCAAGTACCTTCAAGACTTCTTCCCTAAGCTGTCTGAGGCAAAGTTCAAAGCCGGTGTCTTCATCGGACCACAGATAAAGAAGATCCTGGAGTGCAATGAATTCCCCAAGAAGCTCACTAGTAAGGAGAAAGCGGCTTGGAACAGCTTTGTCGCAGTGGTTCGGGGCTTCCTGGGCAATCACAAGGCCGAAAACAATGTTCGAGACTCTGGTGAAGAACTACGGCACAATGGTCTGTAGGATGTCCCTCAAAGTCCATATCCTTGATGCTCATCTTGATAAATTCAAGGAGAACATGGAAACGTACTCGGAGGAGCAAGGCGAGCTCTTCCACCAGGATATACTGGACTTTGAACGCCGCTACCAAGGACAGTATAACAAGAACATGATGGGAGACTACATTTGGGGGCTGATTCGTGAAAGTGATTTACAGTATAATCGTAAATCTCGAAAAACTACTCACTTCTAAATCTTTTGTAGTCATTTTTGTATTACTTTAGTATAAATACATGTTAATTTGGATTCATATGTTGTTTTTTTCTGACTTTATGTGAACGAAAAGACACAAATTTGCCCGTTTTCTTATTGGAAATAGGTAAATTTCAAAATATCACTGTCCTGGTCACAAAAGCAAAGTTTGTGGGGAATAATAGCCATTTTCTTTACTTTTGAGGCATAAGCAATTAGAAAATAACACTTACTACCCAGGAACAAAAAATGTGTTACATAGTGTTATTAACGTATGTGACAGGGTATGCCAGCCCCTGTATTATTTGGATTTGTAAATGTGGTCGGCAGCGACAGAAGTTAATTCCGATCTAAACCTCTGAGAATGCATGGTCGGAAGCTAATGGAATTATTGATAATTGGCTGTCGACCATTTTTACTGGGAAACCAATTAGGTTCTGCATTATCATATTGAAATTGAAATGAATTAGATTCTGCATTATCATATTGAAATTTCTAGCACCTTGTAGACAATATTATCATAGCATCATACAGTATGAATGCTCTTGAATTAGTATATTTGGAGTTTTGCAAAAATAATTGCTGAAATAAATAATTGTAGACATCTATTTCTTGTAACTTGTTTTCCTCATCCACAAAAGCAAAACTTTTGCTACAAAAGATTTTCCCTAAAATTCTTTGTTTTCAAAAATTTCTAGAAATTATAAATTTCAATTGGGGTATGTAAACGTTTGACTACAACTGTCTGTGTATATATATATATATATATATATATATATATATATATATATATATATATATATATATATATATATATATATATATTAGTGCTGACTTTGTTGATCTGTGAGTCTTTTTGAGTTGCTCATGAATCAGACAGTGGAATACAGTCACTGTAAGGGAAGGATTTATAGTGGCGTGCAAATGCTTCCTGACATAACCCAGTCTATATGTTGCTAAGCAACACTGAACAAGACTAAACACATTCTGATACAAGTTTCTTGGTGTGGGGGAGTCTCTTTTGGTTTCACACAGGTGGTGCTAAAGGCGTGGAAAGCGGATGTATTGAAATTGGAGACATAATACTACGTCTATGGGCTTGTTGGAGCCGGCTCTCTGTTTCAGTTGATTTCTTCACCAGCAGCCATGTCACCATAGATATGCTGCCTCAGTAATTTAAAAGAACATTGGGGAAGTTTTGCAAAAGCTACTTATCAAGAGCGTTTAACACAACTTTAGTTACTATTTCCTGAGATCTTTCCATATATGGAGTGTCCATATATATATTATTATTATTTATTTCTTAGCAGACGCCCTTATCCAGGGCGACTTACAATTGTTACAAGATATCACATTATACATTATTTCACATTATACAGATATCACATTATTTTTACATACAATCACCCATTTATACAGTTGGGTTTTTACTGGAGCAATCTAGGTAAAGTACCTTGCTCAAGGGTACAACAGCAGTGTCCCCCACTGGGGATTGAACCCACAACCCTCCGGTCAAGAGTCCAGAGCCCTAACCACTACTCCACACTGCTGCCCATATATATATATATATATATATATATATATATATATATATATATATATATATATATATATATATATATATATATATATATATATATATATATACATTTATTTTACATAGCATTAAAACCTTTCTTACACTATTTAACTTGCTCCCTCCACTCCCCATGATTCTCATTTGTCTCAAAATGCAGTGCGCCTTCCCTTGACCCCTATCATTTCTGACTGTGGATAGCTAAATGTGACTTTCTTTCATCCTTGACTCCTATCAGTCTAGTTCTTTAATGCTAACTTCACTATAACAAACCCCCATGGGACCTGGAGAAATGTTCATTATATCAGGGTGTTCACTATAATAGGGTGTGGCAATCTGCTGCATCAGAATAATAAAGAAACGTGCAATTTGAATTGAACATCAATATATAGTATGTTTATGAAGATTACTTTACATTGATCAACATTTAAATGGTATGTTTAAAAAAAACAGTAAAGAAATATAAAAGGACTAGACTAGAAAGCATGCTGAATACATTAATTACATGTCCTTTCTCTTGAAATAAATATCCAGTGCAGATTGCTTAATATTGTTCGTGCTTTTCTCAGTGCACTGTCTGCAGTTGCCTCCTCACGCCCGTTGCCTGGTTGCAGTTTGTGTGACGATGGCGGGCAGGCAACAATTGCATGCGTCATGAATGATTCGCACTCCATTAGGTTTTCTTTGAATTAGCCAACCATGGTCTTTGTTTTCACTGAGAGAATAACACATTCACACTGGAGACCTAACTGTCTGATCTCCATATCCCTCACTCAGATAACAAAAGATTGTTCTGGACCAACAGAAGCAACGCACTTACTGGTACAAAGAGCATTTTTTAAAAGATGGGTGGAACCTGCCTTCAGGGGAAGGAGTAACCAAAAACTCTGTTCACATTGAAATGGCTGAATAACTGATAGATAAGCAGAGTGAGTAAACAATGGGAGTGTTTTTTATACTCACAAAAAGCTGCACTGTGACATTTTCTTATGCAATGTTGCTTAGATGTCAATATGGGGAATAATATATTCCCCTGATTAAAAAAATATTACCGCATACATCCCCTGCCACAGCAGTAAATTATTATTTGTTTATTTAGCAGACGCCTTTATCCAAGAAGAAATTAATATCATGAAAAAGTAGAATACCATACATCCACAGCTGCAGCTATCAATATCCGGGTTTCCACGCAGCTTAGAAAGTCGATACTCTCTCCACCATCATGATTTATGTGACGTAGCACATACCACGCACATTCCACATGCTATAGGAAGTGTGCTAAAACATTAAAAGGTGGGTAAATCGCCTTCTCCTGCTTAAAAGCCTTACAATTGAGAGGACTCGCACAACGTAGCTCACACAGGGTAATGCTGCGTGCACAACTCATAATAGATGTCATCAGTATACGCTACAGGCCAATCACATGATAAGGCTGATGAATTTAGGTACTAAAACTAAGTTTATTTCACAACAGTAACCTAACCCTAAACCTAAGGCTTGTGGGATGTTGACCGTGGATCACCAATTAATTCTCACAGGGTAATCACAATGTTCAGTGTTCTCCCCCTCTCACAGCCTGTTTATGGTCACGTGGTGGGGGTGTTGAGGGTGAATGAAGCACAAAGTAAATTACGAGTTGCGCACGCAGCACTACCCTGTGTGAGCTCATTGTGAGAGCTACTCTGTGCAAGCCTTTGTTCTGCAGCTATGTACTCTTGGTACAATTGACTGGAAACATAGAAACATGCACATGCCAAGCAATCCTTTATTATCGGAGATCAGCTGGATGTAGCCCTGGCAAGCTTGTTTGAACAAATAGAAAAACGGAAGCATACAGTACGAGGGGATTAGGAGACCTGCATTCAGTATATTATTTTTTATTTGACACCATTTATTCAACGTTTAAAATTACTGTCATTTTGACTCATAAAATTTGTGCTTTATAGTTTAGTTGTTTTATAAGCATGGTTATAAAAAAAAATACCGAAGTTACTACTCATTTTAAAAAATGCAACCCTTTGCAATACATAAATAAATAAAATAAATAACAAAGCCCTTTGCAAAGCACAAATATTTTTGTTCATCCTTTTACACTTTTGTTATCTTCGTGTTTGGTGATCAGAAGCTTAGACTTTTCTGTCCCTTAGCTATGAGATGCAATACACTGTACACTAGCTTTAAGTAGCATCTATCATGGGTACCTACCTTGGACAAAAAATGTCACTTTTGTACCCTCAAAATGTGTTAAATAAGCAAAGCTGAATTCGTTGCCAGCGGCGTTATTATTGCTGTGGCCTACCGACAGCACCAGGCTTGAGCATTGAAGTAAAATCTCTTAAACCTAATTCATTGAGGAAGATTTGTTTTAGAAGAACAAAAACATGAACAAGAAAAATATGTTGGTTCCACAAATGTGTTCAAACAGGGCTTAACATCATCTTGCTACAGGACATAACGCAGTTCCAAAGTCCCAGGTGGATTAGCATCTACTGAATCCTAAATAACTAACAACTTATATATAACCACATTCTACTGGCGAGAGCCTTGCACTATCCCTGCAGTATTTAGTATTATTATTAATAGTATTATAAGAATAATATGTAGTGGCAAATGCCGATGAGTAGGATAGCCTATTGTAGATTTACTACCAGTATTTAAAAAATGTACTCTACTAAACATTGACTAGATCATTTTTATACCATTAAGTAGTGTTATTTTAGCTCTGTTCGTAGACTATAAGGATCAGAATTGCTGATGCTACATGCAACAGGTCCTTACGCTCAATTTGCACAATGGCCCCTGTGTACACACTCGCTTAGTTGACCACTGGCGCATGAATCCCCATGTGACTTGATTGGAAGGAAAATCAGAATGCCAACACACAAGTCAATTTTACGAGGCTTTATTTCACACAAACCAACAAGAACACCCATAAACAATCCCCTGATCCCAGGGCTGTATAACAGCTCCCCCTACCCCCTACTGGTTTGATACGGTGCAACAGACTAATAATCCCTCCTGGTAATAAAGATCTAAAACCCTAATCAATACCCCCTTCACAGCGTGCAATAAATACTGTGTCAATTCACTTTTAAACAGCTAAAAATGTGTGTGCTCTGGTTACAGGGATAAATAAACTACAGAATAAATAGGGAGCGATAAACAGGAATATCAAACAGCATGAACCACAATCAGACCCTTTGCAATAAGGCCACCAATACAGTTTCTTAATTGTTCACCCCAGAATGTTCCCCCACCTCCCCAAACCTAGACCAACAGTATGCAATATTCAACTCAGCTGATACGTGGCCACTCCTAATTATTCTTGGCTCCACTCTCCTTGCCACGCTAGTCCCGCACAAGTCCATCTTTTCTTTCCTCTTCACAGCCTAACGTGGCTGGCTTGGTTGTGTCTCCTGTAGTCTACGATGGCTCCGCCTCCTCGCGTTGCAGCCATCCTGGCTGCTCCAGCTCCCCCTCGTGGCACCGCCCCTCTGCAAAGGAATGGGAAGAAAACACAGCCCTTACTGCAAGTAGACCAGCACGATATAATACCGGTGTAGGTGTTATTTACTAGCTGCACCTCTATTTGGCCAAAGCCTCTGTTAAAGTGCCTTTCCAGCAGGCCACCAATTCTTAACTTTGAGGCGTTTAGCCGAGCGTTGAGGTGCAGCGCAGCGCTCCTCCCCCGTGCCGTCCTCCCTCGTAGGGCTAGTTTACTCCCCTGTCTTCTTAGAAGCGCAATCAAGGAGTAGCTGAAAAAAAGCAAAAGGAAAACTCTGTGCAAATGCATGGTGTAAATTAGTGTCCTGAATCAGCCAGTATATTATAACACTAGCCAAATTGGTTGCCCGTTGGTTGTCCACCCCTAGTATTTCAAAAATAAGTCCCAAATACTTTCCTTCTTAATTAGTACAATCTGCTCCACCACACCGGCTGCTCTCCCTCTCACAGCGGCGTCGGCTCCCATGCTGCTCACTCCAGTCTGCCAGCCAGTTTCGCTCCCACCTTGCCCTTCGCAACCATACTGGTTCGGTTTAGTTTCGTTCCAACCCGTCCTGGTCTCCAATCCTCTTGCTTTCTTGCTTGCTAGTTGGCTTGCTATCTTTTCACTCACTCACTCAGCTGCCTCTTATAGGGCTCTTAATTAACACTAACAGTATATTGCTTAATTGGGGAGGTGAACCCGACGTGAACACTGGGAAACTGCATTAGTAAGAATACTACTTCTTACATAAGGTTCTGTTGGAAAACTTGTATATGTCATATATGTACGTGTATAACAGGTTTATAATAAATATATATGCAGTCAAAAAATGTTTAGCAAATAATAAAAGGATACACAGAGCTTCCTTATGAAACTTTTTTTTTGTATTTGTGTAAAACTATCTCGGTTTTTCTTTAGTTTCCCGTAGTTAATTATATTTGTTTGGTAACCAAATGGAGACAGGCTGCACTTGCATTGCTTCAACACAACCTAAAAAACTTTGTGGAAATCCAGTTTAAGAAAGCTGTATCATATCAATAGTTATGCAAGGCCAAATATACCCTCCCGTATTATAGATTAATTAGGTTATTTGCATTTGGAAGAAGAATTTCTCTGGCTAAAAGTAAACTACATGGAGACAAAACAGAGTGAGAAAAAGGTGAGACTTATTTTTCTTTTTCCATGGAAACTGCCCCAATGACTAAAATGTTTTTCGACAGCAATTGTAATCCACAAAGAAACAACTGCTTTTTAAAATAGGGTTATGGCTCTAGTACCTTGCTATTTATCTACAAAGCCATTGTGGGCAAACTATCTTAATCATTTGTACAAGTGATTACAAACACAGGTCTCGTTCATTTTTTTTTCAATTTTGTAGTCCCCAAGATATACACACCTTGGTCCTGGAGCCATCTTCAAAAAAGAGCTAAAAGTAACATGGTATTTTTGCATGCCATTTGTCAATTCATATATCATTTTGAACATTCAAACCTTTCCAATACTGTAGTGTACAAAGAAACCTATTATGTTTTTTTTTTTAAGTACTAGTGTGTGTTAAGGGTGAGACGTTTTCTGGACCTGCAAAAAGCTAAACCTGTTTATATATTTAATTATATTGTATATGCATACAAATGTGCTCAAACAAGTAGACATTCTGTGGTGTCAATTCAATTGTAAAGTCTGAGTCAGCTATCAAAGCCTGTAGTGAGTCACTATCAGGTCACATACAAATTGAATCCTATTAAAAAAAAAAAAAAACACTATTCAGTTAAGTTGTTATTACTAAACACCCACTGACATCAGAATAACACTTTCTTTTTTTTTAAAAATTGCACATTCCTGGTACAGTTTTATCAGTTTCATGGGACTAATAAAGTACTTGTGTCACCTTAAATTACTCGTATCCTGACGACTACACCAAAAGTGTCACCTAAATTACTCGTATCCTAGACTATGCCACCTGGTAGAGGCTAGTGAACACCATGACTCACTGGGAGGTTGGTTACTCACACTGACAGTATTACACAGGTAAGTGTCAATTTATTCTAATCTTTCTTTGAACAGGTTTGTTTTGATCCGGGGGTCCACACACCAAATGCACAGCAAGGAGGCACACCAACAGGTAAGTATTATGAGGAAGCTTTTATTGGTTCTACTATATTTGTAGGACAAACGTAAGCATCTAAAATTAAAAAATAATGTTAAAATACTAGAGTCCAAAAACAAGATTTAAAAAAAATAAAAATAAAAACAGAATGTCACAAAAATGAAGGGTCAAGCAGGGGGAACTGCCGGAATGGCCTTGTTGCGGGGAAAAGTGTCGTTCAGCCTGAGTTAACTCAGCTCCAACTCTGGTTTCGCCACTCAGGATCCTGGTCAACTCCAGAAGTGATGACAGTAGGGAAAGGAAGTGGGAGAAGATGTGAGGGACTGGGTAAAAGGGTATGGATATAGTTCCAAAATCCCACCTCTACACATGGGGGACCACCTTACACCACTGTCCATGGCCTGGTGTCCCAGTAAAAGACTGTGCTTATCTCAATACTGGACAATCAGCGCATCCAAGCCATGTCAGGGAGCAGGGTCTCTCGTGTCCTCTCTCTGTTCCTTGGGGGGTGATGTTCTCTCGGGGGGTGGATAGGTGATGAAACAATAAACAGCACAAAAAGTAGTCAAGCAAAAAGTCCAGCAAAAATAAAAAAAAAATTCTAAAAGCCCAAGTCCAAATAAAAGAAAAACAAAATGCACACACAAAAGCAAAACCAAAATTAAAAAGGTTTTAAAATACTAATACTAAAACTCAGCCAGCTACAGGGAAAGCAGTGCCCCAGCCTCACTAACCTAATTTACAAATTCCAATTTGTCTGGTTAACACAAAGACAGCATGGCATTTATTCCTAAAACATAACTCTCTACATGTTATCTGTACTCAGACCTGCACTATAACTATAACAAAAACTTGAAGCTATGCCCATATAAGGAAAATAGCTTAGAAAAAAGAAATAGAAAACGTGCAGAAAAAATAATAAGTGGTCACATGTGGCAATGTGCCCCGCCCCTGTGTGCATTTGTGTGTTATATGTTGTATGTTGCGTGTGTAAATGTTGGTATATAGTCATTGGTACACGGGATGTAAACGGGTCTGTGTTTCACGTATATTTAAAAATGTAGATTTGTATTTAGACACGAGGATGGCACAAATCACTTCACGTGCTGGTGGACATGCACCGACTTCCCCCTCTTTGGGCTGTGGACGCACCGACTCCTCCCAAGAGGGGGAAGTCGGTGCTTCCACAGCACTAGGACCCAAGCTGCCAGCAGAGGGAGAATGCCTGCTGGTTTCACCTCCACCAGCAGAGGAACAATGCCTGCTATCCCCATGTCCACCAGCACGTGAAGTGATTTGTGCCATCCTCGTGTCTAAATACAAATCTACATTTTTAAATACACGTGAAACACAGACCCGTTTATGTCCCGTGTACCAATGACTATGCACCAACATTTACACACGCAACATACAACATATAACACACAAATGCACACAGGGGCGGGGCACATTGCCACATCACAATAACAAAGTGCTTAACAAAAGCTAATAAGCAAGTTAGTCACAAGGGTGACATGTACTTCCCTGCCAAAACAATTGTTGTCCCGACAATAATCACTTACTCACAATACCTTAAGCAGGGTCTGTTGTTGTTTAAGCCTGGAAGCTGCTATATTTTTGGTGTTTTTGTTTGCAGTAGCTTTTGTGGTCACAAGCTTCTTAATGTTAAAAATAAATATTTGAAATTCTATGAAAAAAAAAAGCCAGTCCCAAGGTAAAGAATGCAGCCCAGCAGAGTTAACTACAAAAACATGCTAGGCCAGGGGTCTCCAACCCTGGTCCTGGAGAACCCCAATCCTGCAGGTTTTATAGGTGTCTTTACATCATCAGTGGCTAAAGATCTGGAACACATGTTAATCTGGACTAATTATGCTGACAATTGGTTCAGTCAAGTAGCTGAGGGCTTGGTTCAAATGAAAACCAGAAGACCCTGTATCTCTCCAGGACCCAGGTTGGAGATGTGACTTTACCGCTAGTAAACAAACCAGTGTTTGTGGACCTGCCAAAATGTGTCCCTCTGAGTCCCGATGTCTTATTAGCCCTTTTTCATTCTCACCACCTTCTCTTTTCATTTTCTGACATGTTTCTGTATCTTGTTTGTCCTTTTCTCCCTCTGAGCTTCTTTTTTCACCTTTTTCAGTTCCTGAAAATTAAGAGCAAAACAAACCCAAGGCTTTCCATTTTTTTTTTTTTAATCTAATACAGTTGTGGTAAGGTTTTAAAATCCATTATACCCTCAATAAGGCCCAGGACCCTTTTTTCATTTTAATTCAACACATGTTAGTCCCCCAGGATATATCTACCTCTGTCCGAAAGTTTTGCTAAAGAAGGATGACACAGACTGGGTTAGGTGGAGATTGAGTTAATTGCTTTTTTTCCATGCATTAAGCTGTCAAGTAAACCATATTTGATTAAATTTACTGTAACAGAAGGTTAAGACGTATGTCTGCCAGAACAGATTAACTGTAATAACCATGGATTAAGTTAACACTTGTAAATCTCCAGTTGTTTTGCTGTGGATTTTTTCCCAGACTATCTATTTTCACTGTGGCTCAGAAGCCACTTTATCTGAGTCACAACACTTTTCCTTTATTACTGGTGATACAACCCATCCTGATCATTACCCTCGTAGGGTTAAGTCCTATTACCTTTAATATAGAAAGGGCATGGAGAAAGGGAACCATGTGTTAATATTAAACTTAGTATTGTGGTAGGATTTATGGATTAAATATGTCAAAAAGTGCGAATTAAAGGGCAAGAAAATGTTTAAAAGTCTTGTTTTGTGTACACCTTCCAACACTGCTGTTCAACTCTCAAGAAAACAGGGAAAATAGGAAAGGACCAACACTGCAGATCTGTATAAAAGTCTATAAAAGATACTGAAACCACTCAAAACAGCAGACCTCTCTAGTAGTAGTGTAATAGTGTATATCAGTGTTCATTTTATTTACTTTTCAGTACAAGACACTGAAAGCAACTAGTTAGTCAAGGATTCTGTAAAATCACTTGTAGTACATTTACACTATATTAACAACGCATTATGCATATATTTTTAGGGGTGTTGAGGGACAACCAATTTTACAGTTTTACTTTGACCATTTACTTTTTTTTTTTAAATGACATGTGAAGGCAAGTCGTTTTGTTAGGAATATACATAAAAAACTACCAAGCCTATTTATAATGTCAAGCTGTTTAGAATGTCAGGCATTTCCATCTGTGGACTATTAGAAGTAAGTACTGCAACAAAGTATTAATCTAGACAGTCATTAGGTGGTACAGGTTGATACATTTAACCTGTGGCATTCTATCAATATCAGGAATGCCTATGGACTGTTAGAAGTATTAACTACAGCAAAGTATCAATCTAGGCATTACATAGGTCATACAGGTTGATACAATTAACTTGTGTCATTCGATCACTCTTGCAGTTAACCCTTTTATGGCCAGTGCAAATGTTTCCAAGTGGGAAGGACTATACAGTGAATGACTGAGGGGCACATTTTTACATGTTACTTGTACTTTGCACAACGTCTGTAATCTCTCACTAGATGTAATCGTTAGTATTTTACAATGTATTTTTTTTCATTGTATTTGTATAGTCCAACTGTTTAAACATGTTTTATAGCCTACAGTTTAAACTATCAGGAATATATCAGGACTGTTTCACCAATACAATATAATAATATTCATGTTAAGTTGTTGAAGGGCAGTGATCTCTTAAAACCCAGAAGGTGAAAAAACTGATATAGGCCTTTATTGTATTTTTTTTTTTTTTGGTGACAGGTAAATAAAATATGTTGCATTCTGCCTTCTATTCATGTTGAGGTCTGATAAACCCCTACGCATGATTCTATATTGAGGGACATTACATAAGCAAATTAGATGTCCTTTTTTTATTTCAGTGCAATGTTATTTCTTCATTGTAATAAAGAACTAAGCTTTTAAACATTTCAGTTTGATTTCTGTGTCCTTAAAAAAAATTCTGGGGAGAGTCAAACAATACATTAACTTTGATTCATGTACTAATGGTTACTAGTAGGTGCGGCGCTGGCAGGATGACAAACTCATAAACAGGTTGTACAGGTGTGCTTAATAAGTGATAAGGCTTTTCATGCAAATGTTTTATCTTCTATATGTAGATGAGGCAACTATAGATTTTTAAGTAAAAAAAAAACTCTTTTTGAAAATTAGTACGTGAAATATACTGTTGTGAATGCCCTCCCATTCCTTTCAGAAGTTTAAATCCTCTGTTACTATAGAAGGGCAGCCAGTTATCTTTCAGCTCCCCCCTCCCCCATTAGCAATCCATGAGTCAGTTTGATATATCACATTACTGTTTGTACTCCAGGCAAACCCCTGTCACTGTCTGGTACATGACCCGATAACCACAAAAGAGAGTAACTATGTTAGTAGCAGTCCTATATAAAATATACCTGTTTGTCAATTCACAAATCAACCCGAAAGAACACATCAAATAAACAATGTATATAGTATTCACATTCCAGAACAATAAAAAAAAACACCTGGGGGAATTGCCTCAGAGTCGGGTGGCCAACCAAACACCAATGCTGCCGGGGTCCATAGCTGCAGTCCCAGCATCAGGAGGGCCGGGGAGCAGCTGGTGGACTCCTGCACAGCTGAGCAACACCCCAGCATCAATAGGACCAGGGGCAGCTGCAAGTCCCAGTCGAGCTGGTGCGTGGTGGTTGTGATGTCCAACTGGTTGCCAAGGTCCGGTTAAACCGCTCCACCAACCCATCACTTTGGGGGTGGAGTTGAGTGGTCCTGGTCTTGCGGTTCCCCAGCCGGCTGCACAACTCCTCCATGACTTAGACTCGATATTCCGGCCTTGGTCAGAGTGGGGCTCCAGGGGCCCTCCAGCAGTGTGTCCATGTGACGGTGCAGTGGGTGTGGATGTGGAACACACGTCACAGAGTCACTTTGTAAAGGTGCAAACACTCTACCACAATGGTAGAGGGTGAACTTTATTAAAAAGGGAAACACAGTCCAAAGCAACAAAAGTACAAATCATAAGTCCCAATAGAGCAAGTCCCTCTCAGCTCTTTGGGTGCACTTTTGGGGTGGTGAAAAGTGCAGGTGCTCAGGTGCTGAAGTGTCCAGTTCAGTTGTGCAGGGTGTGTGATGTCCAAGGTGAAAAGTGCTGGCAGTAGTGCGGCAGCTCCTTGGCGTCTGACCCTGGTCCTGACGATAAACAAATCAAAAACACGTAGAACACAAGCAAACAAAACAAACACACAGCTCAGCAACCCAGGTTTAGTATTACCCCCAAAAGCCCCACACTTACAGAATGACAGCTCTTATATACTAGGAGACTCCACCCCATGATCAGCGCGACTCAGCACACCTGCCAGTTGTCTAATGCAGCACAGCTGATCACAGTAATCTTGTCCCCTAATATGGTCATTCCGCCCTGCACCAAGATGGCCGACTTCCTTTTCCGCCCCTCTCTCCAAGCCGGCCCGTCTCTGAACAGGCGTGCAAGTACCTCTGCTTAGCGCCCTCTTGGGTCGGGAGGGAGATTTGCAGCTCAGATCCTCATGCTCCCTGTCACAGTCCACCATGGTCTTCACTTCCTCCTTTCATAGCAGGGGAAGGGGCCCAGGATGTCGACTCCTATCCGCTCCATGGGCCCGCCGACCAGGAACTACTGGAGAGGGGCTCACGACTGGTCTGCCAGTCCCTTCTTGGCTGTGCAGTCGTCGCAGTGGTGGCAGTAGTCCGTCACATCACAGAGGCATCGCCCCAGTAAAAGCAATGCCGAAGTCGCCACAAGGTTTTGGTGACTCCGAAGTGGCCCGTTCCAGGGGTGCCGTGATGTGCCTTCACACTTAAACACCTTCCTCAGGAGATGGTTTAGGGGGGCTGCCTTGTCTGCAAAGTTGGCCATGAATTGACGGTAATACAAGGCCAACCCCAGAAACGCCCTCACCTGTCACTGGTTGGTGGGAGTGGGCCAGTCCCGCACGGCTCTGATCTTGTCAGCCTCATGAAGCAACACTTATCCGTGTTGAGCTTCAGTCCTGCTGTCTCCAGGCATTGCAGCATCTGTTGGAGGGATGCGAGGGCTTCTTCCAAGCTGGGGCCATGACCAGCAATTCGTCCAGGTAAACCAGACAACGCCGTCGGGAGATACCGGCTAGGGCTCGCTCCATCAACTGCTCAAACATGGCCGGAGGATTGCAGAGCCCAAACGGCATCACCCGGAACTGCCACAGCCCTGCCCAGGCGAAAAGGCTGTCTTGGGCCGGGCTTCAGGGGCGATAGCTACCTACCAGTAGCCACTTCTTCCGTCCAGAGACGAGAACCATGATGACCCAGTCACCAGGTCCAGGGACTCATCTATGCGGGGAAGAGGGTACAAATCCTTCCGAGTCACCCCGTTCAACTGCCGGTAGTCAATGCAGAACCTCCACTCTCCGTTCTTTTTACGCACCATGACTTCAGGGGCCATCCAGGGGCTCTTGGAAGGCTCCACTAGTCCTGCCTCCACCATTCTCCGCAACATTTTATCCGCCTCAGGCTGGTGAGCCAGCAGCATCCGGCAGTGTAGCATCTTTATCGGCACTGCGTCCCCCGTGTCGATGGTGTGCTGGACAAGGTGGTTTCGGCCGGCCTCCTCAGCCTTCATGGTGAAACTGTGGCAGTACCTCAGCAACAGCTCCTGCAGTTGGCTCTGTTGTTTCAGGCAAAGCCCCTCGCAATTCCATCGCCAGACTGCGGTTGCTGCCTCGAGAGCCTTTTCCTCCACGCTTTGTGGCTGAGGAGTAACCATCAATTGCTGTCCCAATGACCCCGATGGTGCGGTGATGGTGGCAGACTGGGAAAGGGGGGTAGGTAGCACCGCTGCTCCTAGTGGGGTGGCAGGCCCACCTCAGGCCCGTCGAGCCCGTCCAGTGTGGGGTTTCCTCTTCCTCCGGTTGGGGGACACAGGGGTGGGGTCCAGCTGGCCTTGCTTGGCTGCAGGACAACGCACAGACGAGGGCCTGTGTTTCTGAGGAGCTTTGAGAGCTAGCGGTGGTGTCTTTAAACCAGCCAGGACAATGATCGACTCACCGGGGATTTGACCTCCGATGCGACGGATGCATGCATGCATCCTGGACTGGGGCAATCTACATTGGGTGCTTTAGCACTTGATCCTCAATGTGGACGGTCATTGTCCCTTTTCCTCCCATCGGTGACAGCTCCCCCATCACTGCCCTTAATTGGACAGTCGTTGCTTCCATCCAACAATGTCCCCATCGACTCTGTTGTAGAACGTCCAGCCGTACGAGGGTCACTGTCGATCCCGTGTCCACCAGTGCCAAGCAGGGCACCTCTTCAACCCGGTCCAGGACATGACAATGGTCTCCCACCGAGGCTCTCTCGACCACCCTCACCGGAATGTCCACTTTTTCTGCAGCGGGGGTTGGTCATGTGGTCTGCTTTCCCGTTCTTAGGCAGACCCCTTGTCGTTTTCCGGCGTCGGCTAACAACTTGGGGCTTCCCCAGGACGACGCTTCTCCGGGCACTGTGCTCGACGATGACTGGTCTGTCAGCACCCCCAACACCGGAGAGGCTGCCGCTGGCTGGCTTCCAAGTCACGGGCCGCGACTGCCCTGGTAAGAGCAGTAACCTCTGGAAGCCATGTCATTTACGCCGCACTGGAGCCGGGCTCACCCTGGTCAATCTGCGCCTCCCGGACCAGGCCCAGACTGTCTCCCTCTTGTGGGCCATCTCTAGCGCCACCTGGAGGTTCTGGGGGTGGAGCAGGCGCACTTGACTCCACAGCTGTCCAGGCCCCAGGGCCTCCACGAATTGGTCCCGAGACAGTTCCTCCTGCACCGAGGATGGCATGTGCACGAACGCCCGGCGAGTCAGACCCTCAATCGCCTCGGCCAGTTTGCGGAGGGGTTCCCCTGTCTTCCTGGTTCGACCCAGGAGCTTGTTACTTGGGATGTAGGCATTCTTAAACACCTGGTGTATAGTAAATAGGAAAACAGGAGTGAGGAATAATAATCTCTGCAGGAAATTAAAAGGGTTCAGGCTGACACGGGTCACCAGCAGGTCATTCCAACATTGTTTGGAAAGAATTCTCTTATTTCAAAGAGGAAAGAACATTCTTGGAATGGGCACCTGGTTTTGTCAATTTGTCAGGCTTTGAATAGAACTGGAACAAACTTGGCAGACCGAACAGAAGATGACAGTGAAGCAGTGCAAAACAGATACAGTGGTACTAGGCCAAAGCAAGGATTAAATATGTAAGGACTGTCTAAGAATTATTATTATCTGAATGTCTCAGAGTGATGGGAAGCTGAAATCAGAATTTAACTGGAAAACACAATTGTGTTTCAGTTATCTTGCAATATCTCCGGTTTCTTTGCTTTCCAAGCAGTATATACATCTATGTACATACATCAATAATACAGAATCCTGTCCAATACTACCGAAAAGAAACCAATACTAACTACGGATATAAATTACACAATGATTTATATTGGCCTAATTTAAAAAGTTACAATCCCACAATATAACAAAAGGAGAGGTTTATAATAGGCATAATAAACCACTTTTCACCACTTTTCTTAAAACCAGTAAGGTAAAACAGTTAAGTTAATATACTTTTCACATTCATATTTTTCTATGTAATCCTGTAATGCCCTTTTCCTAAGTATGGATTAGGTTTGTGTCTGCTTATCTGCCTGTAAACATAATATTGTTTATTTAATATCACAATGTGCTGCTGGTAGTGGTGGCTACTGTTTTCTGCTCAGCTTTTCCAACTATTCATCAATATTTTCACTTGTGAAGAAAAAGTCTGTGAAGGAAGGGTAAAATATAAGAATAAAATGTCAAAAACGAGGAACATTATGACAGAAAATATAAATGCCAATATTTTCTCCTGAACTGTTGACAGTGTGAACAATTACTCTCCTTGTTTTTACTGTACATAAATATGTTGTTTTTTATCACCACCCGGTGGTTTTAATGACACATTACAAGAAGATTTTTACAAACCCACCATTACCTGTTGGAACTATCAATGGTAGAATTTAAATTGCCCTTCTATAGTAAAATGTATATATCATGAGGGCACTTCATTTACCATTTGTATGTTAATTGTAAATATTTAAGTGAAATAATGTTGTCCAAGACAGATGGAGAAATATATATTTCTGTATTTTTATTAAATCAGGTTGAAGACGGTACGATAGAATATTGCCTTCCAACATTTTTTTCTCAAAGTGCATACTCACAGTAATTTGCAAATTATTTAAAATATGATATAAAAAAATAATAGCAAATCAAATTAAGCATAACCGCACACATCTGACCATCTCGGATAACAAATATTGTTAATCTTTTTAGTGCACAGATTCATCAAGGTTAAATTACATGCGGTTGTATGAATCAGAAATCCAATGTATAAGAGTTAAATGAAGGGACTATCACACTTGGCACAGTCCTTCCGAAGGAACTCCAATGCACATGGATGGTCGTGCTCTACAGACGGGGATACATTAATAATTAGAACTTCTCCATTGTGGTACTTTCCCAAAAGATAAAATGCATACCAGTGAAAGATGTGTTCTTTTTTGTTTTTATGCAAGCATTACCTAGAACAGTGGTGTAATATTCCAGAATAGGTTGGGAAGGCCTTACTTTGCCTGTCACACAAAAGTTTGATTTTATTTTTCTTGTGTGTATTTCAGGCATAAATAGTACAAAAGTAGACATGGTACAAGGTAACCAGGGTCTGAGGCAGATAGCATGAAGCGCCAGCAAACCGAAGAGCCTCAACAAAAGAGCCGGGAGTCTAGCTGTGGGAGTCTAGCGAGGGGAGGCCTGCGCCGAGACACTGTTGGAATAGATCCAATCCAAAACAGCGCTCTGGAAGATGCCATCTAATAGTCAGGTCTGTACCCTCCACCCCACCGCTCCCACTGTGCCTATTTGTCTCACCTGTCCTGCTATGACTGTCTCTCACATCCCTGTTCTGTCCTCTCGCCCTCGTCCTCTGCCCTCTCTCTGCCGCTGCTCCTCCAACCCCTCTAACCTCATCCCTCTGCCTCTCCCCCCCTCCCGCACACTCTCTGGTGCACTCTAGAACTGTCACTGTTCTGCTAACAAAGCTGATTTCATCTCTGCCTTTGCCTCCCACCTCTCTCTCGATTTCCTTGCTCTCACTTAAACCTGGCTGTCCCCTGATAACACTGTAACTCCTGCCGCCCTGTCCTCTCTCTACATCCTGTCCCATACCCCGCGTCTCACTGGACGGGGAGGTGGGACTGGTCTTCTCCTCTCTCCCTCCTTACTCTTTTTTGTCCCCTCCGACCTCTCCTCACTCTATGTTAATACCTTTGAATTTCATGCTGTCCAACTAACCTCCCTGTGAACTCCTGCTAATTGTACTGTACCGTCCCCCTGGACCTCTCGCTCACTTTCTATATGAACTCGACTAGCTACTCTCCTCCCTCCCCTCTCTGTCTACCCCAACTGTCCTGTTAGGTGACTTCAATATCCATCTCTCCAATCCCAGCCACTCTGCTGGATTCCTCCCTCTCCTTCAATCCTTCGACTTCTGTCTCTCTCCATCCCCCCCTACCCACAAAGCTGGCCATCAACTGGACCTCACCTTCTCCAGGGCCTGCTGACCCTCCACCCTCTCTGTCACCCCCCTGGACCTCGCTGATCACTATTTCATCTCTTTTTCTCTGTCTCTCCCCTCTCTCCCTGCTCATCCTACTCCCTCTGTCACCTCTCGCCATAACCTCCGCTCTCTCCCCCTCTGTCCTTGCCTCCACTGCTCTCTCTCACCTCCCTCCTATCAACTCCTTCTCGCAACTCTCTGTAGACTCTGCTACCTCCACCCTCTTCTCCTCCCTCACCTCCTCCCTCGACTCCCTCTGTCCCCTCACTTCCCGACCTGCTCGCCCCTCCCCTCCCCAACCCTGGCTCTCCTCTGCGCTCCGCTCAGCAAGAATCACACTGCAATCTGCTGAAAAGAAATGGAAGAGAATCAAACTCCCTGCTGCCCTCAACCTCTACCGCACTCTCCTCTCCTCCTTCTCCTCTACTCTCTCCTCTGCTAAATGTATTTATTTCCAATCTGTAATCCAAGCCTCCACTAACAACCCACGTAAACTATTCTCTACCTTCTCCTCCCTCCTAAACCCTCCCCCCTCCTCCTCCCTCCTCTTTCTCCTCTGATGACTTTGCCTCTTTCTTCTCTTCTAAAATCTCAGATATCCGCAAACCCTTTAACACCTCTCCCTCCCACGCAACCCCTCCTGCTCCAACTTCTACACCCACTGCATACCCTACTAACTCACCCTCCTTCTCCACCTTCTCTCCCCTCTCAGATTCTGACCTCTCCTCCCTGCTCCAGGGTCACAAACCCACCACGTGTGCCCTGGACCCCCTCCCCACTCACCTCTTTCAAGCTGCTGCTCCTGCTCTACTTCCCTTCATCTCCTCCCTTCTCACCACCTCTCTCCTTTCTGGTCTCTGCCTTCAAACAAGCCTCTATCACTCCCCTCCTCAAAAAACCTACCCTCGACCCCACCTCCCTCCAGAGCTACCATCCTGTCTCCCTCCTACCCTTCCTTTCCTAAACCTTCGAGCGGGCTGTACACCACCAGCTCTCTGCTTTCCTGTCCAACCACTCTCTGCTCGACCCTCTCCAATCTGGCTTCCGCTCTGCTCCCTCCACTGAAACCGCCATCCTGTCTGTCACCAACTCACTAAACTCTGCCCCAGCTGCATCTCTCTCCTCTGTCCTAATTTTCCTCTACCTCTCTGCTGCCTTTGACACTGTCGATCACTCTATTCTACTATCCTCTCTCACGGACCTGGGAATCTCTGGCACTGCTCTGGCCTGGTTCTCCTCCTACCTCTCCAACCACACTTACCAGGTAACCTGGCATGGAGCAACCTCCACACCTCGCTCTCTCTCAACAGGAGTCCCCCAAGGGTCAGTCTTAGGTCCTCTCCTGTTCTCTCTCTACACCCGCTCCCTGGGCCCCCTCATCGCATCCTATGGTTTCTCATACCACTCCTATGCTGATGATGCTCAGATTTTCCTCTCCTTTCCCACCTCTGACTCCACCATCCCCTCCCGTATCTCTACCTGTCTGTCTGCTATCTCCTCCTGGATGCAATCGCATCACCTCAAACTCAACATCTCAAAATCTGACCTCCTTTTCTTTCCCTCCTCCTCCTCCCCCTCCTCTGATCTCTCTATCTCTGTTCCTCAGGAATCTACCACACTGTCTCCCTCCTCCTCGGCTAAGAACCTCGGAGTTACCTTGGACCCCTGCCTCTCTTATTCCCAGCACATCTGGGAGGCTGTGTGGTCCAGTGGTTAAAGGAAAGGGCTTGTAACCAGGAGGTCCCCGGTTCAAATCTCACCTCAGCTACTGACTCATTGTGTGACCCTGAGCAAGTCACTTAACCTCCTTGTTCTCCGTCTTTCGGGTGAGACGTAATTGTAAGTGACTCTGCAGCTGATGCATAGTTCACACACCCTAGTCTCTGTAAGTCGCCTTGGATAAAGGCGTCTGCTAAATAAACAGATAATAATAATAATAATAATAATAATATCTCCACTATGGCACGCACTTGCTGATTCTTCCTGAGCAACATCCGTAGAATCCGACCCTTGCTCACCAACTACGCCACCCAGCTCCTGGTCCAGGCCTTGGTACTCTCCCGCCTAGACTACTGCAACTCCCTCCTGGCTGGCCTCCCTGCGTCCGCCACCCGTCCGCTCCAGCTCATCCAGAACTCAGCTGCTCGTCTGGTGTTCTCTCTGCCTCGCTTCTCCCACGCAACTCCACTGCTCCGCTCACTCCACTGGCTCCCGATCACCGCTTGCATCCAGTTCAAGACTCTTGTACTAGCCTACAGATGCCTTGACCCGACTGCACCCAGCTACCTCCAGACCCTCATCTCTCCCTACACCCCCACAAGACCTCTCCGCTCCTCCTGCACTAGAAGACTGGTTCTACCTCCTTTACGCTCCCCTGCCTCCAGAGTCCGCTCCTTCTCCACCCTCGCCCCGCAGTGGTGGAATGACCTTCCTACAGATGACAGGACTGCTCAGTCCCTGACCACCTTCGGTCGCCTCCTCAAGACTCACCTCTTCAGACAGCACCTATAGAACTCCTCTGTTTTTCCCCCTGGACACTTATCACTCTTCCTTAAATGAGCTTTACTTGCTCTTATCTGCCCCCTATTTTACTGCATTTAATCCTGTACTTTAGATTACTGTAATCTGTCAAGTGTTATTTAATCTGTAGTATTTTGTATTTAATTATATCCTGACGCAACTATCACTGACACTGTTATCTGCTCCATTATTGAATCGTATTTTGTCATATTTGTACTTCCTAGAATCAAAGTCATTGTATTTATCTTGCTCTTAATTGTATTATTACTTGTACTGTGATTCTTGAAATGTATTTGTTTACGACTGTAAATCACCCTGGATAAGGGTGTCTGCTAAGAAGTAAATAATAATAATAATAATAATAATAATAGACATCACATGTTTTTTTTTTTTTTTTTTTTTAATATCCCTGCCATTGTACGCTGTTCACAATAAACAAAGTGGCAAAAGCCACATTTCCATAACATAATAGCATCACAGAGGTTTACTTATGCCTTTTTATTTTAGCTGTACATGTTTAATTTAAATAAACTCTTTAAAAACTAAATAAAGAAAAAGCAAATAGCAGGGTTCTGAAAAATATAGCGTTATACATCCCCACATGTTGCTACAACTGTTTAAGTAACGTACCTGTAAATTTTCTTTTCATTGTTAACACCCTGACAACTTTTTACACTTATAACTTTAAAGTTTGTTTCAAAGCTCTTTTCAAAATGGCAACTGTAGTGCACTGGGGTTTGAGATCTGTCCTCTAAATCACTGCAGGAAAAGCAGGAAAAAATGCATAACAACAAATGCTCAGGCTTTTCTGTTCCGTACCACATCATTATTGTTGTACCTGTTTGACAATGTGGGCAATAATCCTTACACTATCAGTGCACTAGAACTGCCATTTTGGAAAGAGCCTTTAAAGTTATAAGTGTAAAAATGTTGTCAGGATGTTAACAATGAAAATAAAAATGACAGAGTACTTTGTACCAAACATTATGATATTAACTCAGAAGTGTACTGTTTCTACAGCTGTGATTTCAAAAAACACATAACCTCAATATGGCAGCTGTATTAAGACAGGGGCCAATTTTGCAGTTAGTAACACATTTAGCAAGCAATGTTCATATAACCCTGCAAATATGAAGTGAGCAGTGTTCCCTCTAAGCTTTTTAGATACTAAGAAACTTGCTGTTTTGACGGAGAAAGGCTAAACTATCAGTGAGAAACTTTCGGCCTTGCATCAACTGTTTAATTTATAATTTTTGTTGCATTATACATTTTTAATCTATATTCCAACACAACACTGCATGCTTAACTGGTGGTCTGCATAGAATTGCTTTATACTATTGCATAAAACACTGGTGTCTGCACTGTATTCAATTGTAACCATCTTGAGAAACTTAACCTTAAGTTCTGACTAAAAAGCATAGAAATCCAATAAAACCACACAATAGTATACTCAAAAGTGTAACATATCAAACTAAAATCTATTTTACTTCGATATATTATTACATAGTTGGATTTATTATTATACCACACTTAAATAAGAAAAAAGGCTGTGATATAGAACTATGATGATGTAAGGCGATGGGTTACCTTCTGTTATCTGGGTCAGTAGCGTGAAGGATAAATCAGGCAGGATGAGAGGATTGTGCATCAACCTCCGAAACAGTGAACACCATATAAAGATCCAGCAATCAGGTAAACAACTGGACAGCAGATATTATATCTATAAACTGCGTATAGGATTACATTAAAAGGAAAAAAAAGATGGCGGACTCACTCCAAACTACACTTTGTCTCCCCCACTATTCATAACTCCTCCCTTCCTCTCCAACTATGGAGGCCAAACTAAATGTAGTAACCCCTTCCACATTAATTATTATGTCTCACATTAGTCGTACCGTGGGTAAGAAACATCCACAAAAGAAAAACATACATATACCAGCAGAACAACAACAGTGAAGTAACAGAACAGAGTCCTTTAAATGGGAATGCAAACTAACTGGTCTGCGAATTGTGGTCTGGGTGAAATGGGCTGTCAGTGTCTGTACGGCAAGTGCCCGGACCATATAGATATGGTGACTCCAACATGGATGGAGGCAAAACATCACCATGGTCAATGGCAGAGTCAGCGGCCACAGGCGGCGAAACAGGCAACACCTGAAAAACAAAAAAAGGGAGAATCGAGGTTTGGGGACGATGTTTGGCTGCTGCAGGTGGGTCCTTGAGGCAGTGCAACACCTGAGTTGGTCCATCCTGTCTCTGATGCGATACAGGACACCCTCTTGATCCTGAGATTGTAGAGGCTGTATTACTTCTAGAGTTGGCAGGGTCACTCAGCCAGACAAGGTCTCCTTCATGGTAAGGTAGATATCTGACTCTTTTTTCATACTGTGTTTTCTGACACAGATGAGCTTGCTTGTGGTGTTCCTGTGATGTCTGGCAAGCTGTCTGTAACTTATGGCAAACAGATGTCACATACTCTGCAGGTGTCCCAAGCAAAGCTGTGGATGGGGTTTCTAGGCAGGAAAATAACAAATGCACAGGTAAACGAGCCTCGCGGCAATACACCAAAAAGAAAGTTGTGTAGCTGGTGCTGGTATGCACACTGGTGTTGTAAGCTAATTGTATTTCGTTCAGGTGACTGTCTGTGGTGGGGTGCCCCGCCCCTGTGCGTATTTTGTGTTTTATGTTGTATGTTTTATATCTATGTATGTAGAGGTGAACGGTGTGTGTTATGTAGCACAGGTGATATAATATATATATATATATATATATATATATATATATATATATATATATATATTTGTATTTAGGCACAGGGATTCACGTGCAGATTAAAGTGGGTATTTGTATGGGGGCACAGGGAGTGCACAATTAGTTCTCGTGCAACTGTGCTGAGATTCAACTGAATGATTTATTAGCAATCGAGTCTCGGCACAGCTACATAAAAGAGTGTTTCACGTACACAGGGTTGTGTGTTTGGTGAGAAGAGAATGAGGTACAGAAAAGAGGTACAGAAAAGAATCACAATTGCTATTCGTGCTGACTTTAAATCAGCACGTTAGTTGTTTTTTGGTTTGTCTCACCGTGTTTGTTTAGTGTCTGTTTCTTTTGGCCAACATGCCATTTATTTTGGTGTCTCAGTGTTTTGTTTTGTTTAAATCTTTTATTTATAATAAACTGGCACAACAGCACATTTTACTCACCAGTCCTGTCTGTCTACTTCCTGGCCTTATGTCACCACTAGCCAGCCTATTCACATTGTTCCATGAACTCTCCTTGTCATACAAACACTTAGCTAGTTGTGTTCAATTAATCCATCACCTTGTGGGTAATATGGCGAAGTTCGTGTCTTATTGATGCCCAGAAGGAAACACAGTTCTATAATCAAGTCCGCTTCAAATTGTCATGCTTGATCAGTATGGAGGTATTCTGGAACTCCATGATCCCGTACATATTGCTCGAAGATGCATTTTGCAACAGTGATGGCACACAGATCCTTCATTGGGTACAGATTAACGTACTTGGTGAAGTAGTCTTGAATGCCCAAGATGTACCTATTACCCATCAGTAATTTATTGGAAGTTCAGTGATGTCAGCAGCAACTTTCTGAAATGGTAGGCCTGAACAGTTTGAAGTGGAGTTTGATTATTTTGTACAACTTAATTGGTATTCCTCTCAACTGACATGCTAAGGATTGCTAACAATAATGTTCAACATCTCTTGCCGTAAATGACTAATAGAAATGGTCCTGTGCACGAGCTAGGGTCTGATTATAACCTAAATGGGCAACCAATCGGTGTCCATGTAGATACTGCAGAATGTGCAGTGTTAAAAGTTCAGAGATGAGGATCTGGTAGGTGAAACCTTGGCCAGGCTGGTCACGATAGCGCCTGCACAAAATGTCATTCTGTAGGCAAAGCTTAGAAAACTGTCTCCATAACACTGAGCATTGATGAACTTTGTATCCATGTCCAGAGAGGTGGTCTTCTTCCTTGAATTAGCCATTCTTGATCCAATAACTTTTAGACCTGGTTGTTGATTTCTTCACGTACTGCTGGTGAGGTGTGATACGCACACTGTCTGACTGGGGATGCCGTTGCAGTACATATCTGATGTTTAATTAAACCAGTTTTGCCATAGTCAGAAGGACTGGAGCTGAATATGTCATGGTTGTCGGCTAGAAGTTATTAACTAGCGGAAGCTGAGCTGCCTAGTAACACTGACGGCCCCATTGAGAAAAACTTTTACTTCCATCACCAGTAAAATGTGGTGGTTAAATAGCCTTGAATTGTACTGCAGTTGTGTGTATCTTTTGCCATTTTGTTTTTGTTTTGTTTTAGTTTTTTTTTTTTTTTTTGGTGTGGTGAAGTTGGTGTTATTGTCTAATTAGGAAATAAGCAATAAAGTTTGCTTTGTGTAGGTTAACAGTTGCTGTTTGTAAGGTTTTTAAATCAATCACAGAAGTTGAGAAAATGAAACAGAAAGCATGCAAATCATGAACAGTACTGCAGGGTTAGCCAAAGCAAGTGAGACCCTGTTGGGCTTCAATGCGTTTTAACTATTCAATGCTTGCTGATGCAATACAGGGAGTGCTGAGCTTGTAAACAAACAAAAACAAAAGTATGTAACATTCACTCCTGTAATCCGGAGCTGATACTAAAGCATGTACATTGCAAAAGAAAGTCCTTATGTATGTTTGCTATCAATTACATTTTGGAAAACCTTTGTACAGTTTTCATGGAACTATACTTGGGTGTGTCATCAGATGCTATTCTGCATGCTGTTGAAGTATCTAAAATTAGTTTAAGAAGGTACTGTAACAGAGCGAGGAGCCCTGTACGTTTATTTGTTTATTTATTTTTAGAACGGGGTCTCCCCCTCTGCCCCTGTGCAGGTTATTGTTTTGTATTTGTTTGTTTTATGATTGATGTATTTAAAATGTATGACGGCGAAGCGGCGTATATTTTGTTTTATTTAAAACGTGTTCGGGCAGAGGCGAGATTGGTGCTCGTCCTTTGCCAAGAATAATTAATAAACTCATGCAGATTGTGGCAGAGGGGTAATAGAATAATTACTAGCCAGTTAAACCCCTCAGCCACAATATAAAAGCCTGCAGCTCTCTGCACTCAGGCTGGGGTGTTCAGAGGAGGAACGAGAGTGAGAGGAGAGAAAGCGAGTACATTTAAAAAGAAAAATGAAACCTAAAAAAAGGAACCGTGAAGGCTACTGCCCAGCCGGACCTTAAAAGACCTGGGTTTTGTTATTCGGTTTTGTGCTTGAGATTTGTTTTGTTTACCTTTTTATTTAGCTCTGTGAGCACTGTTTTTGTGTTAAAATATTTTATTTATTTTTGTTATTTAAAAATAAAACAGCGCACGCGCCTTTGCACCGTATCTGCAGTACTGATGTCAGTTTTTTTGTTCCTGCATTCTGGCCTGACGTCACCACTTAGCCACCCTGCCACACATTGCGTCCTGCATGGGATCGCAGCGCCTCCGGGACTCAGGTCAGAGTAGGGTACTGCAGATTTTTTTCATTTTTTTGTGTTTTTTTTATTGTTTCTTGTGGAGTGAGGAAAAAGGAGGATGGGAAGGAGACAGCAGCCGCTGCAGCAGCAACAGCGGCAGCAAGTTTGCCTCACCTGCCTGTGGGGGGAGGAGTGGTGCTTTAGCTGTAGGGAGCCGTGGCACGTATCCCTTGGCACCTTCCCCATATGGCAGGAGGAAGTGAAGACCCAAACAAAGGTGAGAAGAAGGAGGCAGAGAGGAAGGAAGGCACAGGAAGAAGAGGAGTGGTGCACCAACTGCATGCGGTACAGACATGAGGAGCACCACTGCCTGGAGGTCTTCGAAGACACGGACCTGGATTGGGAGGAGCCCGAACGTCCTGCGCCTGAGTGGGAGGAGCCCGAATGTCCTGCGTCTGAGTGGGAGGAGCTCGAACGTCCTGCGCCTGAGTGTGAGGAGCCAGAACGTCTACAGCCCAAGAGGGGGGAGTCGGTGCGTCCACAGCCCAAGACGGGGGAGTTGGTGCATCCACAGCCCAAGAGGGGGGAGCCCCTGCCGCCTTCGCCACCACCCGAGGGAGAGGAGCAGGAGGGTCCGCTGCTGCCATCGCCTCCCGAGGGTCCGCTGCCACCTTCGCCTCCCGTGGGTCCACTGCCGCCATCGCCTCCTGAGGGACCGCTGCTGCCCTGTCATGCATCGCCTGGGGATGCCAGTTCGCCATCGACTATGCTACCCAGCTCCTGGTCCAGGCCCTGGTACTCTCCCGCCTAGACTACTGCAACTCCCTCCTGGCTGGCCTCCCTGCGTCCGCCATCCGTCCGCTCCAGCTCATCCAGAACTCTGCTGCCCGCCTGGTGTTCTCTCTGCCTCGCTTCGCCCACGCTACTCCACTACTCCGCTCGCTCCACTGGCTCCCGATCACCGCTCGCATCCAGTTCAAGACTCTTGTACTAGCCTACAGATGCCTTGACCAGACTGCACCCAGCTACCTCCAGACCCTCATCTCTCCCTACACCCCCAATCAACCTCTCCGCTCCGCCTGCACTAGAAGACTAGCTCTACCTCCGCTGCCCTCTTCTTCTCCACCCTTGCTCCGCAGTGGTGGAATGACCTTCCTACAGATGTCAGGACTGCCCAGTCCCTGACCACATTCCGGCGCCTCCTTAAGACTCACCTCTTCAAACAGCACCTGTAGAACTCCTCTGTTTGTATCCTGGGACACTATCACCCTTCATGTAAATGTGCTTTATTTTGCTCTTATCTGCCCCCTATTTTACTGCATTTAATCCTGTACTTCAGAATACTGTAATCTGCCAAGTGTTTAACCTGTAGTACTTTGTATTTAATCATATCCTGATGTAACTATCACTATTTAATCATATCCTGATGTAACTATCACTATTATCTGCTGTATTATTGAATTGTGGTTTGTCACACTTGTACTTTGCTTGAACTAAAGTTATTGTATTTCTTGCTCTTATTGTATTACTTGTATTGCAACACTTGAATTGTATTTGCTTACGATTGTAAGTCGCCCTGGATAAGGGTGTCTGCTAATAAATAAATAATAATAATAATGCCAGTTCGCCATCGCCCAGGGATGCCAGTTTGCCAACGCCCGGGGATGCCTGCCTTGCACCGCTCAGGGATGCCACACCCGCTCCGCTCAGGGATGCCATGTCTGGATTGCCTGGGGCTGCCTGGTGCTCCGCATCACCTGGGGCGTCCTGTTGCTCCACATCACCTGGGGCTGCCTGCTGTTTCGCGTCGCCTGGGGTTGCAGAAGGTCCCGCTTCGCCTGGGGTTGCTGTGTCTTTTGCTTCTCCTAGGGTTGCTGCCTGTCTTGCTTCACCTGGGGTCGCTGAGGGTCCTGCTTCGCCTGGGGTCGCTGAGGGTCCTGCTTCGCCTGCGGTCGCTGAGGGTCCTGCTTCGCCTGGGGTCGCTGAGGGTCCTGCTTCACCTGTGGTCACTGAGGGTCCACAATCTGCACGAGTTTATTAATTATTCCTGGCAGAGGACGAGCACCAATCTCGCCTCTGTCAGAACACGTTTTAAATAAAACAAAACATACGGCGCTTCGCCGTCATACATTTTAAATACATCAATCATAAAACAAACAAACACAAAACAATAACCTGCACAGGGGCGGAGGGGGAGGGGAGACCCAGTTCTAAAATTAAATAGACAAATAAACGTACATAAGCTGCCTTAGAGGCAGGATACATCTCTTTAATTTGGTGACCCCTTATTTTTATTTCTGTGTTAAATGTATTATAGAAGAAGTATATTTTATCCTGCAAAGTTTAAGAAAAAAATAGAGTACTCATATTTAAGATTAATGATATCTGTTGCATAGGTGTCATAGCTATATAAGGTATTTTATAAGTATTGTACTTTATCACGGCCTGTGACGGAAATATAATGATTTATGGTTGTAAATCTCCCTCCCGACCTGTGAGGGTGCTAAGTAGCGAAAGGGAAAGGCTTTGGACGGGTTGGCCTGACAGTTCATTTCCTGGGTCGGAAAGTCAGTCAGCCTGGAAAAAGGCAAGGCTCCGTTGCAGGAACGTATTGACCCGGAAGGTAAACGAGGTAGCAGCTGCAGGCAATAGAGTCAGCTGTAATCATTTACCAAGGGGTCATGCATGATTGCATAAAGAAGGCCGGAGAATTGTAAATCTTTTCCTTCGCTTGGGTTCAGAGACGCACGGAACTGGAAGGACCGGGAGAGTTCCCAAAAAGAAACAAAAAGTATTTGTGAGTGTTTTGTTTGTTTGTAGCACTGTTAATAATTGTCTTTTGTTTGTAAATTCACTAGACAGCTAATACGTCTCCGGAGCTGTTGCCTTGGGCCAGCACTATCCGGAACAACAACACCACAGTCACTGTTATTTGTTATCACCCACCTTGAGCACTACTGCACGCACCCGGACTGGTGATTTGTGTATGTAGTATTGTGGGAGCGGATAACGTGTTATTATTTGTTTTGTTTACAAATCGTTATTATTTTCCTGCCAAGCTTTACACCAGGGGTGTATTGCCAGAGGATTATTGTTTGGTCGCCAGACCAGGATTTGTGTAATAATAAGAATAACATTTCCAAATTGGATTACAGTTTTCACTTGTGATTATTTCTGCACTGCATCACCTCTGCATCTGTTCTTAATCAGCAGCCACTTTGCCACACAGCCATTAGTTTAAAAGAAGAAAAACAACACATTGATAAAAACATATGTTTTAAGCCGACAGGTATCACTTAAAACAGAAAGGAACCTGTTAAACCTGCCAATTGTATGATGACATTTCCTACCTTGTCTATGCAGTTTTCCAATACCACTCAATGATAATTTATTAAGTACCAATCAATGGTAATGAAGACAAAGCGTCTCATGACAATCTGAAAACTTCTCTGTGCATTTTACAAAGGCTAATGCTTATGCTTATATTAAGGAAGATGAAATAGTATTTCTTTCATAAGTAAAGAAGTGACAACATTTCATTTGATCAGAAAAGGAATATGATTTAATCTTATTGCACCTTGGTCCATGACTCACAAAAACAAACAGCCAAGATCAGCAAAGAAATTAGCCTTGGTGAAATGCGTCATTATCTATTATTTAGATTGTCAGAAGATGCTTTCTCATGCTCATTGATTGGTACTGAAAAATGGAATAGGCAGGAAATTTCATGCAATTAACAAGTTTCCTTTCCTTTTTGATTGATACTTGTCAGCTTACAACATGTTAAAGGGGGAATTTGGAAATATAACTATTCGTTGTTTGCCTACATGGATTACTATTTACCATACTTAATAAATATTTCAAAATGAAATTCCTGCTTCAGCAATCAGGGCAGCTTGTAAACAAAACTCAGAAAAGCTGATTAGTCAACTTCATTTATTGCACTCAGTCAAAAGATAGGATATTTAACACATTTCATCACCTCTAATAGTAGAAAGTGGCTGAAAAAAATGCATTCCACCATATTCGACTGTCAAGTGAAGGGACATTCAGAGTACTGTCTTAATTCACAGTATAAGGTAAAACTAATAAGTAGACCCATATTTCACTCCTGTCTTCAGTTATCCAGCTGGTCTACGCAAGCAATTATACCACAACTCCTGTAAATTTAATTGAGAGTGTAGACGGCAGTAAACCTTGGATCAGCATTAATAGTTAAAGACCAGCAAACAAGCTCTGCGTGATAAACAAGGGTTGACCACTGTTGATATTTTCTAAGATGGACTGCATTAAACATTAATTCAAAAAATAAAATAATGGTTAAAAGTGTTAATTGGTGAGTAAGAAGTCCTTTGCTTCTAGTCCTTTAAGTAAAGGTAATTTTGCACCACATTTTTCTGATGTTTTTACTTTGATTTACCCCATCAGTATTCTGTGTTAATATTAGTAGTAGGAGTATAGTTTAATATACATATTAATTTAAATTATACACTATGAACATAACCAGGACAGACCAGATTTTACTTTGACTTGGGTATACTAATAATAATCAGTGTAAAAATATTTTACAGTCTAAACTAGGTTGATTGATACTGTGTTTATTTAAGACATTATCACTGAGTTCCAGTCACTCCACTCCACTTTAAATATATACTACGCTTTAACAGTGTATTCCAGAGTAAGGTATGTGACGCCGCAGAGTAGAGTAGAGGCGTGGCCAAAGGTGACCTCTGACTTGAGTTTAGAGTGCACAATACCCGGATGAGCAATAAACGCCATTTGCAAAGCGTAGGAAGTGGTGTGGAAGGGAAGACAACACCACGACACAATCTGCAGCAATCAGAAAACATGATGAAATTACTGCCAAAATTGCTTTTACTCGTCCTCCTAGCGTTCCCTGCAACCATTATTTTCAACAGCAGAGGTAAAAAAAACATTCTTCATTTTGAAAGATAAAGAAACAACATATTTAGATTTTAGTTTCTTAAACCTGTCCGGCAATATGCACCAGTGTGTTACTGTTTCAGTGACTGTGACTTGAAAAAGCGTCCAGTCCAGCTTCAATGTATAGTTATCTGGTAGCACAGCATTCATACTAGTTGGGCATGGAAGAGGTTGCACATTGTGTCCGAATATAGCGTTACAATGGGAAATCAGAATTTTAGTGTAGCGCACTTCTATTTGTACTGGGAAAGGTAGCTACTAAAGCAGGAAGAAGGAAAACATTTTCTGTTTAAAATTAATACTAAACTGATCCGTTGCGGCCGCAATGAACTGTTCCTTTGCGAAACTTAATACATTGTAAGTTTGAATTCGTTTCTTCACGGACTGAAAAAAAAAAAAAAAAAAAAAAAAAAACCTTAGTTCGCCATTGTCAAGTGATACCGCTGACGTGTCCTTATATTATTGGCGACTATACGGTAATCACATAGAGAAGACCGAGATATGTTGCAAATTTGCAGCAACATATTTTGAATACAGTCTTGGCTGGCTTTTGTTACAGAATCGTTAGTGGAATGCCGCAAAGTAATTGTCTACCTGCTGTTTGCAGTAGTATACATACTAGTGACACTCAGCCTTGAAAGATGTACAAACAGGATCTCTATTTGGCAGTGCTTGATTTAAACATGTTTTTATATTATCAGTATAGTGGTGGTGTTTGTTATTGGTAGTAAGTCAGATTTTGATTGCTTTCTGGGTTTTTTTTTTTTTTTTTCAAATGACTGCAGGACCCCTTGTAGCAGCTCAAGATGCTACAGAGGATGAGGAGGCAGCAGAAGATATTATTGCAGAGGATGAAGATGATGAAGCTGAAGTAGAAGATGATGAAACTACAGATTTGGTGAGGGAGAATGTGCATGGTCAAACTTTTTTTTTGTGGGCGGTGGGTTAAAGTTGCAGGTATTTTGAATGAATACAGTTTCAATCAACCTAGTTTAGACTGGTGGATGCATTACCCTAGCAGATAAAAAGCCTATCAAATACTCTTATTTTTGGTAGGGTCACATCTAGAGCAGCAGCAGCAGTAAAATAAAAATGCTTTTTGGTCCTGATAATGATTCATGTCCAAACAGTATTTATGAATTTAACATAGTTCCTGTATTTGTTTCCAATATTCAAGAGTTACACACATATTATTTAATCATTATCTTTATACAAAATAATGTAGTACTAGTTATTACAGAAGTAAAGGTAGAGCTCAATTACCTATCCTTCTCGGAGCATGTTGGTACACACCTTCAAGATCACCTGGAGGACTTGGAGCGCGTCTCAGTGTCTCTCCAGTGCCTAAATTTATATGCCATCATGAAGCTGTGAGCTGTAAGCTTGTTGTGTTGTCAACTGGTTATTGTTAACTTGCTAAATGTAGTCAACAGCAGTATGTCCGGTGCGTGTTCTTGAGTTAAACCAAAGTGTACCCTCTTTAGACAGACATACTTCTCGCTTCTCTTTCACCTTGCATGTCAAATCACAACTTGGTTCTTCTTGTAAACCCCCTAATCTGCGTTCTTAATATGGTGGTTTTGTTGCAACGCAGAAAAAAAAAACAATTCTTAGCAGACAACTTATGTCTGCTAAATTCAGTTTCCATCAATATTATCCCTTTCTTGGTTCATCTATAACCATACATCAGTTTGATGAGCTGTTTTGACAATGTCTCTGCGTACTTGATTATAGTTAACCCCTTGCAGTCCTCTGTCGGATCATGTCCGACATTACAATTTTCCTTTTCCGGTCTGATGTCGGACCCTGTCCAACATCATCAAAAAGACGTAAAACACAGGTCTCTTGTCGTTTTTTCTCTGGAAAAAGCAGAGAAAATCATTCAATGGCTGAGTGAGACCGAAGCCGAAAAACAACAAGAGGTGTATCTGAGCAATACACATAGCCCCGGCACCACAGAGATAACACGGCTATAAACAAACAAGATAGCTGCTTCTGCATCCAGCGCTCAAAGAATATCACAGACATTTGCAGAGCATTTTGGGATGTTATAGTAAAAAATAATGACTTGGATCACATTATTGAGGAGTTTGGTGATAAAACGAATGATCGGGAGATGATTTATCAGTATGCACGACTATGAAGAGGTATGTGGAAAATACAGCGAACACGGGGTGGGGCGGGGCTGGAGATGCAGTACTGAGTGTCCTGTTTATATGCAGTGCCTTTTAAACCTGTTTTACTGTGAAAAAAAAAACTTTTAAACAGCGTGTCTAAAATAACCTGCGCGTGTGAAAATAAATTGGACCTGACGCGCTGAATAAACCGCAAATGGTTAAAGATTAAATTGGCATGTGGCCTGTAGATCTTTGACTATCCTTTCTAGTGGAAAGGGATCCTTAATAATATCGCACAAGAAGTGTTTGAAGTATCCATGTTGGCACTTGGCCCACTGTAAACTTTGGCCAGTAGACCAACATTAACCTTAAGGCCTGTGTTAGATTAGGTTTGTGAGTGGAAACTGGAATTTGAAATGTAGTGTTTTACGCTTGTATGCAGCAAAGATTGAAGTCTCTTTGGTTAATATTCCTATTCTTTTCTGAAATTTCTGTTTCAGACTGAAGAAAAAGAGGAAGAGGAGGAAGATGCAACGTCGGGGGAAGCCAAAGCCTCTCCCAATGCTGACACAACCATCTTGTTTGTCAAAGGAGAGGGTAGGTCCAGCGGGGGGAGGGACAGACACTCAAGGTACACGCTTCCTGTTTTGATGCCATCCAGGTTTTTATTTGGTTGTTGGCTATTTTTTTTTTTTTTTTTTGATGGAATGAAAAGATAGCCATGAGTCTGTTGCATGTGTTGTTGTATTGCAAATAAAATTACTTTATAATGTGGTATCTTGACTTTACCTTTTGAGAAATATTTAATAGGCATGTAGATGTGTTGAGGTTCACATTCACTTCTTCCTAGAAAATGTCTAAACTTAGAAAAAAAAAATTCTTACCTGCCAGTCTTGCACTGATAATTGTGCATGCTGTAATGAGTGAAATGACTGTTTGTTTTTAAAGCCCTTTTCTATTTAGTTAAATCAGGTTTGCTGTTTGAGGGATTTGGAATGTATTTTCATTCTTCAGAGCACTGTTTAATCTAATAGAATGTGTATACACTCCCTTAAACAGTCCTTAAATATATTTCCAAAGAATCAAATGTCAGGCCTAATGTTACAGAACTCTTCATCAGCAGTTTGAATTCCTAAGTGATTAATGTTCACAGACTTCATACATAACTGTTGTCTTTAGTGATTACAGATCCCTGGGTTGCTAAATTATTGGCTTGCAATCCTTATGTATATTAGGCACTGATTGGAATTGTCATTTCTGACACTGTTGCTGCTTTCTATTGTTTTTAATTCTGTCTTAATAAATTGCATTAACCCTTTAACCTTTTTTGTCGCTGTACTTGCATGATATTCCAAGAATTACTTGAAATGTGCTTGTGCCAGGATTAACCTTTGATTAAGATCTCCAAGTGCTGCCAAGTTTTTCCTCAGGAAATTCCTGTAAGTGTGTTTTACATGGTGCACTCCTTATCCTCTGCTGAATGTAAATACCTCTCTTTTTATATTCTGACTCGGGCTTGGACTTTGTTATTTAGGTTTTCCTGCAAACAACATTGTGAAATTCCTTGTTGGCTTTACCAACAAAGGCAGCGAAGACTTTGTGGTGGAATCCTTGGATGCCTCCTTCCGCTACCCTCAGGACTATCAGTTCTACATCCAGAACTTCACAGCTCTGCAGCTCAACACAGTGGTGCAGTCTCAGAGACAGGCCACCTTCGAGTACTCTTTCATTCCAGCCGAGCCCATGGGAGGTCGTCCTTTTGGCCTTGTCATTAACCTCAACTACAAGGACACCAATGTGAGTGAAGAAAAGCTATTAGCAGCAATAAAATGAATTACCCAGTTAAATGTCATTCTAAGTTGTTATACCTTGGTCCAGAATCATAGTATCAGCAGAATTGCCTGTTGGAATATGAAGTTGTCCCCTGGCTGCTGGTGAAATACCATATCCACTTTACAAAGTTATTGGCAATTCAAAATGCCCTTTTCAGCCTTTCGTACTGCAGAAAAAAAAAATCCTTTGTTTAACAAATTTCTTGCATTTTTAAATATGGTTTATACAAAATGTTTTGCAGGGAAATGTTTTCCAAGATGCTGTTTTCAACCAAACTGTCACTATCACAGAGAAGGAAGATGGCTTGGATGGAGAAACGTGAGTGGTTTCATTATATAAGTTTTTGACCTCGATCACACAACTATTTCTAATACCTTTTTATGGCAAAGTATGAGTTAATATTTTTAAATTTGCATTTTATTAAATTCAGTTCTGTGTTAATTGAAATTAGGATACGTCCTGAAGTTAACGTTCATTTACAGCTGGTTTCACGGACCCTGATTAAGGCCAGTCTTGGGCTACCTTATCTAAGGTAACGTTTGGCAGTCCAGGATTAGTGCTAATCTGGATCTGTGAAACCAGTTATTTATGTTTATCTATATTTAAAATTGCAATATATTTACACATGAAAGTTCATTAAATAGGTCTATCCATATACTGTATAGCTGTAAATGGCTTTATAATATTTTGTATTGGTATCCTCTTCCCAGAGTCTTCCTATACGTGTTCCTGTCTGGTCTTGGACTGCTTGTCATTGTTGGGCTGCATCAGCTTCTAGAGTCTAGAAAGGTAAGCTAAGAAATGCACAAAAAAAAATTCTGCTTTGAGAACACAGGGGAATATTGTGTTTTAAAAAACTTAACTACCTTACCTCAAGCTTGGCAAGTGCCATGGCTTTCCTTGTAGAATATGCAATATATAACTCTTTTGAAATAAACAGTGTACAATACGTTTTGTCTTCAGAGACGGAGACCAGCTACCAAGGTAGAGATGGGTACATCTAACCACAATGATGTTGACATGAGCTGGATTCCTCAAGAAACTCTGAACCAAATCAGTAAGTTGTGCTTTCGTTCTGTTTGTTCCAGGATGATTTATAAAGAAATAAATAAACTAAAACTGCAATAATTCTAAAACCATAATATTTTTTTTGATGCATTTATGTATTTCCTCATCTTTCCTGATTGCATTAGACAAAGCATGCTACAGAAAACCAGCTTGTCGAATTCCCTTTCTTGAAAGATTAGTTTGACACATCTACTAGTGTCTGGTTAATGAATTTGTCTTTTTCATGTTTTCTGTGCTGCCTGATGGGTTTAAGGGTTTAACCTAACACTGTAAAGGTTAAACGGTAAATAAAAAAATAAAAAATCTTAAATGGCATACTATTTCACTAAACATTTAATCACGGGGGGATCTTGCATTGATTGTTTTAAATTTATTTTGCTGCATTTAAATACTGTAGGTAATCAATGTAAAATTTGAAATAAGTACAAAAGTAACATCTGAAAATGTCTACAGGTACTTTTAATCAAGTCTGCCTTTTAATGACTTAACACATGCCTCCACTTTAACAGAGAATTCAACATATTAAGGGTCATTTTCTGCTGAACTGAATATGATGATAAATGTGAATTATCAGTTAACTGCTGCTGTAACTGCCTGCCACTCTGATTCTACCTTGTCTTTTCAAGAAGGTTTCTAAACTGACCTCCATTTCACACTATACACTAGGCGCAAACATAGTTTTCTACGTAAGTTTTGTGACTGACTTGTAAATATTCTAACATGTTCTGCTATCTCTTTCTTGCGCTGCCTTGCTTTCTTCCTTTTCTTGTGCCTTCAGTGCAAAGCAGACGAGGTGAGATTCCTACTTTTCCTTAAGGATGTGTAGTGTAGCTTTTAATAAAATAAAGATCTTGACGGTCATTTAGATGTGTTAACAGTGCATGGGCAGCTCTTGAGATGCTTTCTGCTTGCAGAGGTTTTAGGTCCACTTTCATGGTACGGTTGCCTGTAAAGGCCTCTACACACTGGACGCGATGTGACAAGCAAATGTGTTGTATTTGATACGAGCCGTTCACACTGCCGGTGATGCAACAGGCAGCGCTGAAGCGATGTGAAAAAAAAATAGGATTGGTGTCCTAATTTTGTGGCGCGGCAATGAGGAACAACTTCCCTTGCGTGCCTTTAGTAAACAGTGGTGTTAGAAAAGAGGAGTCTTGCAGTGTCAATATCCGGAGCTGTACAATAAAGGACACACAAATTATAAAGACACGGCAATGAGGATGAACTGGCAGTCCATTACCAGGGAACTGGATATATCTGGTGTGTATGATTTCATTTACCTTTTACTGAAATAAAAATTCTGAAAAGGTATTCTGTATTCTGCATTTTTATTAGTTGTATAACCGGACTTGTGATTTTTTCCAGCTGTTGATAGTTGGATGAGTCACGCCTGTCGCCACTAGTATGAAAGGTAGTGTCGCAGCAAAAGTACCATTTTATCGCAGGACAATTCGCATCGCGTCCGGTGTGGAGACCTGTGCTGTTTTTATGTCCTTGTGATTTATTTATTTGTTACTAACATACCTTTGCAGGTTTAGGTTATTTTAGGAAGTTTTATTCTTTATTTCCCTAACCTTTTCTTTCTACTTGTGATTTCAATCTGAACATCAACCCTGAACTGAACACGACCTTGCCTGACAATTTTATAGTTTGTGGGTGGAACCAAGGACTGATTATCTAAACAATTTGAATGTAAAGCCCTTCTGTAATAATTACTATAATCATTGCTGTGTGTAACTAATATCTGTTTTTATGTGGGATTTTTGTTCAAGTGAGTTTAAATGGTGACAAAACTCCTGTGACTTATTGATGTGCCTGCTTCCTTCATAGATAAAGCCTCTCCAAGAAGGTCACCCCGTAAGAGAGCACAGAAGAGATCTGCGGGGTCAGATGAGTAACTGCCCCAGGAAGATAGAATTCATCCTGTCCATTGTGAGCAAGAATGAGGACAGTGCAACAAAGCCATATGAGCATACACACAAAATAAATCCATGAACTTGAGCAGCATTTAAAAAACTGTATACTCTGTCATGACTGCAGCAAGCATGTCATTACAAACGCATTCTCCTAATTTATTTTACAAATTAAGTTGTTCCCCCTTTGATCTGTTTTTAATGTATTTTTTACAAAAGTCAGGCAGTAACGGACAATGTTGCTGTGCTTATCTTGCAAACCTAAATTGGGGGTGGGGGGTGGGGCTTTTGTGTCTCAATTAAGTTTAATTCCTCATCTAAAGAGTTGCCTTTGGCATGTTGTCTCCAGGGAGTGTGTAGGGCTTCTGAAGAAATTGTCATTGTAATAATAAGAAGAGAGCCCTGGGTTTGTACTACTTTTCGTACAAATGCTAGCTTTCTCCAGCCAGTAACAGCCATGTGGTAGCTGCTGTTTGTTCTGATATGTTGTAAGAATAATGGTGGCAGAATTAGCAGTTTGTCTTGATAATGCTGCTATTTCTGCACTGAAATAATTTGTAATGGTAGAAACAGCTGACTGCATTTTAAAAAAATAAGTAAATAAAAATCCATGATTTTGGGAGATACTAGTTGTGTAGCATGTGTCAGAGAAGCAGAAAATCCTCTAATAACCTATTTAGATTTTATTTCTTGTTGGACTTTTTTATTTTACATTTAATGGTTTGTTTTGCATGGTGAACAGTAGTTTTGGGCCATGATACTTTAATGTATGTTGCATGGAGAAAATGGGCATATAAAAGACTGAGAATTGCTGTTCACCATACCTGATGACATTCATGCTCTGTAAAATGTGTTTTTTTTATATAATTTGAATGGTAAAGACCACTGGAAATTATAATTGCCCAGAAAATGCATTGTCCCACAGCTGTGAATTAATTGAAAAGAAATGTAATCCTGTGTATCGGGAAAGGAAAAACTGGACTGTGACTTTTTATTGTACTTTTTTTTTTTTCCCCTGTTTTAAAACTTAGTGGTGTGCAAAGGATTGCATTGAAAGTAAAGAATAAATTTACATTTTTTTCACATCTGTTTAATTGAATTTAAGAATGCCAAATGAAACTTTGTTTGTTCATTGTGTTTATTACATTACACCCTGTAAAATGATGCAAGGGTATAGCATACAAAGAACAATAAAGTAAAACCTAATCTAATCCAGCCCCTCTACATACCAGTATTCTGTATACTTCAGCATGATATTTGGGTACAACCAAATCACTATCGAAGTGAATGGTGTGATACCCTCCACAATCCGGAACCTGTCTATTCTGGAATAAGGCGTTATTTTAAAGTATCTTCTGCCTAAAATCGATGTAAATCTGACTGTTCAATCTGGATATGTGTTTTTTCTTTTCTAAGTTTACAATTAGTAAAATAAAAATAAAAATTGCTCATGTACTCACACGTGTTTCTAAATTCTGCAGTTGATAAACAAGAAATAAGTATCCACACAGCGTGCTCCCACAAAAGAAAATGTGCTCAGAAAAAGCTGAACTTTTACCAAAACAAAGAGCTAAGAAAAAAGGGCAACCCCTTTCAAACATACTGAAAAGCAACACAGAAAACGTGAATGTCTGCAGAAAGCACCTGAATCCCACATGCAGGTACAGTACGAACAAGTCTTTCAATGGAAATGGTATAAAAAAAACTTGTGCTAGCAGGTACAGATTTTGTTGAGCCATTATTGTTTATTATACTGTGTACAGTAATTATTTTCCTTTAGAAAGAGTTTCAAGTATAAAATGTAACCATTGCCATATGAGTATTTACCTCCTAAAGACCCGAAACCTGAATATTGATATACCAGTTGCTCAACGAGCGTGTGACACAGTCATGCCCTTCCCTCGAAGGTACACAAGGACTGTGCTCACAGTTCTCTGCATCATTTTTTCCTTTCAAGACTGACCTGATGGAGAACCTGGTTCAGGTAATCTTACACTTAATTTATGTGATATTACATTAACGCTTTAATAGTTTTTCTAATTCCATGTATATTGTGCACTACAGCGAGTTGCTTGTTAAGTCCCGATGCGGCCTTGTGCCCTGCGTGAAGCCAGCAGCTTGAGTCCCTCCTTCCCAGGGATTCAGCAACATAAGTCGGCTGACTTTGTGCTGTCCCCCCTTTGCCGCCCGCGGTGACTGTGAACCGGTGGACCTGTACCGTACCAGTACCGAGGTCACTGACCCGCTCCGTTCCCGACCTGGTGCTAAAGTCACCGTCCTGTACCGACCTGTTGCTAATGTCACCAACCCATTACCGTCCCCGTTTCTTCCCGGTGCTACATGGCACGCTACCGACCGGTGCTCAAATCAAACCAGTCCCACTCGGGTCTTGACCTGCCCCAGTTGATATCTATAAGCAGATTGAGGCAGTAACTTTATACTGTACACTGTATTGCTTGCTTCTTGCACCATTCCCGGGTTCTATCCCTGTGCGACATGCAAGGCCAGTCTGCCTATAGAGGATAAGCACGGCAGGTGCTCTTCCTGCCTGGAGCCAGAGAATGCCAAGGAGGCACTGCTTAATTGCAGCTTCTGCGAATTTTGTTCCCTTTTCTCCAGGCGCATGCTTGAGAAACGTCTCTCCCACAACTCTATAGAGTGCTGTGCGTCCCTTACTCCACTTTTACCCATCACCCTCTGTTAGATAGGTAGCTGCGTCATCACCCCATGGCTCTGTGCCAAGGGAGAGTGGGCGACACACCCAGGAAAGTCGCCCAGGCAGAAAGCTGTCCTCACGGTCTCACTCATTCTCCTCTGCTTCTCCTTCTCCCCCGAGGATGAAGAGGAGTCACTGTTCCAAGCGATTGGCAGACTCGGAGCAAATGGACAAGCTCTGGGCAGCTGTTTCCCACCAAGGAACTGTTCTCATGGAATTACTGCGGGAACTTTCGGCGCTGCCTGTCCCCTACAAGCACCGATTAGCCACAGGAGGACACACAGTCTATTGCTGCCTCTGAGGAGGTGGGTGAACAGTTCCCGTCTGAGGGTGTGGAGACTGACAGCGCATCCCCTGCAGTTAAGCTCTCCCTGTTGGCAGAGCATCTACCGCTGATGAAGAGGGCCACTGCAATATTGCAAGTGCCTTGACCTACAGAAGCCCCTAGTTCACTAGGATTTTCTTTTTGAAATCCAGTCTTCCTAGGATCATCCAGCAACAGGGTGCGTGAGGCGGAGAAGCTGGGTCTGGCCCAATTTCCGCCGGTTGACGCTTCTATTGCCACCTTGGTCCAGGTGCCTAATTTAGCACTGCTGTCCAAGGATGCTTCCTGTCCCAACAAGCAGTGCCGGGTCACTGAGGTGATCCTCAAGCGAGCCTATTCAGCCAGTGTGTTCGCCTCCGATTACACCAGGGAATATGTTTGGTCCTGCGGTGGACGAGATGCTGCAGAGTTTTCACCGTACTCGGGAATCAACAAAGGAGCTGGTTCACCTTGCTTCCTAAGCGACCACCTCCAGTGAGTAAACCAGCGGCAATCTGGCGCCCTAGGCCTCAGCAGCCTCAAAGACTGCACAGCCAACTGCGCCCGCTGCCAGAGGTAATGTTTAGGACCAGATTGCGGCTGTTCGCTGCGGAGGGCTTAATAGGTTAAGCCGTACTGCACAGACAGGCAACAGGCCGAGCAGCAGTTTTCAGGGAGCCATCTGGAGTATTGGCGTCAGTGCACCACGGACATCAAACCGGCTACTCTGCAATTCAAGCATGGTCCTTCTCTCTTTCGGGGTGTAACTACAATACCAGTCACAGACCCTCAAGACACTGATGTGGTAGCAGGCAGGGATCATGTTTAATCTGACCAACCCCCTGTTAAATCTGACCAATCCCTATCTACAGAGCTTGTGTCGTTTAAAGACCTTTCATAGCTCAGCAACTCTATCGCCCAGCCCTCCTTCATTTGAAAGTGCAGCAGTGGCGGGTTTTAATTAGTGCTGGGATGAACACAGGATTTTCATGTTTGGATATTTGCTCATAATTTAAATATTCAATCAGATATTCGTTTGTTTTTCAAAAAGTAATAAAAGCCATTATATTACGCTGAACGCAGGCAGAGACAGCATAGCAGCAGTGGGGCATGGCCCATATGTGTGGCTTTTTTTTTTTACAGCAAGTCCTTACAACACATAACACATTAAAAGAGAAAAATATCCCAGGAGTAAAGAATAAGTTGTGTAGGACTTAGTTTACCCCAGTGAATTAACTACAAAACAAATAATGCCAGAAATGGCAGTTCAAATTAAACATTGTTTATTCCAGAAATCAATCAATCAATCAATCAATCAATATTTATTTTATATAGCGCCTTTCATAGTGGACCACCATCACAAAGCGCTTTACAAGATAGTGAGGAACAATGCATAATACATTAAATACAGCGAAATACAGGGAATAGTACATTAAATACAACAGTAAAAAAACAATGCAAATACATTAAATATAGGCATAATACATTAAATAAAAGGCTAGGATGTGAATTCTAAACATTGTGGATGCGTGTGTCAAGCAGAATTATACGACAGATATCAGGCTTAGAGAGCATAAAAGCAAGAGAGAACAAGTGGGTCTTGAGAGTTGATTTGAAGCGAGCGATTGTGGGAGCTGTATGCACTAAAGCTGGGAGAGAGTTCCAGAGAGTCGGGGCCATGAAGCTAAAAGAGCGCTCTCCGAGTGTGGTGCACTTTTGCTTGGGTATAACAAGCAGGCCAGAGTCAGAGGACCTCAGCTTATGTGCAAGGACATAGTGGGTCAGCAGGTTGGAGAGCAGTTTCAGGACTGTGATGCGGCCAGAAGCCAGACTACAGAGATTCAACCAGATTGTTATCTGTGAGATGTTTCATCAGATGGCTGGCTACAGCCCTTTCAAGAGTTTTGTAGAGAAAAGCAAGATTGGATATGAGTTGAATAAGACAGCTGGGTCAAGGGAGGGTTTTTTGAGCACTGGCGTTACTCAGGCAGTCTTAAGGGCAGCAGGAACCAGGCCTGAAACCAGGGTCAAGTTGAGAGTGTACATAATGAAAGGAGCAAGGTCAGAAACACAGAGATGAACGAGATTTGTTGGCCAGGGGTCCAGGGGGCATGTGGCAGTAGTTGATTTCAGCAGTAGGATGGAGACATCAGTAATGGAGAGAGGAGAGAAGGAAGAGAGAGCAGGAGGGGCAATCAGAGGGGAGTCAAGGTGGACAGCTATTATACTAGGTTTGTGGCTGGAGAGTGTAGAATAAATGGTGTCGATTTTGTTCCGAAAGAAAGAGGAGGATGAATGGGAGGTGGATTTGATCAATGGTTTGAAGAGAATATTTGGTTTACCGTGTCCTAGAGATATGAGTTCTGAGAAGTACTTCACCCTGGCAGCAGCGAGTGCACGCACGTCTGTAGCTACTGAAGTGATCGGTCCAAATCTCTCGGTGAACTGTTACTGTTAGTCAGACAACCTCCATTTGCGCTCAGACTTGCGGCAGGCAGACTTAAGCAGTCGAAGTTCGAGGGTATACCATGGACAGTTGCGATGTTTCTTCACTGTTTTGGTTGTAAGCGGGGCAACTGTGTTGATGATCTGAGTAAGGGTGGCGTTGTAGAGGGACACTGCATCATCGACTGAAGACAGGAAAGTCCCAGTCAGAGGGGAAGAAGACACACATTCCAAGAGTATTATAGGATTTAGCAGATTTTTGGGACGGAAAGAAATAACATTATCAGTAGTAGCTGAAGGTGTGTGAAGACTAATATTGGAAGTGATTAAGAAATGGTCAGAGAGAGAGAGATATCCGTGACTGAGAGATTGAAGATATCAAGACCTCTGGTGATGAGCAGATCCAGAGTGTGTCCACAGGTGTGAGTGGTTCCGTTGACAGATTGAGAGGGTCCAAGACAGTCCAGAAGCTTGACAAAGTTGGTCACCAGAGGGGAAGAAGGCAAATCGACGTGGATGGTGAAATCATCTAGGAGTATAATTTTATCAGTTGAAGTGAAGATTAGGGAGAGGAATTGCGAGAACTCAGCAATATTATTATTATTATTTATTTCTTAGCAGACGCTCTTATCCAGGGCGACTTACAATTGTTACAACATATCACATTATACATTATTTCACATTATACAGATATCACATTATTTTTACATACAATTACCCATTTATACAGTTGGGTTTTTACTGGAGCAATCTAGGTAAAGTACCTTGCTCAAGGATACAACAGCAGTGTCCCCCACTGGGGATTGAACCCACAACCCTCCGGTCAAGAGTCCAGAGCCCTAACCACTACTCCACACTGCTACCCAATAAAAGCAGAGTTATTCTTTAGTGGACGACAGATAACAGCAAGGGTGAGGGACATGGGAGAGGGGAGCTTGATAGCAAGATGCTCAAATGAAGAGAAGGCTGGGAAAGAGAGAGTTAGCAATAACAGCTGTGCCCCCACCTCTACCAGTCAGACGTGGCTTGTCAAAGAGTGAGTAGCCATTTGGGGTGGATAGATGTAGCGAGTGCTTATCATTTACAGATTTCCAGGTTTCTGCTAGACAGAGAAGATCAAGATTAGTATCAGTTATAAGTTCGTTGAGAAGCAGAGATTTGTTAGTCAGAGAATGGCAATTTAGGAAGGAGAATTTACAGTTTGTAACAGGCAGTACAGGGGGAGAGGGTGTTAGTAACGGTATCTGAAGCAAGTACTTACCAGTGTTCATTCTAGGAGGGGAGAAAGGTTGAGAACGCTTTGTCCAGGGGATCAAGACATTAGGTGTCAAGGTGAGAATGAGACCTCTGGTAGCCATTGGGAGAGATTAGGACAAAGTCCTCGCTCCACCTGTCCTCGCTGTGACTGGACATGCATTTGTACCACTACAATGATGGCGGGAGATTGGGGTCCAAATGGCATGCCCGGGATTGGTGAAGGCGTATGGAGTGCTCGGTTTAATGCGAAGAGATAAATAGGAGTGTGTACCTGAGCGCAGTTGTGCGAGTGAGTGACAGAGGCTGTCTAAGTGAGAGTGAGAGGTACACTGGAATTTAGCAGTGAGATGAGGTTTTATTTATTTGGTTTTGCTTTGGCGTGGTCTTTAATTGTTTATTTGTCCTATGCTAATAAACTGCTGAATTCGAGCACAAAGCTACTGCCTGTGTGGAGCCTGCTTTCATTTTACATGCAATGTTACAATATGTTATTTTAGGATAATAATATTTTTCTAAATATTGGACAGTTTATCAGAAGGGGGGGCACAGGTAAAACAAAATCTCTGAAGGGGCGGGGGGGGGGCGCAGCAAAAAAGTTTGTATTTTTTTATTATGTATTAAGTATTTTTTTATTATGTATTCTGCTTGAGGCAGATGTATAAAAACGTGTTATTCTATAACCCGAGGGGCCTTACAATGTTTCCAGAAAGTTTTGTTGAAAAATATTGATGTTTGGACAAATTACTAGACATTGTTTCACCTGAGTGATTGCAATGACATAATACACGTTCATTCTCAGGGTCTTCATAAGCAATAATGGACACTACTCTCGATTTATTTTCTCAAAATAAGTATTTATAAATAAAATAATAGTTATTCATTCCATTATTATCAGTAATAAGGAAAAAAAAACTACCTTATACATTTAGTACAATAAATAGTATCTGCTTAACGCCACTCGTTCCTTGATATTTATAAATGTTGTAAAAACATATACAGTATATTAAAACACATGAGACAGAATAAATGTTCTAATGTTTGTCTCCGCCCTTTAGACACTAAATGCTCCTCTCAGTGACATCACATAAAACTATCAGGAAGTGAACATCACTCCCTCCCCTATCCATTGATATGTTTTTCAAGCCTGTACTGCAAAGTATGGTGGTCCTATAAGTCATCAAAATAAAGTACTTTTATCATCCTAGCAGCCCACTTCAGTATGATTGTGTTAACACGATCCCAGTCTAAAGGGTTAAACTTATATTTTAATAGTATTTGTTCTGCTAAAATATGTTTAGTGCTTTGAGAGGACCTGGTCTTGAAAGGAGCTGTATATGCACTGTTATTGTTGTACATCCCTAATTGTCATTTTTATAGAGGACTAAAATATACTGGTGACTAATTAAACATGCCATATACCTTGAGGCAGATTAAGAACAAATATGACAGGATAACAAAAGCAATGCAGATAAAAAATAAGCAGACTTTACAGGGTATAAAGCATTCCTTTAATGAAAATATTTGCTCTGGACAGCTGTGATGGTGAAAAGCAACAAAGCACACAAATTAGTTAATTGTATTGTAGATTAAACAGGTGCATTACTGTGCAGTCATAGTGACGATTCTACAGAAACAATCATCCATTAGACCAAAAGCTTTCCTGTGTCACTACATGACACAGTCAGATTCACTACTACAGTAACATGTACCCTTCCTTCTCACATTATGAAGCCTGGCTTTATCATTTCAACACTGCATGCATGCACAATCTACATTTCTTACAGGTAATTTAGCTTTAGTAAATGCTCAATAAACAGCTCTTCCATATACTGTTATCAAGAAGAACATATATATGTTTTTTTCCCCCCACATACTGTTTAGTATAGTTTGTTTTTTCAAATAACTTACCATCTGTAAAGGTCTTGGTGTCATTAACAATTATAAAAACACAATTAGAGTGTTCCTGTGTAAAAGCAGTCAACACACTGAACATATTTTCAACTGTTAATGTAACAAAACTAGTACCAAGTACATCATGAAGTTAAAAATCCAAAAGTGCATGCAAATGTTGTGTGCACCCCACTTTTCGATAAGTTCACTCTTCTGGACGGCTAGCTTCAATCTTGTATTTGTAACTTGTAAGTGTAACCCTGAACTGAACAATACTTAGCCTGTATCCAAACTTTTTACAACAAATTATGCAAATTCCACTTCAGCAAATCAGTTATTTGGTATTAATGTTTTTCAGATTTAAAAAGTTGTTGAAACATGCAATCCAATTTTCCTAATTAAACACAATTATGGGTCTGTGGTAGGGTGAATGATAGTAGAATGAGTGGAGTCTGGCCTCCCAACAGGTGGAGGCACAAAAGGCAGCTGCTCGCACGACCTCACCAAGATGGAGCATGCCTTAAGCATAGGGTCCTGTTGCGATGGCCATCTTGGGAAAGGCAGAAACACAGATGTTCCAGGTTGCGCTGATATCAAAACCGGGTTAGGTCACAAGCATAACCGAGTAGCGGTTGGCTGTGACTGATTGATAGAAGCGTGGCTTGGGGTACATAAGGGGACTGTGTGGAATAGCAAGAGATTCCTGGAAGTGGAGTCTGGTTGCGTGGTGTGCAGAGTACTGCAGAGAGAACCGACCATGTTGTTGTTATTGTGTCTCACGGGTGTTTCTAAAACCAGAGCTGAGCAGAGGATTGCTGGAGACCGGGGGACGACCACAGGATCGGTGATTACCCCTCAAGAATGGCATGAAAGATCGGGGGATTGAAAAGATTGTTGTTTTTGTAAATAGTGTGTGACACGAGCACCTGTGTGAACCCAATACACTATGTGCTTCATTAAAACTTGAGACTTGTGTTATTTCTTCCGTCACGCACCCGTCCCTCTCACAGCGTCATACGCACAGAGCTTCAACTCATGATTTATTTAAAAAATCCATTTTGATGAATTAATGTGATATTTATTAAACTGTTAAAAAATGCTTGGTAATGTGTTTAAGACCTCTGTATTCAGCATCTACTGTATGTTGAAAGAGAATTACCAAGAATATACAACAATGTATTTTACATTGTAGGCCCTTCATTTTGCTTCAGAACCATTACAAGTTGATCCCTCATTATGATGTAGCTGCCTACAGTGATAAGGAAAATTAGAGACCCAACACAAGCCAAATAAGCACCATTAGTTTATATACCTTTATTGTTTAAATGATTTGATACAGAACAGCTTACAATTCTGAATCTGAAGTACTGTACAATTTAATACAAAGGAAAGTAAAGTACCAACGCACAGCATGTGATGCTCTGTTCATGTGGCATTAACCAGTCTGATATGCATGTAGCAGCAGTGTGAGTTCCCTTTACATTAACACAGATTCTAAACTTCAACATTGATTTAATGGCAATTCATTGGTTACACAATCATCAAACTGACACCTTCTTGAGTAGAGAAAAGCAACAAGCATTTTTCTAAGAACTGTTAAAACGCAGTACAGTGAAGTGAAACAGCCACCTCCAAGCAGCCAGTCAACACCAAAGGTTTTGTTTTGCTTTTGTGGCGTGTATTTTCACAGTCAAGTGCTTAATGTAGTGATTGAATTATCTCCATTTGCAACTCGGGGAGGCGCCTGGGGGGGGGGTTTGTGATTAAAAATGAACATTTTTGAATATGCTTACTGTAAAAGCCCTGAGAGAGGAAATAAACATAAAAGGAGAAACAAACAAAATAATAAAAATAACAAAAAATTAGGTTGACATGCAAAACTAGTCTAAGATTCACCCATAGTTTAACACATGATACATTTCACAGTTTTTTTTTTATATATATATATTCGAGAAAACAAAATACATTTCTCAGTCAATCTAATAATAATGACAAAAATGTGACAAGACCACATGACCTACTAATATAGATAAAGGTCTAAATAAAGCTTAAAATCAACAGTGATTATTGCTAGCATGAGTCCCAGTTTGACACAGGGAGACTATTTTTTACCCCATTTCATCATTTCCTGTAATTTGTAAAAAAATATCTTGCAGCACGCACTTGATTAATGGCTTCTCCCCAGATTATTGGGCATGTAAATTTGGGAACGTATTAAATGAAAATACATCTACCCATCTTTTGATTAACATAGCTCATTTCAAAGGAAAATATATTCATCGCCTTTCCTTTTTTTTTTTTGGTTGGTGCCAGATTTATTTATTGCTGTGGGTGTATGAAAATAAGGAATTTCCTAAATGTCTGTTAGCCTTTTTGAGCCTTAAGCAAATTAGGATTCTTTTATTAAAAAAATAATAATAAAAAAAAAAATCACACCCAGCCTATTTTCTTACATAATTAATAACACTACAAAGGCAATGCACAGCTATAATACTGTACAGTGTACTAAATGTAGAGTGACAGTAGGATACATTTTTCAAGTACCAAACATAAACCCTTAAGTATAGTGTTCCTCCATGCTTTTTAAACAGAGCAAGATCCTGCTTACAGATTGCGAGCGTTGCAGAATCGTTTTTAAACAAACAAAAAAATTGGAAGACTTAAGAGTCCTCGCACATCCAGCCACCAGGTCAGCTCTACTTGAACAGATTCTGTTCATAAAGATCCTTAGTGGCTCCTTCCAGTGTCTCTGCTAAAAATCCCTCCCAAACTGCACATTTGGAACGCTGACCTGCTTGCAAATCCCTAAGCCACTGGCCATTGAACCCAAACACCCACCCAACCAACATAGTTTTTGTACAAAAAAAATGTATTATATCAGTGAACTAGAAAGACATGGTACATAAAGGCTAGGTTTTTTAAATGACATAACAGGCAAATATTGCCCACATTTCTCTGGTAACAGAGAATATCAAATTCTTACATTACTGAAAAAAGACATTAAAAAAAGAACAGATAGGCTGTGAATTGTAGATATTACATTATTAGGATTTTATTTTAAAAACACACCCCACCCCAACCCATTCAGTATATAAGTTTCATGAAAAAACTCTCTTTAGCAAAATGATTTCAATACTGAGAAATCCTCTTCCCTTCCATATACTGTTTTATTTGTTTTCCAGTTATGTGCAGTCATATTCAAGCCTTAATTTTGGAGCTCCAGACCAAAAAATAAACATTTGTAGCTTCAGTAGATTAAGAAAGGCTGCATATATATATATATATATATATATATATATATATATATATATATATATATATATATATATTTTTTTTATTTTTTTTCAATCACACAAAACAGGTACTGTAAATCATTCTTAATGCTTCAATAAGTTCATTTCTTTAGGAAAATTTCATAAAATGCTATATGAAAAAAAATGATATTCATAATATTTAATTTGATACAAAGATCTAGAAAAGTAGTAAGGCACTCCAAACAGAATATAGTCCACAGTATTTGACATAACATTTATGGCACTGTGTATCTACTCTTATTGCTAGTTGTAGCAGAAATAAAAGCAGTGCTTTCTGCATATTCACACAGGTATTGCAGTCACTCTACTTCCAAAAGCTGTGGTGCAGGCTCATTGGATGGAAGGATGTGATTTATAGTGGGCTTGCTGTGCATGTCCAGCAGATCTTGAATGAAGTTGCTTGGTGTCTCAGCGGCAGACTTGGTTGCAGACTCACTCTGACCTTGCCCCATTTCTCCCTCCTCCTCCTCCTCCTCCTCCGCCTCCCCCTCTTGCTCCAAGGATTTCTCGGCCTTAGGTGAAGGCTGGCTGGCGGTGGTGGTGGTGGCAGTCGAGGTGCCTGTAGGCGGCTCATCCAGGGTAGTAATGCTGGTGATGATCTCGCACTCGTTCTCAGAGGGTGGGCTGGTGCCACTGTGTGCCGACTCGCTCTCGCTACCGGCCCCCTCCTCTTCACTCCCGCGCATCTTCTGGTGGATGCGCTGGTGTCGCACCAGGCTGTGCTTCAATGTGAAAGTGCGCTCACACGTCTGGCACCTGTAGGGTCTCTCACCTTGAACAATAACGAAGGAACAGTGTCAGCAGGGAGGGTGACAGGCTCAGCACAGAAGGCCTGCTGCTTTGTCTCTACTTTATTGTTATTTGTGTAATAAGTACGGGAATCTTTGGGATTAGGAGCCTCTATTGGCTTCCTAACTTGACCTATATTGTGCTTTATGTTCTGGTTCAACTCACTAAAACAGGAAAACAGGGTCACTTTTCATTAGGACTTATGAAAAAAACCAGAAATGTTTCCACTAAATTAATAAATACATTATATGAATTATATTGATGCAACTGTATGTTTTTGGAATTTCTGATAATATTTGAATATTTTCTTTACCTGTATGAGATCTCATGTGTCGTGTCAGATCCTGCAGGGACCAAAACCGCTTGTTACACACATTGCAGATTTTCTTCCTCTTGTCTGCCTTATTTGTTCCTCCGGCCCTGCTTGTCTTTGGTTCCTTCTGGTTGCTGCTATCTTCGTCGCTCTTATCGTCATTTGCTTTCTCTGCTGGCGAGTCATCCTCCGAAGCGCTCTCCGCACAGCTGATGTTCTCCTCACTTTCCCGTTCAGCTCCAGAGATGCTTTCCTTTGTTCTTTCCAGGCTCTCAGCTTCCTTCTCCCTGAATGTATCTGTCTCCTGAGCCACATTGTCTGTAGCAGCCTCAGCAGATTTCCTGGTTATTTTTCTCCCACTCCTGCTTTCACCCTGACCCTTGGCTGAGTGCACTTTCTCATGGCGGGTCAGTGTAGCAGCAAATTTGAAGCTCTTTCCACAGCTGCCACATGTGTGCTTTCTATCATCTTGGGAGCTGCAGCCACCACTCTGGTCTCCTTCAGACAGCTTGAAGTCAATCAGCTTGCTTGCAAAATTCAAGTCCAGGCTTTTGTTGCTTTGGGTGTCATCTTCTGGGTCCTCTGTCTGGGGTCTGGGCTCGGTCTCCATTTCATCAGGCTCTTGCTCTTCAACAGCAACGTCCTTCTGCTCATCCTTGTTTTCTAAACTTCCTTGCAGAAACTCTGCCGGCTCCTTTTGACAAGTGGTCAGATCAAGCACATCTTCTGATGTCAATTCTGGTTCCGAATTGCTCTCTAAAACAACATGATAAGATTAATCAAAGATCTTTTCCACAAATTATAATGACTAACGTTGCTTTTTACATTTCTATTTGAATTGAATTACTTAATATCTAATTCACTCCACTAGAGGGCAGCATATACCTACATAATGTAATATCTCAGCGTGCTTGTGAAACATTGCTTCTATACACTGGGACAATAATTCCATAGCAATATTATTTTATTCATATGACTAAATAAAAAAAAAATTCAAGTCTTAAACTTCAAAGGCTCCAACATTTAAACATTTGTGAAATCTCAAAGAATTGGAAACACATTTTATATTTCAGGTAAGATTTACTGTTTTTTTATTATTATTACTTACAGTACTTCAATAAACATTGGTATCTTGCAGCTTAGCCTGTACTTGGGGAGAGGATTTCATGCAAACAGTAAACTTGACCTGCTTACCATGTGTTTTTGATAAAGGAGCCTTTGGTATTAATGGTAGGTTTTTAAAGTGTTATTTACCTGCACTTTCTTGTGATCCTTCATCATCAACTTTAGATTTGGGGATCACGCCATTTCTTCTCAATGAGCGATTGGCAACTCCATGTTTACGCAAGAGGTGGCGCTCACAGTTAGACTTGGTGGAAAAATAGGCATCACACTTTGGACAGGGGTAGGGCTTCTGGCCTACAGCACAAGAAAATGAACAGATTATAAATGTGACCACTGTCCACTGTTACATATCAAAATAAAACACATTAAAAAAAATAATAAAAAAAAGAGAAGATCAATGATTGTAATATGCAATTTCTCGAAAGCTACTACTTTGTGACCCTGACAAAAATCTACTGAATTTTGTCTTTAGGCCTCTGAAGGCCTTAGGGCACTTCACACTTACCCTGTGGGTGTCTCACTTTCATAGGTAAAAAGGAAATACATAAATACTTGTTGGAGAAATTACAATGATGGATTAACGAATCCCTGATCATGCCCAAACATTTGGTAACATTTGGTATGGACACTAAGAGCAGCAGAGGGAATGATGTGAACATTTTGAACGTTTACCTCACACAACCCTATGTGGTTAGCTATTGTGTAGTAGATTGACCCTCTTTCACGTGTTTGAGAACGGCCCATAAACACAGCCACAAAGTTCAACTTTTGAGTTGCTGTGCACTTTGAACACTCTGTAGATAATGTATTAGTTGTAAGAGGCCTTTCTTTGGTTAATTATTTATGATAATTACTACTTAGACAGAGAACTCTGGTAACATTTTGAGTGTTTCTTAACTTCATGGCATATTTCTTCATCTTCAGCAACTATTCACTCAAATGAAAATAATGTAAAATCTCATTCAAGACATGCTTGTTTCAAAACCATTCGGAACGGCAACACAGATATACCCAGGTTAACACATTTTCAAAAACCTTACTAATCAAAATCCAGAGGGTGCCAGTCGCCTGGGGACAGCAATACACCAAACCGCCTATGCTGTTTTATTAGAAAAAAGAAAAGGGTGCTACCTACCATCATCATAAAGACAAATCAAAGGTTGTGGAGACCTAGGGTATTTTGTATTATGTTGTGAACATACAAAGAACAAGGCATTATGTTAACAAGGAGTTACCATACCTGTATGAGTCAGCATATGGCGCTGCAGCGAGCTGGCCCATGGAAAGACTCTGGGGCAAAAGGGGCAGGTGATCTTCTGCAGGGAGTTGGAATAGGCGTTCTTCTTCCCTTTCATAAGCTTTTCATCTGGCACCTCCTTCTCATCCTCGCTGCTCATATTCCTGTCCATCTCTTCTTTGATGTCTGAGGTGCACTGCAGATATGGGCTGAATTTATTGGTATCAGTGGTTGCAAGCATCTTCTCGATGCTGGCAAACTCTCCACTGGACTCCAGGTCCACCACATTGGTGCTGGTGGCTTTGGGTTTGTTTCTTGTTGCTCTCTTTTTGCCCCTTTTCCTAGACATGCACAGTGTGGAGTCATCCTGGGAAGCATGTGGGCTTTTGGCCACTAGACTGGGATCATTAGGCGCATCAGAGTTCACTAGAGTGACTGAGAGCAGTCCCTTCAGTTTTGCATTTCTCTCTGATCCTGGGGTGCCATTGACTGCATTGGAACTGGCAGCGGGAGCTTCTCTCTTCAGGAGGGCAGGAGCAGAGGACACAGAGGAGATGATTTGAGCTATGGAAGCCAAGGGGGGTAACTCCTTTGACACGGCAGGCTTAGGCGGCAATGGCTTGGGCCTTATTGGCCGTAGCAGGTTGGAGCTGTTGAGCGCAGCCGAGGAAGTCATGGGAAGAGGGAGCTGAAATGAGGCTTGTAAAGTGGCTTGAGAATGTTTCGCCACCATGCGTTTGTCCAGGTCGCTTTTCCCTAGGAAGACTGTGGGGGATGTGAAGAGATTGTCAGTCACAGGCGATGGCTGCTCTTTCTTAATCTCTGTTGGTGATTCTGCTGTCATTTTACCAGCGTTCTTTGGGATGGAGAGGTCAATAGGCTCCATGGAACCCTCATGGAACCGGGAGAGCTGGGGCAAGTGAATGCTGCTCTCCTGCTGAATGGTAACAAATCCAGAGCTTTTGCTCTTGTTGGAAAAATCCAGAGGCTGGTCCAGGTCTGCAGAGAAGCAGCTCACAGGCTCAACCTTGATAGGGCGTGGGATAAAACCACCAGAAACCAGTCCGTTCTGAGGAAGAGGGTAGGATGACTGCTCACTGGGGTTGGGGTTAGGTGCGGGGGACCCAGCCTTGTTCACTTCAGCAGTCGGATCCGTCGTAGCGATGTGGTCCTCAATCTCTTTTTCTTGAACTTGAGGGTGTTGCTTGAGGAGGTGGTGAATACAGTTCCTCTTGGCCAAGAAGGCAGCACCACACTCTTTACACTCAAATGGCTTCTTCTGACACCCGTTATGGGTCCTCATGTGGATCTGCAGAGCCCGGTAGTTCTTTAGGTCGTTCCCGCAGTACCGGCAAGCAGTCTCAGGGACGGTGCACATAGTCTCAGGCAGGTCAGTTGTGGAGCAGGAGACATACTCAATGTTCTTCTCAATCTCCTTGCGCGTGACCTTCATATGCTTCTTGCGTAGGTGCCTCTCACAATTTGCTTTGACACTGAAGGGGTAGTGGCAGATGCGGCAGATATAGGGCCTCTCTCCACTGTGGGTACGCAGGTGGCGGATGAGTGTAGCCTTGTCGGGGGCAATGTAGTCACAGATGTTGCACTGGTAAGGCGAGATGCCCAGGTGATAGCGGATGTGAGCCCTGAGAACACCAGAGAATGCAAAGACCTGGTCACAGACGTGACACGGGTAGACGCCTTTCCTTACAAATGAGCCCTTCTTGCTGGCTGTCTCTGCCGTGATGGCTTCCTCACTCACTTCCTGCTTGATTTTCCTCTCAACTTCCATAGGCATTAGGGCATCGATGATGTTGTCCTGTTCTAGCTGTGTCTTCATCTCTGTGGGCTCTGTCTTAAGCTGCAGCTGAGAGGAGTTGGGTTCTTGCCCTGGCTGGTGCTGCAGGCTCTGGTTGCTGGAGGAAGACTCCACTGGGCTCTTAAGGAGTTGGAGGGGTGGAGGGGGTAGGCTAGGACTGATGCAGCCTGGTGAGGCCTGCTGGGCATTCATGAGAGGGGGCGGAGTGGAGATTGCCACCATCGTACGGGGGGTCACCAAAGGCTTTGGCTTCAGAGTTGGCATCTGCTTATAGATAGATTGTGTCAGAGTGGGAGGGGCCTGGGAGAGAGGGGGAAGACTGGTATGTGTAGGTGCAGAGGAAGATATCTTGAGGATCTGTTGGATGTCAGCCAGTTCCACCCCTGACTCAATGGAGATGGGCTTGACCACTATATTATTATCGGGATGGATGATGAAGCCCTTTTGAAAGGGCTGCAGCGACAGAACTTTCATGTTGTTCTGAGCGAACTGTGACAGGAGAGGAAGGTTCATCCCGGTGGCGCAGTTGGCCTCCTGAGGTAGGTTAGACTTGGGTGGTTCAACCCGTATTACTTTGATATTCTCCAGCTCAGCACACATCTCGTCCTCCTTGGCTGGTTTCACTTCCGAGATGTGCTGCAAACCCAGAGATGCCATGAAACTCTTCTTTTCCTCTTGAGCTGAAGAGTCCTTCTTGGGTTTGGTTTTGTCTTCTTCTTGAGGTCCTTTATGGGTTTCCAAGTGGAGGCCGAGGGCTGATTGCAGGGGGAAAGCCTTATTGCACGTTTCACAAACAAACCGGTGGAATTTGCTAGTGCATCTTCTCAGGTTTGTTTCGCACCAGACCTGTATATAAAAAAAAATAACCAAGACAAGACTTAAAAACAGAAACAGTACACAATGTTTTCGCCAAAAACGTATGGGGATGTTTTGGAGTGATGGGAATTGTCCTGGTAATTGGTACCTGGGCGATGTTTGGAAATTTCCGACAGGAGAAGTCAATGAATGCCAGATCATTGAAGCCCACTGGAAGCAAGGGGTTGTTCTGGATGAACGGCTTGCCTGAAGGGTCTGTGGGGAGCTGCTTGTGGATAACGACATTATGTCGCAGCAGACCACGATGGGTACGGAACGTGATGCAGCACAGGTCACACCTTGAACAAAAGAAAAGGCATTTTTCACCATTACTCCCTTAGAATAAATAATAAAAAAAAAAACATAATTTCAGGCCTATTTGTAGAGCCATTTAAATTTGTTGTAAAATGGTTTCTCGTGGTTTTGGGAAGTCCCTATCATTGAACTTATATATTGGTTAATGGAGTTTGATAACAATGCGAATAATAATGCACATTAAAATATACAAATTCTTTCATTTTTGGAACAAGACCAAATAAAAAACATGATATATATATATATATATATATATATATATATATATATATATATATATATATATATATATATAATATATTATATATATATATATATATATATATATATATATATAATTTTGTACACATATAATAAACATTTAAATCTTAGTACATTTAATACATTTACAAATAATACACTAGGCATTGTTAAATAATCTTTAAAACCGACATAATAGGATTTAGGTGCAGTTGGGTGCTGATAACAAAATATGAATAACAACAACATCTCTTGTTGAAGCAACAGTTAACAGTTATTTCAGAATTTATTTTGCACCCTGAACCTTGTACTGATTAGAATGTGTGACAAATTTTAAAAATAAATCTGAGCTCAGACTTCTAAGAACTTAAATTAAACTAATACTGCTTTGCAGATCCACAGCAAACATCTCAATCATCAAACCCACATAGGTTTCTCTTTGCTGATTATCTACAAAGGCATGACCTATCTGTAAGACATTCTTCGATAACACACACACACAAAAAAAAAACGGTTTCAGTTTTTCTAAGCAAGTATCTCCTTTTATCACTCATTATTGTTCAAGTGCTTATTATACTAAGACTTTATATACAGCAGGCTTTTCACAGAGACCAGCATTTGTAGTGATAACCTAGTCAACTCTGCCGCCACTAATCTTGTATTCATTAAGTGTTGAAAGAGGCAACTGTGTAATATATATCACACAGCCTCTCTTGTCACACTGCTACTTATGGGGATATGAATAGGTGGCTCTAGCACTTTCATCTGTTTTATCTTCACTGTCACTTCACTATGTCTTGGCTCTGCCTCTATTGTGTCTAGCAATTGTGTACAATCCCATTAGCGTGCTTAATTGGTACAAATCAGTAGAAATTAGTCTACGGGAGACGTGTGGGTACAGTATGTGTCTTTACTGAGTTGCACATAGGTTGGTATGTTTGTATACCATCAAGCTTCTTGATGGATGAGAACATATGTGTTTTAATCCCATCCTATACATATAGGAAGAAAAAAAAACAGTGCAGTATTTCAATAGTTAGTGTCCAAATAAAAAATCTTAAGACATTTAAAAAGAAATGTAACTAAGAAAAACTGTATTGCACATTAAACTTAAGTCTTAAACCTGATTTCTCACAGCCAGTTCGGAAGCAACTCAAGACACCTAAAACTCAACAAGGCACTCCCAAAGCTGCAGCTAAAGTGTGGCCTTGTCTTGGCACTGGGCTTGGTCAGAGGACAATGGAGGTCATTGTAAAGCCAATCCACCTCCTGTGGGATGCAGTAACAGCAGCCACCTCCTTAGCACTCACAGAATTAGGCCACCTCAGTCAGGCCTGTCACTTCCAATTAGCAACATACTTGTGAAACATCAGATTACTGAATGAACAAAATGCTAATATTCTTGGCACATGCACACACACACGCACACACACACACACACACACACACACACACACACACACACACACACAGTCATTACAAGTCTTGCCTAACAAACACACAAAAGGTTATTTTGTTTGTACTGACAGTCTTAAAGAGAAGTCATGACAGAAGTTTACTTTAAAAATGGTATGTGCTGGTAATTGTTTTTTATTGTTTTTTTGGACAAGAAGACTTGCCTGTGTCAAAACAGTCTAAATTTGTAGATGTTTGTGGATGGCGAGGTAGGCCTCAACAGCAAAAACCCTGAGAAGTTATTAAAAGTATTAATCAGTACTGTTACTTGCTTCTCACAATAAATGCTCAAATTATAAAATAAAAAAAAACAATAAAACACCTCACCAATTATACTGCGTGCTGTATAATGTATCAATGTATCAACACGTAAAACTATTTACCTATTCAAGTATGCATTAGCTAAAGCCTGTAGCTACTTAACTATAGAATTTAACATGGGGGATTACAGTTATCAAAAGCAAACTTGACTATTTTCATTTACTAACTGCACTCAGTTTAGAAATCCGATCTTGGAGGTTCTCTGTAACTGAAGAACTTGCAGGTGACAGCCACCAGCGTGCAATAAGATGCAGACACTTGCCATACTGTCCACCAGAAGCTTGTTTAAAATCAATCTTCATTATACAAATTATAGAATAGGCATACTATCCAAACATATCAACATAGTTATTTTACTGAGGACAATGTGGTCTCCTTTGGCTTGCTGGTCAAATATCTTTTATAAGCAAACAGCCATCTACTACAGTCTACATGGACTTGAAGTGTTGGGTGTGGGGAAACTAAATACAGGACCTTTAGGAGTAAGCATCTTCACATTGTTCTTTGTTTTACCAACAGCTGATAAGCCCCCTCCTCCCAATGATTTTAGTGTTTGCACCAATTACAGTTTATTGAATGTACCAGTTGGGAGATCATGGATAAACTGCAAATGTTTAACACCTGGTGCAAACAACTTCTGCTTTTTAAATGTACTCCATGTATAAGTATTGACATACTTTAAAAAAAAAAAAAAACTGTAGATATACACTTAATTGTGAAAGGAGCCGTCACCCTTGAATGACTATCCAGGAGTCTCCACAAATGCCCAAGAACTTTAGACCAATGGATTGTTACTATTTATTTTAACTAGGACGCCACCTTGCCACTTTTTATCCAGAACTAAAATACACTTCAAATGGTAACCAGAAAAATTATTACTGTAATCATTACTGTAATAGTACTGTAATTAGAAAAAAATAAATGAAATGTTTGGTAATTATTTGTGTGCCTTTCAGATACATGAAGTGGCATCAGTTTTTTTTATTGACATTTCAACTTCTGTTAACAAGATTTCTCTTAAAAGTGCTCTGTGAAATTATCTTTATCTCTATCCATCTATTTTTAAACCCCTTTTTTAATAAAAAAAAAAAAATTCCAAAAAGGTTTCCCTTCTGCTCAAGAGCCAGTTTAACATATCCCTATTTAATTAAAAAAGGAACTTTAGTGTCAAAACACCTAAGGGAGGAAAAGACCAACAAAACCTTGTCTTGATCTCTGTGGAGTGTTAGAAGTGTGCAGTGTGCACCAAGTTTGAAGATAAACCACCCTTCCAACTCATCCTTCTGAACAAACACTAAACAGCTGCACTAATCTCTCCCAGTTGTGAGCTGTAGGAAGCTTCCTTACTGTCTGCTAATTCACTCCTACCCCCCCCCCCCCCCCCCCGTGCCGCCCCCACCCTCTACCTCTTTCCTCAACCAACCACAGTACACTGCTTAAATCCACCGAAGAGGACGGAAGCCAAACACTGTTAGATACAGAAAGATGCAGTCTGAGCATGCTTTTAGAGACTGAATCACAAAATGGAAGTTGCAAGGGGCTGTGTCATGTTACAAAGCACTACAGTGCAGTGTAATACTAGTTATACACAACAGAAGGCCAAGGCAGAACACTCCTACGTACAGCAGAATAGTTGCCTCATTTTTTTATTTTTTTTTCTATTTAAGTACAGCTCGTTTTTTTTTTGTTTTTTTAATATGCTGAGAGTCTACTGGAACAAAGTTTTACAGCCTTCTGCTTAACCATCACTTGTCAGTATACTGTTCAGAAATTACAAAGGGCAATTAAAAGAGGTCAAAGGGTGCTAGTAAAAGTGAGTAATTGCTTTTCTTTTTTATAAATAAGTTAAATCTGTTTTTTTTTTATTTCACTTAGCTTACTCTGCCCCCCCCCCCCCCCCACACACCGTAAAACAAAATCCCATAATTTAGAGTGACATTGCATCCTTCACAAGCAGGAATGCTTTTATTTTTGTCTCCTGGCAACCATGGAACCACCCACTTATAAAACATGCTTATCTGATACTGTACCACAAGTACACCAAAGTAAAATCGGTTGTGTTGCTCAATTATTAATAGGATAGATGGATATGTCTAACTGTTATTTGCTCAATTCCAATCTCAAAGGTAACCAGAATACTACACACCATGTTAAGGAGTTGTAATACCAACATCGTTAATATGCATAAAGGGCAACAAAAAGTACACTAAAAACTCAACTTTGTTTATTTAAGGGCAGTTTACCAGGGTACTGAACTGATATAATTATATACAGTATAATATACAGTATGCACTATATTCAAAATATTTAGAATAACACTGTCCATAACAATGTATTTATTTCCAGTTAACGTTACATCCGCCTGAATATATAGATACTGTGGGGTGGTTATGAATGTTATATAAACAGGACCTGCTTGCCTGGCTACCTTGCTTTTATAATGTTACTATACTTGGCTAAACCTTTTTAGAGTTATATATATATATATATATATATATATATATATATATATATATATATATATATATATTTAGTGCCAACCCCCAGTATGCAAAGCTTGCATGCATTTTTTTGCTCTTTTCTTTTGCCTTCTTTTGAATAGCCTGGGAACAACATGCCCTGCAGCAAGAGACAGGTTCTGCAACTCTGTGCTGACATGCTGAAGCAGCTCTCTCCCCGTCACTTATCTCGTTCACACCGCCCTTCCCACAGCTCTCTCAAGAGTACACTCTGGAAAGCACAGTGTGACCTCATTGTTAGTGCTGGGGAGGACTAGGGAGCCAAACATGACTGCATTTCAATCCCACCTTACTTTGCCATTTCTGGCATTGGTGTGTGATTATCCACACAGTTCTAAACAAAACTATGAAGGTAGTTGAGAAGGTTGTCACCTCATAAGCTAAAAAAAATCAGATCTACAGCATAGGTAAATTTAGCAGTTAAACAAGAAAACCTATTGACACTCCAGTATTCTTTCCCCATGTATGTTTCATAAATAACAATGACATTACTAAAAAAAAATATCAAAAACTAATCTCTGCAACAAAATGTCATGTTTTATATAGTAATGACAAACAGCACATTTGCATAAATTAACTGCACAAGGACAAGTCTTAGTTTCCTTTGGCATTTAATGATAACAACTATAAAAGAAGATGAGCTTCAAGTGAAAGTTCTGGCAGGTATGCAAATTGGAAATCTGCAGAAACATGCCATCCCAAAGGATATTCTGAAGAAGCCGGTATCTGTTCCAAATTTCCCTTTCCTTCCCATAGCACTCACTATTCTTTATTAGCTTTGAAATATGACCCCCAGGTTTTACTATGACCTTAATTAGATGTACAAAAAGGTGGCGAATTAAGTGGATACTATAAAAAAAAAGCTAAAAAATAAGCTAGTCAACATTGTAATGGGAGTTTTTAATACCATACCAGATAACTCACAGGTTTTGAAAACTATTCTCATGTTATGGAAAACTGCCATTTGGAGGATTCAGCATCCAAGACACACTATATTTAGCAATGTACGCCAACGCTGGGATCTCTCTGAGCAGCCAACGTCCAGGGGTGTTGAGCATGTGTTTGGCCATTCCTGTTGCTCAATAAAGTGGCTGTGCGTGCCAGCTAGGGGGCGTAGTTTCTCTGTCGCCCCTTACCAGCCAGGACTGAAACTACAATCTCTGGTCTTAACAAAGTAATTTATGGGAAGCTTTGTCCAAGATGAACAAAGAGCGACGTGACCAGTTTACCTTGCTCGTTCAAGTGTTACCTTACCTGGGTGTGGTATCAGGATGAGTCTCCATGTGCGTCTCTAGCCCATATTTGCATATAAATGTCTTGAAGCAGATGGGACAGTGCAATAATTCTTTGTCTGCTTTAGTTTCTTGCTCGTCAGCGAGGCTCTCCCCTGCCACCTTTAGGGAAAATGGAAACATAGTACAACTTTAGCATCCTTAGTGTTGTGCTTCTAAATGGTCCCTTTCATTTGGCAAAGTAAAGAATACTCTTCTAAGCTACAGGTTTTGCATTTCTTAACATGACTATGGGGGGCAGCATAACACAAAACACACACACCAAATATACAGTGCCTTGCATAAGTATTCACTCCCCTTGGACTTTTCCACATTTTTTAGTGTTACAACCTGTAAGACATCATTACAGATTATCTTTCTTTTATTTCACTGCTAAGAAAGGTGTAGGAAGGAAAACCGAATGGGGAGAGCTCACCTCACCTCATCCCAGTTCAACAACCCCTACTGGTCAGGAGCCCAGCAAAGCCAGGCGGAGGAGGAAACATTTGAATTGGCATTTCAAAATTTGGGTAGAAAAACAAAAGTGATTGATGAACTTGGAATTTTCTTGTTTCAAAAAAGTATTACTCAAGAGGAATGCTTTGAAAATATGCCATTTTAAACTGTACGTGAACAGATCTATCAAACTATCTGCCTAAAAAGTATTCTGTTTTTTTATTCTTCAATTATTAGGCATACCGCATTGTTTCTGTTATCTTTAATGCAATAAATGACCCAAAATTACACTTCATTTTTTTATATTGCACTTTATAGTACACTAGAATGTATTTGTACATATTATTCTGGTTGTGGCACCATCCCTATGGTGTAGTCTGGCTACTGGTCAAATTAGTTCAATTATTTTTATCTCTTCTCCATTTTGTTGACTAAACCAACCAACATCTGCTATTTAAAGGAACCTGGTATCAAGCACTTTGGGGTAAAATTTAAATATATAACAACCCATTTCACTAAAGAAAAATTTGACTGTTTCTTTCAGTGCTGCTGTTGGCTGTATGTCCTGCCTGTCAGAAGCCCCATGTTATTGAATCGGATTAGGTCTAGATTTTATGATCATTTGGAATTTAGCGGTATATATATACTGTGTATATATATTTTCCACATTTTGTCGTGTTACAACCTGGAATTAAAATGGATTTAATTGAGATTTTTACCATTTGATTTACACAACATACTTAACACTTTGAAGGTGCAAAATATTTTTTATTGTGACACAAAAGTTAATTAAACAAAAAATAAGACATTTGTTGGTTGCATAAGTATTCACCCCCCTGAGTCAATACTTGGTAGAAGCACCTTTGGCAGCAATTACAGCTGTGAGTCTTTTTGGGTAAGTCTCTACCAGCTTTGCACATCTGGATCCTGCAATTTTTGCCCATTCTTCTTGGCAAAATTGCTCAAGCTCTGTCAAGTTGGAGGGGGACCGTTGGTGAACAGCAATTTTCAAGTCTTGCCACAGATTCTCAATCGGATTGAGGTCTGGGCTTTGACTGGGCCATTCTAAGACATTCAGGTTCTTCTTTTTAAACCACTCCAGTGTAGCTTTGGCTGTGTGTTTAGGGTCATTGTCCTGCTGGAAGGTGAACCTCCGCCCCAGTCCCAGGTCTCTTGCAGACTGAAACAGGTTTTCCTCTAGAATTTCCCTGTATTTGGCTCCATCCATCTTGCCCTCAATCCTGACCAGTTTCCCAGTCCCTGCCGATGAAAAGCATCCCCATAACATGATGCTGCCACCACCATGCTTCACCATGGGGATGGTGTTCTCAGGGTGATGAGCAGTGTTGGCTTTGGGCCACACATAGCGTTTTGCGCGAAGGCCAAAAAGTTCAATTTTGGTCTCATCAGACCAGAGAACCTTTTTCCACATGTTTGCTGTGTCTCCCACATGCCTTTTGGCAAAATCCAAACGGGATTTGATATGGGTTTTTTTCAGCAATGGCTTTCTTCTCTTCTCTTCCATAAAGCCCAGCTTTGTGGAGCATCCGGGTTATAGTTGTCCCATGGATGGTTTCTCCCATCTCAGCTCTGGATCTCTCCAGCTCCTTCAGAGTTACCATAAGCCACTTGGTTGCTTCTCTGACTAATGCCCTCCTTACCTGGTCACTGAGTTTTGGTGGACGGCCTTCTTCTAGGCAGAGTCACGGTTGTGCCATATTCTTTCCATTTTTTAATAATGGATTTAACGGTGCTTCGGGGGATGTTCAAAGTTTGGGATATTTTTTTATAACCCAACCCTGACTGGTGCTTCTCCAGAACTTTATCCCGGACTTGTTTTGATAGCTCCTTGGTCTTCATGATGCTGTTTGTTTAGATATGCTCTCTAAAAAACTCTGGGGCCTTCCAGAAACAGGTATATTTAATCTGAGATCATGTGACACTTTAATTGCACACAGGTGGACTCCATTCAACTAATTATGTGACTTCTGAAGGCAATTGGTTGCACCAGAGCTTATTTAGGGGTGTCACAGCAAAGGGGGTGAATACTTATGCAATCAAGACTTTTCAGTTTTTTATTTGTAAATAATTTAAAAAAATATGTAGATTTTTTTCCCCACTTCGACATTATGGACTATTTTGTGTAGATCAGTGACAAAAAATCCTAATTAAATCCATTTTAATTCCAGGTTGTAACACTACAAAATGAATACTTATGCAAGGCACTGTACAAATGCACTTTGATAGATATAAATACACACACACACACACACACACACACACACACACTTGCAGTCATTCCCACAGCAAGACAAGAGTTTTAGCTGGAGGCTTTTAATTAAAATGTATTCCTAACAGGAACTTGTAGTGCTGGCAGAAGTAAAGACATCTCTACCATACACAGATTTTGTTTTTGCATAAAAAAAGATATAACAGAATGTAGGCATGAAAATTAAATAGACAAAGCCTTTGAACTCATTAAATGACGGTCATTTCAATGGGGGCTATACAGGGAAAACAAGGAATGACCATGAAATAGATATACATAGTTAAAAAGGACTAAAAACATTTTTTAAATCCTGACTGTGTCTAAATGTTTTCAATTATATTTTTGATGGGTCATTTGACTAAATTAACTAACTTAACACTAAAAAAGGTCCTGCTGTAAAAACTGAAAGTAACCAACTGATAAACACGGGAAAGGTCTGGTTTCTGCTCCCAGTTACAATGCGGCGAACAAAAGCCACCCACCTTCTTGTTTAGTGGCTCCTCCTCCTTCACAGGCTCCCCCTCGTGGCTCAGCTTCCTCTTGGCTGACAGCCTCCTGCGTTTCATTGGAGAGGGGGGGCTGGGGACTGCAGTGCTGGGGTCCTTCACATGGATCTTCATGTGCCTGAGAAAAAAAAAATAATAATAATTATTAAAAATCATCAATATCGGAAGTTCTCTGTGATGTTCCACAGGGCTCCATTCTAGGTCCCTTGCTGTTTTCATTATATATGGTACCGTTAGGTGACATTATCCACAGACACAGAGTGAACTTCCATTGCTATGCCTATGATACCCAGCTATATTTGTCCCTAATGCCTGGGTGTTATTAGCCACTTGCCTTACAGACATCAAGCATTGGATGTCACAGAATGTCCTAATGTTGAATTCAGATAAAACAGACGTTATGCTAGCGGGATCACATAACCAACTAAAAGGAAATGTGGGACTACATGAGCTCGACCCTTACAGTCTCTCATCAAAACTTAAACTAGAAATTAAGAGTTTGGGGGTCATCTTTGATCCTGATCTCTCATTTCAGACTCATATTTGGGAAGTTACTAAAGTATCTTTTTACCATTTGAGAAATACAGCCAAACTTAGACCAATTATTTCCGTATCTGATGCCGAGAGACTAATGCATGCCTTTGTTTCATCTAGAATTGATTATTGTAATGTACTTTTATCTGGTGTCCCAAAACGTGTGGTATCCCGCTTACAGCTTGTTCAGAATACCGCTGCTAGAATTCTGACTAAAACCAGGAAAAGTGAACATATTACCCCTGTTTTGGCCTCTTTACACTGGCTCCCTGTGCAGTATAGAATTACTGTTAACTTACAAGGCCCTGAATGGATTAGCACCTAGTTATTTGCAGGAGTTATTGACCCCTTATCTTATAAAACGCACTCTCTGAGATCACAAGTTGCGGGGCTGCTGGTTATTCCAAGGGTCAACAAAAGCAACACGGGAGGTAAGACTTTTTCTTGTAGAGCTCTAAATTATGGAATGTTCTGCCTTTGTCAGGGAAGCTGAGAATGTTATGAATGAAGACTGAAAACACACTTTTATTTATTATTTTCTCCCCAATTTGAAATGGCCAATTATTTTTAGGCTTAGCTCACTGCTACCACCCCTGCGCTGACTCGGGAGGGCGAAGATGAACACACGCTGTCCTCCGAAGCGTGTGCTGTCAGCCGACCGCTTTTTTTCACACTGCAGACTCACCATGCAGCCACCCATGAGCTACAGCGTCGGAGGACAACGCAGCTCTCGGGCAGCTTACAGGCAAGCCTGCAGGTGCCCGGCCAGACTACTGGGGTCGTTGGTGCGTGGTGAGCCGAGGACACCCTGGCTGCCCCCTGGAAGCTCCCGTCCTTGGTTGGCAAAGGAATAGCCTGGACTCGAACTTGCGACGTCCAGACTATAGGGCACATCCCGCACTCCACGCGGAGCACCTTTACTGGATGCGCCACTCGGGAGCCCCGGCTTTCTTATCTTATAATGGCTTTTAATGTAACTTTAAAATTGCTTTTTTCGTATTACTATGTGTAGACTGTTATTTAAATGGTCTGACTGTGGCAGTTGTATGTGTGACATGCTATACAAATGTATTGTGGTTTGTTCTTTTTTTTCTGCTATGTATTTGTACAGTGCTTTGCAATACTTTTGTATACAAAGTGCTATATAAATGCAATAAATAAATAAAATAAATAAATAGAACCATATTCCAGCAGTTTCCCTGTCATTCCCAAACATCTCCATGACCAAATTTGATTATTTAAACAATGAATTATGTCAAAATATTTGGCTCTAAAGTGTTAAACATTAGCAGTGATCTGGTTACTTTAAATGTAAATGTAAAAGTAAGTTAAGTAGATGACAGCTAGGTAATTAATGTATTCTTTAGGGCATTCAATACATTATTCCAGAAAAAAATGTTCTCCAAATCATTTTCTCTTCAGGATTTTAAGGTAAAACCATGATAGTTAAACCATCACTATACGTCAGTTATAAACCTTAGTAAGACAATGTTTATTTCAGTCTGGAATATAAAGCGTATATGAGCTGCTATTAAAAATACTTTATCCTACATGCTATAGTTGGGCATTTCAGCAGTTTTCCCTGAATTATTATAGAGAGGTGAACAGCGGAAAATGGCAGAGTACATTAAGAGATGCTGAAGAGGCCTTTTCATATGTATTTTTGGTAATAAAAGGTCCTAGCAGGCTGAGCACATGCTAAAGTGAGGGTTAGGTTACTCGGTGTAGCTATGAGCTGCCTGAAATAGAAATGTCAGTAGTCCACTTGTATCACTACACTCCACTCTTTCTAAAGTGCCTTTTTTCTCCCCAGAGGAACTAAAAGAGTACGTCATATATTTGTTTAAGCTAAACTATACCAGATTGAGAACCATGCCAACACAGCTTATAAGAACATTTTCACAGAACAGCAACTAAACACAGGGAATTTGCTACAGCTGATGATTAAGCTGCTGCCCATCTACCACATGCAACTTCCTACCATCTATAAAAGTGAAAATAACAGCTTTCAAACTGTGATTAAAAAAATAACATCCTTCTCTGTAAGGTCTGTATAGTACAGTATTTGCAATGCTGGAGTATAAACATGCAAAGAGTAAAAACACTTAAGAATCTGTATTTGCAAACTCACTCCACAGTGTTATTTTTGTCATCGTTGTTTTTACAAATAGGGAACCAAGGTACATAAAGGTAGTGTTTCTGAAGTTTAAAGAGGAAAACAGTCTGTATTCATTCGATTCCAAAGGGCCAATAGGATCAAGTACACAGGGGAGGTTAGAAGGCTCAATGGCTTAGTAGAGAGGTCATGAGATTGACCCTTCCACCACCAAGGGTTTCACTTGTTGGACTAAAAAGAGAAAAGAGTTGACAGTGACTAATATAAAAGGATGTATTATTCCATACAGCGCATTGTACTCCTGTCATTCAGGTTATGTGTTTTAGGCCTCTTGCACTTGGAGAACACAAACTGGTGGTTTCAGAATCCAATCAACACTGTGTTAAACCATTCACAATTACCTTTTCAAAACATTATGATAGGCAGCGAGAATAGGCTATAATTGATGCAAATGCCAACCACACAAACCATGCAAGTGTCATCCTGTGACAAATCAGGACACCCAAGGGTCATTTTAACACAGCACCATCTCAGATGTTAATGAAAGTTGTTACCTATGGTGTTTTTTTTTTATTGGAAGACTCCAAACTTCAAATTGATTGGACCAGTTAGACAGGGTCATGGTTGTCTATTTAATTGATATAAACACTGGTGGATTTAACTACCTCCAGAGACATGTATCCTTTTTGGAGACTTAAAGGACGCTGTTATTTAGTTCTGCCACTGTTTAGATCAATTGAATGAACCCCATCAAATCTGAGGGCTTCTACCATAAAACAGGTAATCTAGCTGATTATATCTTTCAATTGGCTTTACCTGGTGGGTGTAAACAGGGAATTGAATAAAATGACCCTCCAAGGACCATTAAGCCTCAAATGCATACAATGACGCTTGTGCTTCAACATGAGGGAGAGGAGGGGAAACAGGCAGGCTGTTTTACCATAAAAGTGTGAGCTTATTGAAGGTTGAAGTTTCAGTTCGACTTTTATGGTAAAACAGTAGCTACCTATGCAGTTACGCTGCTCAAGAGCTGTGGTAGTCTAACTACTCTGTAATTAGGTAGCAATTGACAAAAAAAATGCACTTAAAAAGAAAACCTTTGTTAGACACATAATGACCACTTTTTTGAACTCCCTAATTGTCAGAATTAGTTGTAACACATCAGAGCAGTGATTCACAGATGGGTAACTCACAACTCCTTTCGTAATGCGATTTGCTCATCATTATAACAATGGAGTTTCGGTCACACATTCACAATGGTGCAATCTTGCATGGAGTTCTGGAAATAGCGAGACTGCTGGGCTGCCAGTAAAAACATGAAAAAGATCTCCCAAGTTTTCATTGGGGAACCCAGTAAAGGGGCCAAAATAGACTCATGTCACATTGATTTGCTAGTTTGTTTATAGTTGGTGTTATGTACAGTATATGCTGTGCTACTGTTTGATGCTTATTGCTGGGGACTCTACAGGCTTTTTCTGGTCTTTTTTTTTTTTTTTGGCAGACCCAAGTCACTTCAGTGGGGGTCCAAACTAGAAGAAGTTTGAAAAACACTGGCTTAGTACAACCTGCAGAGCAGGATTTGTTTATTGTTCATAGGCACAGGTCCCAAGGAATGTACTAAAATGAGATTATCTTGAATGCCACTTATTTATATCCATTTGCAGTGTTGTGTCTCAATGGGTTGCTGGTCTGTCAGCAGCAGTGCAGCTCTTTCTGTACCTGAGGATATTCTATCACTGCAAATCAAACTCCCAAATCATTAAACTGGAAATGGTACCACTGGCAGGAGATGAAACAACTTTTCTGTGACTGGGTGACCAGCTGACTACTAGGATATTTAGGGATGTAATAAAAGATTAGTTTTTTAGGGTTTACTGACTTGGAAACAAGCAGTACTTTTTAAAAATTTTATTTAAGATTTCAAAACAGATATGTTGAGTGTTACAAATGAATTATATTAGTTTACTTTATGTTTTGTTAAAGTAAAAGTTTTAGATGATTACTGTAGTTAAAAAGTTTCAATAATGGAAAAATGTAAACTGTATACTGTTTACTAACAGATTAGAGGTTGTCAATCATTTACTCAGACCAGATTAACCATCGTTTGGATAATGGCAGCACTACGGTTGATACTCTGATGACCATTCACCTAAAGCATGAATGATTATAAGTAGAGCCCTGTGTTTTTCGCAAATACAAAATAGCATGAAATAAAACGAAATGAAACCTATAAAACAAAATAAAACATGCAAAAATAAAACGAAAATAAAACGAAAAATCATTATAAAGCAAATATAGTGTAGCGTTTCAGCAGGAGGCAGAAAACAAGAGAGATGCTTTCTTTCCACAGGGCTTTTATTCAGCAGGCCTTTTTCTCACACACAGAGACCACAGCTCTGCCAGCTACTCAGGTTACAAGACCAACAACAACACAAAATGGTGTTGCAGCGCCTTCTTTTCTCCCAAGCACCGCCCCCTTATTGGCAGCACATCCCATTGGCTCTCAGCCACACACTAGCAGACAAACAACAGCCAATCACAGGGGAGACACAGAACATATCCACACACAGGATAGGATTGCACAGACAGAGGTAAACAAACAAACAGCGGGAAATACAGAGATGGAGGGGAACACAATTACAGCGGGAATTACAGTACACAAACACAACTGCACGGATCGCTATAACAGAATTACATGTTTTAATTGGGAGGTTTATACAAAAAATACTTTATAAAAATACTTGCAATCATAGTTGTCAAGCCTCAGACGTTACCATTGACACGGTCTGAAGGGAAACGGAAGCTCTAACTAGCACTTGCGCAGATGTATAATTTGGAGCGAGTCATTTGGGAATTAAAATTGTAATGGAAGAGAAGAGACATTTGTTTCTAAAATGCCTTAACCGTGCATAACAACGGTGACAAAATAATGTGCAGATTTTGCAACTGTCCGCTGGAATGCAAGTCGATTTCAAGTGGTGCAAACTTTGCACTGGAACAAATGCTGTTTTGGATTTGAATGAATCTGAATGAATGAATCTGTTTTGCATAGTGTTTAAATACTGAGAAACCCCAAGCTTGCTGTATACTGTTATACACATGTATACCTCCCCAAGCTTGAAATACAATTCCTATCACTGTATGTGCAATTATTATGAAAGCCCCACAATAGTAGGGCAGTGTAAATATATATTTTGTATTTGATCTTATTGTATTTGTATAGAGGGCATGGGCAGTATTTACTGTAAATAGGCAGTTAAAAAAAGTGGGGGACTGTACGTTACAGTTACTGCTGCTAATGAGAAATTATGGAAACTAAATTATGTTTCTGTTCATGGTCTGTTTAGGTCATAATGTTATAAAAAAGCAGAAAATGTTTAATAAAAATGATGTATGTAGTTAAAACATGATGTATACTATACTATTATTGATATACATATATTTGAGTTATTTTTATTAAAGTGGATCTGTAATAAAACTAAATAAAATGAAATTTGTGAAAACTAAAACTAAAAATTATAACAATTAAAAAGAATCTCACGGGGCTCTAGCTACAAGTAACTTGAACTCTGCAACTGTTTAAGAGCTGAAAACATTTAAAAAGGTCTAATTAAGCAAATTATCATTTCAATGAAGGGTCTAGTTAAGTAATTGAGAGCTCAGTTGGAATGAAAACCAGCAAACACAGGGGGGTCCACAGGACCAGGGTTGAAAACCATGAACCTAAAGTATTGACTTATAGAGTAAGTGACAGCAGTTCTGAAACCACTGTGTTTGGCTATGCTAATCAGTTATGCTGGAATAAGGGATCATATCCATCCTTAGCAAGGGCTTTAATGAGAAGGTTAAACAAGGGCATAAGTGTGCCATGTTTATGGCAGCAAGGGGAGCAAGGGGGGCAATGTCTATATAAAACAGAACTACTTCTTGGTTTATGTTGTCATCACAATCACACTCCCATGTCTATAAATACTGTGTCTAACTGCAACAACTTACAGTCACATTCACTCTTTGGTAATACTAGGCTAATTTCCCAAGTCCCACTTGCAAGCACTGTACTACACTAGACAAACCTCTGTTGTTACCACAAGCCTGTTCAGACATGCTGAAAAAAAGACAGCTTGGAGTATAATGTTGTCTTCTGTCAGGAAACACATCACTGAGGAAAATTAAAACAGACACTGCTGGACGATCGTCTTCTTTCAAGGGGTTCAAGGGAGACTGCCACTTGCCGTATACTGCGTTTACATGGAACGTGGAGAGCATTTCTAGTCTATTTATGAGGCAACTGGAAGGTTTTTTTTAATAAAGACAAGGATAGCAGTCTAAATGAATCTGGAGTGTAGTATACCTTTAAGTATACAAGGTGAGTGGGAGGTACTATCGGCTGGATTTGATTACTAAGCCGCTTAGGGTAAAGGTCAAACACAGCTCGTCGACAGATTACAACAAGTGTAGCCAGGGACAATCATGTCGACTAGCTACATCATGTTGGATCTGAACTGGCTGTGCCGGTTTTGCAAGGTGTGTGCCTTAATGTGAAACTACAGAGAAGTTAATCTATGAAGCCTGTGTGTGCGAGTGTGTAAATAAATGGCAACCAGCCTAACCTTTCATTGTCTTGCTTTTTATTAGCAAAGCCATGTTATTATTAGCAAGCAAAGCCCAGGCTGCCTGTTCCTGCACGGACAACTACCCTTGCTAGTGCAGGCTTCTGAAACAAAATATGTACAACTCCTAAAGTGACACTTGAGAGGGTGATGCCTTTAAAAACTCAAAGTTTTGCTTTGGAAACTAGCCAATGTATATAATTTAACCTGCTGATGCCTACTGTAGCTAATAGGTAGACATTAGGTCAATATGAGGACTTGTACCAATTGTACATTCAGGCAATTCAAAAAATAGCTGCAGAAAAAAAAAAAACATGTATGTTGTTAGTGCTAGGAAGGGTTTGCTAAGGGCTTTTAATGCTTGGCTTCCGTCATCCCAGGTGTGAACGGTTACCTTGTCAAAGAAATCTAAATCCCTGTGTTCAGACACAGGCCATGTCAACCCTCTGTAAACCAAGGCAACACAAACAAGCCTCTTTAAGTACTGCTCACCCTTTAAGCCTGCAGGTAAATTTGACTGCAATTAGGAAAGGCCAACTTAAAAATCAAAGCAGAGTAATATAGAGGCATTTAACTTTCTGTTTTGTTTAAGAAAGTCTTTGTAGGCCAATTGCAGTTTTAAGTATAACCAGTAGGGGAGTTAGATACAAACACAGCACAAGCAGCTACTACAGGCAGCCTTTTCTCTGTGGTTCTTTTTGGTTGTACCCTTGACAGTAAAAGCTATTGCTGGTAAGTATACCAAAAAAGTACTTGCCAAATGCTTTATAATGCCACAAGGCAAAGAGATGTATTTTCTCTGGACAATGTGCAGCTGTACAATATGGTTAATGCCGTCTTATTTTTTGTTTATGTTTTTATTTAGTTTTTTTGAACTCCACAGTTCACCAACACTGTGGTTGCTATATCACTACACAGATATAACCAGCTTACATCTTCAGTAATTCATAATTATTTTAATACTACTCATAGACTATTTACTAGTTCAATGTATTTCAAAAGAAGGGCTCTTTGTTGCTACATGCAATGTCTTGTTACTACTTGCATTCCATATGCACAGAAAGATGTTGAAAATGCAGAGAGCATGCATCTACTAACAGATTTAAACCTATTCTCACTTACTGTATTAATTTAGGGTATTCTTAAACTATCATAATTCTCATTAGTCATGTTTGCTTTGTGACTTAACAAGCACACAATGTAAATGAAAGATTGCTACATTTTAAAGAAACAGTGTCAGATGTTGTGGATGTTTCTTTTTCTGTAAAAATGTAAGGCCTAAAAGAAACATTCTGCAGCTAAGCAAACTGTGAACATGATGTACCATGGTCTGTACTAATACAAAAGAAAAGGTTAAAGAAATACAAAAACACATAGGAAAACTCTTTCATACTGTTGGGTTTATCTGCCATTCAGCCACATGTGAATTTAAAGATTTTCTTTTTTCATCTTTCAAAAATATAACTCAAGTCAGCAACAACAAATACAGAGACCAATAAATAAACCGAACATGTAAATAAAAGCACAGTGTGCAAAATAAAAAAGCTTCTCCTAATGCTACAGTTTATTTTGGCAGTGCTTTTAAGTCTGTTAGTCAGCTAGACCCAACATTCCTACAAATTCATTTTATTGATGCGATTAGGTATTCACAACTAATCACACAGATAGCATATCAACAGCTGCTTCAATTCTGTAAAAAGAAAAAAAAAAAACACTGATGCAACAAAGAACAGGTTTTGATGTGAATCTGTTTTGAGCTTGTATAGCCTATTTAGTGCCTATGAAAGAGTGTGTAAAAGTATACCCCCACAGTAGTGCTTTTAGGTTGCATGTCTGTTGCTTCCCATTTCCTCTTTTGCAAACAGGATTGGATACATGTTTTAAACAGTAAGCCAAGAGCCCCATGCGAGTGAACTATTAACAGTAACACACATCCTTTCAAAGTACTTCATAAACAAGTTCAATTTCTATGAAAGGGAAAAAAGCTATACATCTTCATTAATTCCTGAGGTCTTTATTTTCAAGTTTCCTTGTAATTTAGGTTGCCTGCGAGCATTGTGCCATTAAGATGTAGGTAGGTAAACATGTACAGCTGAACAGGATGTCAGTGTTTATCTCTCCAATCAGCAAAGCCTGCTGGGTGAAGATACCATTACTGGGAGAGTCTAAAGCCATCTTCCCACTTCCTCCAGCTTCTCAAACAACTGCCATACCCATTACATTCAATTCCCCAAACTCTCCTCTTGTGTTATCTTTCAATCGCATTGCATTTAGCTCTGTGTAGAAAGTGACAATAATAAAATGCGCAGAAGCAGTTCCTTCTTTTCAGATAATTAATATTACAAATTTTCTTAAAAATAACGTCTTCATTAATTCCACAGCTATGTATTAATTATCTTTGGGTTGGACTTTAACAAATTATTTTCAACAGTTTTGCTTTTTATTAAGCAGTGTGCATACAGTATGAGCTACAGTATTTAGTAATATTGTGAAGTCAGGAATTTTAATACAATAAACAATGCCCACTAAGTATTAGATAAAAGCTTATAGTTACCAACTATTCTCTACAGCTATTGTCAAAAGTTTTGCATCACCATGTAGAATGAACTAATTCTGCTTCATAATGAAACCTGCTGGATAATGTTACTTTAACATACTGAATTACATACCGCTTTGTAGTTTTCCATATACTTCAAACGAAAAACTGACAAAAATTGAAAAATATATTTCGAAATCTAACATGACATACTGTACTATTATTATGGCTTCTGGTAGACTTTTTAGACTTTTGTGATATCATTTTGTAGTTTATTTGATTACATGATGTTAAATAAAAGAGCTATTATTTTTTTTTTTATCCTTTAAGTATGTCTCAATCCCAAATTTCTGGGTGATGCAAAATCTTTGGCTATAGCTGTATATCATATACTGATAAATAAATACTGTATGCATGTAGCGTTTTTCTAGATTTATGTAAAAATGTATGGGTGACTTGTGTACTTTAAGTACAGCAGCCTGTAGTGCAGCACTTGGCAGTCAACAGGTTCTAGCTCACTAGTACTGACCTGTGCATGTTGCCGTTGGTGGTGAAGGTCTGGCCGCAGACACTACACTTGTAAGGCCTCTCTCCAGAATGCACCAGCATGTGGCGATCCAGGGAGCTTGCTGAGCTCAGCGACTTCCCACAGATACTGCAGGAGTGGTCTGTACCGCCACTGTCAGAGTTGTGCTGCAGGAAGGAAAGATTGTTTACTTTTCCTTTTTTTTTTAAATATCTTTTTTTTTAAGATATTTAATAGGGGAGACATTTACTACAAATCTGTTTAACAAACTTTATTACATATTTTTATATTATTTTTGTCATTACCTGTTTAGTCAATTAGTCAGGTTACAAAATGCTGTAGTTTGTTTCATGTATCTCCTGTTTCTATTGTAAAATTTGACAGATATATTCTGTATATATAACCAATATTTTATTTTCTTGCACAGAGTGGGTCAAGCCACTTCAAAAGGGGTCCCAACTGAAAACAAATTCACAGAGGTCATTGTTTTTCAACAGCAGTACATCGCACAATGGCACGAAATGACTTCACTAATTTGAGATAAACTGACACAGTGGCCTGAAACTTTTCTTTAAATCAGCATAGCTAACAAAGCTTAAAACAACAACTCTTTTCACCATCACCTTTTGTTTACTTGAATTGTCTAAATCAAAGGACTGCATGCTGTGCTTCCCCACCATTCTGTCCTACCTACTTCTCATCTCAACCCCGAACACCAGGCTCATTTGTCCTTGAGCATTTGATGGAGAAACGTGTCAACTAAGTACAAAGCCCTGAACACCAGACAGATGTTAAGACCTGGGTTTATTCACAAAGATGTTAAGGGTCTCACATTTTATTATGTTTTAAAGACAAGCACTCAGATTTATCTACTCAGGAATCCTGTTCTTGTTTCTACATTTCACCATCTGACCTTCTGTTACAGGTTGTGCAACTTATTTATCACTCAAGAAAATTTGTGGAATTTGTGGAATTGTAATCAAAAATGTGTTTCAAAGAGAAAATTGCATCTGTTATTTTTTTTGTTTCATATTCATTAAGTTACTGGATCATGTGGTGAGCAAACTCACACCTGTTAATAGCTAAGGCAAAGATGTTCTTCCCCATGGTTTATGATGCTTACAAATCCAAAATGGTGTCTGTCTGGCAGTAAAAGCATGTGGCAAGAGGGACCACTTTTTTATTTTTTTATTTACACAATTATCCATCCGGAAACTAAACACTTATACCACTAAAACAACCACACATCCAAGTTGGCCTACCTGTCGAATGTGCATAGTTAGCTGGTGTTGTGTCATGCAGTTCTTTTCACACAAAGGGCAAATAAATGTAGACTTTTCTTCTTTGGCTTCCTGTAACAGATGAGACCAATCAAAATGTAAATATCATCTGAAGGTAGGCCACGAGCAGACACACAAGCTGTGTGGCAGCAAAACAGATGTGCAGGCTCAGTATAAACAGAGTGATGCCCATCATAAGTGCTGTCCTTTGTGATCAGTAACAGTAAGTGATTGGGAGGGCGGTATTACAAATATCTCTATACCACATGCTGTTTGGCTTTTATTTTTTTTACTTAATTATTTTACATCATGGTGTCTGCTACTGTTCAGCTATGGCCAACAGTTTTGCACCATGCTGTAGAATTAACACATTTTGCTACATAATTTCAAATGAAACCTGCTGAATGTTATGTTAAAACAATGTAATTTTCCATATACTTAACGAAAAAAGACATAAATTGAAAAATGAGACATCTAAATTTGAAATCTAACATGAAATACTGTACTATTATGGCTTACAGAAGATTTTTGAGATATTATTTTGTAGTTTCTTTGATTACATGATGTTAAATAAAAGTTCTAAATTATGTTCATATAATTGTTTTCTTTTTATTATTATTATTTTTGTAATTATGTCTCAATCCTAAAATTCTAGGTGATGCAAAACGTTTGGCCATAGCTGTAAAGAACATTCCTCTCACCCCACCTATAATCAGATAATGTGGCCAAGCTGAGACTTACTAAACATAAACCAAAGTTTCTTCCACAAAGTATTGGACTAGCACATTGTACATTGAAGACAGAGGACATTAAAATATTTTTTTTTTCCTTTGGCAAGTCAATAATAGAGAACTAGTTATTGTTTTAGTACTCTAGGTACTGTATAGGGAAATGTGTGCTGCCGTGTTACTTTTTATATTGACTTAAATTAAAAAAATAATACTATTTTAAAAGAAGCTATATCTGCTTCTTTTAAAATTAGCCAACCCTGTCACCACGGCCACCTGTCTTTTGGTTCAGGCATTAACTTAATTGAGTCTGGTTACTGTTTCACCTTGAAACGCAGATCAGTGTACACCAGAGGGCTCAATCTGATCAAGCTAATATTGACTCTAGAGCTGATCATTAACTAGACCTACTCCCATACCAGCACACTGTGCAGTACATACCATGATTCTGGTCAACCAAATAAAGAGGCAACTGTTACAGGATGAACAATGCTAAAGGTTGAAGCATAAAATTCACATGCGGTCTTATTTAACATTATTGTGCTTATTTAACAATTATTATAATGATGTTTGCAGCACATTTCTCACAATAATAATTTACTATCAAAGACACTATCCGCTTCAGTTTCCTAACACCTACATGTTTGCATGCACTTAAAAGTATCTAAGTTATGTTGGCATTTTTCTGTACAATGGCAAATGCTCAAGATCATTTCCATTTGCTCCAAATATTTCCATGTCAACTGAATGCACTGTGCAAATATTTTAAAAGGAGTAAATTATGACAGAAAAAAAACACAACAATTGATTTACTTGAATTTTGTACCACGTTTGTGAGGCTGGGATGAGAAAGAACCCTGTGCCGTGTACTGCACTATCACAAATGATAAGTGGTTGTAGATATTGAACATTTTGATAAGTAACAGGCTAGTATAATGTGAAAATCTCAGTAAAAAGTGTATTTGTATCCTGGTCATATAGGAAGTAGTATGCTCCAGAGGTAAACACTACTGAGATCCTCTTAGTATAATAACAGGCAGTAGGTCTCTTTGTAGAATAATTGAATCTTGATAAACCTTCACATATATTAGACAGATGTTATCCCTTACTCCTAATTAAATAGTTATTCCTAAAAAAACAAACAAAAAATGAATTTCTACAAGCTAATGTCTTCTGTACCTGGTTCCGTCTGCCGGTGCGGTTTGGCCCAGGAGATTTTGTTGGAGTTTTCAGGGGTGAGTTTTCTCTGTTGCCATCGATCGTTCCCACACCCATTACCGTTGACATCATGGAATTGATGGAGGACAGGTCCACACCATCGGAACTGTTGGGTCCAACTCCATTTTCATTGGCCGGGGCAAGAGATTCACAGTTCTTACCTGCTGAGAATCACTTTTTTACAGTAGTGGAAGCTTGCATAACAAAGCAATACAGAACATTGCATCTGTTTAGCAATTAAATAGTGTTTCGACAAACATTATCAAGGACTATATGAAATGCTTCTAGTTGAAATGATTGTCAAAGAATTTCCCAAGCTTATTTAGTATTTTTTACAATTGACTGTTTTATGGATATGCGTGATTTTAAACAATAACTGTCTTAAAGCTCTTTTGCAATATTTTTTTTAATACTTTGAATTTTATTTTTAAGGACATACTACATCATCTACATCAGTTTACATACATTTAGAAATAGAACTCAATATCTGGACCACACTGAAGCAGAAAACAAATAAAGGAAATTAATCATAAAAAAAATGTGAGGACAAAAGAATTTCACAATCTATGCAAAGCTGGAACTGCAAATTAGGAACTGACTAGTGCTGTTGTTTTTAAAGCACACCATCTGTAAAACATTCCCTTTTAGTTGAAAAATGTGATTTTCCTTCAACTGTGATGCACATTTTACTCAATAAACACAATGAGGGTCTCTCTTTCATTTTAATAGAAGCCAAAACAAAACCAACTTTGAGGATCTCTCCACACATTTGAATTATTCCAAAGAGTACAAATAAAAACGAGTGTCTCCTTTTAAGATACTGTACACAGGGCTGTACTGATGAAACATAAGCCATTATGTGTATAGCCATGCTAATACATTTTGATTAACCAGCATTCTAGTGCTTTATACATATGGCCCACAATGTCACTTCTATGTGTGCCTCAGCTTTACCTCCATTGTCCTTTTCTGCCTGTGCTGTAGCAAGACTTTCTTTCTGGTTTGTGGATTCACCAGCCACAGCTGTAGAGGGAGTAATCTCAGCATCTGCCTTGGCTTCAGCTGCACTTTCCATTACTGAAATAAGAAAGAAAAAAAGGGTGAATAAATAAAGACTGAAACATTAGCAGCCATGGCCGCCCTATTATCTGTGAGACAGTGGGCAAAGTGCCCAATGATGATGGTGTTTTATGATGCAGACACCTGTCCAGCTAGGGCTGCGACACACAGGACACATTTCTCACATAATCCAACAGTTGCCTGGCAGTAAACAACCTTCAGTTGTCTCTGAAATCAAACCAAAGACTTCTATAGTGAGTTAAAAAAAAAAAAAAATACCATATCCAGAAGTTATTTAGTTGCATATCATTAATTATCGCCAATACTGTAAATGCAGGGTACTACTTTATCGTTTTTGCAACGCTTGCTACAGTAGCATATGCTAAATGCTAGTCAATTAAACCTATATACAGTACAACACAATTGCTACAGCAACCATACAATAGCAGTAAAAAAATGACAGTAGAAAATACTGTCGTAACTGGTTTGAAAATGCTAAATCTTCAATGGGAATGTTTGTATGCAGTAAAATTTGACTGACTAAATAAAATACTGCAACTTACTGACTGTACTGTTCAAGAACTTAGTTTAGATAACTTTTCCACATGAGAATACAATACTCACTCATTATGTTAGACTGTGCTTTGCTTTTGCTATAGAAGAGGTAAACGCCCTGTCTTATACAGCACAGTAGATAGTATGCCCAGCTGTTATCAGCTGCACTGTAGGAACAGATAAAAAATAACAGATAAAAAATCAACAGGAAGCTCAGACCCTTGAAACAACGAGAGTTGGGGGATAATCTATTGTATTATTCCTGGGTTAGTGTTATCCATCTATATGATTGTGACATGTAAATGAGATCCTGTATACTAAAACAGATCTGGGTAGCTTGGCTCACCAAATGGACAGGGTTACTTAAGATTTGAACAGTAATACATATGCCAATTGCTGCTTCCCGTTTGCTCTGTACAGGAAGGCATTTGCTGAATCTACTTCCTCCTTTTGGATAAAACCTGACTCAAGCGAATCTCCAAACATCTGACTTTGTGTTTTCTCACCAGACCACGTTTAAACTGAAAGCAACAAACACAAATATGTTTCTATTTATAAAGTGTAGGCAGCCTTGGATTATGGGAAAAAGGATCTTCTGCAAGAGAATCCAGGGCCGAGTTTTAGGCTGCTTCTAAAACAACACATTTGATTTTCTCCAGTACAACTACGTGTGTCTTTAACATCACTGAGCACAGTGGGTGGTTCTAGCAGATATTTCTGTGCAAGTAAAGGATGGTCCCAAAAGTTGTAATCACAAATCCACCCACAAGCTATGTAGTTTGAAGTCTTAAAGCAAAAAACAGAAAAACTACTAAGTTGCAAATAAATACGATAATTGCTATGAACACAGTCCAGATTCTGTTTGAGGGAGCATGCTACTGCATGCTGTTTATTTTTTAAATAACAATCAGACTGAAAGGTGAATTGTACTTCAAACATCCGTTGAAACACACAAATGAATGTCTGTTTTGTGCTTACTTGAATAGTGAGCGATATGCTTCATTTTTAGAGAAAAAAAACATTGCATATGAGGAACACTACTATAGCTTTATTTTTTTAAATAGTATACAATTTTGAAGTAAGATTTCGTGTTAACAAATAAAATAATTAAAACAAACTGTGGTCTGATCGTGTAAGACATATGGGGTTGCACATTCATGTACCATTCTGTCCATATGTATTAAATATTCTCACAAAGCATGAAATGCGGGAGTGCAGAAATAAAGATATATTATATTACACCTAAAAGCCCCGGGAGCAGTTACGTTGACGGCCACACAGAAAACTGTATTTTGATTATACAGAATGGTATTCTACTTTATTATTTTTATTTACCAGTCCGAAATGTGTTTAACTGTAATTAGATTAGTCTCTACTCTCTGCCTGAGTGAATGACTGACAGTCTATTGTTTTTCAATCAATCAGCCTTTTCAAAGGCTGGCTCTTACTTGCCAGGTGCGCTGTTTTGGTCACTCAATTAGAATCAGGACTAGTGAAAAAAAATACCAGAGACCCACAGCGTGTACCCCAGCGTGTACCCACAGCTGAAGCTGGCAACCCCACTGAGAGCCGCAAGAGAGGCAAATGCCAGGTTGGCAAGTGCAATAAAAATAAAACTTTGGACAGCTGTGCCCTGTGCAGAAAGGCGGCGTGGAGAAGCGCATTAACAGCCTTAGACTCAAGGTAAAGGATTTGTTACCTTGTTTTCATTTGTAAAATAAATGTTCATATATTATATATATATATATATATATATATATATATATATATATATATATATATATATATATATATGCTTTGGTTGTTTAGATGTTTATGTGTCGTATTCAATAAAAAAAATAAAAAATAATTACATCCGACTGTTTCTCCTTTCGTTATACTATTTACAGTGTTTTGAATACAGCCGTCAGAAAGACTGCTGTGGGGCTTCTAGGTAGGAGTATATCCCCGGGTCTTCTAGTGTTAATCAGATACAGTAACAGCTGAGTCTCGTATAGTATTTTCTCCATCACGAAAGCAGAATTACAGTAGCTCAGCAAATGGTTCATAAGATTAGCCTAGGATTTGATTCTCTCATAAGCTCGTCTGCAGTAGCTCCTCTGATTGGTGGATAACTAGGGGATGCTCTTACAAAAAAGAAAATGACCAAGAAAAGCCAGCATCATCCAAGGTAATTTAGCCTGCACAGGGTGTGACCTTGTTCAGACAAGAGCAGCTCTGTTACGTATTGTATTGCACTCGAATACTGACTATGGGAAGCTCATTAGACTTCTGAGAGCTGCATCTGCTGCTAGCCATCACTCCAGTGGCCCCCTTAGTTAACATGTCCATGTAAAACCAATCAGGGAAACAATGAAACCTAGCAGTAGAGAGGAAAGCTCAGTTATCTCCAGTGCCAAACAGAGATCACATGTTCATGTGAGGAGTTCAGAATGTTTTTAGCTGGCTCTGCACACAGATCTAGGCAATAACTGATGCAAGGCCTGTCTGCTTACCTAAAAGCATTTTTATACTATTACGGTAGTTACAATAGCATTAGTGCAAAAAAATGTGTACTGTTGATGCATCTTCCGAATAAAAAACTAAACAAACAGGGAAAACAAACAACCAATCAAATGTGTACTGTACTTGCCAAAGATTAAAAAGAAACATCATTTTGAGATAAACACAACTTTATCATGCTGTCAAAACAAACACTTTCTTCTTTTACTGTCTTACTGTATGACCCTTGCAGTAGCATTCGTGTTTGATAATCTAATAGCCAAACATGCTTCAGTATGTTAATAACCGTGCTTCCACATTGTTGTGCTCATTTCCAGGGTGACAAGTTTTACACTGTCTGAACATTTCCTGTCCCCTGTGGTGTCAGGCCAACCCCTGTACTAAAGTGAAAATGTGCAGTTCATATTGTACCCACTGCTCAGTTAGCCTACCCGGAAAGTATCAACAAATGCATTTTAATAACAAGCATTCTGCCCTGTAGCACTCACATCAGACAGAGGCTGATAAGAGCGCTGCTTGACTTAACTAAAGGATTTTAAACAAGGCTTGCCTACTGTAGATTTGTTTATTTATTTTAATGGGATCGGTCCAGTGCCCAGGTTCTGGTTGTATCTCCACAGACAGACAGAGCAAGAGAGAGTGAGAGAGAGAGAGAGAGAGAGAGAGAGAGAGAGAGAGAGAGAGAGAGAGAGAGAGAGAAAGAAAGAAAGAGAGAGTTTGACAAGATTAAGCACTGCCAAGCAGAGCTGTGGAGCTGCCACATGGCACACATTTATTACACATCTCTCCAACCTCCACAGAACAAGCACAGACACAGAGCCCTACACATTCTCATGCTGAAGCACAATATCCAGCCTTTTAATAATAAAGAGAGTTATGCACGCAAACAACTGAATAAATATATGTATAAATTAAGGCTGCAACGGTTATGATTTTCCCAAACCAAACCGTCATTTTCATAAAATTCTAAACACAACAATACAGTCAAAACAATTTTTTTGTACAATGATAAAGTGTTGTCAGTCTCAGCCAGAGCATGTGAGCGGAGCGGAGCGTGGAGTGGAGTGGGATCATTTTGCTAGGAGCGTGGAGCGCAGTGGGTAAAGTGCCTGAGCGGAGCATGAGCGCGAAAAGCAGTAGCAGGCATTCACAAGCACTTGGCCTGCATACCCTAACCTCAACCTTTTGTAAAAAAAATGCATCCTAAGAAGTGAAAACGCTGAAGCTAGAGGTTTCTGAGTTCAAAAAAATGTTGCCGAGTCTGTCACTTCTGTTAAATTACTCTGTGTAGACCTAATTAAAACATTAAATAATGATGCTAAACTGACAACAATACAAAAGTATTGAAAGAAAATAAAATGTTAGTTGCGGTCCCGGACCACTATGAAACTGGAAAAGTAGTAAACTGGGCGAAGCTGGAAAAAAAGTGAAAGGGATAGTGTGGACAAATATCTGGAAGCTGCTTTAAATGAGATGCTTCTGTGAGCAGATCAGTTTATTTGTATTACAGAAGCTTCATTTACTGTGCATGCACTGAAATTTGTTTTGTTTGTCTGATGACTTTGTTGCTGTATTCTATTGGTATATTGACTGAATTTAAGGCTAAGGTCCCTATCCTATCCACATCCCTAGTCATATGTATTACAGTACCGGGCTATAATAAACCAGCATACTAAACAAGTTTTTTTTTTTTTTTTTTTAATAAATTATGACATTTTAAATTTGAAGTGTTTCCTCATTTTAAACAGCTCAGTCACTTTGAAGCCAACATGTTGATTAAATGATTGCAATTTTACAGTTCTACTCATGTGATTTGCCACTTACAACTGACTGCAGCAACAATGGGCGGGTACCAGGAAAACAATAAATAAAAAGGTTTAATGTCTCTTAATACATTCTTTTACTCTCTCTACAGTGTGCTAATTGTAATACATTTGTATGAGTGATGCAGTAATACTGTATTAATGTGTCACAGTTAATAAAAAAAAAAAAAGAAAAGAAAAAATAGCTTCACAAACGCTGTTCGCTTTTTTGGTTTTATACTTTAATTTCGGTTTTACCGAATGCCAACTGGACGACAAGCATTTCTATAAGATACAACCTAAACCACATTTCACTACTTAAAGTAGTGAATATGATATTGAAAGGCATACAGCACAATGCAGTATTTCTTACAAATAATAATTTGTAGTCTTTCCCTATTTCCAAATACAGTTTTCTCACTAAGGTATCACTTTACTGAAGAAAAAACCATGCACAGTCTTGCAGCTTAAACACATGTCATGCTGACCAGCTTAGCCAACCAGGTTTTGGCCTAGTCTTTCAGGGAAAGTGCTTTCTTTCATAAATATTGGTGCCAGAAAATAAACCTTACCACAGGGCTGAAATAAAGTCAGCCATTCTTGTTCTGGCCCGCTTAATCCCCCTGTAAATCTACTTATACCCCCTACCCAACGTTTCCTACAATGGGGCCAAGAAAACGAAAACAAAAACCATCACCTGCACAGTAGAGCTTTTTGTTTCGCGTAACTAATGTTTTTAAACAGCAAGCAACCCCCACCCCATCCCCAACATGAATCATTTTCAACATCACTTACCAACTGTTAGGGTGGACACGGCACTTTCTCATTAAGTTAGTGGGTAATACAGTCTCTTTCATTCCCATCCCACCCTGCTTTGATATGAAACAGCCCCCAGCTGAAACAGGCCATTCTCCTCATCTTCTGACCATGTAGCAACTTGCAGCCCAGCTCTGGATTTCCTGCTGCTGGCTTTAAGGGATGTTCATCGTGTTTAAATGTTACAGTTGGATTTGGAGATGTGCCCAGACAAAGCATCCTCTCCACACCCATTTCACTTTGTGCTTTAAAAAACAGCACTGCTGAAAATTGTCATGTGCTCTATTCTAGGTTATCAATATCATATGAATCCTTATTATAATAATTCTTTTTGCCCTAATTATGACAGATTTGTGGCACTTTTTAGACTGTAAACTACTTTCCATATGACTGCTAACACTCTAATGTGTATTTTGTTAGACCTGAAACTTCTGGTAGTTCCCACAGTCAGAACAGTCTGATCTACATATTTAACATTCTCTGCATATATCTTGCTACAGTAGTAGATATATTTTATATATAAAGCATATACAGTTAGATGCTTTCACACAGTTATGCTTTCCTATGCAGTACTCTTTGACTGTGACGATTTCCAAAGTTAGGTTATCATGCTCCGGAGCAGAGGGTGACTCAAATCCTCACATACTGTAGCCGGGCTTTACAAATTGAAAAACAAAGTTTAAGTTACAGTACCATGGGCACATATCACCAAAAGACCTCCAAAGCAAACCTTATCTAGAATGCCACTGACATAACTTTGTGTGAACTGTAGCCTGCCCTGTCTCCTTGTTTAGCCAAAGGCCATTCACAAATGACTGAGACTTGAACAAGTCTAAAAATTCCATGAATATTTATTCCAGGGGCATCAGAAAAAGGTTCTTACATTTGATAGGCTGAATTAATGGAAACATCCCTCACAGTCATTTTTCAACTAAGTGTCCACAAAAAAAGTTTTAATTCCAAGTGGTGAAACATCAGAAAGAAATCCAAGAAAAGTTACAGTCATCAATAAACCATAACTACAGCAAGTCAAAGAACATTTAAGCCTTTAATTTAAAAATGTCTGTCAGAAAGGCAATTTTTATAATGACACGGGTCACAGCAGTAAGTAGATAAATACTACAGCACTCAACATCTTTTTGTTATTTTGCATGCCTTTTGCATGTTTTTTTTTTCAACATAATTTAATGCTTCTGAAAAAAACAACACAAAATAAAAAAGGTGAGTAGATTTACTAGCTGGATACCTTTCACACACTTTGAAAAGTGACACACCCTTTAAATCTGAGGGTAAACGCATAAGAAATGGATAGAGTGCACTCTAAATTGTTCTCCATTTTGAGATGCAACCCAATGCTCCCTCCTAACACTGTCAGCCTGCTCTGAAGCACAGTGCAGAGATGTACAGCACTTCTTGCTTCCAAAAACTGATTATATCTGAATTCCATCTCCTTATAATTCAAAGCTGCGGTCTGCTTTTCTCCTCCAGGGTACTACCCTTTAAATCATTCTCAACCTGATAAGATGCAGATAATAGCATCCCTATTACAGTTACTGCTACTCCACATTCTTTTCAATTCACAGAGATAGAATCAGAGCCAGGATATGTCAGACTATACACATTGATGACACCAAAAATATTTCAAAGTGACTCCAAATATTTTTTTCCTCCTTCAAAATGACTCAGACAAATTACAATACTAAAAAAAAAATGAGAGAGGAAGTTCCTGTTTTAAATGTCCTTTTACAGTAATTTAAACGTTGACATGCTTATTTGGTACTGTATCACATCAGACAGAAGTGCCTGAACATCATAAAAAAGTATTTCACATCCAATTCATAACAATATTTGTGTGGGTTTCAAAAAATTTACATCTTTTATAAACCGTATTTTCTACTGTAGCATTACCACGTTAACACATTTTCTCAGTGACTGCACAGCTTTAACTCTCTGCTAACTTTCATAGCTCAACAACCCTGTGACTCAAACCAACATTTACTACTGTACCACCTCCTCCCCCAGCTCACACCACACGATAATCACCTTAAATTACTAGTTTTACATCCTCTAAGGTAAAATAATATAATTCATGCTGAAAAAGTCTCGGCGGCCACGAACTATGGCTGCTTTATGACTCTGGGGGCAAATTACAGTGCCTCTGACTTTCTACCAGAGCAAAACGAGCGTTTGCAGTTCTTGGAAACATGGGGGAAAAATTAATAAAATAATTGTTTTCTACTGCTCCAAGGACCTATAGCTGAAGTTGAATAGCTTTAACAGGTTCAGAGCACCACTTGTTCCAGGTATATCAGACAGCATGCTGGTGCTTCTGCAAAACCTGAGAATGTTTTTTGCCCCGGGCTGTGGCAATCATTCAGCTCTGCTGCACTTCCAACAAGGCCTCTCGCTGTAATGCTTGGTACTTCAGCACTCCACACCCACGATGATTTACATTTTTAAGTGACTATTTTATTCTATTGTAGAGTACCATCAAACCTATGATATGGAACCTAAATTAGATTATTATTATTATTTTTTATTTTTTTTAACTCGGTTGCTTATAGTATCTTGCATTTAATATAAACAAACACAGTGTTTTTTTTTTCAACAATAGTTATTTGAATACAAAATACAAAACATTTAACATTTTACAACAACACCCTTTTAAAACCAATTCCAATGAGAAACTGACAGCCAAATTCTAAAACACATTTTCTTTCGCTAAAAAAACAAAAAATCAACAGGAGGCATCACAGGATTATTGTCGCCGGGGGGGGGGGGGGGGGGGGGGGGAGCGACGTGGGGTAAAGTTAATTAAACAGCCTTTAAACTTTATGTCTGCATGTTTTCACAGCTCTGCACCTGTTGCCAGGTGCTGCTTGGCAACCAACTTTTTTTTTTTTTTTGTAATACTTCCCTTTTGAAAACAGCAGTAAACTCCTGCATCCAGTCTATGTGGAAGTTATTATTTGACAGCTTAGGCTAGCCTTAACACACACTGTATAGAAGAAATACGTAGTGCTTTTACAGTACGAGAACAAAGACTTTCTCCTGTTGCACAGAACCAACCACCCCTCTTTCTAGGGCATCAGTGGTTCACTCCAGCATTGCAGTGGGAGGAGTATGACTGACATCTTTTAAGGAGATGACCAGACAGCTCAGGCTGCAACATGCTAAATTAAGGCAATCAGAAAAAAATGGGTCAGTTCCCCATTACTGATGCGTTCCAGAGTATTTGGAAAATCAAATGAACTGACTTTCAACAAAAGACTTCAGACACATAGGCCAATACTCCCTCTCCCTGATGTAAAGCCATTTGCATCTCTAAAGGGAGTGTTTTACATGCAATATGTTGGCTGTGACACAAGTAATCTGTAATTTGGTACTGTAGCACTGTTGAAAACTCGGGAGACTTAACACAGGGTTAGTTAAAGAAGTGTATGCAGCCTTTTCTAACCCTGTCATTCAGAACTGCAGAACTAGAGCTACTGATTTTCCATTCTTGGGAATAGTATATTCAGTTTTTCAAAAATGAACAATTCTGTTTTTTCATAAAAACATATTAATAATTAAACATGGCATGCAAATATAAATATAATTCTAATAGTTAAAATAAGTAAATTAATAAATATTACCACAATTACTTTTTTTTTTTTTTAAATTAAACCCAATATTTTGAATAAGACTCGTGTTGCTTGTTGTAATAATAAGTAAAGCACCTGAAGACACTTCAAACCTGTCATGTTTATAGACATCACCTGGCACATTGCTGGCATTAAAATAAGCAGGAAAACCTAAGAATTATATTACAAAACAGTTCAGAAAACAAATGTCTAGCACTATTGTGAGAATCATATTTACAGCCTCCCACTAACACTGTAGTTCAGTCTACAAATAAAGGTGTTTGGAAAAGACCTGTTTATCTTAGCTGGCATTACAATAACATTACAAATTATCAAACAGTTTAGTAACAGTCCTGCAATGTCATGTGAGAGTAATCCTATTTACAGTACTTCACAAATTAAGTTTAGCGTTTTACTGGTGTATAATAACAAGGATAGAATATGAAACACTGATTTAAAAAACGCATGTTGACTTACTCGTTGATCTAAACAGGTTCACTGCTGTGTATTACAGATTGTAATATAAATACCACCCCTTTTAATGTAAACGCATAATTAATCCTCCTAATTGTTTCTTTACTAATTCTTCCTTGTTATTTGCAAGATTTAACAAGAGGTGTGTCTCCAGACAGAATGTCTTTTTGAAACAAACGGTGTGTAGTGTAGTGATTACATTCTTCACACAGTAAAGCGATCACTTTCCTTAAAGGAATGTATAGCTAGAAAAATAGCTCTGAGCTTGTTTCTTCATTGTCAGATAATATAATTTAATTAAGAGACAGCTTCGCTAATTATTAAGGCAGGTAGCATGGAAATAAATAAGCGAAAACAATAAATTAAATTACTGCTGGGACAAATATCATAGTATTCGAACGAATATTTTTTGACATGTATTCGGATTCAAAAATCAGATGTTCATATTCACTACAGATTTATCTAGCAGCATCCTGATCAAGTGAACATCAATTTACATGATTTGTTTTTCATTTAAACTTGTGTTTTAAACTGTTATTGTTAAGTCTTTTAACTTTCAAACAAACAAAAATCAGCAGCTTACTTAGGTTTCTCACTAATTAAGCACACAATGCTGTACTTACACATGTGGCATGCAAAAACAGTGGTGCCCATATTGACCCCCTCCAATAATGTTACAGTATCTTCCTAAGCAGCAAGCAATACAAGTTGATTTTGACTAAATGTTTTAACAGTGCAGTGGTAACATCAAGATCAATGGTCCTTGGCCCATGTAAAAGCATTAGTGGCAATATATGAGTGCATCACTGTATACAATACTTACTGTATGCCTTATGCTGGAAAGTATCTGCTTAAAGGGAGTGCACCAAAAAAAACATAAAACATTGCTACTGTATGCATAGTGTAGGCTTATACTGCCCTTGGAATGCATTCGACAAGGGCAGTGAACCTTTGACCTCATCAATAGACCGATCGGAAGATGTGGCAAGTGGGTGCAGAATCATTTTTAGAAACTGATGCAGAAATACACAACAGACAAGTTATGAATGTATGTGTTTATCACTGCAGATGAACATGTATTGAGTAAAATTGAAATTATTTTTTTTGAATGGCATGATCAGCCATACGGTGGAGTCTTTCTAACATCTACTGATGATAAGGCAGCAGTGTGGAGTAGAGGTAAGGGCTCTGGACTCCGGAGGGTCGTGGGTTCAATCCCAGGTGGGGGACACTGCTGCTGTACCCTTGAGCAAGGTATGTTACCTAGATAGCTCTAGTAAAAACCCAACTGTATAAATGGGTAATTGTATGTCAACAAAATAATGTAATTGTATGTAAAAATAATGTGATATCTTGTAACAATTGTAAGTCGCCCTGGATAAGAGCGTCTGCTAAGAAAAAAAATAAATTAGTTATTCATGTGCAGCCTTTGTCTATGCACTGTCAACACAAAACTGCTTTTCAGAGAAAATGAATGCGAATAAAGATATTCTTGTGCCAATACAATATGTACGAGAAAAAGATCAGTACAGTATTTTCTTTTTTCTTCGTACGACCCATGTACAGTAATGAATATATGTTCAAAAACATGCTTTTCTTTCTTACTTTGTTATCTGCTAAGCCCTATAGAGGGCATGGATGTACACAAGAATGCTGCGATGCTGCAGAATGACAGGCACAGACAAGTCAAAACTGATGATTTCAGAACAGTTGACAGAGAGAGCTATCGTTTTTTGCTTGCTTCACATCACTGTGGAATATCCATTTCTCGTAGAAAATCTTTTGATAAAGTAATCCTGTACTTGACTACTGTAATCTGTCACAAGTGTTATTTAATCTGTAGTATTTTGTATTTAATTATATCCTGATGTAACTATCACTGACACTGTTATCTGCTCCATTATTGAATGGTATTTTGTTATACTTGTACTTGCTAGAACCAAAGTCATTGTATTTTTATCTTGCTCTTAATTGTATTATTACTTGTAATGTGATTCTTGATGTATTTTTGTTTACGACTGTAAGTTGCCCTGGATAAGGGCGTCTGCTAAGAAATAAATAATAATAATAATAATAATAATAATAATAATAATAATAATAATAATAATAATAATAATAATAATGGGCTGGGGGTGGGGGATTAGTGGGTTCCAACATGTAGAAAGCTGCAAGAGTGCCGTGACAAGCCTGTTTATCCTGTTATCCTACTTACTTTCCTATGCTTAACCCTATGAAATCTTATAAGGAAATTGTTGAAACAGTTTACTGAAGCAATCTTTAGGCTTTATATACCGCAACAGTGTTAAATACTCTTGTAATTTTCATGAATTGCTGTTTCCAACATATATAATGGTCTAATTGTTGGCAGTTTTGTGTATGTGACACACCTTGGTATCCTTATACAAATGTATTTTATTGTGATTTTCTTTGCTTTGTATTGTACGGTGCTTTGAGATACATTTTGTATGAAAGGCACTATATGAATAACCTTTGATTTGATTTGATTTGATATGTTACAATGCAAATTTCATCCTACAAAAAATGTTAAAAAAAAAAAACAACTAAGTCCAACTTTCCTGAATTTCTAGGAACTTTCCATTTCTAGTACATGCAGTTGTTCTCAATATTTGCATTAGCTGAATCACAAACTGGATTGCTGAACAACGGACGCCTACACTACGGTATTTGAATTTGTGTCATCCATATTTTCAGGAGTTTTTATCCAGGATATGGCTTGGCATTGGCCAATTGCGAGTTAAAAGTCAAGCAGGCTAAAGGTAGTAAACGACTCCCTTGGCAACAGAAGCATCAGCTGTCATTCTGCACAGGTGCTTTTGACAGAGATTTTAAATTTTCCATAACGCAGTGTTTTGTTTTTGGCTAAATTACTAGATTAGTCATTTCAACCTAACAATTTATGTATCTAAGCAAATGCATTTTAATTGCTGTTATTTGTGTACTTAATAAGTATAATTTTAGTAACAAAAGATCCAATGCTGGTTTCTATACTAATTTAATTATTTGTAAAATCTCATACTAACCAAATAACCTGAGGTGAGCAACATTACTATCCAGCTTTATAACACCTGCAATTACAGTATTGCACTACTAGTATGTAATTGTAGATATAAATTGTTGTTGCATCTTATTTCATATTGTATTTCAGTAGTATAATTTGCACTTATCGTAAACTATACTGTATTTAAATATTGATTTTGCATTGTAACACCTGTAAGTCGCCTTGGAAAAGGTACCTGCCAAATAATTACATAATAATAATGCCTGGAAATACCTGGAAATATATAAAGTATGTTCTCAAATAATTTGAGAATAATCGTACAAAAACACAATGTGTTTGTTACAAGCCAGTGAACAATATGCATGTTATTTTAGCGGATAAAGGAAAGAACGTCACTTTTTGGAAGCTTCTCTTTTTCTCTCTCCATTTTTGTCAGTACCTCCAACTTCAGCACTCTGCAGCCAGTCACAGTTTCTTATTTTTTTATGGTGGTCACAAGTACAGCAGGCTGTTGTTACTTACATCTGACAGTTGTCCTCTCTGCAACAAATGGTACATTCATGAGCTAGGGCAGCGTCTGCTCAGTCTATAAATTGAAGGAGGCCAATGTCTATTGGCTGGCTGGCCTAACTTTGCAGAAGTAAATGGTCACGGTCTCAGGCTGGTTTTCAGTTACAGGAAATGTTGGTCTAAGTAGTTGTGTGGTGCACAAAAACATTTTGCACTGAACACAGTGATTCTGGCTTCTATGGGCACAAAAGCAGAGGAATTCAACTTAACTTGGGAAGTCAAATAGGAATAATAGTTACCAGTTCTCACAACCAGTAGTAAAACACATTTTTTTGTTTAAATGCCAACAAAGCTCAGATGCAAGTGAAGTTATCAACCCCACTTTCTGAAAGACATTATAGATAAATCTTAGTTTCAAATCTCAAGGGGGGCAAACTGAATCTTCACTCAACTGTAAAAAGGGCCTGACTTACATTACTGCAAGTACTTAGTGTGGCAAAAACAGGATGGACCGATGTAGGGCTATGGTATGGGATGAGGAGGAGGAGGTAGAAAAGAAAGGGTTCTTTTTTAAAGAAAAGAACAAGGCAACACATTCTTTAGAAGATTGTGTTACAGGTAAGTGACATCTTCGAAGGGAACAGGATTTTCTTTTCTTTTTTTTTTATTTTTTATACAGCTAATTGGAAGCATGACTAGTGTCCCTTCTGAGTTTAGAGAGAATAGGGTGTGGCCACTTGTCTGAAAGGTAGAAAAATACTGTTTTGTTACGGAAAATTATCATGGAGACAAGGAGTTATCCAACAGGCCTCACCAATCCTGTTCGACTGGAGACTAGCGCCAACAACAGCGCAGTACAATGCTGCTCGACCATAAAACAAGCACTGTGGCTTCTGACAGGTTATGCACAGAGGTCATACTGGAGAATGCAAGAACTGTTTTTCATGTGTAACTTTTAGGGCTGCTACGATTAAATCAAAAATCGTTTTTTCGATCGATTCCATTCCTCATTATGTACATCAATATAAATACTGGATAATCGATTCAATAATTACATTTTTGTAACGCGTATAGTTAATAACATTATTTAAGTTTATCAACGAAACTGCACAGAACGCCCTGCCTTGCTATTTACAGTATTTCTGCCAGACAAGCAGTGGGCATGCTCTTCTTTTCCTGCTCATATTAACTAGCGTCTGATTTGCTGGTCCCATCCTACCAAAGAATCAGTTTTGAAAATGCTTTGTAAGTACGCCCCTCTGTGAGTTCCATGTAAACCAAAAAAAAAAGCAGGGTGTCGCCTTGAATCCAGAGCAGGACGACAGGCTTTTATTCCTGGCAAACAGCCTGTAAATAAATTGTGCACATTGAAGAAAACGACTGTATATAGTTTGAGTTTCTTTGGAGTTTCAAAATGAACTGTTATATAATGAATATTTAACAATATTCAATAACTAAATAAATGATCAGTGATGTTAAACGCAATTTTGGAGTAACGATCAGCTTGACCAAAAGCGGGTATGCATGTTGTGGCAAGTAAATCAATTTATTTTTTATTATTATTATTATGATGAAGTTTTAGGCAGGGATTACCGCTTTGTGTGTTTCACAGATAGCGAAGGTTAGGTGGTACAGTATTAACAAGATGCAATCCGTGATGCTGCAGCTGCCACTGAATAAAAGATGTTTTTCATAAACTCGTGTCTAGTTTCTATAGATTGCATTCCAAAGTACTGTTTGGAATAAATATTTTAGTAACACACCTGTAGTATGTTAAACTTGCTTTAGGTTTGTTGCAAATGTTGTTGTGTTTTTTATTTATTTTTTCTCCTGACCCTACCAAGGCCTAATTACCCCTTGCATTCAATTGTGTACAAGCTTTTATTTATTTATTTATTCATTTTTTTATTTACTTGTGGAGACATATACGTTGCAGTGGTACTGCAATGCAAATATAAGTATTAGTTTTTGGCCGTGAAATGTAAATAATTAAATGAATCAACTACTGAAGCTAGGGACTTACTTTAACTGCTGTTAAACACACACACACACACACACACACACACACACACACACACTGTATTACAATGGCTGGTTATGAAAGTTGAGAGGAGGAGTCAGGGTAAGAAATTTACAGTTAGGTTGGCCCGTATTTCCTAAGAAACTATTATCCAACAATGTCCTCCAAGCTAATCTCTCCCCCTGCAAAGCTATACACAGGCTTGAGGATGCAGGCCAAAGTACAAGGCTAGAACATCAGCCAACTGTTGCTGTGGTAGCTTTACCCCTCCCCACCCCATGTGCCACTCCTGGACCAATCAGCAGACCTGCCCCAGCTGCTTCAGCTCTGTTTGCAAGGTTCAGAGACTGACAGACAGCAGTGCACTGTTACTGCAGAAGGTGTCATCCATCACAGACTGAATCTCCCAACGCTCCCACATCATGGCCTTCCAGCTTCTTTACCCACTCCCCAACCCCCACCCCAAATAACAGACACATTGTTTTTCTGTTGCATAGATTTTGAAAGAAAACCACAGTGTATGTTCACGCCTAGGGGCCAGTTTACAAGATGTGCTAAATCCTTTTACTCTTCTAGGGTAAACCAGTAACTGGAATAGAACTAGAAAGCACTTAAATATAATTAAAATGTGAGTCCCTCTCCTTTCACTTTCCCAAATTACTGTCCAATTGTGATTTTACTGTAATACCAATTTGTCATGTCTAATTTAGTATCTACTGTGTGGACATCAATAAGGAACAGTTTAAACAGGGAAATGCTGAATCAAGTGGAGTCATTTCTTTAGACAAATCACCTCTCCTTTAAAAACTGTATACATTTTCTTCTTTTTTTTTTTTTTAATGCATACAGTCTATTGCAGTTCATTTCTGTCATTATATTATCAAGTCTATGGCAGATGACAAGACAATTAGTGTAATGTGATTCAAATACGAGAAATCTTTTCAACATTACCGTAATAAAAATGTACACCTTTGGCATCTCCTTCAAGTGGGATTATATTGTTAATAATTATCACACGAACTCAGTGTACACAACCGTTGTTCACTTCCTGTATTTTGGAGTGGCTTTAAAATGTATTTACAAAATGATATTATCACAGTATTTGAAGATAGTATTGCCTACTTCATCAATTATTTTTATTGAACGAGCATTATTATACGCACTGTTATAATGAAGCAATGTGCTAGAAAAACAAACACTGCTAATGTAAACAGACATTTATTATCATAAAACATACTGTACACCTCAACTGATGAAAGTGTACAGGTTCAAATGCCTGGCATGATAGCCTTCAGAGACAGCTTAAAGGATATCTGGGGTTAAACACTCTAGGCCATAAACTCCCCCCCCATCACCCCTGCTGCCCCATCCATTATAATCATTGTTCAGTTGTAATGCAAACACCCATTTAGCATGTTTTTTGTTGCCATGCTACTTTGGTAACAGGAGATCTAAAAATCCTTGTCTAATTAATTTTTTTAATACAACAACTTATTATGAGACATTTTGTCAATAACGGCACAATACAAAGGGCCAATACAAACACCACTTATCCCCACCCCCCAAAAGAATATGAGCTACTGTATAAAGGTGAATGGGTTTCACCCTCCTCAGTAGAAAATCTAAGTATTCCTCCCAGTACTGTGTTCCTTGTGGAACTCATTTCTCTGAGGTCTGATAAAAGTGGTTAATGTTTACTGAAACCTGTGAATGAACCACAGTAAAGCAGATAGCAGAACACTTTGCCTTCTTTTTTCTTTCAACAGCATCTTCTTTTTTCCCTTGTAGGAGGGATATATTCACTTGATCCCACCGGCAACTTATCAAACTCAACCCTATTCTTAATGTTGGACAAGCAGTAATGAAACCCTATGGTGTGATAGCAGCCCTTTCTCCAGCATACTGAACTAGCAAGGAGACAGTGCTGTACTGTATACTGTATCTGACCCTGGGAGAATTACAGATCGACTGAACAGAACTAGCTTTTAAAATGTTTTCATTAATGGAGTCGGCTGGTGATGCCAAAAATGTCTTAATATAAAACAAGGAAACAAACAATTATTTTGAATTGAACCGTGCTTCAACAATTTAAACAGATACATTTGTAATCAGTTGTTACTATCAAATTAAGATTGAATGGTTGCTGGTTCAGTTGAGGTCCCCACCAGTAATTTACTGCACATTCTGATCCGACAAAGCTCCCACGACATGTTCCTGTTCACAAGAGTCTGAATATTTAGGATTTCCTGTATGCAAATATATTCTAACTGGTCAACCTAGCTTCTGAGTCCATTTCAAAATCAGAATGTATTTAAATCCTGGCAGCACGTACTGTTAGATTACAAAAAACCTGAGCACAGAAGTGTAGACATAAACTGTACATTGTTTTTCTTTATATTCGAGCGGATTATTCAATTAATACATTATGCAAGATGCTACAGTAGGCAAGCTGCAATTTCAGTTCTGTTCAATAAAATGTATTTCAGCAATGCATTTCATATCTACAACAGATCTTAGTGCTTCAGTGGTAAAAACGCATGAATCCTTTTTTAAATGTCTTTCTGGATTAATGTTGTTGCTTTTGCAGACCTTGCAGACAGTACACGTCCATCACAAAATGCAGAATGCAACGGAAAGTGAAATCTCAGTTCTGGGAGCAAGAACAGAGAAAATAAGGACCTAAAAACCAGTCTTCTAAAACCATTAAACCTTTTTTTGTAAAACTCAGTGGCACAGTACACTTTTATCAGGTTGAAGTGGTGCACTTTCTGGTGTCTCTTCAGGTTCTTACAGTGGTCCTCTGACTGAGCTGATAAGTGTCTGCATTGTTAAGTCCTCTTCTGCCCAGCCCTACTGACAACAAAAGTCTTAATAAAATTAAATCAACAGCTGAATCAAATCAGCACTCTTACATTTGCACTACAGTAGATTAGGCCACAAGAAGACAGAAACATGTCTCTCTGTACCATTCATTTACTGTACTGTTAGTTAAACTGGTTTGATAAAGTGCTGTAAGTGTTATGGCTGCTACTGATTGCCAGCGTTGTGCTGTTGGACAAGCAATAAATCTATAGCAGAGCTAATTTCATTATCTAATGTCATTAACAAAGACTTGGATTAGTATGTTGACTGATATTCAAGTACAGAATTACTTGTGGGTGTTTAGCCAATTCATTGCGACAGCTGATAGACTTAAGCAAATCGCTGGGCAATCTGTAAAACTTTTTAACAGACATAATGTTCCTAAAAAGACAGTAGGTGACAATAACCTTTACAATGGGATTTATTTTGTGATATAGTGCAAGTATATTGTGTTACTATGAAAAGAAAGAAATGCCCCTATCCTTCGTTCAAATTACAAAGTATATTTTCAGAACACAGTAGGTGCTACAAGAAGATATAATGTCCACAAAAGCCCACATTCACTGATTAATTCGTCATCACAACTAGTTAACTTTAAACGCTGATAAACTATTTTAGGTAAGTTTAGAGTTAAACTTATACGTTTTACTTTATACAACTGTACAATCAACATTTACAAAGACCCCACCTTTTATCCAAAGGTTTCAGTCTCACTTAGTCTATTGTCTACCCTGGGTATTGCTCCTATTTAAATAATCCTCACTCTCCACCCACTCCCCTCTTTTCAGTGGCTGGATGCTCTCAGGTGTTTGGAGAGAACTTTTATGCCAAGAAGCAACAAGAAGACTATAGTCACCTTGGAAACAAACTGCACCCAGTGTTTGCAGAACAAACAATGGCACCTTTTCAGGCAGTATGAAGCAGACAGGGCAAGGGGCAGGTGAGCAATTCTGGGACTCACAGGAGTGTTAACATATCGCATTCTGAGCATGTGGCAAAAAATAATCCTGCACCAAGAATGCGCCTCTACAGTAAGTTAGCAGTGCTGGCTGCTGATCTTAGGAACTTCCGCACTCACTCACACACGTCACGCACACCTGTACTGTGCTTGTGGGTGCGTGCATGCAATAACCACCATGTTGTGTTGAAGAACAGTCACTATCAAGATGTTGGAATTAAGTTGTGTTGTTTCATTTTTATTCATTGTATTTCATTAAGTTAACTATTTAAAACAAAACACAAAACGTTGGCTTTTAAGGAAACCACTCAAGATTTGTGTCACAGGTTATTATAAACAGCATCATTCCCAAAGGATGTTTCAAAAGAGCCGACTACAGAGGCAGAGGCAACAAAACCCTTATGGTGTAACTGTATTCATTTCATGAATGAAATTCATAATTACAATTTGCTTTAAAAGAAAAGGAAAAAACGTAACTCCAATTTCAGTCTGTTTAAGCAATACTTAAGTAGGGTTGAACTTGGCTCTAACCCTAAAATGCCATTGATTGAAGGAAGACTGATTGACAAACATACAGTAGGAACAACAAGTTTACTGTAACTTTGTTCAATTTAACTAATGTAAACATGTTGCATCAAAAGTAGGTATATAAAGCATCCACAATAATATATTGTTACAACAAAAATTAGTAAAGCTTAAATCCTCATGTTTCTAAGTAGAACAGCATCTATAAGATTATCATCTTAGTACTTTTATAAGTAATTGCTGCCCAAAATTGATCATTTTCCATTTGTATAAACCTGACGAAAGAACATGCAGGTGCTACAATGCAAGTTGCTACCCAAAAGAATAACCTTAGGCTGACATTTAATCCTGTCATTGTCAGAATGGAAACTACTGATATTACCATGCTATCTTATTTACTATATTGAGAGGCCTTAAGAACAACCCTTTCAGTTAACCCTTTGAAACTGCTTCAATTCACATAAGTTTGTAACTAACTAAATTTGGTACAGAACTGTTTCATAAGAACTTCTTGGGTCGTTTCCTCACCTAGGGTTATCTAGACTACAGTAAATGGAGTAACGTCTACCAGTCCAAAACAACTGGTTTATATGAAAACATCTATTTCTATGTAGGTCCGTTTCCGCTATGTTAACATAAGCAATACCAAATTGTTCTAAGCCCATTTTCAAGAATGTAATAATAGAACAACTCTACTTAATTTGCATGCTTACTTTATTCAAAAACAAAGCCAGATAAGCACACTTCTTGAACTTAAAATTACACAAAACAAATGTAAGGTGGTGTGGCTTTACTGCACATGCTGTTATACCTATCAATTTATGTTTTGTATTTTATTAATGTATTTATTTTAGGAACCAATTCCTTGCTCTTAAACCATGAATAGCTTTTCAATAAAGACAGGTATGAAAGATGCCTCTTTCACTACTAAAGCAACAAGTACTGGCTGGAAGTACCACCCTTCCCCCACAACCTCTAGCAGCTATCACAAATCCTCAGGCAGGCAACTGCCAGCTGACAAAACTGTTTAATCAGCAAGAAGCAAGAGGGAGAAGCAACCTTCCTCTCTCACACTATTTCTCTCTCTCTCTCTCTCTCTCTCTCTCTCTCTCTCTCTCTCTCTCTCTCTCTCTCTCTCTCTCTCTCTCTCTCTCCATCACTCTTCAACTGTGTTACTCCTTCCCTTAAATGAAGGACGTTAAGCAAGACCACCCCCCCCCCACTCCCCTACTCTCCCCTCCCCTCATCATCCACTAAGAAAACAGTTCTGAAATATACAGTATAGGCCCCTTTCTCCTCATACTATCTCTCATTTTGCTTCAGTTAAAAACACTTGATCCCATGACCCCCTTTGAGCAGAAGGGACACTCAAAGTTATTGCTTCTTGTCGTTGTTACTTCCTCCATCTTTCTGCAAGACCATCATGCAAAAGAAGTACACAGTCTGTTTCATGTCCTATCCCCCACTCCCCTATCAGCTCCAGGTGCTGGCTGTTTTCTGTGGATTCTTTCACAGTAATGACACATCAGCGAGTAGACTTTGAACCCCCTATAAATACCTGGCTTATTTGATGTGGAGGAGGATTGTGCCCATGTTGAGGATGCACTGTGCTGTTTTGCAAGCATTTGAAAAGCTATGCAGTTATGTGTTGCAGTTAAAATTACTTATTTCATGGTGTAATCAAGATTTCTAAATTAAAAGCAAGAATTATGAATTAACTATACTCTTTACCATGGATTTTTTTTTTATGTCAAACAAAAGCTCTTCCTTGCAGATACAACACCCTGAACCGTACTGTACATTATGTTTTTGTATTGTGTTTTATTTTTTTGTCTAGTCCATTGTGTCTGAAAAACAGTCACAAACAATCTAACATATTGCGGTCCTACAAAACATTTACACAGAAAGTTAAATAAGTTCTGATTTCAAGGACATGAAAAGACCTTTATTGCCTGCTTTGATAAAGTGTGTTTGTGGATCATTTACAGGAAACAGGGTTAGCACATTCAATAAAGAAATGCATAAGTGTAAGTATTTGCCAGGATTTTTGGATGCTATGAATAAGTCTGTAGTCTGTTAGTAACATACAAAGCTGCCATAGCTGTAAAATACAAAACTAGAGATATCTGAATCATTATAAAGTTAATCACCTTCATGTGTATTTAAAAAAAAAAAAAAAACAAGTGTGGCATACTGTACATACAGCATACGTAAAGACAGATGGGCCAGGCATTTTTCAAAACAGTTGCTGTATTGCAGGAACCACAAATATATTTATCCACTCGGGAGTCAGTTTATTTCCTCATACACTTATCAAGCTCTATCACTTAACTATATAATGCTTTCCCAAATAAGCCATCAACTGAGAAACTGTATCAAACTGTAAAAGGATGCCTCTTGCATTGCAACGTATCATCTATTATACTTACTGAAACTGCACGACATTGCTTGAGAATAAAAGTTTAAGTTTGGTTCCCCTTTATAAGTTACTGATGCACAAACACAACTAAATTGTCATCTCTCAAGTAAAGGTTGTCAATTGTGGCAAGCTGTGTCAGCTTTTTTAGAAGCAAAAATATTGGACCACCAAACTCTTTTCATTTTTTATATGAACCAGATTTAAACCTTCAGAGGTGAACAACATGAGCGGCTAGTGTGGGACAAACCCTTAACATGCTAAAAAAAATCTATTATTACTAATGATTATGATTTTTTTACATTAAAGTTGAATCCAGTACCCTCCACTGAAATTGGTTCTATGCCATTTGCGATCGTCTCAAAAAGCAACCATGTTATGTTTTCAGCCTGAATTTTTATGGCATTTCCTAACATTTTGTTTGAATGTCTGGGCCCCACCTCCTCCTCCACACTAGATCCAGCTTCATAGACTTAAACTAGTCACGTGACCAAAAGCATGCTGGACATTGGGAGGTGAATATCCAATGGCAATGAATCCACGTGACAAAGGTAGGAAGTAATAAAATAAAAAAATTAAAAACTGAGTAGCCGTTATTTGCAAAATTAAAAATGTTTGACACTTTACTAACGTTTAAACTTTAGACGATTTACACCCCTACTACTAAGTAGGCCAAGTTACAAAAATAATTAAAATAAATCCTTTAGTTTCAATTTAAAATAATCTTTTATTCTCATTGCACACCGAGGTGTACAATGCAGCAGCATGATTTATTTTGTGTTACCAGTAGGCTAAAGTACAATAAGTGTGCAGGTGTTCATTTGATTTTACTACTGTATAGGCCTACTGTACAGATTTATATTTGTACATAATGTAATGTGTAGCCTGCCCAAAACATATTAGTGTTATTTCAGTGCAATGATTTATTGTGTGCGATTTTATTGTATTGTTTTTAAACCCGGCACCTCCTTATGTCGGACAAACATGTCCGGTTTAGCGACAGACTACTGTACGATTATGAAAAGCTTTTGGGTGGTGAAGGTTGGGGCCCCACTATAGAATCTGATGGGATTAAACTGCCTTTAATTTATATATATATATATATATATATATATATATATATATATATAAACAGTATTAAAATAGGAAAAAATGAATACGGAACAGAATGCATTGTATAGATGACGTTTACATTTAACAAAAACTATGTTACTTTGATTCTTGCACCCTTGCATGTAGACGTTATCCTTCAGACAGCCTCTGCTGCAGCAAACCACAACTCAACTCCCACTATTTATCTGAACAACGTTGCACGACTCTCGCAATGTATGCAAGAGATCTCACTAAGAAGACTCAACAAACATTTAAATTAGTATTTTGCTGCTCTTTTCATTAACATATTTTCTCTTAGTACGTACAACAAAATGTATACTTTGCGAATTGTCGTAACGAAAATGCAAATTACAGTATGTTTGCGCTGCGACTGGCCCATCTTAATACATCTACCCCTTAGTATTTGCACCTGTCACTCTGTTTTTAAGTACTGGCCAGTTACAACCACAACACAATTCAGATTAAACTGTAAAAACAATCATTCTGATGCTCAAAGAATTAACATGTGCTGTACCAAAACACAACACATTGTGTGCTTTTGACATGCTGAATTAGAATATGTCATGGATTTGTCATTGACAACATTTACATTTAACACCTTTTCACCTACTGAAATTATTTTGCACTTACCCAGGGATGGCGGCTGATTCTATGAAATCTATTTTTGAATAACAATCAGTGTTTCCAAATTGTAGTGTCCCATTACAAACTGAACTCAGTGTATCAGTATCATAAATGCCCAAGTTTCTTCCACTATATTCATACAAAGGTCACTGGATAATGGCCAGATACAAGGTTGCCACACGTGATCTTTCCACAATTATTTCAGCAGTTTCACATGATCTTACCACAATCGCCAAAAAAAAGATGATGCAGTACAACTGCTGTCTTGTCATCCAAAAATAAGATGACTTTGTTACACCAATAAAAGCACCACTGCAGAAGATGGCTCTAAATTCTTCATAAAATTCCCCACTTTTTAGGATTAATAATAAAACAGCATTCGCTGATAGTTTAAAAATATATATATATATTAGCATCCACAATAATGTCTGATAATAACTGCCCCTTTTCTAACTTGAAGGGTTTCAGTGATTGATGTCTATGAACGTCAGTACAGCATTAGGGAGCATTTTATTGTGTCTTACTGTGTATATATCTTCAGTACAGTACAGTTTACTCAGTAGGGCAGGAGATCCTAAATTGTTTCAAAGTTTATTGGAAACTTCTATATGACCAGTTAAAATAAATCAAAATAAATTTATTTAAAATCAACTGCTATGGTCCTCCAGGGAGTTCATTCCCTGCAGACCTGCATCCATGCTCTGTGATGGAATATAATCTTAAAATAGATGTGTTATAAATAGAGAAGAAGCAAAGGGGGAAACCCATCTGGACCCTCAGGCCAACAAGCACATACACTGTGCAAAAGTAACTGACTGAAGGAACCCACAGATAGAGCAGGTACAGAACAGTATGATGTACTGTACATTGTATTTTGTCACAAATGTCCCCATTAATAATAATAATAATAATAATAATAATAATAATAATAATAATAATAATAATAAAAATAATAAAATGTGAAACACGCTTTATCAAGGTACTTTCCATCACTTCTATTTGTGGATTTTAAATATCATTTCAAAACACATAGACACACTTTATATGTAAAACTAGGCCCTATTCACAAAACTTTAAACACATGCTTTAACCTGTTTTACTTGTATATAAAAAGGGTCTATTGAAAATAGACATCTTATAACAAGAGTTAGTGTGAATCTTTTTCTATTAGATACAGAGTAGTGTAGGACTGTGTAAAAAGTCCTTAGGGATTGTCAGCTAACCGTCATTTGGTTTGTTTTCTTTTTTAATCTTACAATACCTCTGGGGGGGCTATACAATAGCTTTTCCCACCCCTATTAATACCACCCTATTGAAGTCTGGGAGATTACAGGTGAATCCCAGTAGGGTCATTCAGCTAGGCAGTCTCTGGGACTTTTCAAAGTATTTTAGTTCTACTTGATTGAATCGCACTGAACAAACACTCCCCACCCGTCACCTAATTCTTTTGTCTCAGGAGACTATTCACTGAACGCTGCTCTATTGGCTGCTAGGCAGGCAGATAGCAGGAAGGGTATAAAAGGCTTTAATGTAAAACGTTCCATGCCATAATTTGCATCTTTAGCAAAACTTTTTTGTTTTTTTATCTCTTCATTCAAAATTAAAAGGGCTCTATCTTTAAAGACTTCCTTTAAAAATTGTAGAACTTCCCAAACATTAAAAATCTCCACTTGTTTTGTGATTAACAGTTCAGAAGCTTTACCTCATTGTAATTTCACACTGCACCCGCATTTTGTTTCATATAAAACCCACACTGGATAAACACAAAGATAGAAGTGATTGAACAAAATCTTCAAATTCTAAAGGACTGCATCAGGTCTGCCTGCAGAGGCCACCGTCCGAAATATATCAGGTGCTCCAAGAGCACTGAACTACTGTATAATGAGACAGATAGTCAAGGGCATTCTAGGGCAAAACTCAATTTAACAATCCCACACAGAAAATGTATCACAACTTCAAGTCATAACCCTGAAAATTCTGCAAGTATTATGTTTAAAACATTCATAAATGAATGTGCGTGTAAAAAGGCTACCATGGAGCTAAATTTAGCTGTGTGTTATTTAGTTGCTACTCTAGCTGCCCTAAATGATAGAACTACCCACTCACAAAAATACATTGTGATGCAACTAAAAAGACAAATTAATAAAGATAATGAAACAATAAAAGAAACTACCTTTTAGTCTTTTATGTTATGAATCAATTGTGAAATATAAACTGTACTAACCACAACAGTACGCCTAGATTCTGAAAGTACACCCCACTGTATTAAGAAATACTCACGACTCAACTTGCCAAAAAACCTCAAACATACCTTTACCTGGCTTTGTGATTTTCTTTCTAGACTGTAACCTATGTTTAAAATATACCTTTTCAACTTAAAGAATATTCTTTCCAAAGGAAAAGATGGGTTAGTTTAGTAATGTATGGCATAGGCTTGATAATACTGATCTCTCTTCAAAACAGAACTGAAATCACTTAACCTTGAGGTCATAATGTAAAGTTAAAATGAGCAACAAAAATGGCTGCACCACCTGTGCAAGCTCAACTTAGAGCATCTACCACAAAGACCATTTACTTTTGCTCAATGGAGGCACCTCTAAAGACCAGTCACTGAAAGAGCATCAAGCACCAAAGCAAACAGGATTTACTGACATTCACAGATTTTATCCAGGATATAAAAAATCGACTTTTAAAACCTACAGTACAGTTCCTGGCTATTAAAAACTGCGAATTAAATGTGTGTTTATAGCTACAGCTAGCTGTCTAACCAGGGATGCTGTCATTTTAAACATACTACCTACACTATTTTACAACGGGCAACTCAGGCACACACACACACACGACAAGTATGTCAAAAACCTATTGACCTTAAACCAATGCAAATGTGCACTACTAAGAATTCCAAAAGTACATTGCTCAGGTATAACTGGAATGCGCATTTCCCCCGCTGTATTTCAGTATATCGCTTTACTTTGTTAAATACTGTATAGTTGAAAACTCGAAACAAACTAAAAACATATTTGCGAAATACTGAAAAATCTAAAAAATACGTCCAATCAATCCAACCCTGCACCGACCTATTCTTAAAAGTCGTTTTAATTTTCCAAACAGCCATCACCAGTACTGCAGGCAACCACAGCAGAATTCTATTTGACAGCAAAGTACAGATGTAAAAGTGTGTGTGTGTGTGTGTGTGTGTGTGTGTGTGTGTGTGTGTGTTTGTGTGTGTGTGCCTGTTGCTGCTCAAAAGCCGTGTAGAATTTCGTAATGGAATGTCAACTGCTCATCCGGATCTTCGCTCTCATTCTATCTTCCAAACAGCAAAGGGAAAGTGGGTAAATATGCTGAACAAGGTCAATCACTTTCCTTCTTTATATATTAAATCTCCCAAAAGGTTATTGCGAGAAAAACACAACATTTATTTCACCAACACCGCAGTGTTACTACTAGGCCTGATAACAAAATAATAAACATTTATAATAAGTAAATAAAAATAAAAAGCACATCGCGTTAGGGGTAGCCAAATACAGATCAGTGTTACAATTTAGAACGACATGGATGGTCCAGTAAAAAAAGTGAAATGATTAATGCATAAAACATCCACAAACTTATCCCAAGTGTACGGAAAATGCAAAATGCTAATACACTTCTGTCCCCCCGCCCTAGCAACCATTATAGGTTGCAGTTTCCTAAGAGACTAAACTTGTCAATTCCTGATCTGCACTGTGAAACTATTCTCAGCGTCCCACAAAACAAGGAATCCATCTCCAGCCATTTAAGACTAATTTGACCTTAAGAATTTCTTATCTGTGACTATTTTTTTTATCAACAACAAAAAAACCACTAGCAATATGTAATGTGCATTATATATTTGCATCTCATAATGATGATATTAATGCAAATCATCAAACAGCAAATCTATATTTTACTGCAGGTTAAACTTCCTTGTTTTCTGGCGATGCTTAATGTCTGTTCTATATTATCCTTTTAAAAAAAAACTTACGTCCGATTAACAAAATGTCATATGACCTAAATATTAAATTAAAAGACATTAAATGTGTTTAAAACTATCTTAAATTACGTAAGTGTATACAATTAAATAACAACTAACAGGCTCGACAAGGTCAAAACGCAAAAGGACACATGGCCCCTCCGCATTAGTAGAGCTGATCAAAGTACATATAGATATGGATGCTCCGCACGACAGAAGGAATAAACTTTGTACCTTTAGCGAACTGCATCATTCCACAGTAAAGTCTGAAAAAGTTCAAAGAATATCAACGAATGCAGTTTGTATAACATTTTTAACTACCATTAACTACCCAGGTAGTTAAAAATAAATGTGCATGGGGAAGACCAAGTCAAATTCCTGAGCTCAGACAGTTAATGGATGAGCATCAGGTCCAGACGAAACTAGGAAGGAAAGGGGAGTTGCAAAAACTAAACCCAACATCATCACAACATCTTTACAACTTTTTCAACTTTTGTGTGTCACAAAAGTAGCTCTGCAACAGATTCGAAAAAAGTTAAGAAGGCAGCATTGAAAAGGGATCCGTGTACTTACGTTTGACTTTGTTGGGGTTGGGCTGTTTGCGCCGAGACATGATGATGATGGTGAATGGTGATGATGGACTTACAAGATGAAAAAAAAAGAGCTGCAAAGTTGTTCCGGAGAGGAATCAAAATGGCGTTTCTGAGGATGTGCAAAGTTTACTAACTTATTATTTCCCTTTCTCCCGTTTTCTTCCCGAGCATGGAAGATGGAAAGAAAGAGTGGGAGACTGAAAAAGTCTCTTATTTCGCACTCCTCTCTCACTCAGTCTCTAACAGTGCTGCTCTCTCCTCTCCCTAAACCTGATAAGTAGACACATCACGTGTTGTTCCTGCTAGTCTCCAGGGGGACGTGTTACTGAGGCTGCCACTACTACAGTGCAGCCAGTTACAAGCATCATCTCTACAGCAGGAGGGGTCTCTCGTGAAAAAAAAAAAAGTTGTATCGAACTGCCTGGTACCACCCAACTCACCTCCTTTCTTACATACAGAGAAGGAAGTATGCCAGTAGGTTTCGTTTTATTTCCGCCGTTTAAACAGGACGCTGCTGGCAGCATCATTATGAATGAGGGGAGGGTACATTTCTCAGCTCACCTTTATTAGTAGAAAGAAAGAAGAAAAGTTGCACCTACTACGTCTAGTATTAAGCAGGGGTAGCTGTAATACTTTTTTTTTTTTTTTTTTTTGCGTCATAGGTAACTTTACTAAACAATGCAAAATGTTCCCTGAATTTAAGTAATGGTAAAGAACAGATATTGCTGTGTTTTTATTAGTAGTATTTCAGATGCTTACGAAAGTAATATATCTTATTCAGTGCCCGGTCATCGTTTACATGTACGTTTTATTATACAGCAGATTATTGCAAGGGGGGAAATCATTAAATGGGTTATATAATAATATTACCCCCTATTATATAATGCACCACTAGAATGATGCAAAAGGCAAGAGCAATGTTATTTGTACAACACAACATATATATGTATATATGTATGTATGTGTATATATATATATATATATATATATATATATATATATATATATATATATATATATATATATATATATATATATATATATATAGAACATGGTATGCTGCCCACCAAAAGCCACCTACATTATGGGAATCCCTAAGACTTAAATGTAATATAACCACCCCCAACAAGTACTGTGACCAATGTATGCAGATTTATTTTTTGTGCCTGTTTTTACTGCACTCAGACCCCTTTCTTAATGAATAGCTCAGTATCCCTAAAGTGAACAATCAGCCCATTATACAATTTTAATTTTTTTTAAAAAAAACTGTCTCATAGTATTATCTATTTACTGCCAATACACAATGATCAATCGGGACATTTGTACATTTTAGCCCCCAAAATGTCCAGGTACAACATTCAATTAATTTTTAATTATGGCATGGATTGATGGACTGACAGGCATAACTTATTGTAAAAAAAAAAGTACATGCAAAAGTCTTCTTAGATATAGCCCTCCTAACCAAACCAGTCACAAGCAAGGTCATTAGTACACGTTCTAATTCGTTTAGTGACATGTGATAATTAATGACCAAGTTTTATCAGAATTGGTTGAATGGTTCTCTACATATAATACAAAATAACATAAAAGTGCTCATCACTTATCATCTCTCTTTTATAATATTTATTTTTTACAAGACAGGCAGGTTGCTCAGCTAGGGCATTCTCTAAAATCAACTCGGACTGTCACAGCAACAGTGGTAGAACACAGGTTCATTAGAATGACTGGTTTACAAACAGATGACAAAAGTGAGTCTTCCTGGCTCAAACACAATATTAAACCAAGGATGTTTCTTAGACGTGCTGCACTTTGTCGACATATGTACTGTATGTCCCATTTCCTGAAATTGTTGTGTGGTTGTGAATAGTATACCATGAGATAATTAAATCTTCTTATTTCAGACAGCTGCTTTTTTTAGGAATTTAGCCATCTTACTAGCTGTATGATTGCCAAAATGCTACCCCAGGACCCCCTTGTAAATTGTATCTTATTTGTTAAATCACAGCAGCATAAAGAAAGAACAAATAAAAATCTATTCTCAATAGCAATAACTATGTATATGCAGAATGTCACTGCAGCAGAGTAGACAGGGATTGAGATTACTTACCTTATTCCCTGGCTAAACACTATTTGGACACAGATCTCTCTGTTTATCAAGCTGCTTGTATCTGGAACAAACACAGTTCATGCTTCCCTGAGTAGACCATCTTTAAATAAGCTGAAACCCAACTGTAAGTGTAACATTTTCTACTGATGTTGTGTACTATGTGTTTTTTTTTTTACTTTTAACAATGTATATTGTCGTTTGTGTATAACTGACCGAGATTATGAGCTTCTACTAAATTCTGGGGCTGCGATTCACTGTTTAGATAATTTGGCGACATTTAAGATGTAGTAGCTATTTTTTAACAAGGTCCCATCCCCCCGCTTATTGTTTAGTGCAATTTGTCAACACTACAGAGCAGTCATGGCTTCCATGCTGGTCCTTCGGTATTAGAGACAGACATCCAATGTTGTATCTGTGCTGGACAGAATCCCTTTCTGGGAGATATTAACTCTAAATAGATGATAATCGCCTATTTAAATGAATGCAAAAGCATCTGCAGTTGTAGTATCCCAAATGCCTTTACGACAAATAAACCTTGGTGGAATTTGTTATTTTATGGATAGACCTAATATTTGAGGTGTCTGTATTTTTGTTAAAGTGAGGTTTTATTGTAATGATACAATGCATGTACTAAACTGCATTTGTACTATAAATTAATAACCTTCTTGAATGCAGAAAAATAATAGGATTAGCTCAGGGAATATGCCTAAACGTTTCTGGGTAACAGCTAAGGTAAAGCTTGTATGTGTTTTAAATTAAAATATATACCAATATAAATATTGTTATTCATTATTATAAATTATAACATTGTATTGTATTTATTGTATTGCACTACAGTCTGCTTAACCTTACAAAGTCGCATGAAGTTAAAAGTCCAGTCTAAATTGTTTATTATTAAGAAACACACGACCTTCATCACTGTGCTGTTTATATAGAATATCTACGATATTTGCTGAAACTTTAAAGATGTATGATCCAGAATGCATCCCCCTAGCGCAGTTTCCATCTACAAATACAATCACCGAAGTAAACACACTCGTTTTTCCAGTTTAGTCTGAAGCTATTTGTTGTCGTCTCGCAGGGATCCAAGCCTAACTTTGTTGCTAGGGGATAATTTCCCTCATCAAACGATCACAAAAGATCATCACCCATGATCCCCCATGGTAACCAGGAACAGGAAGACTGGGCATCATCAACGTTGATATACAGCTTACGGATGAGACACGGAGACTCCCTTTTGCAACAGCCAGGGGCAGAGTCTAGTTTCACCGCCTCGCCGATTTCCTCCCACACCAATTACCAAACTTGGAAATCTTGGCAAAACTAAATTTAATTTTCTTTCTTTAGGGCAACCCTCCTGCCGTTATCCTGTACGTGCTACTGCTAAATTTCCGAAGCAGTGCACGTATTGTTGCATTTCTGATGGCATCTCTGTATACCTCCCCCCTCTTCGCAGTCACATGAGATGAACACCTGTTTGTACTGTCTTGCCGTTCGGTGATAAATGGATGTGTAACTAAATGCTCCACCTTTGGTGCAAGACGCTAACATTCCACATGTCAAGGGGCAGCGTTTATTTTATTATTATCACATAGTTATGAAGAAAAGGCATTTTAAATGTAGCATAGTTATAACCTTACAAAAGCGTAAGAGCACGGTTTCATAAATGCAAATGCAACTACATTATTCTTAATTATTTTTAGAAGTTACGCTATTTATTTCAATGACATTGTAAATTCCATTTGACCTTGCTAAACAATTAATCGCGTCATCATATACCGGTAGAGTACACTCATAATATATATTTTTTTATGCTAGACAGTGAATACATATTAATGATATGGTGACTAGTTATTTTAAACTGTATTATCACATTCACAAGCCTTCTGGAAACACGCAGCATCTCCCACAGAAGCTCAGTCTCTCCTCGTGCTTGGTGTTTTCCTGTATTGAAGTTTGTGACCTGTTGAGCATTCACTCACAAGCCGGGTACCAGATCACTGTTGCGCAAGCGTAGTTACCTCTTCTATCTTGAGCGATTTGAGAAAAAAAAAACACGAAGCAGCTGCAAGGGTTAACTTTGTTGCTGGTTGTGGCAGTGTCAGTGCTGGAATATTGTCAAACAACATGTATATGAGTTAGTGATATATTTACAAGTTCACATTCAACCGTTTCTATCTGTTGTTGCATTAAAAAAAAAAAAAAAAAATCGTGTTTTGTTGAATTTAGAACAGGGATATCGCAAAGCTATTTAAACTCGTGTGTACTGCAGGGAGAACGCACAGATAGATGTTGAGGGAGTGGTAAGAAACCGGTTTCAGATAGCAGCAGAATCTACTAGGTTAAAACGTGTTTGCAGACTTGTTTTGTGCTACTTTCGCTAGCAAACGGACAGCGGCGGTGCCGTTTTCAGTGTATAATTATATCCCTATAGCATGGAATACATATACTATTAAATCACCAAACTTATGTTGTCAAATTGTCATGTTAAGTTATGTCACAATGTCTTGTTGCAACCAGATTTGCTAAATTTGTCGAGAGTAAATTGTAGCATGACTGGTTATGATGGCATGTGCAGTGCCTGCATTCCTTAGTGCAACAGCTAAAATAAAACCAGCATCTTCTGCACTTTCAATTCTCCTAATACCTCAAATGTAACTGTAGTTTTAAACGTGGATGTCGTAATTTTCTCAATATATCCTTACCTTTCAAACAAATGCAAAAAATACCGTTTTATAGCACAGAATAAATATCCTTTTGCTCAGACCATAATAAAAATAGCAATTTAAATGAATCGCCATTTCTTTGATAGTGCCATTTCTGAGTTTTAAAAAAGAAAGAACAAGTATGTTTTTGTTCGTAGAACATTTTAAATAAAAATGTCAGAATCATGCTTTGAGGTGTTGTTACTATACAATTATTGTTTAAAAAACATACAGCCAAGATTATTATCCTGACCCAGTATCATTTACTTTTTCATGATTTGAGTTTATTTATTTATTTATTTATTTATTTATTGTTGTTTTAATTGTTTCACAGATTAGCAAATTAATTCTGTGTAAGCAATAAGTTATATGACTTGCATATTTGTTTACTTTCATGTTAACACCTGATCTGACTGTGATCAAGAAACTTATTCCTATCATCATAGAGTAATGGTATTGGGCAGTCTGGTGCCACAGCCCCCCTATTTTTGTTTGTTTCCACTCCCCAGAATTGTACAGGTTGAATCTGTTTTCAGATCCATCACTTAGCCAACCAACCAGCCATGGTAAATTATATTTAGTCGTGCATTCTAAGTTTCAGTAACTTCACAAAGGTTTAGATGTGAAGTGTGGAGATGGATTCATAAAATAAACAACGTGAAAATGTACAGTCCTGGAACTCATTACTTTGGAATGGCAAATTAAGATGAAAGATTACCTATATTATTGTATTTACATATTTAAATCCTAATACAGTGTGTAGTAGTGGTTAGGGCTCTGGATTCTTTACCGGAGGGTCATGGGTTCAATCCAAGGTGGGGACACTGCTGCTGTACCCTTGAGAAAGGTACTTTACCTAGATTGCTCCAGTAAAAAAAAAAAAAAAAAAAAAAAAAAAAACTATAAATGGATAATTGTATGCAAAAATAATGTGTAAAAAATAATGTAATTGTATGTAAAAATAATGTGATAACTTGTAACAATTGTAAGTTGCCCTGGATAAGGGCGTCTGCTAAGAAATAAATAATAATAGTAATACACTTAATTTATCATTTGGTATGACCAACCCTGGTTCTTTATTGTGTATTTGATGCTGGAAGACTGAATGTACAAACTTAACACACTGCAAGAGTTAAAAGCAAGCTGCCGATATATTCTTTCAATAAACAGTGCATCCTCCTTGAGACAGAAATAGGCCTCTTTTACAGGTACACATAAGCTCCTATTGCTGACAAGTGAGAGTCTTCATTCCTGAAAAAGCTGTTTCTACAATCAAAGGAGTACTCATGTCTTCTTTTTTCATTCTAGCTGGGGGGCTTGTGGGCCAGCATTGAAGGCAACCAATCCCCATCCAGTGCTTCAGAGATGAAAGAGGTGAAAGTTTAACACTCCTTCCTGACTTTCATTAATGAAAAACTCACTGAAAGGAAAATCACATGTAAATATACTTCAAGAAATGTTCTTAACAACATCTCTCTCTCACACACACACATATAATAAACAATTTAGAGTGACAGATTGTTCAAACACTGACTTATTACAAGTAGAATTTCTGTATAGCCTAAAAAACTAAAGCTGTTAGAATGATGTTGCAGTTTCTCATTGGTTACCCCTACTTTCAAAAATGAAATTGAATGAAACAATGAATTTATGTCAGAATATTATTAGTTTAGCTCACTGACAAAACACAGGAAAATCATTTGTGAAAAGTAATGTGATGTATTTAAAAAAGTGCCATGCAGAATGCAAATAACTTCCAGGTTTTAACTTTGATTCACTATGTTATAGTTGGATAAGCCTTGTAATTATATTTTTACACTCCCCCAAGTAAACAAAATATGTTGTAGATGAATAAAACCATTCCAGACTGGAAAGTTGACTAGAGTGACAATATATATTATATGCTTTAAATACAATATATTGTAACACCAGTGAAACTGACTGGCTGAAATAAGCAGGCATTTTGGTCAAGGTAAGCCATTAGTAGTAATTATATGCTACAGTACACCTATGTTGTTTGTCTGAGATCAAGAATATTGCTCTTCGTAAACAGATGTTTAGAAAACATGTCTGTAACTCATGAGTCAAAGACTTATGAATAACGCCCAAAGTGAAAATATTTATATTTATATAATAGAACAACACAGCTTTTAGTGTACAATAGGAATTGTCATGAAAAAGTATTAAGGATTATGAGGACTAAAATTAGCACTAAAGTCACACTGGGGTGTTGAGATTTGTTGAAGACATTGGTAAAGACGTGTAGTCGAAATGTTTGTCATTTAATTTATTTAAGTGTCTGTTACTATTTCTAAACTTGTAAATCATCACTGCTTTAGAGGGATGCCAGAACTGTACTTCATTCCAGAAGGCTTGTGAAAAACAGACTGCTCCTCCAGCAGTCCAGTAGGTGTAGCACCAGCCTCTTTTTACAGCAAACAATCAACTGAACAATGTGATTTGAGCTCGATGAAAATGTGTATTTTATTCATATGAATGCATTTGTTTGCAATAGATGTATGTGAATAATATTTTTCATTTTCAAATGTTGTTGGAAATTCCATCCATGGCCAACATGTCAAACTTACAATAGAGCTTGTAGTGCTGGTGTAGTGTAGTGTCAAAGATGCAAGTACCAGTGGAGCAAAACTGGTATTGGATGGAACTTAAGTACTCCTAGTTGTTGGGTGTCCTTTTTTCCAATGTTGTATTTTTTTTGCAATTCCTCTTTGGGAATAGAACTGGAAAAAGCCTGCAAGATACAGGATCAACACACGCTGTTTACATATACAGTACTTCCTGCAACAAGGTTTGAGAGTCCTGTGGGGATAAAACTGAATATTCATATCACGGTATGCAATAGTGACAAACTCAAATTCTTGACTACATCTTGAATGCTTATTTATTTTTTATATGTACAATACAACTTTACTTACTTTTAATACTATATAGGTAGACATGGAAGATTCTGGGTTTCTGATTATCATTTTTTTGGGGATAATTGCAATGTAGGTGTACCGTATGTGTTTCATATTTTGTATATTTTTTTAAAGCATGTATACTGTACAGTATATTTCAAGTGAAATAAATACTAAATAGACTTAATAGAAACAAAGAGTGCAAAATGCCTGTGCAAATTTAAAATGGTAACAATTATAAGCACTCCCTATAAATGGCAGATATATTTTGTAAGGTAGTCTTTCTTGGTTTTAGGATTATCTGCTAAACTGTGCTGCCTTTTACCATGATATTTGTGATGGGGCATAATCTGTTTAGCTACACCGTAACTTAATTTCTTGGCAAAGTTTGTGAACCACAAAACATACTTTATATATATATATATATATATATATATATATATATATATATATATATATATATATATATATAAATAAAAATCTCTGAAAATAATTCTGAATGATCGTGCTATGTCAATTAAACTTTGTCAGCATGTGGATTTCACCTCCTGTTGAAAGAGGTCACATGCTGCCATTGTCACTGAAATAGTTGTCATGGAGACCAGGCAACCTTTAGCTTTTGAGAAAGGATCAACAAAAGAATGCAAACAATTTTCATCAAATTATCACCCAGGCTGTGATTTAATTTATTTTTAGTTTGTGTACATGCAAAGATGTGCATCTGGGAATCTTAATAAATTCTCCTTACCGGATTGAAGATACTTGCGTAATTACAAATGTCAAAGTAGGCCTAATATAAATACTTGACACACACCGTATTTACATATAATATGTGTGTGTGTGTGTGTGAAAATTAATTTGTTGCTCTCTGTTCACTTTTTCATTAACCCTCAGACGTTAGTTTAACCTGACGTATCTAGCCATCCATCTTTATGCATTCACTGTATAAATTCAGATTTTTTTAAAAGTTATTATTATGGCAGTACACATTTCAGAAAGGAGACATCCACTTAGTAGTAAGAAAATAGCAATTTATTGTTTGCAAAAGATATGCCTGAAGGGCACATTAACAATTGGCAAATAGTTATGCCCAACATGAACATGATAGCCAACAGATACATAATACATTCACATTTATAATTTGACCCATGGCCTTATCCATTGGAGCTCGATAGTCGCCCCTATGCTGGCCGAGCTAAGATGAATGCAATACAGTGATTAAGAATAACTCGGCCAGCGGGCAGGACAAGTGCCACTTGGGGCCACCTTCCCCCTAGAAAAGGCACGCTGCAGGGGGGGAAGAGGACCAAACAAAGAAGCGACAGGGGTTTGTGGGCAGAAAGACCTATTTAACTGGTTAAACTGGTAATGTATGTGATTGATGGGTGGAGTCTCCTTTCGGAAAGACAACAAGTTTCCAATTCTGCATTTACACCTGTTCCTAGTGATACTCTCATTTGACTGACAAACACTGTGAAACTGGATTTGTGTATAGCACATAACTTGTTTGTCAAACCTGAAAATACACACTATATAATTTGCAGGAAATACTGATTTGGGGTTTTAAATTAAGTGTGTGGATGAAATATTCAAAATATGAATACGATATTGAAAAAAAGACTCTTATAGCAAGTGGAAAGCTGCCGTTTTCAGAAATGTTTGAAATATTATCAACACTATGGCCCCATGGTGTCTGTTTTCTGCACAGTTTACCATTCAGTCCAGTTTGTTTACATCCCCAAGGCATAGTTTTAGTAGCGGTGACACAAAGCTTCCTCCTCCCTGAAACCTCCATGTTATTATGCCCTTCTGTGAGACAAATATAAATATTCTTGCTCCAAAACTTGCAGCATATTGGAACTTGTAGATTAAAGAAGTTTTATTTTACAGCTTTGGAAAAAGAACATTTTAAACTGCCATAGCCTATATTTACAGTTTACATTTAAATCCATAGATTTATAAGTCAAATGCTGTATATTAAATACCGTGCCCAAACATGTTAATTGGTTTGGTTTCTGTGGATTATCTGTGCTATGCTAATTAATTTGCATGAGTTTTGAAACTGTTTCAGATTTAGAATTCAGGTTCTGTAATCTTCATTCATGGTTATAAAAGCAATTATTTTTCTTGGTAAACAAATCAGATCACTGGTACTGTATGTTTGTTATTTCCCACCCCTGGGAATAACCTAATTGATATATTCACCATGAATTGTATGAACAAATGGACCAACAGCTATAATTTCTGTCTGGGCACATATCCATGCCTTCATTATCATAATGAGCAGCCTAATAAAGTTTGTAGATTGCACTAGAAGAGCACATTTTAAATGTGCTAATACTAATATTTTCATCATAGAGGTATTCCATGCATGGCCAATTTGTTCCTATTCATGCCTTAACCATGCGTCCACCAGGATTTATTATATTTTGCTCAATTCACAGTTTATAAGAACATTAAACATACTTCAGGTAGACAAACACCCAATGTGTCACAACTGTAGTTAAACTGCATTGAATGTATTCAAGAATATTTAGATGGTTGTTTAACTGCCATGGTTATAGCATGGCAAATTACAATGAAACTTATTGCACTGCAATCTAGCATATCCTGCTGTTGTTTGCACCACAATCATTGCAATTATTGACTTGCATGCAAAGCATATATAAAGCCTTAACTAGGCATCTTATGGTTGGGTTTCTATGAAAGCCAGTGAAGGCTGTGCCACTCCACAGGGTGTTTCCTAAGGTTCTTATTAAAATTGTTACACCCTCAGCACTTGGTGAATACATCTGATGTATTAAGAGATCCTAATATATCATAAACACTGGTAAATCAATTTCTCTGATATACACCAGCTGATCATGTGATATTTCCTTTACATGACATGGCTTCATTATCGGTCTTTTATTTCCTTATAGTTCCTTATAAATTGGTACAGTGCATGTTAATATAATATAGGTCACATCTCTTCGATAATCACCCTCCCCCCCCCCCCCCGAGTTAATTAACTGGAAAGGTAATTCTCAGACAGTAGTCATTACGATGTGACATCGGTTCATAATACATTAAAAATGATAAGCCATCTTTCAGATTCGATTTTTTTTTACCCTTCTAAAATGTTTCTTGCAATTAATCAATAATTATTTTTCTCTTATGGCAAGCAACTTTGTATCAGTAGTGCTAGGTTATTAATTTTTGGTAGTGTGCAAGGTTCTAAGTCTCAAAGATAGATTTTGATAGCAGTTTCAGAGACATGTTGAGTGATTGTTTACAGCAAACTTCCCAAACACTCCAGTAACACAATGGTTGAAATAATCATGACTGTTGTTAGCTGAGCAAGATATATAGCAACATCTTTCAATACAATGTATCAGCCCAAATATAACTACACTATGTTCCTGAATCTGGACTGGTCAAACCTGTCTCCCGATCTATTGAATATTCAGAGGGGAAGGGTTCTTTGATAAAGATGTGTATGGTCCTTATTTTCTTCCCTTAAGAGTTTAAAGCATGTTAGGAGTATTGGTCACAAATACCAAAAGCTAAGAACCAGAAATATGTAATTTTTTGAAGAGATACTATATTGGTATCTGTTATGACTTTTCTATTAACAAAAGTCAGCCCTAACTTATTTAACGTATTTAAGTATCAAAGAATCTATCATCTCTTGCTGACCTGGGGATCTCTGGCACTGCTCTGGCCTGGTTCTCCTCCTACCTCTCCAACCGCACTTACCAGGTAACCTGGCGTGGAGCAACCTCCACACCTCACCCTCTCTTAACTGGAGTCCCCCAAGGGTCAGTCCTGGGTCCTCTCCTGTTCTCTCTCTACACCCGCTCCCTGGGCCCCCTCATCGCATCCTATGGTTTCTCATACCATTTCTATGCTGATGATGCTCAGATTTTCCTCTCCTTCCCCACCTCTGACTCCACCATCTCCTCCCGTATCTCTACCTGTCTGTCTGCTATTTCCTCCTGGATGCACTCGCATCACCTCAAACTCAACCTCTCTAAATCTGACCTCCTTTTCTTTCCCTCCTCCTCCCCCTCCTCTGATCTCTCTATCTCTGTTCCTCTGGAATCTACCACACTCTCTCCCTCTTCCTCAGCTAAGAACCTTGGAGTCACCCTGGACCCCTGCCTCTCTTATTCCCAGCACATCTCCACTCTGGCATGCACTTGCCGATTCTTCCTGAGCAACATCCGAAGAATCCGACCCTTCCTCACCAACTATGCTACCCAGCTCCTGGTCCAGGCCCTGGTACTCTCCCGCCTAGACTACTGCAACTCCCTCCTGGCTGGCCTCCCTGCGTCCGCCACCCGTCCGCTCCAGCTCATCCAGAACTCTGCTGCCCGCCTGGTGTTCTCTCTGCCTCGCTTCGCCCACGCTACTCCACTACTCCGCTCGCTCCACTGGCTCCTGATCACCGCTCGTATCCAGTTCAAGACTCTTGTACTAGCCTACAGATGCATTGACCAGACTGCACCCAGCTACCTCCAGACCCTCATCTCTCCCTACACCCCCACTCGACCTCTCCGCTCCGCCTGCACTAGAAGACTAGCTCTACCTCCGCTACGCTCCCCTGCCTCCAGAGCCCGCTCCTTCTCCACCCTTGCTCCGCAGTGGTGGAATGACCTTCCTACAGATGTCAGGACTGCCCAGTCCCTGACCACATTCCGGCGCCTCCTTAAGACTCACCTCTTCAAAGAGCACCTGTAGAACTCCTCTGTTTGTGTCCTGGGACACTATCACCCTTCATGTAAATGTGCTTTATTTTGCTCTTATCTGCCCCCTATTTTACTGCATTTAATCCTGTACTTCAGAATACTGTAATCTGCCAAGTGTTTAACCTGTAGTACTTTGTATTTAATCATATCCTGATGTAACTATCACTATTTAATCATATCCTGATGTAACTATCACTATTATCTGCTGTATTATTGAATTGTGGTTTGTCACACTTGTACTTTGCTTGAACAAAAGTTATTGTATTTCTTGCTCTTATTGTATTACTTGTATTGTAACACTTGAAATGTATTTGCTTACGATTGTAAGTCGCCCTGGATAAGGGCGTCTGCTAAGAAATAATAATAATAATAATAATTTAAAGTACCAACCAGTAGAGGGAACTGAACTGTTAGAATTAAATGTAGTTTCCAAAACAGGCCCCACAATACTTTCATTGAAGTCTATATATTGTGCTTATCTTGATGATCTGCTCTCTTCAAGCAGAGGTTCCCTGCACACCAGACAATCTTTGTTGCAGATTACTAGGACAATTCCCCAGATATTATACCACTGGTTCGGATATTTTCTCCATAGGTCTGTCAAAGATTCCATAACTACCACAGTATAGAGTAAACCAGTTGGGATTCCCATGTGGAGAAAACAATTGCCAGCATCAATATCAGTGTGATCTCTATCTGTATACAGGTTTTATGCATGCATATATTTATTTACTGTTTACTACTTATATTATGGCACAGAACTTGAGATTCATTGTATAAGTACTTTATAATTATTCTCTTTCTATTTGTCTGTATCAAACTCTTCCCACGTGTGATGGCAGGGTAACCTAGTGTAAAGAGGCAATGAGGTGAGAGAAACCATAGATTTGTTAGTTAAAGTTTGCTCAATTAATAATGTCTAGGAGATTCTGATAGCAGGAGTTCCAGTTTTGCTGATTTATGTCTTTGAGTCTGACTGCAGTCATTTTGTAACGTATAGCATGACTGCTGAATACTCCAAAGACCATAAGGTACTGCAATTCCTTTGTAAGTAGCATCATATGAATCAGCTGACAAGTAGCAGCTTAACAGTTTTTGTCATTATAGTTTTAGGTGGATATCTTGGGGTGCTTCTTCTCATTTTTGATTCTTTGCAGATTGATATTCAAGATCTGTCTGTATATCAGTTACATGATGCCACAATCAAGTAACCACACCACAGAAGCATGCACATTGTATGCCCCTGGGGAGAAGTCTTCAGCTAAAGAGCTCTTGTGTGGAATGTTATACAGCAAACTTATTGCACAATTTCTTGCCAGCTTGTTATTTAATGAATGTTTTATCCCACAGTTTAATCCAGTGAGATATCACATTCAGACATAGTTAGGAAGTTTGCAGTTTTCCAATCAATAAAAATACATCTGCATGTTTTTCCTGGTTTTTGGCACCATTTAATGCATGATAGGCACTGTTTTGTGTATTTTATATTGAGCTTCCAGTATTTCTACAGAAGTTTGTTGACATATGATATACTGTACTGCCTAATATAAAGCAATACTTGTAAATGTGATGGTGTGTTTGGGACTGTGGTACGATGGCTTGCGGGTGACCGGGAAGGAGGCACCCACACACAGCACTGAGGTATGAATGAAGAGCTGATGCAAGGTTTATCATAAATACAAGATTTAAACAGAACACTTTCACAACACAAACAAAACGGCACAGTAGCCAAAATAAACAGAGAAAACAGACACGGAACAAACAAGTGTCGTGCTGGTGCGAACCCAGCACGGGTAGCAATTGTATTAGAGCTTATTATCTTTATCTCTCGCTCTGCCTCTGAACACACTAACCCTGATAAGTGGCTGATCCGCTCTTTATATATGTGACCATCTCCAAATTTATAATTGTTTAATTAATTTGGAGATGGTCACATTATGTATGTGTTTTTAGCTGGATGGGGGATTTTAACCCCATCCATTATGTAAAATAATTAACAACAAAACATGGAGCATTGTCCCGCTGGAAAAACCAATCCTCAGAGTTGGGGAACATTGTCAGAGCAGAAGGAAGCAAGTTTTCTTCCAGGACAACCTTGTACTTGGCTTGATTCATGCCAAAGCTGCCCGATTCCAGCCTTGCTGAAGCACCCCCAGATCATCACCGATCCTCCACCACATTTCACAGTGGGTGCGAGACACTGTGGCTTGTAGGCCTCTCCAGGTCTCCGTCTAACCATTAGACAACCAGGTGTTGGGCAAAGCTGAAAATTTGACTCATCTGGGGGTGCTTCAGCAAGGCTGGAATCGGGCAGATTTGTCTTTGTGAAGGACGCATGAATCAAGCCAAGTACAAGGTTGTCCTGGAAGAAAACTTGCTTCCTTCTGCTCTGACAATGTTCCCCAACTCTGAGGATTGGTTTTTCCAGCAGGACAATGCTCCATGCCACACAGCCAGGTCAATCAAGGTGTGGATGGAGGACCACCAGATCAAGACCCTGTCATGGCCAGCCCAATCTCCAGACCTGAACCCCATTGAAAACCTCTGGAATGTGATCAAGAGGAAGATGGATGGTCACAAGCCATCAAACAAAGCCGAGCTGCTTGAATTTTTGCGCCAGGAGTGGCATAAAGTCACCCAACATCAATGTGAAAGACTGGTGGAGAGCATGCCAAGACGCATGAAAGCTGTGCTTGAAAATCAGGGTTATTCCACCAAATATTGATTTCTGAACTCTTCCTAAGTTAAAACATTAGTATTGTGTTGTTTAAAAATGAATATGAACTTATTTTCTTTGCATTATTCGAGGTCTGACAACACTGCATCTTTTTTGTTATTTTGACCAGTTGTCATTTTCTTCAAATAAATGCTCTAAATAACAATATTTTTATTTGGAATTTGGGAGAAATGTTGTCAGTAGTTTATAGAATAAAACAAAAATGTTCATTTTACCCAAACACATACCTATAAATAGTAAAACCAGAGAAACTGATAATTTTGCAGTGGTCTCTTAATTTTTTCCAGAGCTGTATATATACAGTACTGTGCAAAAGTTTTAGGCAGGTGTGAAAAAATGCTGAAAAGTAAGAATGCTTTCAAAAATATACATGTTAATAGATTTTATTTATCAATTAACTAAATGCAAAGTGAGTGAACAGAAGAAAAATCTAAATCAAATCCATATTTGGTGTGACCACCCTTTGCCTTCAAAACAGCATCAATTCTTCTAGGTACACTTGCACAAAGTCAGGGATTTTGTAGGCATATAGTCAGGTGTATGATTAAACAATTATACCAAACAGGTGCTAATGATCATCAATTCAATATGTAGGTTGAAACACAATCATTAACTGAAACAGAAACAGCTGTGTAGGAGGAATAAAACTGGGTGAGGAACAGCAAAACTCAGCTAACAAGGTGAGGTTGCTGAAGACAGTTTACTGTCAAAAGTCATACACCATGGCAAGACTGAGCACAGCAACAAGACACAAGGTAGTTATACTGCATCAGCAAGGTCTCTCCCAGGCAGAAATTTCAAGGCAGACAGGGGTTTCCAGATGTGCTGTCCAAGCTCTTTTGAAGAAGCACAAAGAAACGGGCAACGTTGAGGACCGTAGACGCAGTGGTCGGCCAAGGAAACTTACTGCAGCAGATGAAAGACACATCATGCTTACTTCCCTTCGCAATCGGAAGATGTCCAGCAGTGCCATCAGCTCACAATTGGCAGAAAACAGTGGGACCCTGGTACAGCCATCTACTGTCCGGAGAAGTCTGGTCAGAAGTGGCCTTCATGGAAAACTTGCAGCCAAAAAGCCATACCTCCGACGTGGAAACAAGGCCAAGCGACTCAACTATGCACGAAAACACAGGAACTGGGGTGCAGAAAAATGGCAGCAGGTGCTCTGGACTGATGAGTCAAAATTTGAAATATTTGGCTGTAGCAGAAGGCAGTTTGTTCGCCGAAGGGCTGGAGAGCGGTACACGAATGAGTGTCTGCAGGCAACAGTGAAGCATGGTGGAGGTTCCTTGCAAGTTTGGGGCTGAATTTCTGCAACTGGAGTTGGGGATTTGGTCAGAATTAATGGTCTCCTCAATGCTGAGAAGTACAGGCAGATACTTATCCATCATGCAATACCATCAGGGAGGCATCTGATTGGCCCCAAATTTATTCTGCAGCAATGCAACGACCACAAACATACAGCGAAAGTCATTTAGAACTATGTTCAGCGTAAAGAAGAACAAGGAGTCCTGGAAGTGATGGTATGGCCCCCACAGAGCCCTGATCTCAACATCATCGAGTCTGTCTGGGATTACATAAAGAGAGAGAAGCAACTGAGGCTGCCTAAATCCACAGAAGAACTGTGGTTAATTCTCCAAGATGTTTGGGCCAACCTACCTGCCGAGTTCCTTCAAAAACTGTGTGCAAGTGTACCTAGAAGAATTGATGCTGTTTTGAAGGCAAAGGGTGGTCACACCAAATATTGATTTGATGTAGATTTTTCTTCTGTTCACTCACTTTGCATTTTGTTAATTGATAAATATAAACTATTAACATGTCTATTTTTGAAAGCATTCTTACTTTACAGCATTTTTTCACACCTGCCTAAAACTTTTGCACAGTACTGTATATATAATTCTGACACCTGTAATACATTTTACAGTGTTTATTGTTTACTAAAATATCTTGTTTTTATGTTTTTAGAGTGTATAGGAGGTATTGGAAATGCTTCAAGGTACTCCCTGAATCTACTCCTTGGTTTCAGCCAATATAAGGTGACAAATCCTATTTGTAGCCAGCCTTCTAGTGCATTACTCAGTTATTCCAAGAATACAAGGACCCTTATTTATATTTCCAGACTCAAGCCCTTATTGGTTTGCTTGCAAAGGCAGAGACTGCAATTTATAAGACAACCAAAAACAACATAAACTACAGGGAGCCTGTTTTGGGCGAGGCCATTGAGAGACAGATACGCTGATAAGCCAGCCTTGTCACAACAGGTACGGTACTGCATGAAGAGTGTGCAGGGAGGCGTCTGTTTACCATGTGAAGGCGTGCTGCAGAGGTTTTGTTGGCAAATAGTATGTTATTGTTTGTCATGGGATAAGCAACTCAGCATTGTGTAAATATGGAGCTAGGGGGATGCAGTAGAAAGAGATGAAGAGATGAAGTGACTGCTGATGAGCCTGTGTTAGTATACTTCAGTACATTTTCAGGCACATTAGAGACTCCCAAGAGCAGGACACAAACAAAATGTATGGAGACATTTTGACAGGCAACTTCATTGCCGGAGATTACATCATGGCATTATGCAGATGATCCCCTGAAGGTCAGGAACATTTGTGAACACAGTCCATGCACAGGTATATTCAAACACTAATAGGATAGTGGCCATTTTGAAAAGAGCTCAGAAACAGACTTTAAAGTCATAAGTGTAAAAAGTTGTCAGGATGTTAACAATGAAAAGAAAAAAATACAGGTACAATTGTAGCAACATGTGGGGACTATATTTTACTATATTTTACTCTTTAAACCTACTGTAGTTGTGGTAGTCTCGTTGCCGTTTTTAATGTACAGGTATCCACTCAACCAACTAAGAAGTTGACACTTACCTGGACACGACTCTGGGATGCAAATAAAAATGTCCAGCTCTATAACTAAATAAAAGTCACTAATAATACATAACTAAATGAAAACCAGGCTGATGACAACCTTAAAAATCTAACTCCACAGATTTCACAGGTGTAGAATCAACATTATTATAAAGTAAACAAGAGAAACCAGAGGGATGTAATTAGCTTTGTTGGGAACTGAATACCACCATGATGTCATTATTGAGATTTAAAGAAATAAGTGTTGCAAGTTTGTTACTGATTACCGGCAGCAAGCTTCCAATGCTCAAACGGGTTCCCTTTTCACTTCCTATTGGAAACTAATACAAAGTGTTGTTGTGACCTTGCAGGAAATTACTACAGTATATGCAAAATTCCTGCCTCACAATGACAAGCCATTCATTTTCTATACCACATTGTAGATAACACAGAATCTCAACAAACAACCTCTTAACAACATCCTACTGTAGTTGCTATTTATCCATCTTTTACAAACATTTATAATTAATCAATCACTGCTGAAATGTAACCACATGCTGGCATTTGCAATCTAGACACTTTTTACAAAAATATATAGGACAATCACAGTGTTTCTGAACACCATTTGAAGTATCTGTATAGTTAGTAGGACATGTGTGTTTTTATTGCCGTGTTGATAGTGGTCCATGAGTAAATCCCTAAACACCCATTTTGGAATAGATTTATAACTATGGATCTAAGAAATGCAATGTAGTCATGCTTTATTTTAAGGGGAACTTTTCGTGTATTAAATATTATTAGCTGTTGGTTGGAATTGCAACAAATTTTACTTCTACTGTTGTATTTACTGTTGTATCTTCATGACCATTCAACAAGTATTGAGATGCCCTGGGCCCTATTTTAGAGTGATAAGGCACTAGCTATCTGTGAATAGATGCCAGTAAACTCACTCCTTATTTTAATCAAATTTCAGCGGATCCAGACTTATGTCAGATGACTTCTTCCCCTGCTGTTTCAGTTCCCTTTGTTAAGTCGAATATTGGTAAAAATAAGCATTTTTTATTCAACCCTGTATTGCCCATTGATGTATCACATACAATACATTACCACCCCCTGTAGCATATACGGTTTACAATCAAGCCTCAAAAGCCAAGCCGTCCAGGTCTCTATAGCATAAAAACAAAGTTTAGAGTTTGATATTAATAAGCATCATGTTTACCATTGTTTTTTATCACAAAAAATAAGGATTTTAGTGATTAAAGTCAAGTCATTTGGTCCCCAGATGACACGATTTAGAGAGACCAAATGAGTTGACTTTAATCACTAAAATCCTTATTTTGTTTGGAGTGGACTGCAACTATATATATATATATATATATATATATATATATATATATATATATATATATATATATATATATTATATATTTTTTTAGCAGCTGCACATTGGTGATTTGCATAACAGGAGAAGATGTACCACATATCCTGGTGCTGAGAGATATTTCACAATTTGGGAGGGTCTGATAAATGGGTGCATTTTTCTACCATTAACATCTGCAATTTTTTGGCCTGCTCTGTGTTGGCCTACCTCAGCTTTGGAGGGCTTGGAATACACTAGGATATAATAGGGAACAAGGGGGGTTTATATCAGAAACTATTGAAAAAATATATGTACATTAAAATGTCAGCATCTAATCATATGAAAATAAGGCTTTTATATTTTTGACAGTGTGCCTGGTTTCCTCAGTTTGATTGCAAAGGCAGCCCTCACTATCAATAAAAGCCACATTATTAACCTGTATTGCCATGGCTGTCAGCAAAACCCTGAAGAAATGCTGTGAAGAGTTAGCAGATGCAAAAAGAAGAGCCCCTTTTGGATTGTGTGAATGTGGCTTTATTCCTGCCACATGGCAACACACATGGAAAACAGTTCATCCTCAGACCCCCGAACACAGGCACCAGTTAGGAGGGATTATGTGGAACAGATGTATATAAGATGCTTATGGTCCTTCTAGACAGCTTCTCTTAGCTCAAAGCTACTCCAAGCAAGTGAAGTAATTAGATGGAATTTAGTGCAGAGAGAATTAGCTGTTACTAAATTAAAATACTGTATATCCTCCACACACACTTCTCACTGAATGTTGTAATGTCTTTACGCTGTTGCTTCAGGCAGCTGCTGCCTAACAGCTCAGGCCTGTACTGCTCATTTTATATGAGATACTGGGGAGAAGTGCTGTGGATCAGCACTTTTGTCGATGAAAACATTCTCTGCACAGGGTCTGCTTCCAGCTGCCTGTGGTGGTGCTTTAAAATCAATGTATGTCAAATGGACCCTGTGATTCAAGAGTATCTCAAGTCAAATGCATTTTTACATTAATCATGTTTACAGTTACATGCCATTCATACAGTACCCCTCTGCTGCTGCTGGTGGTCAAAAGGTATTAGGAGTGAGTCATGTGACTTGTGCATCTTGTAACAATTGTAAGTCGCCCTTATCCAGGGCAACTTACAATTGTTACAAGATATCACATTATTTTTACATACAATTACATTATTTTTTTACACATTATTTTTACATACAATTACCCATTTATAGAGTTGGGTGTTTTTAACTGGAGCAATCTAGGTAATGTACCTTGCTCAAGGGTACAGCAGCAGTGTCCCCCACCTGGTATTGAACCCACAACCCTCCGGTCAAGAATCCAGAGCCCTAACCACTACTCCACAATGCAGTTAACCAGGGCAACGTTTACAGGTTTTAAATATCTTAACAGTTTTGTGGGTTAGACTCATTTTGTATAACATTGTTTGCATAGTCATCATATCCCTGTGACTTTTTAAAGTCAGAAGATAAAATATTGTGTGGCCCCAGTGGCCTCGATACTGCTCTGAAACATGTCTCCAAGTACAGCTTATACACCAGAATGTAACTACAGTCGGCAGCGCCTAATCGAGATTCTGATAATCAGGATTTCTGCTTAAATGGGATACAACTCTGGGAGACAGTTCTCCCCAATGCTATTTATGTTGTTTAATTAATTGGGACATCACTTCGTTTAATTGGGATATAGTATTTTCAAATGATGAACGGAGATCGCTTTTCAGAGCAAGACAGGTTTGTGTAGCACAGCACAGCGAGTATGTGATTACGCTGTGATTTGTGTAAATTGTGTAAACCACATTGAACTCTTGAAGGAGCTGGAGTCTCCTGTGGTTTCTCAGGCTGCTGTTGCAAAGAAAGTTGGCAGGTCAGCATCGCAGATGCCTCGCCTTGTGATAAGATGTGATTTCATTCTTTTTCGTTTCATGTAGATATAAAAAAACAGTGATTCATTTTGTTTAGGAATAAAAAAACAACAGTTGACTCATATTTTAAATGATGTATTTAACATTTAATCATAATGTGATGTAATTTCATTATTTTTCTTTTCATTTAGAAACTAAAAAGTGTGGCTAAGGTTGTCTCAAATGCCACTCATTTAATTGTGTATTTATATTTCCTCTGTCCGTCACACTATGTACTATAGTAAATATATAAACAGCATACAAATAAACAGCTTGATCTAAATGACTAAATTAAGAGGCCAGTTTAAACTTAATATACAATTTGCTTATCTAAAATAAATATTTTGAACAGGTGGGTTTCTGATGTTCAGTTAACATTTCAGGGACTGTCAGAGAAGAGTAAATTCATGTAATTATACTGTCTCCAGGTTTCCTGAGGGCTATGAAGTGTTAGATGATCCCTGGGCTGGGTCACCTTGCCTGAAGTATTTTACATTGTAGTTATCAGCCTGCAGCACCACAGAATGCAGTCAAGAATGTGTATGCATTCTTCTTTCCCCATCTTCATTTTTTGTAGATTACAGATAATCCAGCAAAACAATAATTTAGGCTTATTCAAAAAAAAAAAACAGAGTGGGAATCACCTCCTTGATACTTTATGTTGTTTGGTTCTTCAGTTTGGGAGTCTTAACCTTTTATTGTGATCAGTTATCAAGCAGGCAGTGTCCGCTAATGTATATTCCTGTGTATCTTCCTCAAATGGCAGAAAATGATTACACTGATCATTAATGCTGAGAGACATTCATCAACAACTGCAATTACAATAGGCTTTAGCATGACTCTTGACAGGCCCACATAAAACCTGAACATTGTGTTGTGGTTCAACAAGTCCAGACAGTAATTGCTAAAGCTAAGTAGTGTACTGTTTAAAACTCCAGTTGCCCGCAGTAGTTTTTATGTTTATCCAAGCTGGTTGTGTAGAATTTCACCTGGTCACAATGATTCAGCAAGCTGTAATACTGGTTCAGGAATAAGTAGTAAATGTCATTGAATAACATCCATTCTAGTCAGTTACTTTCTGGTTAAATTAATCCAAGTGAGGTAAACTTGCCCAGGGGTTTAGCAAACCAATGAGTGTGTGCTGATTTTGACCTAGTTTCCAGCTCTAGTACACTATAATGATATGGGTTAAATTTTCATGGAATGGCTAACTATCTGGTTGCATAGCAGGGCAGCCTAACTTGTTGGAGATTAAATGCACCAGTAATAATATACAGACCTTTAACTGTTTAAGAATGGACACAGCTGGAGTGCTTGACTCGTGTCCACACAGGGTATATCTTTTTCTCAAACTATACCATTTGTTTAATTTGGAAAAAAAACCCTGCAAAACTGCTTTTGCTTTGCATTCTGCAAACTCTGAACCAGCATGACCAGTCTCACCAGTTCTGACCAAAATCAGGGTTATGCTGAAATTACTAAAGGGGACAGCTTTTCAGCTTTTACTTGTTACAGATGGTAGTGATACAGGGCTTATTGGACAACTGCAATTTGACTCAAACATCAGACTTTCGTGTTTAATAGCCTGAGCAGGTTACTGAAATGTAACCTTTGATCCACAGCAGAGTCTTGTTGGGAAAAGATCCTGTGAGATAATCTTGCTTCAGGCTCAATTTCACCAGTTGACCTATTGTGAGGTTCTGTACTAAAGAGAGCGGGCGATATGGGGAGAGTTATGGTGGGGGAAGGTGGTAGGAGAAAGGAGTAGGGAGGAGAGAGAGAAAAAAGACAAGGATTACTTCAGCACAGTACTGTACTGTACATGTACTGTATGGTGATTTACATCAATATCACACTACGTTACATTTTAAAGTACAAACGGTTGCACTGTCCTACATTAACATTTCTTACCCTAGTACCCTACCCTAGTACTGGGAAGTTTCAGGAAAGTCAACAGCAGGACGTTTCAGTAGTTAGTTTAATCAACTTGCCCCCATACATAGTAAATGTAAGAGCACTTCAGGTCAGATTTATGGAATTATGTCTGAAAATAATAGCAATGGTTCTTCTCCAACTAATTAATTGTTTTAGACATTATCAAGTTCAAAATTAATTACATGCAAACTTTAAATGTAAACATTAAAGGTGAAATTCACAAATCCATTCTGAAAGGAGGAAAAATGCACATTGAAGTTACAATGGAGGAATTCAATTCAATGGCTCTAGTTTATTTTTAGTTTGCTACATTAACAGGTGTTTTTTCATTCTACAAACTAATGATGCTAATGACAATGGAATTGATGGCTTTTATCAATTTTCCATGAAGTCAATAATATTTTTTTCCATGCTTAACTTCTGCAGTACAATAGCTCTGAACATAAATGCAATTAGTTAATTGGACAAGTTAATTGTTATTGTTTAAGATGTAAGCAATTGGAACCTGACTCTAATTTGTGATATAAAGCGGGTCATGATATAAACAGTTTCACGTTTGCTTTTGACAGCACATTACGAGTGCAAGAAAAAAGAAAGAAAACTAACAGTGAATTAAAGAGCCGTGTTTTAATACTGTACATTTAGTCGTTCTTTACATTTAAACAAATGCATATAGTTTACTACAGGACAAATACGTTTTGTATTATTAACTGGAACGAAACAGTTTGTGCCATTATCTAAAAAGGCATAAATTGTCGACTGATGAGCGCTATCAATTAGGCGTTGCACTTGGTGTTTTATTTGTGTGTGTGCATTTGTATGAGACTGACTGTTAAAATTTGGTGACGTTGGTGTTTTGCAACTGATCTGTATCCCGTTAAGATTGCCCACGCTGTACAAAATGTCAGTTTATCAGCCGAGATGATTGTTGGTTGTTAGTTGCGCTGGAAATTAATTATATCCTGTGGTTACTTAGTAAAGCCTGGTTACGCAACATTTGACAGGCTGCACAGAGCGAATAAGCGGATTTGTGAGATGATATTAAGAGAGGTAATTTCTCAAAGATCCTATGGTGCCATGGTGAGTGGTTTTTCACAAATCATGAAGCAGGAAGTAAGTTGCAGGAAGCACTTTCACACAGAGGAAGAAAAAAACACTTACTTAAAATTAAAAACACCATAATCCACTCACTGGTAACACTAACCCGACCTGACCCGACCCGAGCCCAAACCGTAATATACAAACTACACCCGACCCGACTAGAACCTGACACTTATTGTCGGGTCCTGTCGGGCTCGGATCGGGTAGCAAGGTATGGTTGGCACATTACGTCAAAAGGGTGCAGTCTTAGCATGTCTTGAAGTGCACAATGGCTTACATTCTTGGGATGACATTACCCACAGCAGAATATAGAAACTGCAAAGAAATTGCTTTGAATGATGGCATGATTAATGATTTTGTTTTATCAGCTATTTTATTGCACCCAGATCAATCTGCCATTCTAGTTATACTACAACAGCAATGTATCACGCTATGCTAAAGTCTGTGATACATCTCCTTAGGTGTTCTTGCTTCTCGATGGCTCATTATTCTAAATTCCCCCCTGCATATCCATAAAATAATGCTATCCAAGTCATTATTTTATTACTATAACATCTGAAAAAGCTTGGCAAATATCCGCGGTTTTCTTTGAGCGCTGGATGTGGAAGCAGCTATTTTATTTGTTTATGTCCGTGTTATGTCTGTGGTGAAGGGATTATGGGTATTGCTCAGATCGCCTCCATTTAATTTTTTTTACTTATCTCGGCTTCTCTCAGCCTCTCTCGGCCATTGAAAGTTTTTCTCTGCTTTTTAAGGACCTGTAATTGACACCTTTTTGATGATCGGACCAGAAAGGAAAAACATTAACTGCAAAGAGTTAAAGGCATCAGCGACCCATAACTGATGTGTTTTCTACTCTCTTCTGCTAATTTGTCCATTTGTTTGAATTACAAGTTGTATAAAAATACTTTTTAACACAGTCTTTGCAATTGTAAAGTTTGTATATAACACAAATGTTTTACACTGGTGATTTGTGCTTATTAAGCTGATCGATGACACCGCTGCCTTATGGGACCTTGTGGGACTGTACCTTCTCTCCTACCAATGCGCCTCTTCCTGACAATTCATATGCTTTTTGCCTTTAAGAGAAGAGAGTCAAATTAATTGTAAGTCATGGTGTTTGATTTCAGGAATCGCGTGGGCTCCACTCTAAAATGCTTAATTTAGTAAATCTTATGTGCTATTCCCTAATATGCTTTTCTGAAATCCAGGATACAGTGATTGGAAGTCTTTGCATGATTAGAGAATGTGCATCTCCCATTCTCCCATTCCAGCAATCAGGAAGTCACAGAGAAAGCACAGGGTACAAGTGGAAAACATCAGTATACATTTGCAAGCCTTTAACAAAAGAATACACTGAATACAGCAAGGTAATGGCTGGTTGTGTTAACTGTGACAGTAGCTTCTTTAACTGGTAATACCATCTATTTAATGGCACCCACCAGTTAAAACCTCAACCAACTTCTCATAGCTAGAATTTATAAGTTTCAGGCTGGCAGTGAGTCGTCATAAGCCTTCATTGTGGGATGCTTGTCAGTGAATTGATAGCTTGCCAAGTCTGTAAGGTCAAATGTCAAGAATACAAAGGAAAAGGCCTAAATATTCTGTGGTTGTAGACAAAGGTCATCAATGTAAAATGCTGCAGGCTGCATTTTGGTGGGCAGATCTTGATTAACCAGACCAATTGTATGCTGGCTTTTTTTATTTTGGTAAATATATAAAATGTATGAATCAGTGACCAGGATTCTCTCAACATACTGCATAACTAGCATCCCTGTTCGTGCTATGGATTGCCACCACTTCTATCACTACCGCCAGACAACGAATGGCTTGTATCTTTGCGATTAATAGTTTCACACAGTTTAAACATTGCAGATATAACATGCACCTTTCGATAATTTGTTGGTGCCTTCTATATGTTTGGGTGCCTTATAACCTTGCATATATATATATATATATATATATATATATATTTGCAATAAGGCCTGACAGGCTGTCCGTATATGTCAAATATATGGATGTCTCTGAGTGTTGTGAGGCACGAGACGAAATCGAGTGTTTTTGTGTTTTTCTGTATCGTTTACAAACCGCTAAAAATACATCATTTTAAGTGACAAAGTCGGGGTGACTGAGTATAAAGACACCTTTTTTTTGCTGTTTTTTTAGGCTTCCAAGCCATAGGCTGGGGAAGCCTATTGTTTTTGTTAGGATTATTATTATTATTATTATTATTTTTCTGCCCAAACAAGCTCAAAAACTCACGAAATTCGGTAATCTTGTAGATGCCTATGGATGATAGTCGATGATATTCAGCAAATTTGCGCAAGTCACATGGTTCGGCAACCATATTGGATTTTGCGGAATTTGTTAAAACGCCTACTGCAGAGTTCTGAAAATTGCTATTATTATTCTTCTTCTTATTATTATTATTATTATTATTATTATTATTATTATTTATTTCTTAGCAGACGCCCTTATCCAGGGCGACTTACAATTGTAAGCAAATACATTTCAAGTGTTACAGTACAAGTAATAATACAATAAGAGCAAGATAAATACAATGACTTTGGTTCAAGCAAGTACAAGTGTGACAAAATACAATTAAATAATACAGCAGATAACAGTGACAGTGATAGTTACATCAGGATATGATTAACTACAAAATACTACAGATTAAACACTTGGCAGATTACAGTACTCTGAAGTACAGGATTAAATGCAGTAAAATAGGGGGCAGATAAGAGCAAATAAAGCGCATTTAAGGAAGGGTGATAGTGTCCCAGGGGAAAAACAGAGGAGTTCTACAGGTGCTGTCTGAAGAGGTGAGTCTTAAGGAGGCGCCGGAATGTGGTCAGGGACTATACATGTTGAGGGATAGTCCATGATTAACTGTTGTTAATATGAAGCTGACTGGTTCTGTGGTTTGGCAACCACATTGATTAATGACATAAAATTACCATAAAAATATAAAATCATCAAAATTCAAACATCTTCCTCTCTGAAACCGTTTATCCGATTGAAACAAAAATTGGAATAAAACATCTCAGTATGGTCATCTGTTACGCTTGTTCAAGGGAAGTTGCTACTGTGAAAATCATGGCGTCTACGCTGCATGACATCATCCACATATGCAACTGGCTATAAAACTGCCTATAACTTCTTATCGGCTGCACCAAAATGCACAAAATTTGACACGGATGTAGAGGACTATGGGATGTTGTGTCATGGTCAATATGGCGGCCTTTGGTCACATGGTGTGGCAGCCATCTTGGATTTAATGAAAAGTTTGGACAATATTCAAAAGTCTTCTTTTCATGAATGGTAAATAGTACAGCTGTGAAAAATTTTGTACATAGTGCGCTCATGTCCACAATTGATTCTACTTAAGGAAAAATGGTTAATGTAGCAGCTATGTTGGATTTTGCGTAAAACACTTAAACAACAACTGCTCATGAGCCCTTTGGCCGATTGACATGAATCTTGGGTATACGTTATCTTTGTACTGTCCTCTAAGAAAAGTTAGTCAGGAAAATTTCCTATATCAACAAACATGACCGCCATGAGCCAATCAATATGGGTAACATGCCAGTTTTGCAATTTTTCACCCTGAAATGACACATTCCCACCACTGGGGACAGCTGTTAACATGGAAAAGTCTGCAAGGTATGGAAAAAATATAGCAAGGTATAACAAGGTATAGAAAAAAGTATGTTTGTAATTTATTAGATGTGACTTTTTTTGTTTTACAAAACTGGTGTGTTATATGAGCACTCTAGGTAATGCAAGTAGTGTAATGTGTAATGCATAAATAGTTTTATATAGTATGGTTAAGTTCTGCTAAAGGTCAAATTTAAAGCTGGCTGTAAAACTTCCCATAATTTCTTATTGACTGCAGGTGGTTGTTATATAACATGCAGAGTTCTGATTGAAGCCAAAATGAGCATAAAAAACCTAAGTATGATTATCTTTTATGGTTGTTCAAGGGAAGTTGCTACAGTACAAAACATGGCTGCTGTGGGCCAATGAGATTTCAGCATTGGTCATCTAACCAGTGATTCCAATATTTTGGCCAAAATTGACACAGTCAGCTGTGTCCAAAATGATTTGTGATAACGTTTCATCTATAACAACCAATACGCTTAAATTTCACACTAACTGCTTGGAAGCCGTAAAGTTGCTTGCAACTCTAGTTTTATTTATTTTTTTCTATCTTCCAGGTCATTTAATTGTTCTTCATCCAAATTGGCATGTCTACTTACTACTTTGCGATTTTCTGCAGGTAATTGGTCACTCAGTTTCATAGTTACAGCTGTACATCTGTAACTGTAAAAGCAAGATGGCTACCATCCAATACTTTAAATTCTGAGAGGCAGCGCAGTGATTTAGAATATGTGACAAGGCTCCAACTGTCCATATCCATTCTATATATGGACAGCTGGAACCTTGCTCGACCAATCACATTGCTTGTTTTATGTTCCTTTGCCAGCCCTGGATTATAAATATATATAATTATGGATTATAAATATATATAAGACATATTTAAAAAGACATTGCACCTTTTTATATAAAGCAGCAGCACAGATCTTTTGATTTTTTGGTGGTGAGTTTATGTCTACAAAGCACATGTTTGCTTCAGAAAACATCTTGGGCTGGTACTTACATTAGCTGTGGATCTGTAATGAATTAATAGAGCTCTATCAACTCAGAGATCTGGAATATTTTTAAAGCATCTGCAAGTGATTGTCAGGCTTATCGGTATCTCTGCATCTACAAGGCAACCCTGAATGCAAAACCAGAATTTAATAGCCAACTACATAAGAGGAATTTCACCCATCCACTAAAATCAATGGAAAATCTCAATTCACTTTTCATACCCCACAGTAATACTGCTGAATTAAGTAATGCCATTTCTTTAGATTACAAGATATTTCCATTACATTTGCCAATATTTTTCACAACCAATTTACAGGTTCATCCTTAGATGCTTCCTTGCAACCCAACAGGTGCTCCTGAAGAAGTATGCAATTACAGTAATAAATATCCTTAGGAGGAATCTAAGCCTTTGAAACAGTGCTGTATGAATACATTTAAATGTATATCATTTTTCCAATTTTATTCTGAGTCACAAGTAAGCCAGTAACATACACATCCCTCGCCATGGTAATACTTTCCAAATCAGAGCTGTCAGTATCGAAATAAAAAGGTCCCAGTTATCTAAAATATGTAGATGTAAACAAGTATGTGTCCCCTTTATCTGCCATAACAAATTGTGTTCACAAATTTAAAACAACACCTTCATACAAAGATTTGTTAAAATAAATTACATTGGGTACAGTAGGCTCACTAATGGAATGACTAACCAAGCTTTATTAAAATCCTGTTCAGCTTGATCCTCTCTATTTGAATAGGATACCAATCCCAAAATCCATTGCAAAAACATAAACCCTCAATAAAACCCACATGGTCTCCCCAAAACCCTAAAGATACAGGGATTATGCCAGGGTACCCAGCCAATCAAAGTTAACAGATGCCTGAGTGATTGGCAGAATGCTCTTTATCCTTGTGTTGTTCAAATGGGCCAGCAAAGGCATTTCTCCACAACCCATTTGACCGCTGCTTCAAGTTCCTTATAAAACGGACACTGCCCTGTTAATGAACAGTTTTAAACTAAAGTAAATGGGTACCTTTGTTCCTTAAAGTGATTGTAGCTAACAGAATAATTCTATAACTTTTCTACACCATTCATACATTCATTCACTGTATATGTCTCAAATGTGTGGTTTAACAAACTATGTTTTACCAGCCGTCTGGTATCTGGTACTACACTAGGTTAAAGAAGTCTCTGCTTTCAGTAACTAACCAGCTGATTCACCCAATGACTCACATGTTTTCCAGCCAATAAGATGCATGACTCAGAAGATGCAGCTGAGGTGAAATGACCTTGTGCAAGTGTAACAGATTTCCTGGAAGGATGTACCAGATAGTTTTAAAATGAAAATGAAAGATTGTGTGTTTCTTTAAAACTACATATTGAAACTTATATAGTGAAATTATTGTGTTACCCACAACCACTTGAAAGGCATGTTGTTATTATGCCTGGTGTACAATATATGGTTCTTTAAACAGCCATTGTATTTATTCTCTGATGGAGTTAAAAGTCCAATTGTCTGCTTACCTGAAATGGAACTAAAATCTCGTTGAAACTGAAGAGGAAATAACAGTAAAATGCTGTGTTTTATAGTTCATACATAATAAATACAAATGTAATTTAAATTCTGTAGTTTCAAAACAAAGAGGTATTCTGTTAGAGGAGGAGACAATGCTTGTAAATGTCAAAAAATGAATAAATGCAAAATTAGAGTTCTAACTTGAAGGTCACATTTCTTAAAGTGCCATGTTGAGACTGAATTTATTATTGCAACACAGAGGAGACTTCAGCGTGCCAGCTAGGGGGCGTAGTTTCTCTGTGGCCCCTTACCAGCCAGGACTGAAACTACAATCTCTGGTCTTAATAAAGTAATTTATGGGAAGCTTTGTCCAAGATGAACAAAGAGCGACGTGACCAGTTTACCTTGCTCATTCAAGTGTTACCTTACCTGGGTGTGGTATCAGGATGAGTCTCCATGTGCGTCTCTAGCCCATATTTGCATATAAATGTCTTGAAGCAGATGGGACAGTGCAATAATTCTTTGTCTGCTTTAGTCTCTTGCTCGTCAGCGAGGCTCTCCCCTGCCACCTTTAGGGAAAATGGAAACTTTAGCATCCTTAGTGTTGTGCTTCTAAATGGTCCCTTTCATTTGGCAAAGTAAAGAATACTCTTCTAAGCTACCGGTTTTGCATTTCTTAACATGACTATGGGGGCCAGTATAATACACACCACACACCAAATATACAGTGCCTTGCATAAGTATTCACCCCCCTTGGACTTTTCCACATTTTGTAGTGTTACAACCTGGAATTAAAATGGATTTAATTAGGATTTTTTGTCACTGATCTACATAAAATAGTCCATAATGTCGAAGTGGGGAAAAAAATCTACATATTTTTCAAAATTATTTACAAATAAAAAACTGAAAAGTCTTGATTGCATAAGTATTCACCCCCTTTGCTGTGACACCCCTAAATAAGCTCTGGTGCAACCAATTGCCTTCAGAAGTCACATAATTAGTTGAATGGAGTCCACCTGTGTGCAATTAAAGTGTCACATGATCTCACATGAAATACACCTGTTTCTGGAAGACCCCAGAGTTTGTTAGAGAGCATATCTAAACAAACAGCATCATGAAGACCAAGGAGCTATCAGAACAAGTCCAGGATAAAGTTCTGGAGAAGCACCAATCAGGTTTGGGTTATAAAAAAATATCCCAAACTTTGAACATCCCCCGGAGCACCGTTAAATCCATTATTAAAAAATGGAAAGAATATGGCACAACCGTGACTCTGCCTAGAAGAAGGCCGTCCACCAAAACTCAGTGACCAGGTAAGGAGGGCATTAGTCAGAGAAGCAACCAAGAGGTTAATGGTAACTCTGAAGGAGCTGGAGAGATCCACAGCTGAGATGAGAGAAACCGTCCATGGGACAACTATAACCCGGACGCTCCACAAAGCTGGGCTTTATGGAAGAGTGGTGAGAAGAAAGCCATTGCTGAAAAAAACCCATATCAAATCCCGTTTGGATTTTGCCAAAAGGCATGTGGGAGACACAGCAAACATGTGGAAAAAGGTTCTCTGGTCTGATGAGACCAAAATTGAACTTTTTGGCCTTCGCGCAAAACGCTATGTGTGGCCCAAAGCCAACACTGCTCATCACCCTGAGAACACCATCCCCATGGTGAAGCATGGTGGTGGCAGCATCATGTTATGGGGATGCTTTTCATCGGCAGGGACTGGGAAACTGGTCAGGATTGAGGGCAAGATGGATGGAGCCAAATACAGGGAAATTCTAGAGGAAAACCTGTTTCAGTCTGCAAGAGACCTGGGACTGGGGCGGAGGTTCACCTTCCAGCAGGACAATGACCCTAAACACACAGCCAAAGCTACACTGGAGTGGTTTAAAAAGAAGAACCTGAATGTCTTAGAATGGCCCAGTCAAAGCCCAGACCTCAATCCGATTGAGAATCTGTGGCAAGACTTGAAAATTGCTGTTCACCAACGGTCCCCCTCCAACTTGACAGAGCTTGAGCAATTTTGCCAAGAAGAATGGGCAAAAATTGCAGGATCCAGATGTGCAAAGCTGGTAGAGACTTACCCAAAAAGACTCACAGCTGTAATTGCTGCCAAAGGTGCTTCTACCAAGTATTGACTCAGGGGTGTGAATACTTATGCAACCAACAAATGTCTTATTTTTTGTTTAATTAACTTTTGTGTCACAATAAAAAATATTTTGCACCTTCAAAGTGTTAAGTATGTTGTGTAAATCAAATGGTAAAAATCTCAATTAAATCCATTTTAATTCCAGGTTGTAACACGACAAAATGTGGAAAATATATATACACAGTATATATATACCGCTAAATTCCAAATGATCATAAAATCTAGACCTAATCCGATTCAATAACATGGGGCTTCTGACAGGCAGGACATACAGCCAACAGCAGCACTGAAAGAAACAGTCAAATTTTTCTTTAGTGAAATGGGTTGTTATATATTTAAATTTTACCCCAAAGTGCTTGATACCAGGTTCCTTTAAATAGCAGATGTTGGTTGGTTTAGTCAACAAAATGGAGAAGAGATAAAAGTAATTAAACTAATTTGACCAGTAGCCAGGCTACACCATAGGGATGGTGCCACAACCAGAATAATATGTACAAATACATTCTAGTGCACTATAAAGTGCAATATAAAAAAATGAAGTGTAATTTTGGGTCATTTATTGCATTAAAGATAACAGAAACAATGTGGTATGCCTAATAATTGAAGAATAAAAAAAACAGAATACTTTTTAGGCAGATAGTTTGATAGATCTGTTCACGTACAGTTTAAAATGGCATATTTTCAAAGCATTTCTCTTGAGTAATACTTTTTTGAAACAAGAAAATTCCAAGTTCATCAATCACTTTTGTTTTTCTACCCAAATTTTGAAATGCCAATTCAAATGTTTCCTCCTCCGCCTGGCTTTGCTGGGCTCCTGACCAGTAGGGGTTGTTGAACTGGGATGAGGTGAGGTGAGCTCTCCCCATTCGGTTTTCCTTCCTACACCTTTCTTAGCAGTGAAATAAAAGAAAGATAATCTGTAATGATGTCTTACTGATTCTGATTCAGCACGCAATGTTCAATGCTGTGATGAATATTTTATACTATACCTTCATTGTTCCCTTTTATTTTGCCCAAAACAAGTCATGAATTATTTATATATTCAAATAATAGAAACAATAATATTAATGGTTTTAATTTCCCACGTCTGGAAGTTCTGAAACAGCTGAACACAATTAATATGAAAAGCTGGAGGATGTGATGATACTGACCCACATCTGCCAAATCTATTTGATTTCCCCTTTGACCACTCTGTTTAATCTGTCCTTTGAGACCAACCATTTTCCAAAGATCTGAAAACTTGCTGAAATAATGCCTGTGTTAAAAAGTAAAGCCCACTAAATTGCCATCGTCAAATGATTTGCAATATTTGAATGGCAGTGTTTTTAATCTGTCTTAAAAAAAATTATAAGCGCAATTTCTTCAGACTCAGTTAATTAACTTATAAAGCAAGGGCTTTACAGCAGGATAAGTGATTAAGGGTAACTTCTTGTTTTAGAACAATGTCTACCTGGTATATTACATGTAGCTCCTGAACAGGGGATGTGCTTTCTGTGACTCCAGAACCTGTAGCAAGCAGCACAGCCACTAACAAGTGCTGGGAGTCTGACCTCAAAGTAAGGCTTTAGTGTTTTGTCTGGAGCGTTATATTATTTTATTGTTATTTTCATTAGCATTACCATGACTGTTACTACTACTGCAACGTTAAATACTTACTAATCTTACTAGTCTATTATAAAAGTATTTCTCTTTAACAAATAAGTGCCTCTGCTTAATTTTGGAAATTTTTGAACAGTTTAGCTTGATCCAATCTTTCTTTAAAAACTGAATTGGACCTTGTTGTATAATTTGTATGTGTTTAAGCACAATATGCATTTAAGCAGACTGTACTGTTCATAGCTGCTGGCTACATCAACTGCAAGGATTACACTTAGTAATGTACAGATTTCCATTACGGGAGAGTAGATGTTAAAACTTCATGCTGATTTGAACTCAGCTCTCGCCAAGATAAGCACCAACTAAGACGTAGCTTTACAGTAAACTAATGTGATCCATCTGTGTTTCCATCCATTTGCATTTCCTTCCATATGATGATGTAGATATCCTTCTGCCTGGTGTTGATGGCTGAAGTGAAATGCTGGTCCAGGGATCAGCTTATTTTGCCTCCCTAGCGCATCAGCACACACAATGGCTGTGATGCTGGCTCCGGGGATCAACCAGCGCATCAGCATGACAAACGTCTGGATTGAGCTAAGTAGGGTACATCTCTGGGGTCTTCAAGTGGGCACCTTCCATCTTCTGTGTATCGTCGACTAGCCCACAACACCTCAAAAGGGCTCAATGGTGGTTCTGGCGTCCCAGCATCACCCCCCTCCGTCTCCCACTCAACTCAGCCCAGCTTACTTAATCATACATCAGCATTTCTTTCTTTCTATTGTGCAGCAGTGTGGAGTAGTGGTTAGGGCTCTGGACTCTTGACCAGAGGGTCGTGGGTTCACTGCTGCTGTACCCTTGAGCAAGGTACTTTACCTAGATTGCTCCAGTAAAAACCCAACTGTATAAATGGGTAATTGTATGTAAAAATAATGTGATTTCTTGTAACAATTGTAAGTCGCCCTGGATAAGGGTGTCTGCTAAGAAATAAATAATAATAATATTGTGTTTGAGATCCCCAACCAGAATCTTTCCGTCTCAACCACTGCCAGTTGCTGCTCCTCTCTGCTGCTTCAGATAAGTTCTTCACTGTGCAACACAACTCTTGCCCACTGAATCCGACGTCTCTGAGAAACCAGGTTGTAGAGTGTGCCACAAATCCTCGACAACCCACCTCCACTGGGTAAACCCGGACTCTCCATCCTCGCTGTTCTGCTTCAGCGGCTAGTTGAGCATACCGCAGTTTCTTCCTCTCATCTACAGCATCTTCCCATGGCACTGTTGACTCTACCAGGTGAACAAGGTGTGCTGATCCAGACCACAAAACAATATCTGGTAAAAGATTAGTGGTGGCAATCTCAGGTGGAAAAATAAGCCGTTGACCAACATCTGCCAACATTTTCCAGTCTCTAGCAGCTTCCAGTTGTCCTGGGCGAGGATTGGTTTTAACACCTTTTCTTGGTGGTTGCTCTCCTGGGCGGAGGAATGTTGCCTTTTGTGTGTAATGTTTTGATGAAACTGGTGGCAACTTATTGGTCATGTTACGCTTGTCTTCCAATGCTAAGGCCAAACATCGCAGCACTTGGTCATGGCGCCAAGTCAACCAAATCCAAGTAATCTCATTTTAGTAATGATTGCATTGCAGTGAAAGAAATTAAGCAATTTTAGAAATTTGGTTGGACATCAAAATCTAGATCTTGACAGAACACTAAAAAGTTGTAAAAATACTTGTCTTTTTTGACAGATTGGAGGAATAATATATTAATAAAAAATAAAATAAATAATAAAAATAAAAAATAAAAAACCAAACAAACAAAAACAAAAAACCTGTATTTCACAACCAAACTCTTTTCTAGTACACTTCTAGGCAGGTGTGAACTGCAAGCACATTCTTATTTTTTTTAACCACATCTGAGTAACAAACCCAATGTGAACACACAGTAATTGACATAATAGTAAGGTGATGTTTTGCCAACCTATCTAACAAGTATATGCAGTAGAAACCCAAACTAAATGGGACCAGGGGGTGTTTGGATAATCGAACTGTGAAATTGTTTAAATGACTTTCCCAATCAAGAAACCTCCTAAAAAGATGTCACTCAACCCTTTTACATACTTTAAATACTGTATATAATATAGAATAATGTAATAATACCAAATCTGCACAATTGTCATGGAAAATACAGACAACACTTGAATGACATTAACCACAAGGAAGTATTGTGTAAGTAATGAAAGCACCACTGCAAGCATTTCCCAGCATTGGATTGCCTACAATGCATTGTACACACTCCTGAGAATGCATACTATAGGACTGGAGTCATTATATGTGTTACAGCATGCCAGTGAGCATTAGAGAAAGCACACCTTCAAGATTGATTTAGTTTGATAGTAGTTAAGCTTTTGTAACAGGAGCCATCTGCTTTATAAAACATGAACTGGTGTCCGACAGATTGAGCCGTGGTTTATCTGATTAGCATTATCTTGACCGGACAAGGTCAAGATTTCATCACTAAATTACATCATCACCAGTATCAATGCCCTTTGTGGGTCTATTAAATGAAGTATGGGTGAGTAAGCTGTGATCTGAATCTAGAGTCTGAAGATGTATGTGAGTAACACAGGGAAGAGCCCTGTAATCCTGGCTCCTTACTCATTCAAGAATACAAAACAGATAAAGCAAACTGCAACCCACAAGAAGCCTAACCCACCCAAAGCAGTCCCTGCTATTTAATAACTCTAGCATAGTCAAACAACAGCATAGTGAAAGTTATTTCAGACACAGTGCAAACTAACTGGGTTGCAGAAGTTGTTGAATGCAGTGGAGGCTCCTCAAAGGGGGCAAGGGAGGCAGTGCCTCCTCAAAATTTAAAAGTGAAAAAATTATAATACATTAAAAACAAAACAAAACAAATTATATATATATATATATATATATATATATATATATATATATATATATAAACACAATTGTCTAAAATATAAGAAAGAAAAAAAGACATTTTAACCTAAACCCTAGAGTCAACATTCCTATATTAACAGCAATTTTTAGTTTTTTTTTAGTTTTTTTTTTCATCAGAGGAGACAAGCCTCCATTATAAACTTCTATCTGCTATTAAACACAGTCCTAGCAGTAGAAAATGATGTGATCTGAGCCCAGTTTTTAATTGGAGGAGCCCAGAGAGTTGTTTTCCTCAGAGGAGGCAAGCCTCTATTATAAACACCTATCTGCTTTTAAACACAGTACAATGGCAGTGCTGTATTTTTAAGCTTAGTTCACATCTATTGGACAGTAAACACTAACAAAGACACAATGGGTCAGTTGCAGCGTACCACTGATTCAGTCACATCAAGTTGACTAAAATGCAGACTGGAAAATCCTGCAAATCTGTACTAACTTAATCCTGATTGCAACGTACCAAACAGATGACCCCGGTAATTGGTTTAACAGATCGGAACAACTGGAACAAGTTAGAACGATAAAGAGGACTAACCTACAGCTACTACCAAAAGTCTTGCATCACCTTATAGAATTAACACATTTTGCTTCATAAACCTGCTAAATAATGTTACGTTAACATATTGAATAATGTTACATTAACAAAAAACTGACAAAAATTGAAAAATTTGACATTTGAAATACTGTACTACTTTTATGACTTCCAGTAGACTTTTGCGATATCATTTTGTAGTTTCTTTAATTACATGATGATATATAAAAGATCAAAATTATGTTCATTCATTTTTTTTTTTTTTTTTTTTTTTATGTCTCAATCATATGTGATACGATGCGATGAGGTGTTACAGAAACTTGGTTGTCTGAGAGTGATGGAGACAAATATAATATTAGTGGGTACACACTGTATAGGAAAGACAGGCAGAACAGAAGAGGCGGAGGCGTAGCACTATATATAAGAAATAGTCTTGAAGCCCAGGTGTTAAATCAGGACAAAGAAAACAATGCAAAATCAATATGGCAAACACTGTTGCAGCAGCAAAGGTCATTCAAAATGATCTAGACAGCATTCAGAACTGGGCAGACACATGGCAAATGACATTTAATAGAGAAAAGTGTAAAGTATTGCATGTGGGCAATAAAAATGTGCATTATAAATATCATATGGGAGATAGTGAAATTGAAGAAGGGAACTATGAAAAAGACCTAGGAGTTTATGTTGACTCAGAAATGTCTTCATCTAGACAATGTGGGGAAGCTATACAAAAGGCTATCAAGATGCTCGGATATATTGTAAGAAGTGTTGAATTTAAATCAAGGGAAGTAATGTTAAAACTTTACAATGCATTAGTAATACCTCACCTAGAATATTGTGTTCAGTTCTGGTCACCTCGTTACAAAAAGGATATTGCTGCTCTAGAAAGAGTGCAAAGAAGAGCAACCAGAATTATCCCGGGTTTAAAAGGCATGTCATATGCAGACAGGCTAAAAGAATTTAATCTATTCAGTCTTGAACAAAGAAGACTACGCGGCGATCTGATTCAAACATTCAAAATTCTAAAAGGTATAGACAATGTCGACCCAGGGGACGTTTTTGACCTGAAAAAAGAAACAAGGACCAGGGGTCACAAATGGAGATTAGATAAAGGGGCATTCAGAACAGAAAATAGGAGGCACTTTTTTACACAGAGAATTGTGAGGGTCTGGAACCAACTCCCCAGTAATGTTATTGAAGCTGACACCCGGGATCCTTTAAGAAGCTGCTTGATGAGATTCTGGGATCAATAAGCTACTAACAACCAAACGAGCAAGATGGGCTGAATGGCCTCCTCTCCTTTGTAAACTTTCTTATGTTCTTATGTTCTTATATAATTGTAGGTGATGCAAAACTTTTGGCCATAGCTAAATAAAACCTTCTTTACAAATCTGATAAGTGAAATTCAGTGTCAGATAAATATATAAAGGGATCCCTGCACTAAGACAGACACATTTTTATTACATCATGTATGGTCTATCTATCTATCTATCTATCTATCTATCTATCTATCTATCTATCTATCTATGTGTATATATATTACCTTATTATGTAATACTTTATTCTCACGAATCTGACTGCCCGAATGTGACGGACATAAGAAATGTACAGAATAAAGTTTTCAGATAGTCATTTCAGGGGAAAAATGCAGCTGTCTCTGCAAAACATTGTAAGCAGTAAATGCTTCAGACCAGCAAGCGTACTAAGTTAGTTTTATCCTTCACAGTACTATGTTAATCCACTTGAACAGGATCATCACGAATCTCATTTGGTACGCTGCAATCGGGATCTTGTTTAGTCTGATTTAGCGGATGATCCACCTGTGATGGTTGACTTCTGGTAGGCTGCAATCAGGATTTGCAGGTGTACTAACTTTGGTCCAATGAAATGGACTAAACCTGCTTAATCCACTAGTTAGGCCCTGTACACACTATGCTTTTAGACTGTATCAGTTGCCTTTAAACTGGCTTAAAAGCCTTAATTAATCATTTATTTAATTCACAGCTCCAGCCACATTCCCACGTTTTTGCAGGGAGGATGAACTGCCTGTCACCCACTCTTCCACACACACACCCCCGTGCTCATACACAAATACACACTTTACACTGCACATGAAGAGATTGTGCAATTCCCCTGCCTAAATATAAATCTACTTTTTAATTCACCGTGCTACATAACCCACACTCCGTGCACCAGTACATACACACAACATAACACATAAAACACAAAAACTACGCAGAGGGTCGGGGCACTCTGCCACAGTATGGTATGAAGTTTCTTTTCCCACTCAACAGTGGAAGACAACATCAAACCCCACAAGTGCTGCTGTGTGTCTCCTGATTGGATGGTGTTTCCTGTGTGGGTGATTGGAGACTTTCCCAGCCATGTGGTACACTGTTCACAGCTTGGAAACTTTATTGTGTACCTTTATTGTGTGCCTCAAAGTATGAGACTGAAGCTTTATAAAAAAATTTAAAAAACCTCAAAATTAATCAGCCATGGCATTTTATTTGAAGGGGTTGTACATTTATCCTTGCTTAAAGCTTGTATATTTTAATAACCTGCAGATGTAGATCTAAGTATGAATCTGAAGTGACGGTGAATGATGAATATGTGGGACAGTATAATGGTTTGTTTCCAATACATTTCAATTTTTTTTTATCATTAATTTTTCTACGCAGTTTTTGAAATGCCCAGTTTGTAACCCCCTTACCATTCAGAACGACTGAAAATCAACTGACGACACGTTGACAGACCAAGTTACATGTATCTACAACAGGCAACTAGACCTGAAGATCAGCTCCTGAAAGAGCCTTAAAACACTTGTAAAAATAAACAGCTACAAAAAAAAAAACCAGGTAATGACACTTAACATTACACAGAATGAAGCAAACATCATAAAACAAAGAAAATGGTTTTTAATAAAATTCTTTGTCAAAGCTTTTCTCAATGTTTCAGACCTGCAGGGTATATTTTCCCTTTGTAATGTAAAATGCAAGCCTCATAGCTTACCAGTAACTCATTGATACACGTCTGTTTGTCTATGTAAACATTGCAAGTTTTCACCTGGACTGAATTAACCCCAGTGTAAAATTCAAGATATTATTTTTAAATTGATAAACAAACCATTTAGTTAAATATTCTCTGGTAATGGCTGTTGCCAAACATATATTTTGTGTCTTTCAATAACATAATTTCCACGTAACATAAGAAATATATGTCTTATATTTGTCATTGAACCTTTAGGCATTCAATTGAAATTGGTTGAAATGATTGTATTTTTGTATGGTTAAAAGAATGACATTGTTCAGGCTGTATCAGCATTTCTGTCTAGTTCACATGCAGTTACATTGGTTACATCTTATGTTTTGAAAATGGTGGCATTGGCACACACAATACCAAAATGATTTTGATTCAGCAGCAGCAAGGTAATGTCAAAACGCCCCTGTGGGAAAAAAAAAAAAAAAACAGTTGTCCATGATGTGCTGTCTCAGTAAGCGTATCAGTGTTAAACTGGATATTAGCAGTACTCTGGATTCCAGACCCATTGCAATCATACATTTAAGCAGTAATATATGACAGAATGTGTTTTGTTATACACTATCTCAAAAACTTGAATGATTGCCTTTTTTTAAAATATAAAACGTCCAGTATTGTTTTCATTGAATTAGGCACAAATAAAATAGGTGCCTTGGTGCCTGGAATCCACTACAGTAGCCATTAAAGGGCAGCAGTGTGGAGTAGTGGTTAGGGCTCTGGACTCTTGACCGGAGGGTTGTGGGTTCAATCCCCAGTGGGGGACACTGCTGTTGTACCCTTGAGCAAGGTACTTTACCTAGATTGCTCCAGTAAAAACCCAACTGTATAAATGGGTAATTGTATGTAAAAAATAATGTATAATGTGAAATAATGTATAATGTGATACCTTGTAACAATTGTAAGTCACCCTGGATAAGGGCGTCTTCTAAGAAATAAATAATAATAATAATAATAAAAATGGCTTACACTTACCCGAGGAATGATTGGCAGTGGTATTTTAACTGCTCCCTCATAATAAATAAGTTCTGAAATGTAAAATGAAGTGTCATCAAAGGAAATTGTTTTTGTTTAATCATATAGCAAATGTTACTAACATGAAATTATATATATATATATATATATATATATATATATATATATATATATATATATATATATATACACAGTATATGCTGTTATGTTATAGTTTAGGAAAAATGATTTGATCTACCATCTTTAGTTCTAGCAGATTGGAGACTAATTATATACAATGACATAATAAGTAACTACATTGTTCTAGGATGGTCTTGTTATTGCTATAGAATGCATGTTTTTTTTTCTGCAAGTGACTTATTTTAATTTGTATGTGGCATGCACCCATATTGTTGACCATGGATGATTTTCATACCTTCCAAGTTTTAAATTAATTCAACCAATAGTCTCTAAGATAAACTGATAAACAATTTATCTAAAAACCAGACATCCAATTGTATTATTATATTGCTTGACCCTGGATCTTTGGTGCAGAGTGTTCTTCCAGCAACTGCCTTTTTGATTTGAAACTTGGAAGGTATAGACACTGACCTTGACATTCATGGTTTTAATCTGGGTCAGTTCACAAATGAAATGAGCTTGCTGATTTCAACTGTCACTCTCAAAAACCCTACAATTTTGCTCTTGGACCTAACCGAAATGAGTTCTCTGAGCTTTGTAAGGTGAAGCATGCGTAGTTTGGATATTCAGGGCTTGACTACCCTGTGCTATATACCACTGCACTCAATTTTACAAGCACTCAATTAAAAATGAATACATTCACATACCTCCTCGTTTTTTTCCACAAAAACTTAATCTCTCAAAGCTGGGCTCACAGAGGTTATAATGAAACTGTATGACAGGTTTCCCATTGGCAAAACCCTTAATAGTAAGATAGAGCTTTTTGATATCCTGTCCTGCAAATTTTAAATAACAGACAAAATGTGTTAAAATACTTTGGTAACACATTAGCTTAGGGATCCGTTATAAGTGGTTATAAACAATAGCAAAAAACAAAACAATGGCAATAGTGTATAATAACTGTATTGCAAAACAGACAGACAGACAGGGCTAGAAAGACAAACAGACCTAAAAAGACAGACAGACTATATCCGTTATAAGCGATTATAAACAATAGAGCAAAAAACAATGACAAAACTGTAAACTAATGCTGTTATTATTTCTAATCATATTCTATAATTGTTAATAGCATAATTAAGAACATGTTTATAGATTGCTTATAATCACTTATATTGGATCCCTAAACTAAAGTGTTACCTTGGTAACACTTTCGTTTAGGGATCCAATATTTTTTAGTTTTGCTGCTCTTTATAATTAATATATATTTGTACGTGAAAGTCTAAGCCAAAAATAAACAAATGGCATAAAGGTCTAAAGTTAAATAATGAAAGGTGGAGTTAAGAAAATCCATTCCTTCTTTCTCTTTGTTTTCTATCTTGGTTTTCTACATGGATAAATTCCAATAAATTCAAATAAAGGCTGATAAAATTCTGGCTGAAAAAACATGATTTTGCATAATTACAAAAATCTTCAAATAATAATAATAATAATAATAATAATAATAATAATAATAATGACATATAAAACAAACCAGAGCTGTATTTTGTCCACTCAATAATTATGTTTAATAGTAAGTCCATTACAGTAGAACCTCAGAGTTCCGAACACCATACTTACAAACTTACAGGTTAAACGAACATCCCACTTTGAACCGGAAGTATGCAATCACTCAACCATGTGTGAAATGGAATCAGATAGGCATGCTTATAAGTGGTGTGCTGGTCATGAAGAAGGCAAAATTACTGTACCAACAAATGTGTTGCGGATTTCAAAGCAAGTACAGACAATTTTATTGGGAACATTTTTGTTTTAAATAAAGCACAGTTTGTTTGTTTTTTCAAGCCAAACGAGGTTGAATGACTGAGCAAGGTGCATGAATGCATTTTGTTTAAAATAAAATAACAACAAGCACAACGTTAAACCAGGTTTTCCTGGACATTTAAACCTGTGATTTTGCTACAGTTACAAATTCAATGGTAACTTAAATTTAGCCTTGTTCCATTTATAGTATTGTTTTAAAGACTTTAGAACCATAACAATATGAGTATTGCATTACTGTGCTGTGCTTGTATTATTCCACAGATTTAGGCTTTAAACAGCAGGACAATGGTGTAGTGGTAAATAAACAAGTGGGTAAACTCCCCTGTTTGGTGGAGTTGAACAGATAAACATGAACAGATACATTGTTATTGACTCTCGGCCAACCAGAGCCACCCCATATGGTTATTTCCTCTCTTAGGTGCTCAGTGTTGCCAGATCAGATGTTTTCCCTCCAGATTTAGAGGTTGTTATTCCTAACCCAGGGACTTCTGGAGGTCAGAATTTAACAAAGGTTTTTTTTTTTAAAAAGGTAAATATGGATTTTTAGAGATTTTTTGGGAGTTTTTTTTAATTATTTAAAATCCTCTGAAGTTCATAATTAATTCAAACCCTCCCAAGCCTCCCTTTACAAACATGGCAGATGTGGTTGTGATGTGAAATATCACGTTCCAATGTAAGAAAATGCTGCAACCCCAGGAGAAAATATACAATGTTGTTAAGCCCAGGAAACTGCACTCGCGAGACATACACTGTTTTATCTCCGCTTTAGAGCTTGAAAGCGCTGAAAAAAAGGAGGTGTTCACAATGCCTCCACCATATAAGCAGAAATACTCATCAGCTTGGGAAGCTAAGGAAGCTTTCAAAGGTGAATTCAAAGTAATTGACAATTCCTAGTTGCATTTAATCTTTATAATACTACTGTATTTCAAGTTAGAATCTTATCAAGCTGCTATATTTGAATGAAACGTATGTTTGAACTATGATTATTATTTTTGATACAACTAAAATTCTTTCAGTCTTTCAAAAACATTAAATTCTTCCAGATTTTTTTTTTTGCAATTTTCACCTTTCATAATCCGGTAGTGCAAGGCCTTTAACGAATACAGGCCTTAGGCTTTACCACAAGTTTGTCTGTGGGCCAAATGAGCCGTGCTGAAGATCCCCGATATTCAATTCTAACTTCTGCGTGGTTTGCTGAAGAATTTAATAGCACGGCAATCAGTGTCACTTCAACTTTTAGAGTCAGCCATTTCGCATAAACAAAGAAAACAATGAAATTAAAATATTCTACAAATTGTATTTTGTTTGCTGTCGCCAAAGCAGACCAGTGTCAGGCTGTTGGGGAACATGTGATGTGAGTGTAAAAAGTCACATGATAGTGGGATTATACAGTTTTATGTTTTAGGTTGGCTATCCAATGTGTCAATCATTCTGGGGCTGTGTAGGGCATTGCAAAATTATGCGGCAGGGGCGGGGCTCCAAACAGATATGCTATGGTTTGACTGTGGCGCTAAACTGTAAGATTGCACTGTGTCTAGGAATCCGGGACAAATTCCATCCTGAAGGCATTCAGCCCGGTTCTGGGGCTTGATCTTTACATTTAGGGATGGTCCCATCCAATTAGGGACGTGTGGTCACCCTAATACTAATGCACCTATTGATGCTATAACCTCATGTAAATCTGGTCTAATCGTAACAATAAATCACTTTATTTTTCAGTTTTTATTTTTGATGTCTGTTCATGTTTTACGAAATTTTTATACACACACACATATACATGAACAGAACATGCAGTCCAGTGTCTACGCCCCTCTGCTCGTGCCACAATTCTATAAATGCGTTGTCTTTCTCCTAGGATTTGCATATCACAGGAGAGTAGAAGTGAGTAAACTCTGTATCCCTTATATGAGAAGTGGGTAAACACTATCTTGCCCAAATTAAAAGTGGGTAAACACTGTTTACCTGCATATACACTCGACTACACCACTGCAGCAGGTGTACATATTTATTAAAAACATTGAAAACTTTTCAGAGATTTGTAAACTTGGTTGCTTTTCTGCAAAGGAGAATTCGCCCTTAACTAATAAGTCATCAGCAAGTGCATAAAAGCTCTGTGTGTTATTCTTTCATGTCGCTTTTTTTTGTTTCGGCTGCTCAGTCAAGTGCTGGGAGGCCGAAACGGGAGTTGACCGCTTAGAGCCTGGAGGAAGGGCTGCCCTCGGCCACGGATTCCCTGAGGTTTCCCCCTAAAAAACTACGTTAGTAGGGTTTTTTTTCCTTACCTGAGTACTGAGTGGTTCGTATTTAGTTCTGCAGGGTGAGTGGTCGGGTTCCCGTAGGGCACCCATGGAAGAGGCCTCCGGCCAAATTTATCTTTCTCTCGGGCCCTGAGTGCCCACCACAGTTCATAAAGCATCTGCAATTGCAATCATCATCATTCATCCATTGCCATTCATTCATAGCAGATTCTCTGTGCTGAAACAGACATTTCAGACTTACGAACAACCTCCATTCCCAGAGTATTCGTAACTCTGAGGTTCCACTGTATTAAGTATTATAAGTATTTCTTTTTTATAAAATACACTTTAAAAAGTAACAGCAATCACAAAAGCTTTCATCCTCACTATCAGAGTAAACACCCACTCCACTGCAGCAAATTTTAAAAGATGCTTAAAATGTCCCTTTAATTGCTTCTGTATGTTTCCTTTTCTATTTTATGGAGTTTGCTATACTTTTGAGCAGTTCTATGTTATGTGGCTACAATGTTAAGTTATTTTAAATTGTCCATATATCTGTTTTTAGCTTGCTTTGAGCTTGAGCCTAATTGCTGGGACTGAACAGATAAAAAACACCCTAACATAGTAAGGGCCATGTATAAAAATACTTTAAGCAAAATCACGAGAATGTAGCCTTGCAGTGGAGGATGGACTCATAAAATACATTCTAAAATATAACAAATTTAGATTTCAAACATTATAATGAAATTAAACCAGGCAGTTAACATGGGAAGCCAGGTGTTAGTATGCATAAGAAATAGTTTACTGTTGAAGATGTTTTGGTAACATGGTTATACTTAGTATGAGGGAGACTCTTATGTTGATCTTCTGTGAAAGAAGAGGAGGACATGGTTCAAAGCTCACCCCAAAATCCTGTAAGGGATCTGTTGAAACAAAAAACAATATATATATATATATATATATATATATATATATATATATATATATATATATATATATTGTATTACCTGCAATTGTTTCTCTGTTTCTTTGTTAAATGATTCATTCTTCATCTTGCAGCAAAGGGCCATCTGGCGTGTGCATACAAACTCTCTGTTCTTCCAAAGTCTATCCTTAGGCTGTCTTTGGATACTGTTTATTCAGATCCTTCAAGTCATTGCTGGTATTTATTTAATTTTTATTTAATTCATGTTACATTTGAACAAACCTCTTCACTCACAAACAGCATTTAATTATTATTGTTTACTTACTAAGCATTATCAGCGGCATACTTTAAAAGTATTAAAAAGTATAACATTAGATCTTTCAGTTAATGCCCCATTGGAAATATTAGGCTAGAGCTATGACTAAAGAAATGTTGTATTTTATCTCCACAATCTACTATTATCAGTAATAGTCCATGGTCCAAGACCAGAAATGTTCAAGTTGGCTGCACCCCCTGTCAGTCTAAGGTTTTTTGGTATAATTTTGTTTCTTAACATGTCTAGGTTCCATTTTTGCCTGTTGCCATGCTGAGTTTGTGTCCATTTGGCATGGCAACAGTATATTCTGAATGAATTTATCTCTCATATCTGAAAATACTGTAGCGACCTGGCCAACTGAAGGGGGCTTTGTTGGACTTTTGTGTTTGTCCTGTTTGTGTGTCCTGTGCTTTGGTGTTTTGTTAGGGTTCAGACCACGCCACCTAGCTAGGGGGTATGTGTGTGTGTGTGCGCGTGTGTGTGTGTGCGCGTGTGTGTGTGTGTGTGCATGCAAGGGAGAGCTGCGATTGGCCGGTCTGGAAGCAGGGCAGTATAAATACTTGTGATGCAGGGGGGTAGAGAGCAAGATAGTGTGAGAGACGGATGATAAAATTGACTGATAGAGGAACAGTGTGAGTAACTGACGTGCCTTACCTGTGGTGCGACTGATCGGTGTGAAAGAGAGGTTGGGAGCCTGTGTTATGGTCGGAGAGTGTGTAAGGAACGGGGAAAACTACAGTTAGCTAGCTACAGGGGATGTTGTTTTGGTGGTGTGGTCCTGGCCCAGACAGGGACTGTGAGAGATATTGAGTTCTTCTGAAAAATAAATTGCTGTCATTTAGCCCCGAAAACCTTGTCTCCTGTGTCGTCAAAATACATTTCTTTTAAAAAGAATACATTTTCTGTGATGGATTCAGTTTCACCAAGCTACAGAATGTTAACTTCTACAATATGAACAGCCAAGTCGACAAGCTCCGTGAGGAGCAGGCCAGATATCTATCCAATTAAAAGAGAGATCCCCTTCAACCACAGTCCACACATGTCCAACATGGTCCGGTATAGTTGGTTTGGCTTCCAGTCTCCATGTGGTAGGAAGGCAAGTACAATGGCTCCTCTGAGTGGGAGACGTACCTTACCAAGTTCACAGTGATTGCCAAGGTGTATGGATGGTCTATGCTGGAGAAAGCTGCTGCTGAGCAAGCCGTGCTTAACCTACCATACGGGCGAGAGCTGGACTTTGGAGCTTTATGCACCACTCTATATCACCGGTTTGGGAGAAGGCCGCCTGAACTTGAACTGAGGGATCAACTGTATGCCCGGAAATAGGAGCCAGGGTAAAAACTGGCCTAGCCGCCCTGGTCATTTTCATTTGTGGGCTCGCACCTAACGAGCACCTCCACCAAATATGCCTGGCACGAACCGCCAGCCTGGCACAGGTTCTTGAACATGTGCAAGAGATGGAAGCCGCTATGCAGAGCTTACTTCGGACCCCGACAACGGTACTGAGACTGAGGAGCATGCTGTCTGAGCCATCCAACCGACCGCCCAGAAGGAAGCGTTCCGTCCATGGGAAAACCCCGACTCCAGTCACTCCCGGCATTGCACCCTCAACCGCAGACGCCATCGGGAAATGACAACGGGTTGACATGGCCAGGTGAGGCCCGGGATCCTGACAGCTAAGGGCGATGGCAACCCCAGCGACTGGCAGCCCACAGCAGCACGGAGTACACCAGACACAGGAGGGGACAGTCTAGCGGACAGCGCGTCTCCCCACCCCAGCTGCTGCTGCGCTCCGGCGGCAGCTGTAACCTGCATTTGCATACTGCAGGAATGATCCATGCTGGGACCTAATTTGCATATGGCTGGAGCAGGGCATGATGGGACCAAGCAAGTGGACTTTCTACTGCTCCAGTTGGACAAGTGGACTGTTCTGTTTCCCTTTTTGGACATTAACCTTTGTGTTATTGTTTTCTCTTGTTAGGTGTGTGCGAGTCATTTGGTGTGACCCAACCCTGTCTCTCCCCACTGTGTGTGGGAATCCCCTTGACCTGTGTTAAACACTTTCTTTGACAAATCCATAAATGTTTTATATCAATTCAGTGTTTTAATGTCATTTAAACCACGTTAAAAATTGTATATATAAACACACACACATGTGTACATTATTATACATGACTATTATTTCTTTTGGCGACACACCATTTGTCAGGTTGAGATGAACTGATAAGTTTTCAGGTCCAGGTAATGTATAATTAACCAAAACAGTTGGTTACTGATGTACAGACAGAGAGACGCCACCATATATCCCCAACAATCTGATACACCTAATAACTAATGCTAAATAATATTAACAGCAAATGTTATCACAATGTAAAAATTTAAAGAGTGTCGGTACAACCACCTCCACTATATCCCTGTGTTTGGGGACTTCATCTCTACAGGGGATAATAAATGTATACAGTGCAATACAATATAATAAAATATTGTATAAATACATTTGTTACCATGTGACACAGAGCATGTTAAATGTAAAACATATTATTTTTAGTATAGGCACTGTAAATTAATTACTATATTACAAAACATTACAATGAAATGTATCTTAAACACTGACAGGATAGATAAACTGCCTGGTTTTACACAACATTTATACACAAGGAGCATAGCTAACAGGGGTGAACATTTCACCAAGATCTCGATGCTGTGCCATCTAGTTTACAAGGATTTATTTTAGGTAAAGAAAGTCAGAAATGCGACAACATGAACACTTACCACAGCTTGTATAGTATACTTCCAGACCATCTTTTTTGCAAACAGTATGTGTTGGCCACCTGGCTTCTTCAAAACTGCCAGGAAATAAAGCTGTAACCAGGAACACAACTACAACTGTCTTCATGTTGCAAGTGTTTTAGATTGCTCTTAAAGTGCTCACACTCAGAAAAGAGGAAGACTGTTTGTAGTCATGTGATAGGGCACTACTGGTATCATTATTATTTAAATGTATTACAAAAAACTTTGTTCACAATAGTTATGGTTTAAGCATGAAACCACATAAGTAATGAGATTCCATACAAAAAAATTACAATTAAATTAACGTCAATGGGGCTGCTTGAAGACACAAAAGTCAGGAAATGCCATACCACCCATAACTCAGCTGCATCCAGGTTAGGCTTTTAGCATAGATACTGAGATGTGATGGGCAGGGTAGCACTAAGGGGAGCAGTGAACATCTTTTTTTTAATCTTTAGCAAAATAATGACTATTTCAACTATGAAATAATGACCAGCTCTGCACCTTTATTTTGAATTTTTTCTACTTCTTAACTTCTCCAGAGTCTCAGTGTATGCTGAACCCAGGTGGTCATGGAGACAATCATGCAAACTCATTGTTCAAATCCAACACAACCGCTCTCAGCCCCAATTTCAGATCCTGCAGTTCAGCTGACTTTTGTACTTCAGCTTGGGGCTTTACAGGAACTATTGCCATGGCTGAGAGATTGAGATTTTGAGATTTTAAAGAACAGAAATCCAAGAAAATTGTACATGATTCTTTTTAATTTCTGTTAGTGTTTGACTATAAAATAACAAAAAAAAAACAGTTTTACTTACAATGTACAATAGATAAAGGAGGAACATATGAGACAGTGCAGTTTCAGTTTAATGGGGCACTTCCCAGATGTATTCATAAATACAATGAAGGAGAACCTACAGTTCTGCTGCAGTATTCTAATGAACTCCTGTTATTCTGAACAGGAGTAGGGTATTTACCAAGCAGCTGGATAAATACACACCCTGGTCTCTTTTAGAGAGTTGATTTATTAATGAGTGGTACTTAAGATGGTGATTTTAATACCTTAACCATCTATCTGAAACGGATGTGTGTACATTAGTACTGGAGAAAGAAACTGACTAGGGGAGACTGGGAAAAACTTGGGAATTTCAGTTGACCTAATCACTAAAGTACTTGATCAGATCACAGAAGCTAAACAGAGTCAAGCACAGCGTTTTAATGGAAGGACTAAGTGTATTAACCCAGTCTTGCATTAACATAATACCACTGTTTCTTTTTTTACATTTTTTTAAATTTGTTTTTTGCTGTTTATATGTTTGTATTGCTTTACACATTCAAGTGCCATGTGTGTAGGTCAATGAAACAAAAAAGGTTAAAAGGTCTATAACTGCTTGAGCAGTGTACAATGGTTAGGATATTTCAGTTGTCACTGGATTGCCCAAATTATTCTAATACATTTTTAATTGATTGGTATGTGTGTCTTGCAGAATTAAAATCCATGGTGGTTTGATATGACCTCCTTGGTCACGAAAGATAACTTTTTTTTTTTAACTAAAAAAGATGGATACTGCAGATTTTAAGCTTAAAACTATAGCAGACACAACAAACAGATGTATAGGTTACACTAGTTCAGTGCAAGTAAGTGCAGAGACAGGTTGACAATGAGATAATATGACCACAAGATGGTGCTGTTGGATGATGTAAGCAATTTGCAGGCAGATGCCGAATGGGAAACTGTACAGGACTGTTTCTTGTTCTGGATCTTGTTAAGTGGCCCTCTAATGATACACTATGTGAATACAGTACACTGCCCTTTTGACTTGATGTTGTTTTCCTCCCAGATTACTAATGCCATCAGTTATGTCTGCAGTGCTTTCCTGGTGGGATTATATAAACATTAACACAGGCAACTTTGCTTTAAATTTATGTAAACATACCTGTCAGTATCCAGAGCTGTTCAAAGATGCTGAAAACAATAACAATCACTGCTAAAGATCGGATCAACGAGTTTGGCAAGGACGAATTTCACGTCGATGGTAATGTGCTGTTTTGTACTTCATGCAGCAAGGCTGTAGATTACACTCGTAGGCAGACCATTGTAGAACACATGGGAAGCGCTAAACATAACAGCAAACTTGGGATTCTTTTCTGTGCTCAACGCCAGCGTCTCATGATAATCTGGGAACTATTTGTAATACCTGAAGTAAAAAAAAAAAAAAAAAAGTTTGTTTGTGTGACAGGGTACACCCTGCCCCTGTGTGTATTGTATTATTTTGTATTATTATTTAAAATGTATTGGTTAGTGTGTTCAGAGGTGGAACATGAGTCGTGAGAGAAATCAAAGTGAAACTAAAAGAGGCAATTGCTAGTCATGCTAGTTGTAGACCAGCAAAATACTTGGTTGGTTCCGAGTCTGTTTGTTTTGGCCACTGTGCCATTTTATTTGTTCTGTTTTGTTTTATACAAACTGTTTATTTATTATTAAACTCACGCATCAGTGCTTCCATACCCCAGTACTTGGTCTACTTCTTGGTCTGACATCGCCTGCAAGGCATCTTGTTCACAGTTTGTTTTATTGATTAATGGCACTGGTAAGTTTGTAACTTGTAATTATTAATTCATTATTATTTAAGCCGTGCCTTTCCTTAGGAGGGAGCAGTGGTATTAGGTGGTCAGTATAGAGCTTGTCTTGTGAATGTCAGTCATTATATGCACACTTTGCTACTCATTTTTAATTTGAATGAAGTATCCATTACGAAAATAAATATTTATACCTGTGAACACTAGCAAGTTACTGTTTCCTGCATTCTAAATACCTCTGTGTTCTTTAGAGAATAATGTGATTGTGGGTGAGGGTAAGCTCGGACTGTCACCCCGTTACACACCATAAAATTAAGTAAAAAAGTCAATAATATATATATATATATATATATATATATATATATATATATATATATATATATATATATAAATATATACCATACAAATTGCTACTGTGCTGCATTGAAAATATGTATATTAATGAGAAACATCTGCTACAAAACAAAAATCAATTTGCCACATTTTAGGCCTGATTTTCTGTCATATATGTGAAAGCGCAAAGGCGCCTTAAACCGCAAATGTGAACGGGGTTGCAGACCTAAATATGCGGTGGCCCTGGACCAGCCCAGTAGTGTGAACAGGGTCATAGTTCATTCACTTTAGTACTACAATGAAGAATGGGATTTTTTTTTAGCTATAAAGGGTTATACGATGGCAACCTTTTATTTAGTCATTTATCATTTTCATTGAAAGGAGGTAGAATGTGTATAAAGAGAATACTGTTAAGTGTCTGAGGCAGGTGGCCATATGTGATGTCAACATTTTGAACTGATGTTGCAGTTGAGGTACCTTGGGTATGGTTTTTAAAAGCAGATGAAATCAACTGAACTGATATAATACAGAACAGTAAAAACTCAAAATAGTATGGTTCATATAATGAGTCAGGTTTCTCTATGATGTCGTGGAATACAGCAGGCGAGATCCTCAACAGTCAATAAAAAAGGATATTATAGATGGTTGTAGTGTGGTATCTAAATGATATGAGGTGCCAGCAGCTGCTAGTTTGCTGTTGTTTTCAGCTCTGCATTTCATGAAGCAGAAACAATTAAAAAGCCGAACAAAATACTACTGTAAATCTTAGCTTTCTGTGAGTTAAAATAAAATGGTTCACAAAGTACTGGGAAAAGTAAATACACTAATTTATTAAGCTGTTGTATCCTACAATAACTTAATAATAGTTTTTACATTCTGTAAAATGGTTCTTTAGGTCCATTGAAATTAGTTTATTCAATTTTCTGTAAACAAAACAGTTATATAATCTGCATTCTAGGGCAGCAGAATGTCACTTTCAAAACTATACCCCATGAAACAAAACCACAATAAAAAAGAGTCAGTCCACTTAAAATAAAAGCTGCGCTCTTGTGCAACATAGCTGTTCCTCCACCTGGTTGAGACTTACGTTTTGGCAGCTGGCATAATATAAATGTAGATTATTAATTATTAGGATGTCAGTGTTTATGTAGCCGGTGTAACCTTGTTTCAGCTGAATACAAGTCTCTGCGTTGTATTTTTTTTTAGTTTTTAGTTTAAGTGTTTTGCTACTCTGTGCCCACTCCTCCCTCTCTCCTGCATCACACAAGAACTGACAAACACTGGTGAATCTTCGGGTTCTTGAATATGCGGTTTATTGAGGGCAGTACTCGGCAAAAACAGACAGGTTGCAGCACTTCCCAAACATGCAGCAACTGTAAAATAAACCATTCAAATGGCTTCAGACACCTTTGCATATTACTCCCTATTTCCCCTTCCCAATCATGCAGCAACTGGTCAATATACAAAATACAACTGTATTTAGAGATAATGTGTTGAAATAAAACATACATTTCTCAGAATTTAAAATACATACTATTGCATGTTTTATCACACCATTTATATTGAACCCTCTTTGTTATTTTTCTAACAGTTTTATAAAACATTTAACACTACAACTCCATCAATATATGGGAGAACAACATACCTGTAAGATATACCATTCAAATGGATACAGTAAGCTTCACATATTACTCCCTATCTCCTCTACAGAAAATATAAAGTAATGAATATACTAGCCAAACAATTTTCATTCATGTTAGGCCAAAGCCCAGCAAAACACATTGCAGTCTACACATTAGCAAGCACGTGTCAAGATTCAATAATCATAAATGCACAAAAATATATATTTAAAACAGTGTGCACTCATATAGAAGTAACACATTAACGTAAATAGTTATTATACAGAAATATTTTAAGTTTCTGTCACATAATGCATTTTGCATCATGTTGAGCCGCGTCACTACGCCGGACGCAACGTGCTGTTGGCCCGGGGCAAGGTTTAGACGGAGAGCATGTTCGGATTTGTATGCAGGGTTACATGACTCGCTAATAAAACTTGAGGTATTGTTCCAAAGTTACACCTGTCCGAGTCGTGTATCTCCAGAGCAACGTTTCTACTTTACAGAGACTACAAGGACAGTGAAGACCCAACGAGACCAGACGAGCTGAAACGGCAGCCTAATTAATCCAGTGAGTCTCATGTAAACTGTAGGACCTCGAACATGACATGGTGTCAGAAGCAGGCCACTCTACCTCCTCCTCATTAAAAAAAAAAAAAAAAAAAAGAAAGAAACGCGATCATAAAACTTTGACTCGACAAGTTTTTTTTTTTTTTTTTTTTTACTTTCTCTCTCTCTCTCGAGATGTGAGCGCACATAAATAAAAAACTAAACCTTCAGTGCAACAAGGGACTAGTACAGCACACCACCACGGTCCACCGGCAGCCAGCAACCTGGAAAGGACGACAACACCAGAATAGGACCAGACTAAGACGACAGCAATCAGGGACCAGCCTACAACTCGCGGACGCTGCAATCCAGCTGTTTCATCCACAATTGTCTGAGGTCCACACCGGAGACAAGGCATCGTGGAGCTGCACCTGACAACATCTAACCACAGCCCAGCTCAGACGGGAAACCAGCAACGCGGATTTAGATACAGAAAGGACACTCACTCATCATGGACTAAATCGAACAGTGTATCCCTATGTGAGTTATCAGATATCGTATTTGAGAATTGTGTTGAAAGATAAAGTGCTTAGACTACACGTAGTTTTGATTGTTAACCCAAAATGGAACAACTAGCACCTCCCCCTGCCTTAGAAACTAAGGGGAATCTCACTGAAAACTGGAAACGATGGCAACAGCGATTCGAAATATATTCAGTTGCGTCAGGTCTAAACAAAAAATCTGACGAAATTCAAGTTGCCACCATTTTACACATGTTAGGACAAGATGGTCTTGACATATACAACGGGCTGAACATTGTGTTTGCAGACCCGACTAAACAGACAGCGGGCGAGGTGCTAGGCGCTCTGAAAGCATACTGTGAGCCGAAAAGCAATGAAATATTTGAACGACACCAATTCTGGGCCCATCGGTGGTCAGAATCACATACCATAGACAAATTTGTGACTGAACTCAGGGTAAAAGTTAAAAATTGTGGTTTCGGCACCACTGCAGATACAATGATGAGGGACAAAATAGTGTTCAGCATAACGGATTCCCGCCTCAAAGAGAAACTGCTCACTCTTCCGGATTTAACATTATTGAAAGCAATAGACATATGCAGGGCCAAAGAGATCTCGCAGACACAATCAAAAATAATGCTGGAGGGTCAGATCTCTCAGGCTGTAATGACACTCGCAGCACAAATGTCGGATGGTGTAGATCTCCCAGCCGTAGATCACATTTCTAGACAGAAACCGACACGGCAATCGCCTCAAAAAACCTGTGGTAACTGCGGGCAAACACACAAACCCTGAGCATGCCCCGCATATGGATTAACATTAGAGCGTGCAACAAAAGGAACCATTTTGTGACTGTGTGTAGGGCGACCTCTACTGGTAGAAACACGACACAACACGTCAATGAGGTTTTCATTGGAACTTTGGCCAGATTCAGAAACGGATACAAACACACATGCGCACAAGATCAATGGAAAATCAAACTCGCAGTCCAAAATAAAAATATTGAGTTTAAAATTGACACGGGAGCTGACGCCAATGTTCTTCCCTTAGCACTATATGAGGCATGGTTTGCAAACAAACCGTTGGAACATACAACTATAACGTTAACAGCCTATGGAGGTCTTAAAATAAAGCCCCATGGTACTATAGAGCTAGATGTCAAAAAACAGGACAACACTGTACACTTATTACCATTCTTTGTCACCAGTGTGTCAGATACACCCATTCTAGGCAGAGACGCATGCACGGCTCTAGACCTAGTGCGCAGAGTACTTAGCATTGACAATCAGGCTGACATCACGAGAGAACAGATGCTGAAAGAGTACAATGATATTTTTGATGACCTTGGGCAGTTCCCAGGTACCCACCATATCTATGTAGACCCCAGTGTACCTCCTGTTATAAACGGCTGCAGAAAGGTACTGATAGCTGTACTGGACAGGCTCAGGGATGTTTTGACAAAACTAGAAGCACGCGGGGTCATCCGCAAGGTCACCAAGCCCACCCCATGGGTCAACAACCTAGTGGTAACAGAAAAGAAATCCAGTGGTAAACTGCGCATTTGTTTAGACCCCAGAGCCCTGAACAAAGCCATACAGTGGCAGCATTTTTTCATACCTACAGTAGATAAGGTTCTGTGCAAATTGTCAGGCAAGCGCATCTTCACCATCCTAGACGAAAAAGATGGCTACTGGCAGGTGCAGTTAGACAGACAGTCAGCAGATCTGTGCACTTTTATCTCACCATGGGGGCGATACCAATTCTGCAGAATGCCTTTTGGCATTAAATCTGCTAGTGAGGTATTTCAACTGAAAAACTACGAGGCTTTTGGTGACATCAGTGGCGTACACATAATCGCAGATGACATGATAATCTCCGCAGAATCACACACTGAACATGACAAAATCCTACTACAGGTGCTCAACAGAGCCCGTGAAATAGGAGTCAAGTTCAGTAGTGAGAAAATACAATTCAAAGTGCAGCAGGTAGCTTATATGGGACACATTGTGTCAGCACAAGGAGTGCAACCAGATCATGCCAAAACTGAAGCAATCAGGGCTTTTCCCTCTCCTACAGACAAAAAAGGGGTGCAGAGAATCCTCGGCATGACAAGGTATCTAGCACAGTATATCCCAAACGAGGCTGATATTACAGCCCCACTTAGACTGCTGCTACATAAGGACATCATCTGGCAATGGGGTCCGGAACAAGAACAAGCGCTACTTAAGCTCAAGTCAGTCATCTGTCAAGCACCTGTACTCAGATTTTACAACCCATCCCTGCCACTAGTGGTCCAGACTGATGTGTCAAAAGACGGGTTGGGTGCGTGTCTACTGCAGGAAGGGCAACCTATAGCTTTCGCTTCCAGGGCTATGAGCAGATGCAAGCAACACTACGCGCAAATTGAGAAGGAATTACTGGCCATAGTATTCGCCTATCGCAAATTTCACCAGTATGTCTATGGTAGAACTACAGTAGTACACTCCGATCACAAGCCCTTAGAGGCAATATTCCACAAATCAATGGCACAAACCCTGGCACGTTTACAGCGCATGTTGTTACAAATGTTACAAACAAAAATACGATCTGTCAATAGCTTATGTCCCGGGGTCAAAGGTAGTCATTGCTGATCTTCTGTCCAGGGCTTCTCTCCCTGGAGACAGTACAGAATGGAACATAGAGCAGTTTGAAGATAGAGTTATCAATAGCATACAAAAAAGTGTTTCATTGCCAGATAATTTGTTTAACCAAATACGTGAAGAAACAGACAAAGACCCTCAGCTCAATGAAGTAAAGAAACTGCTGACCAGTGCCTGGCCAGACAGGCTGTCCAAAACCCATCCATTTGCCAAACCATTTTGGTCAATCAAGCATCTACTGCGAGTTCAAGACAGAGTGGTACTGTTCGGTGATAGAGTGGTAATTCCTATTAAACTTAGAACACTGATGTTAGAGAGATTGCATGTAGCACATCAAGGTGTCAATAGAACCAAGGCATATGCTCGAGAGTACATGTTCTGGCCCAACATGGGTGCTGACATAGAATTATGCATTCAACAATGTGACCCATGCCAGGCACTGCTTCCAGCCAACCACAAAGAGCCGCTCATTAACCACAACATTCCTGACATTCCATGGTTGAAAGTTGGGGTTGACATATTTGATTTTAACTCACACAGCTACCTAGTAGTTGTGGATTACCATTCCAAATTCCCTGAAATTCAGCAGCTGCCAGACAAAACAGGTGCAACAGTAATAGGCAAATTGAAAGCTATTTTTGCAAGACATGGCATTCCTAAGGTAGTAGTGGCAGATAACATGCCCTTTGCAAGCAAGGAAGTACACCTGATGGCTGCTGAATGTGGGTTTACATTTAGTCACTCCAGTCCCAACTACGCCCAAAGTACCGGTTTAGCTGAGCGTACCATACAAACTGTCAAGCATGTGTTAGAAAAGGCTATGCGATCCGGCACTGATCCCCATTTGGCTGTTCTTACCCTTCGCAACACTCCAATCTCAGGTATGAAGTACTCTCCTGCACAGCTGCTCATGGGCAGGGTCTTGCGAGGGGTCATTCCTGTGATGTCACGCAAACTGAAACCGTGTGCAGCACGCCATGTCACAAAACAGTTGGCAAAACAGCAACTTAAGCAGAAAGCTTATTATGATAGGGATGCTGCACCTCTGAAACCATTCAAAGCAAGGGATCCAGTACGCCTAGAGACTACACAAGGGTGGTTTCCGGCCACAGTTCAAAATGTTCGCAGGGAGCCCAGGTCCTATGATGTTGTAACTGCCTCCGGCAGGGTATATAGACGTAACAGGAGGCACCTGAGAGCTGACCACAGTGAACGGCTAGTGACTCTCTCCAAGGCCTCATCAGTGGTTTCTATTCCTGACATTGTTCCTGTGTCTAATGATGAAAATGATGATGTTTTTGTTGATATTTCACAAAATGTTTCTCATACTTCTGTACAAGCTGGAGCTGAAGTTACAGCTACCAGGTCTGGCAGACAAGTGGTCCTGCCAAGTCGTTACAACGACTACGCTATGTAAAAAGTAATTGTAAAAAAAAAAAAAAAAAAAAAAGCTGAAAAAAGGGGATGTCACATAATGCATTTTGCATCATGTTATGCCGCGTCACTACGCAGGACGCAACGTGCTGTTGGCGCAAGGCTAGGTTTAGATGGAGAGCATGTTCGGATTTGTATGCAGGGTTACATGACTCGCTAATAAAACTTGAGGTATTGTTCCAAAGTTACACCTGTCCGAGTCGTGTATCTCCAGAGCAACGTTTCTACTTTACAGAGACTACAAGGACAGTGAAGACCCAACGAGACCAGACGAGCTGAAACGGCAGCCTAATTAATCCAGCGAGTCTCATGTAAACTGTAGGGCCTCGAACATGACAGTTTCAATAATGATTTAGCACTTTAACGTTAGTAAAATAAAATGATATAGATAGGGAAAAAGACACAAAGCTTACCCCTTCCCAACTGGGAAGAGATGACCCAGAATTATTATATATGCCGAGGTAGTTGTTGCTCTCGACAAAGCAAAGAGGACCCTTAGTAATTATTTTTGAAAAATAAATCGGATGGTATAAATTACATTTATACCATTTCTTGTTGTCTAATTTCAGAATATTTTCTGACAACAATCTGTGTTTGTTGTGGCTTTGTATTGTTATATAGAATCTTAGAATTGAAGTGACAGGTTCTTTTAGAAAGGAGACATAAAAAAAAAATTATTGCAAAAGATATGCCTGGTGGGCACATGAACAATTGGCAAACAGTTATGCCCGACATGAACATGATAGCTGACAGATTCATAATACATTCACATTTATAATTTTGCCCATGGCCTTATCCATTGGAGCTTGATAGCCACCCTATGCTGGCCGAGCTAAGATGAATGCAATACAGTGATTAAGAATGACTCGGCCAGCGGGCAGGACAAGTGGCACTTGGGGCCACCTTCCCCTAAATATAAGGCCGCCACCAATTGTTTACATAATTAACAAACATCCGTATTTTTTGAGGAATGCGGGAATGTCCATTGATAATGTGTAAAAAAAATTATGCACTTGACCAATAGTCCAGTCTGACGTGATGCAAGATAGAATGATATCTTGTTTGTAACAGTGCATGATAATTACTTTTGGTCCTGCCTGGTTCAAGGAACTAAGACGCTGCCCAATACTGACAAGCATGATATGTATTTATGATGGATGTGGATGCCAGTGGCAGGACAAGTGACACTCAGGCCACCTTCCCTCAAAAGAACGAGGTGACCTAAGTCACCCCCACCTTGCAGATCTAAACCACTCAGCGCTCAGGTAAGGAAAAAAACCCTACTCACCAGAAATAGGGGGAAACCTTAGGGAATCCATGGCAGAGGGTTACCCTTTCTCCAGGTTCTAAAATAACAACTCCAGTAGTCCATAATTAGTCACATAACATTTTTTTGTGCCGATAATAAGTCAGAGACATTCTTTCGAATGTAGAGTTCATATGCACCGGAAGTCCATCTCCCCATAGCCTTGATTAGGTGAGGAGTGATGTTCCTGGAAGCAGCAGAAGTTGCGGTGCCGATCCTGAATGAATGTCCGGAGTAGTTGTCGGGAGGAAGCCCAGCGCGAAGGAGACACCGACGAAGGTGGTCACAGAACCAGTTCCTGAACACGACTATCCCTTCCAGGGTGAGAAACGGGATCCTGGTTGCTGACCGTCGGATGCAATGACAGATAGCTGAAAAGAGCAGAAACAGGACTAATAATACAATGTGTTTTTGAGAAATAAACATGCACGCCTTTCTTTTCTCTGTCTGATTTTGAATGTTTTAAAAGTAAAGAGTACGTGACCTGGGATTGATGATGGAGATCTCCTATGCAGAGGTCCGAGGATGGGTCAAATGACTGGTTCCGGCATGTGATTTCGGCACATCGTAGGAATCCACAGAAGGCCAAGACGAACATTGCTTCCAGGAGGGCATCTTTGTATGGAGAAAAGCAGCGAGAGTGTAGTGTTGATCATGGATTCCAGGAATTCCTTTGTGATAGGCAACTTGGAAGAGGAAGGTTTGGAAGCAGTTCTTTGAATCCCACCAGCAACAAAATCTGGTAAAATTCACCAAGAAAGGGGGTAAACTCAGAAACTCTAATTAAACCTAAAATCAGAAACCTTAAATAATATAGTTATATAGTTATATTGTTGATAATTTATCGCAATCTCAATTTCAAATATTTAATGATAAACCCTGACTGCATACATTCTGTGTAGCCGATTCGAAGATCATGTTAAGATTGACAACCTAAAAATGAACAGCTCATAATTAGCCTTACCTATTTAAATGAAAGCAATTGCAGTTTTTAGGTACTGTACATGATTTGTTATATCTACAAATATGAATGTGTTGTTCGTTCACATATATACTGGGCCATACAGTACAATATTTACTGTTTGCACAAAGCTGACTTTCATTGTTAGAAATAAAGACCATACATCAACCATACCCCATTGTCTCACGTATCTATGACTTAACATGGGGTTACATTTAATGTTCCTTAATTCATCTTAAAATGCTCTGGCAAGAGAAAAACAAGTTGTTTATAGTAAAGCAATTTTTCGCTTATTTATCACCCCTGGCATGTAACAAGGTGCAGCTAGAATAACACTTTACACTATTCCTTTTTTAATTCCTAATACCATTTGTACATACCACTAAAGGAAGTGTTTTGCTTATGAAATAAAGACTGCCCATCTGTTTGTTTTGAAAACCTTCAAAAATATGTTATTGCTATAGAAACACAGGTCACTAACAGAGGAACTGAAAATGTTATTTTCATATTCCACTACATAGTAAAAGGAAATGAAACTAGCCTTCTACGTGAAAAAGCAATAAAGATGACCAGTCTTTATAATATCTTCAGACAAAATGTACCTTATTTGTGTCATAACAAGGCTTCACCTTGGTGTACTCTATCCTTCCATTCAACTTTTGAGTCTAAAAAACATTTGGTCATGAGCTCCCTGTACTGGTAAATGGTTTCCATATGTTGAGCATGTTGGCACAGCTCTGTCATCTCAACAGACAAGATGGCTGTGCTGGAATTAGCATTTTACATGTTCGCTGGTTCATATATGATCATCTAAACTACGTACTTGTGAACAGGCTGGCTCATGTGGTGGCATTACGCCAGGAAGTAATGGACACAGAACGGTGCAGTGAATGTGCTGTTGCGCCGGTTTATTATAAATAAAATATTTAAACAAAACAGAACACTCAAAACAAATGGCACAGTGGCCAAAACAAACAGACAGACAAACAAACAGTGGACAAACCCAAACAGTATTGTGTGGGTCCTCCCACATGAGTGGCAATTGTTATTCTTTTAATTATTTTTCTTCTTCTTTCTCTCCCATTCTCCACTGCGAACACCCAACCTCGAGTGAGTGATCGTGCACCTATAGATACAGCTGTGTCAGGATTCAATTACTAATTAATCATTCACTTAAATCCCAGCACGTGAACCAATTTGTGCAATCCCCGTGCCCACATACTAACACACATTTTATCTGCACGTGAAGTGATTGTGCAATCCCCGTGCCTAAATACAACTATACATTTTAAATCGCCCGTGCTACATAACCCACCCACCATGCACCAATACATACAAACCACATAAAACATAAAACACATAAATACGCACAGGGGCAGGGCACGCTGCCACAGTACTATTTTCAGTAAATTAATGTATATGCACTACAGTTGATATTCAACAAAGTTAAAAAACAATTATTGTACCTCTCATCAGTTTACAAGTGATCAAGTTATCGAATCTACTCTTTCCCTGCTCTGACACCAATTTACAGCAAGGTGAGATGATTCCCACTTTATGCGTCAGCCATAATTATTTTCCTAAATGCAACAAAATGTAACTACATTATTTTTTCCACATAAAATGTAATGCATTACTACATTTTGTTACCTGTTTGAAAAAGGAACCATTGTAGTTACTGACATGCTTATTATTAGTAACACTGAGACACTGCCCGTTCCAACTGTGCAGTATACAGGACATTTGTCGTTTGAGATTTGCATTGCACAGATCAGCAGTACAGCAACCAGGTCTGTATGTACAGATAGCTGGACACCTAGGCTTTCTCCAAGGACACTTGGTATTTTATGACCCCCCATCAGATTTATATTATTGATGTATTTTGGGGTTTAAGATGAAGCAGTAGACATGTTTCAAAATAAAACTTTGTTTTCTCTTAAGAATTCTGGTCTCGGGACCGAGGAAGATAAAATGATGAGACCTCACAGAATTTCTTGTAAAGGTTAAGCTAGTGGTTTTCAAACTTTTTGCATAGCCACTTAACCTTTTCCTTCCCACCACCAAACCTAATATGCCTTCATCACAATCAGTGGCAATTTCAGTTTCTACATATCTCAACCTACCCATGTTATTATTACAGTAAACAAAACATTAACAAATGAATGTATTTACTGTCGTTATCTGTAAAGCTACTCTGTAGAGAACCAAATGAAATGTATAACATAAGAGTTAGTTTAATGAGCCAGTATCTGGGCTGCTGCAGTAATTACTCTCCCAGAGGGGAAAGCTTGGAGGTGTTTTATTTGCCATTCAAATCAATCACACATAATTCAAAACCCTGGATAAAGGTAGGGGATTGTCCATGTACAACTGATTTATACTGGCATCTGACCTTCTTCTAGCAGAGTAATGAGGTGTGAGTTGCAGCAGGAGACAGAGATGTGTGGCTTCACTGTGATGAGTGCACACTTATTACAGCAGGATTATATGCTCAGCCAGTTGTATAATAAGAGTACTACTGGAATTACACATTGAACACGATTCTCACAATCACAAACACTGCTGTCTAACAATAGAAAAGCTTCTTATGTTGTTGTGGTGTGCACATTTATTAACAAAAACACAGGATCAAATAAACAGGCACAAGGGCCAAAATAAAACACTACAATATGTGCCTGTAGGCTGTGCATTCACCTTCACTACAGACTGTACACAAACTCACCAGCACTCCTCTCAAACACATTCCCCAAACAAAGGATTTTCCCTTCCTTAAAATACTCCATGGCTGGAGCCTAATTAACCATTAATCATTCAGTTAAGGCTCCAGCCACATTCTCACATGTACCGTAAAAGTTATTTTAAATGCCCAGCGTTTATTTACAATATTATATTATGTAAGAGAACTAACACCGTGTCACAAAGACGGCCAGAGTGGGTGGCGTCAGACCGGAAGCAGGAAGGAATTCAAACACAGACAGACGGTGATGGTGATGAGCTGAGTGCAATGGCTGCACTCAGCGTTTATTAACAAATAAAAGGGTTGTAAACAGTACAAAAACAGGACACGGCACTTGCGCCAAAATAAACAGACATACAAAACGGACTAACACTAAACAAACGGTGCACGGACAGACAAACAGACACGGTGAGAACAAACACTTTACGTTTACGATCTTACTTATTTTGACTCTCCTCTCTCTCTCTCTCTCTCACCCGTTCTCCTCTTCCGAACACCCAACCACAAGTGACTAAAACGTGCATCTATATATACTGTTGTGCTGGGATTCAATTACTAATTAATTACTCACTTGAATCCCAGCACGTGAATTCATTACGTGCAACCCCGTGCCACACATTATACACATTTTATCTGCACGTGAAGTGATGTGCCATCCTCGTGCCTAAATATAATTATACACTTTAAACACACGTGAAACACAGACCCGTTTATATCCCGTGTACCAATCTATACACCAACATTAACATACGCACCCATACATACATACACAGAACACACAAATGCACACAGGGGCGGGGCACTTTGCCACACACCTTCAAATACTTCAGATGCAATCATGAAGAAGCCACTAACACACAATCTTATAGCAACGACATAACTAAATTACAACATTCCAGCAATGTCATTAAAACGTTGTGTGTCAGTGGGTATTAAGTAACAGTTTTGTTTTATGACAAAATTCCATTGTACCCCCAAGTATAAAACAAAAGTATATATATATATATATATATATATATATATATATATATATATATATATATATATATATATATATATTGGTAAACAAGGATATGCAAAATGTTGGAAAATGAACAAGCAAAAGAACGACTCTGCATTGAAAAACTACCACTTTTAATAATAATAATAATAATAATAATAATAATAATAATAATAATAATAATAATAGTAAAATCCACTAAAAAGTCAACCCTTTTAATATCAGAAAACAAGTTTGTATTTGGCTTACATTCACCACGCTCAAAAAAGATTAAAAACTAGTTTTAAAACGGCATTAAAAAAAACATTATACATTACGTGTACCTTGAATTATGTTTTCTTATTATTCATCCTGAGGGTCAGTTTCATCGCTGTCACTTATTAACAGTTGATTATGCTCCAGGTCCTCCTCAGCTTCAATGTCAATGACAGTTCCCTGTGCCTTCTTGCGCTCTATGGACAGTAGCTCTTTTCCAGATTATAATAATTTCTAATCATGTTTCGAGACACGCGCAGATGTTATGAACACAGTGTCATTATCCATTCAGAAACCCGTGCTTCCAGCATTTCAATTATTACTTTCTTTCTTCCCCCACCATCCAGTCGCTGACGTGCTGCAGATTCACATCGATTTTGTTCTGCATACCTTAACACTTCAAGTTAGAATTTTAAATTGCAACATCTTTTCGGTGCCATTGAAAAACAAATTGGTAAACTCACTGTACAACTGTTTAGGTGTATTGGTGGAAACATCTAATATGACGCGCATATTATTCAACCTGGTGTTCAAAGGAGACCTAGCGTTTATTTACAATACTTCACAGTAGCCCCAGCGCCTATTGGAGACCGGCGATTATTTGAGACTCTGCATTTATTGGAAGTTTTACGGTATTATGGCAGGGAGGATTTTAACTCCCTCCCTGCCAACCCTATATACCCAACACACCCACTATTTACATTTAGGGCTTTTGCCCTGTCACACACCTCCACTCATGTGGGCAGCACACATGGAAGGCACATCCCCCCTGGAAACACCAACCCCCTCCCCATGTCCATCTTTCCCTGTCTGGATTCTTGTGGGTGGGTTGGAGGGTGGGTTGGTCGGGGTTGTGGTGGAGGTGGACCCCTCGCCTCCTCTTTCAGCCAAGGTGGTCCTGGATCTTTGGTTTAGGGTCGCCCATTTAACCCCTCTTGTGCCGCCTGGGCTTTTATAGGGGGGCACTCATTTAACACCCGTGGTTACCCCATGGCTTTTGTAAGGGGGTGCCCGTTTAACCCCCTTGGTGACCCTTGAGCTTCTGTGAGGGGATTCCCATTTAAATAGTGGCTGTGTTTGTTGGGAATATAAGGTTGGCAGGGAGGGGGTTAAAATCCTCCCTGCCATAATATATGTGAGAATGTGGCTGGAGCCTTACTTGAATGATTAATGGTTAATTAGGCATCAGCCACAGGGTATTTAAGGAAGGGAAAATCCTTTGTTTGGGGAAGGTTTTTGAGAGGAGTGCTGGTGAGTTTGTGTATGGTGCTTTATGAAGTCTGTAGTGAAGGCGAATGCACAGCTAGTGGTTGCATTCCCTGGAAATCCCGATCCCAGGATCCAGTATGCTAATTCCACTCCCAAAATCCTGGGATTTATAGAAGAGAATCCTGGGATTTCAGGATTGTATTAGCCCTTTGCGGTCCTATGTTGGACCAGGTCCGACATTACAATTTTCCCTTTCCGATCCGATGTTGGACCCTGTCCGACATCATCAAAAAGACGTAAAACAAAGGTCTCTAGTCGTTTTTTCTCCAGAAAAAGCCGAGAAAACCATTCAATGGCCGAGTGAGACCGATTATTTGTTCTTGTGTTTTTGTTTGTTTGTTATAAAATGTGCGCACCAGCGCTTTGAACTGCAGCTTTCTTGGCTCATTCTTGACGCTATCCTGCTAGTAACTAATAGTAATTCATGGGACATGAGCGAGAGCTGCGTGAAGACATAAACCACAGGAATTGATAATAGGAGCGATGTGCTTTGTGACTTAAAGATGAGTAAGGATATTCTCCTTGGCTCACGAATAGCCGATCGGTCTCCGAGGCTGGGAAGCAACCGATTCTTCCCCCAAGAGGAACCTAGAGGTGAGAGAATGGGAAGACGGCAGAGAGTTAGATAGATTTGGTCCCCCCTGTCTCGCTGAGGCCCCCACTCCAGGCATACTAGCAAGTCTCCTGTCGAATGCATTCCAAGGGCAGTATAAGCCTACACTATGCATACAGTAGCAATGTTTTTTTTTTTTTTTTGGTGCACCCCCTTTAAGCAGATACTTTCCAGCATGAGGCATACAGTAAGTATTGTATACAGTGATGCACTCATATATTGCCACTAATGCTTTTACATGGGCTAAGGACCATTGATCTTGATGTTACCACTGCACTGTTAAAACATCTAGTCAAAATCAACTTGTATTGCTTGCTGCTTAGGAAGATGTTGTAACATTATTGGAGGGGGACAATATGGGCACCACTGTTTTTGCATGCCACATGTGTAAGTACAGCATTGTGTGCTTAATTAGTGAGAAACCTAAGTAAGCTGCTGATTTTTGTTTATTTGAAAGTTAAAAGACTTAACAATAACAGTTTAAAAAACAAGTTTAAATGAAAAACAAATCATATAAATTGATGTTCACTTTATTTGCAGACTTTTTATATTGAGAAGCTAATTCTTTATCGTGGCACTATAAATGAGCAACTTGACAATATAACACATTGGTTTGCAAAAGCAGTTACCAAAGTAAGCACAAGTTAGCTTACTTGCTGAGGAAAAAGTGACAGGATCGTGCCAGAGTAGAGATGTGCTGAGAGTAGGAGAGGAAGGGGTCGAGGGTGACACCAAGGTTCTTAGTGGATGAGGAGGGAGAGAGGGTGATGGATTCAAGAGGAATAGAGATAGAGAGATCAGTGGTGTGGGAGGAAGAATGGGTAAGAAAAGGAGGTCTGATTTGGAGAGGTTGAGTTTAAGATGATGCAAGTGCATCCAGGAGACAAGTAGAGATATGGGAGGAGATGTGGGAGTCAGAGGTGGGAAAGGAGAGGAATATCTGGGCATCATCAGCATAGATATGGTACTATGTTGGGCAAAAGTTATATCTTGAGCAAAGATATATCACGGAGGAGAAAGGACACAAGATTCCACTGCAGTGGAAGACCTGTTGACAGTAACAGCTGCATCTATTATGTTTAATTGTGAAATCTTCAGATAGATATTTTAAGATCTTGAAATGCTGTGAATGAGCAGGGGCGCAGTGTGAGTGACAGATGCTGCTGTCATGGTGGATGCATGTAAGGGGACAGGTTCTAAGCCAGAAATCCTGGTTTCTAAAGGTGATCATAGCTGAAGAAACGGTGGCTGCGACAGTAAATAGTAAATTGAGAAATCCACAGCACGGGAAGGAGCTGCGGCAGTCGTAGTGGGGGAGGAGGGGGCACGGGAGGGAGCTGCGGCAGTACATGCAGAGGATAATAGCTTCAGAAGCCTGTATGCCCGGCTGGCGGGAGCGTGCTATGGCGGCAGTGCAAGATCGGCAGATTGTCCAGGAAGAGAATGCAGTCATCATTCAAGAATTCGATTCTGCAGAGAAAGAAAAGTGAGGTGAGTAGCAATTTCAAATCTAAATTGATAATCAGATTTACACGACTAAATCTGAGTCTTTAGGGCTGTGTATCGATACATGACCGAAAACAGACAGACCATTCGGGAATGTATTCGAGAATTCAGAGTGAGACAGCTTTGTCCAGCAGTATCAAGGGTAGAATGGTCAACAGCGTTTGTCAGCTGTGCTGCGACAGGCAAACAAAAAATGCAAGACAGAGAGCAAGCGCGTGGCTTGCAGTTTAAATAGGGGGTTAGCAGATGAATTGGTAGGAAGAAAATAGGGAGCCCTCGCTCATGCCCCCCCGAATCACACACAAGGTTACAACAATTTTGTAAATCAGGACCATACAACATGTAGATATACTGAATTCACTTGTATTGTTTGATAACATTCAGATAAAAGTGTAGCTTAAAAAAAGTGTGTACCTATTGCATTGTGTGGTTGGGTGCCCGTGCTGTGTAATAATTTAAGATACTGGAGTCTTGCAGTTGAGGTTCAAACCAACATATATTTTATTATATAACACAGGGGTGATATTATTTTTACAGGTAAGGAAAATAAACAAAAATAAACAGCAAAAATCCTAACTCCGTTTCAGAGTACTAACTTCACAGTTTTACTTTTCCCTGTCTAAAGACAGGACGGCTAAGCCGTTTCCCTGACACAAAATCAAACAAACAAATCAATAGTTTTTTCTCCCCGTGTCAGAATATGTTTTGTGTATTGCACTACAGTTGACCCGGACTTGGTCAGGATTCCCCCGGCGAAGTGGCTGTCACCACCTGGCAGAAAAAAGGCAGATCTGTCCGTCTTGTAGATGCTACTGTGCCTTTATCAATAAGGATTGATTGTGCTTCTAGCACACTTGCGCATTGCTGGGTGAAAAAAAAAAAAAATCTTGGAACCACATGACACAACAGCATATGACACAACATTTAACTAATCAGAGAGTTGAAGGGGCAGGTTTTCTGTGTTAAGCATTTCGAGAGGCTAAAATGTAAATAGGACTGCTAAAAAAAATAACCAATTATCTTCAAAGCAAAAATAGTGACAATGAATGTAGGGTTTTCAAAATAAGCCGACGATAGGCGCAGTCTGTCACCTAATACTATATTTGCACCGGCTACTTTATTAAAAAATATTCGGGTATTATCATGCAGTCCATTTTGCTGTATTATTGTACTGTAAGGTGATATATAGTACATAATAGCTATACATATGCACCAAAAAATTGGGGGTTCATGTATAGAGGCTGTACGCCTTTAAGAAGAAAGGCGTGATGGGATAGCAGCTAAACACTTGTCAGCTGATATACTAATGCTTAAGTGCAGAGGTGCTAGATTATTACACTCATGCAACAGTTATGATGTTGACCAAACATGTGCGAGTACTGTTGTGTAAAAAAAAATGGTTAAAATGAACAGTTGCATTCAAAAAACGTAGAACAGCGAAAAACTAAAATAGACGTGCATTAACAAAATGCACTGAAAACTTAACATAAAGAAAACAATTTAAATGAAGCAATGAGCTCAATAATTAAGCTAAAAAGGTTACACTTTTTTTGTGAATGCCAATAAACCTACATTATCTTTCCCCAGTCAAATCGTAGAGTGCCTAAATAAGCACAGTAATTTACAATAATAATAAAAAAGAAAATGTGGAACATAAAAAAAGCAACCAGATATAATCAATGAAAGACAACAGATTATTCAAATTCTTTGTCATATTATATATTTAAGGTAAGGCAAGTTTATTTTTCCGTTGAAAGTGCTCCCGACTATAATGTTCTGCCGCCCGGCTGTACAGAATTCCTAGGGAGAACCTTGTTGGTGTTATACTTTCAGTTTTAATTCTTATTCAGTTTAATTTAATTTAATTTAATTCAGTTTGTTTTAATTCTTCATTTGTTCTCTTCTCTTACTTGCTTGCTTCCAAAGCTCTCCTACACAACCCACACAAGGCTATCACTCAGAGCCCTTTTAACCAGTTACCATTACACAATCAGCCCATAAAAACATAAATTAATTATTTAATCCAATATCATTATTAGTGTGACTACATGCAAAACAGAGACTTCTATAGGTCACTCTCTCATTGCCGGGAATATCACTGCTTGTCATTCTGAGGCTGACATACTGGCTTTGTAGCACTTTACCACAATTGGCAATGTTCACGTAAACACACCGTGTTTATCTTAAAGACCTGAAATTAACAACTTAAACCAAATCACAGGGAATAAAATGCTCAAATGGTCTGATTTCAGATGACTTTTTTTTTCTGCATACACTGAGTCATAATTAAACAATTTCCCTTCAACCTTCAGACCTGTGAATATCAATGCAAAGACAAACCTGACCAATGTAATTTAATGTCATTGCAGACTAGCCACCACTGTTTCTATTGGAAACAAACCTAGTTCTTTGTACTATGTAACTCAAATATATTTTCCTTGGCATTGTATGATTCATGTGACTTCAGTGGACTTAAAAAATAAAATAAAAAAAGTTTACAGAAAAAGTTTCATTTCTGGGGATCCCGAGTGGCGCATCTAGTAAAAGCACTCGCGTAGAGTGCAGGATGCACCCTATAGTCTGGACGTCGCGGGTTCGAGTCCAGGCTATTCCTTTGCCGACCGAGGACGGGAGCTCCCAGGGGGCGGTGCTCAATTGGCCGAGCGTCGCCCGGGGGGAGGGAGGGTTAGGTCGGCCAGGGTGTCCTCGGCTCATCGCGCACCAGCGACCCCTGTAGTCTGGCCGGGCACCTGCAGGCTTGCCTGTAAGCTGCCTGAGAGCTGCGTTGTCTTCCGACGCTGTACCTCTTGGGTGGCTGCATGGTGAGTCCGCAGTGTGAAAAAAAGCAGTCGGCTGACGGCACACGCTTCGGAGGACAGTGTGTGTTCGTCTTCACCCTCCCGAGTCAGCGCAGGGGTGGTAGCGGTGAGCTGAGCATAATAAAATAATTGGCTATTCCAAATTGGGAGAAAATAATAAAAATAATTGGCAATGACTAAATTTATAAAAAAAAAAAAAAAAAAAAAAAAAAGTTTAATTTCTTAATGTTGGCAACATAGGGTTAACTAAATCAATATTAACAGATGTTACTTGAAAAATGAGGCAATTAAAAATAGCTTCCCCCTTCACCATTATCTAAATCAGGCCCATAGGTAAAAATACACTTAACACTAAGCCCAGCAGCCACTTATTAATGGTTTTAAAAGGGTCAAATAAGGTTCTGAACAACTTCAAACACCTTTCTCTGAAGGTAAATGGTATATTATCTTTTTTTGATGAGCCATGATCCACAAGATAAAAAGATCCTCACAGTCTATAAACCCAACAAATGTCTTTTTGAGCACCTCAAAGGAATGTTAAATAATAATACAATCACCCAAATATAAAGCTATGTCAACAGTTGGGGCCATTAAACTGTCTAAAAAAATTCTGTGCTTGTTATCCAAAGGATCTGGATCTTAAAATAACTACTAAGCTTGAACTCCCCACACCTTGTAAGTCATTCAATGAAAGACTTGGGATTGTTCCCAGAAAATAGTCTTAGGCCATACTTCCCATGACAGAGGATATTGCTGTGCTGTGCACTGCATGTTTTATACTTTGTGCGCATCAGGAGGTATTGTGGCAATACTTTAATTAAGTGGAGTGGAAAACTTGAATTGCTTGGTGGGATTAAAAGAACTGCATTCTGCTCTTTTGGTTTTTCTGTACAAATGGTTTTAAAATGAAAGGAAAACTGTGGCAAACTCCTAAGCCTTGTTTCCACCTTCCACTGAAAGAGTTGAAAGCAATTTGAAATGTACACAGTTTGCTTTCATTGGCAGCAGATCGGCATCAAGGTGATTTAAATTGGGACTCTGATGGTACGAGTTTATAATACATAATGAGGTATTTTGCTTCGGCCCAGAATCTCCGAAGGAGGTACTTACCTGATGAGCATCCACTGTGAAGGACACTAGAGGCAGGTTATAAACTGCGGATTTCAGACTCAAAAAAATAATAATTACACTAGCAGGAAAATATTGGAGTACAGTGACTTAATTTATAAATTAAACTTCATACATATGGGTGATCTTTGACCTGTGTGAAATGTTCTGCTTAAGTGAATATATATTGAAAAAGAGCTTGGGTCTAAATGTTTAGCGTGAATTCACTACATCTTTAAAAATACTTGTCTTTTCGCATATTGAACTTGAACAACCTAAAAAATATATAGCATAAAACACATAGGGGGCTATTTTCAAAGGAGATCTGCTGGAGGATTGCATTATTTCGACTGTTTTTTTCTACACCCCTGTTTTCCCACCGATTCAGTATTTTATAAAGCTGCGGAAAATACGACGGGACTCTATCCGCTAGTGTGGTGAATTAGTTATTCTGACGGTTTCTTTTTGTGGAATACTTAATGACCTAAGAATCCGTGTCTATTTTGTAATGATGTGGTGGATAATGGAAACTTCCACCAGTTAGATTTCCACCTGATTCAGCACGGTCAATACGACTATCCACCAATAAAAAACAGAGTGACAGCAAGTCAAACCAAGTCTCCCTGGCATTCAGCGTGGATCCTATGTTAGAAGCAGGTGTGTGTGTGTGTGTGTGTGTGTGTGTGTGTGTGTGTGTGTGTGTGTATTACAATCCCAAGCTGAAATACAATTGAAGCCCCAAATGTGTCAAACTATAGGCTACTTTGGAAAATGACAAAAAAACAAACAAACAAACATTAATGCGATGATGCTGAAGTATGATTCTTCTGAAGATGTATTCTTCCCTGTCTAACATGGAATTTTCTTTCCTTTGTTCTCTTGACTAATAACCCATTTTTAATTTTTGGGCTTTCCCCATTTAATATAGCATACTTACACAGACCTGAAAAAGAAAAAAAAATCAATTTAACAAACCATTCTGGAGGAAACTATACTGTAGTGGTTAGGGTTCTGGACTCTTGACCGGAGGGTCGTGGGTTCAATCCCAGGTGGAGGACACGGCTAGATTGTTCCAGTAAAAACACAATTGTATAAATGGGTAAATGTATGTAAAAAGAAAAAATAATAAAATAAAAATGTAATTGTATGTAAAAATAATGTGATATCTTGTAACAATTGTAAGTCTGCTAAGAAATAAATAATAATAATAATAATTTAGGGGTAGAGATTGATGTTCAACATTGATACAGGGTACACATTGCTTTGCACTTCAGATATAAGTTGGGCTTACCTTTGAAAAGTAGAAATAAAAACTTTAACACGGAAAACATGCTTTCTGTACGGTGCAGAATAAAGTAGTAAACTTGGACAGGTGACTTTACAATGCAGTGGTTTGTTAAATTGACTTTTTCCTGTTGCTGTATTTAAAGTTGTGGATGGACATACAATAAATACAATACATTCCTTGCAGTAAGTTAGCTTTCATTTCTCTTCAGGGACCGTGTCTTCAGTTTAGCAGCACAGTATTCAGTATTTCAATGCATATGCGCTACTTGCTGTAGCATTTTGTTTTAGCACTGCTCCTTTTTTTAGTGCCTATTTATGATTTTGAAATGTTCTGATATTATGCTTGTTGCGATATTGACTTAACAATTAAACATTACTTAGCCCACTTTAGTACTTCTGAAATGTATAAATAAATCGGATGGTTTGATGATTTTATTTAAAAACATTGTCCGCAATGCGTTTATTTATTTATTTATTTATTTATTTATTACTTTTTAAATGTTTATTTCCAAAGCACAGTTTGACACATTTGGGGCTATCCTGGAAAATATTTAAATCTAGTCTCTGACACAAAGGGGTGGTTAGATCTTGTTCTGGTATCTGTTCTTATTCAGGTCGGCTTTGGTAAAGTAAATTGTCTGCACAAGACAAATAAGATTTCGGCTTTCTAAAAATGTCAATGAACTGTCCCGAGGGATGGGGTTGACCCAATCCCAATGGGGTCATATTTCAGCTTGGGATCATAACACAAAATTATTTTTTTTTTCTTTTTTGGATGTACACAAAAGGTTTACATGATTAAAAAACATTTATTTCAGGAAGTATTAGACTAAAGCCTGTCTTCATCTGTGTAGAGAGAAACAATTAAGTGTCCTGAAATAAAAGATAAATGATTAATTAAAACCTTTTGTGTACATCCAAAAAAAAAGTTTCATTTTTGTACACCGCAATTATTTGTCCAGAATTTGTCCGATCATGTTTGTTTTATGCTGTCCTAATTAAACAAGCGATTGGTAAGACGGAATGGAAATAAGAATTTGCCCTTGTGTTTGCATTTGCGTTTTGACTCATTTTTTCGTTGGTTTGGTACAATTTTTTATTGTGTTTATATAGCATTTGCTAACACAATTGAACCAGAAGTATTATTTTGGCGGATAAAACCACTTAAATGCTCATTGCTTACTCATTTATATTTGCAGAAAATGATGCATGAAATGTGATCCGCCGGTGGATAAAACGGAGGATCACATTAGAAAATAGGTGGGTGTTTTTTAACGGATTAACAGGTGGAAAAATTCTGTGGATTTTGCAATTTCGACTGAAAAGGAACCCCCTTTCGAAAATCAACATATACATAAAAAAAATTGACAGGACTATTTAGTGCAAAAAAACAAAAAACTAAAAACTTTTAATATTGATATAAATGCAGTGCAAATTAATTATTTTTCAATAAGCTACTGTTCAACAGAAATACTGTACATGCAATAACCGTTCCATTACAATTGTAATATTATTACAGTAGTCAAATAGTCTTTTCTTGAAGAGGCAAATAACTGATACATAATGAGTGAATATGCTTAGTGAATATGAACCATTATCTCAAGTGTTATTTATAGATAGTTGAAACAAAAACAGGATGACATATTTCGCAACGATTAGCTATAGGGAAGCAGATATACAGTGCCGTGAAAATGTATTTGCCCCCTGTCTGATTTTCTGCATTTTTGCACATTTTTCACATTGTATTTGGTCAAATTTTTTTGTGGGTTGTAGTAGTATATAGAGGGTGTCTGAGAGAAAAAATGACACCAAAGTTTGGTGCTTCTTTCATTTGTTTGGTGTGCAAGGTAATCAAACATGCAATCTTCAGGTGTGATAAAGTTATTGCCCCCCCTAGTTAACTCAACCCAATTAAAAGGATAATTAGGATCAGCTGTTTGAGTACTTTGGTTAACAACCAGGTCTGATTTGGGCCAACCCTGCCCAATATAAATCTTACTAACTTTGGCCCTTACCATCAGAGTGAAGTTGTCAGCACACAGGTTCTAGAGGCACATCATGCCACGAACAAAAGAAATTCCTGAAGACCTCCGGAAAAAAGTTGTTGATGCCTATCAGTCTGGAAAGGGTTACAAAGCCATTTCTAAGGCTCTGGGGTTCCACCGAACCACAGTCAGAGCCATATTGTCCAAATGGAGAAAGTTTGGGACAGTAGTGAATCTTCCCAGGAGTGGCCATCCTGCCAAAATCTCTCCAAGAGCAAGGCGTAAAATCGTCCAGGAAGTCACAAAGAACCTTAGAACAACATCCAGGGATCTGCAGGCCTCTCTCACCTCGGCTAAGGTCAGTGTTCATGACTCCACCATCAGAAAGACACAGCAAAAATGGGATTCATGGCAGTAGCAAGGCGAAAACCATTGCTCACTAAGAAGAACATGAATGCTCGTCTCAAGTTTGCCAAAAAGCACCTGGATGATCCTCAAGAGTTCTGGAACAATGTTCTATGGACAGATGAGTCAAAAGTGGAACTTTTTGGCCGACATGGGCCCTGTTATGTCTGGCGAAAACCAAACACTGCATTCTACAGTAAGAACCTCATACCAACGGTCAAGCATGGTGGTGGTAGTGTCATGGTTTGGGGATGCTTTGCTGCATCAGGACCTGGACGCCTTGCCATCATTGAAGGAACCATGAATTCTGCTCTGTATCAGAGAATTCTACAGGAGAATGTCAGGCCATCCGTCCGTGAGCTGAAGCTGAAGTGCAGCTGGGTCATGCAGCAAGACAATGATCCGAAACACACAAGCAGGTCTACATCAGAATGGTTGAACAAGAAATTTAAAGTTTTGGAATAGTCAAAGTCCAGACCTAAACCCCATTGAGATGTTGTGGCAGGACCTGAAACGAGCAGTTCATGCTCGAAAACCCACAAATGTCACTGAGTTGAAGTAGTTCTGCATGGAGGAGTGGGCCAAAATTCCTCCACGGCGCTGTGAGAGACTAATCAATAACTACAGGAAGCGTTTGGTTGCAGTTATTGCTGCTAAAGGTGGCGTAACCAGTTATTGAGTCTAAGGGGGCGATTACTTTTTCACACGGGGCATTGGGTGTTGCATAATAAATAAATGAAATATGTATCTTTAATAAATAAATGAAATATGTATCAAATTGTTATGTTATGTTATTTGTTCACTTAGGGTACCTTTTATCTAGTGTTAGGTTTTGGTTGAAGATCTGATAACATTCAGTGTCAAAAATATGCAAAAATGCAGAAAATCAGACAGGGGGCAAATACTTTTTCACGGCACTGTATTTAAACTGACATTTTTATAACTTGACTTGCTTTTCAGTCACATTATATATGTAAGGGATAAACCACGGTAAGTGTTGAATCTGTAAAATATTCCACCTTTTCGAGTGCTGTTAGGCACGAGACACTGTGGATTATTTTACTTACTGTGGTTTATCCCATTTAAAACATTTCTTCCTAATTGACAATTGTTTACCAATGAGAGTAATTGAACTCTGTAAATTTGGTAATTTACATTTATATTGATAGGCTACATTGTGAATGAGTTTGCTGGTGTGCCGTCATGAGTTCCCGAGTCTGAACCTGAAATCCCATTGACACAGACAACATATTGTGTTATAAGTGAAGATAGCAACGAGGACTTTGTTTAAATTTAGACCATGAAGGTGGCATTAGAAAAATAAAAAGAATGAAAAAAACAAAGGAGAAAGCGAAAAGTAAGCATTTTGCTGCACCTAAAACGGATGAAGAAGTTAATATCTTTGCAAGCGATCGATTTTCTGGAAGTACTCGCGCAAAATGTAAATGGGCTGTGAATCTGTTTGAAGTTTGGTTAAATCAAAGGAATTCAAAAGCTGACTTTAAATCTGAGATATGTGTAATTAGTGGAGATTTAGTCAATATAGATAATGCTACTTTGTCATACAGCCTTAGCTGTTTTGTGACAGAAGTAAGAAAATGTAACAGAGAGGAGTACTGTGGAAATTCACTATACAAACTTGTAATGTGTATACAGCATGCAGGGACACACTTGCAGGGACACACTTAAAGTTTGTTAAATGACCCAGAGTTTGAAAGTTTTCGCAGTGTTCTTGATGGGAAAATGAAACTTTTGGTTTGCATAAAAAGAAAGCTAAAGTTATTTCCGAAACACAAGAAAATATATTGTACTGTACGGTGTGCTGAAATTGAAAATCAATTATGTTTAAACGGTATAAAAGTATAGCTAATTGTTATTATAAATGCTGCTTATTAAAAAGACACACTCTTTTTTTGTGAATTGTTTGTGACTGTGGTTTGTTAACGAATCCACAGTTTTCTGTGGATTCGTAGCTCAGAGTGTGGATTCGTTTATCAACAATACATCTGCCCCGCACTCCCCTTCTCTTCAAAGCCACACTGCCACTTTAGTTAGACTTTTCGTAGAAATAATCCACTGAAAGATCAAAGGGTGACGTCACAGAAATGTTTTAAGTTTAATGAAGGCATACCAATGGCATTTTGATTTAATGAAAGTGTGAAATCACTTTACTTGCTTGTCACATATGGTATAAAACATATTTGCAATATTGTACATTCTTCTTACACTGATGTCATGCTGAGAGTTTAATACCAAATTTGAAAAGTTTATCGTTTCTTAGCAACACAGTAGTGCTAAATGTCTTATAGCGTTTATATTATATACATGAATAAGCGAATAATGGGAGGAAAATATACAAATAGAGTTTGTTCTCATTCTAATTCAGATCCCACTTGATTTATGGTACTATTTTTGTATTGATTTGAATTCCCATTCAAATCAATCCAAAAGCAACTTCTGGCCTCAGGCTGTATTAACTCAGGACTTCCATTATTACCTTCTACTGTGCCATAGCAATACTATGTCCTATCCTTAGTTATTTCAGTGCAGGTTTGCATCCTGGATGTGCGACGTAGCTGGTCTTCGCTGGGGATTCCTAAGGGAGCGTTACATTAGTACTCCAGTGGGTTAGGGAGGCAAAAACCAGCAGGGACTGTTTCTCCTCATCGTGCTACAGCGACCCATGTTGGCCAGGCGCCCAGTGAGCTCAAAGGCAGACACCTGTAGGGCTGGCCTTTGTCCACCAGAGGTGAGTAACTTGCTGACATCTGCTCTCGAGTTCCTGGGTAAAAAAGGAAGCTGGCTTAGTTGTGGAATCGGAGGACGCCCACTGAACCTTCGGGTCTCCTGAGCCATGTGGGGAATTGTTGCAGTGAGGGGAAAAGCAATTGGGCATTTCAAATTGATAGAAAAACAGCCGGAAAATAATAATTGGACACTCTAAATTCAAAAAGAAAAAAGAGTAATAAAAGAAAAACCGAGCTCTGCAGAAACAATGGGAGAGCAATGTTTGGTTATACTTGCCTTAACCCCTATGCTGATGGTATGAACACAGTCATTTGCTATGCAAGCAAACACTCTTACTGCTTGATGTTGTGGAGTGTGAGAAGCAGCCATGTATCCACTATAGCCTGCTTGCACAACAGGTATCCTACAATTAAAGGGAGAATGCAGTGACTGTGAAATCCATATTAAACAAGACATGGTGTGTTGAAGTGTTCAGTAAGCAAATAAACAAGCACCCAGGAGTTAAGCTGACAACAAAGTTTTACAACAAATTGCTTGGTCTACTGGAAAGTAACTAGTCTGTGTTTTTGTGCAGTTATACACTTATATACTGACGCACAATGAAAACGCAACAGTCTAAGTTTTACATCAATAGCTCAATGGGCACATACATAATGTTATTTACATTTTAAATAGTGAGCAGATAGGTTTGTTGATTGTTTGAGTAGTATTGTTCCTTGGGATAACAAAATACTGAGCTCAAGTCATGTGATTTCATAAAAACGCCAGGTACTCAGTGTTTGGTATTTCAGTTGAGTTAAAATTGCCAAAATGAGTTGATTAAGAATCTGTATAAATAGCCATTCAAAAAGACTTTAATTCAAAATGATTTTAATTAACGCAAGAACAGCGAAAGATACAACCATGCCCTGCTTGAGGAATGAAGATCGCCTGGTTGCCATTGACATAATTGAAGGCGGCTTATCTCTGAGAGAAGTTGCCTGGAGAATAAGATGTTCTGCTTCAACAATCAGCAGACTAGAGAAACCAGGAGGTGAGGCAGGAGAGAGGTCAGGCAGGACAAATAGATGAGGCAGGATGGAGAGGTGAGGCAGGACGGAGAGGAGGTGAGGCAGGAGAGAGAGGAGGTCAGGCAGGACAAAGAGGAGGTGTGGCAGGAAGGAGAGGAGATGAGGCAGGACAAATAGGTGAGACAGGAGATAAAGGAGGTGTGGCAGGAGAGAGGTCAGGCAGGACAAAGAGGAGGTGAGGGAGGAGAGAGGGGAGGTGTGGTAGGACAGAGAGGTGAGGCAGGACACAGAGGAGATGAGGGAGGAGAGAGAGGAGGTGAGGGAGGACGGAGAGAAGGTAAGGCAGGATTGAGAGTTAATATATATATATCCCAGATGTTAACTTTTGTTCTAGAATTTGTCAGAAACTAAAAGGAGGTAGTGGAATTAAACATAAGAAAAGTAAAAGGTAAGAAAATTAATATGTTACATAGATAAAACTACTGATATAGATATAAATAACATGGAATTTTGGCAATAAGTAGCAAAAACTCTGAATTGGCCACACACACGACCTGCTGCTTCCAGAAGACATAAGGTACTGCTGTCTAGAATATGGAAAGAATAGGAATAACTTACAAACACTTGTAGAGCAGATGAATATTTTAGAATTATTATTATTATTATTATTATTTATTTCTTAGCAGACGCCCTTATCCAGTAGTATCACAGTACAAGTAATAATACAATTAAGAGCAAGATAAATACAATGACTCAGAATGACAAAGAATCAGAAAATAATGTAGGCAGTGTCAGTCCAGTACATGTTGAAATTGATACAGATGTTAAATTGTATAAAGAAACTGAAGAGGAGGTATAAGGTAAAAGAAAAATGACTAAATATGACTTTGATCGAGATGAGTGGGTCACAGAACCAGTGTTTAAAAAAAAGAAATTATTTTGTGTTTGTAATTCCCCCAATAAAAGTAAAAGAGCAATGCTATAGATTGTGATATTTGTAATCAGTGGTACAATTTTGATTGCCTAGGTATTCTGAAAGACATCGATAGTAACACTGACTCATGTGGTTTTGTGTGTAGTTCAGAGACATGCCAGTTACAAGTAAATTCAGCACATACAGGATTTACTTTCAGGGGAAAACAAAAAGACTATCCTTTAAAATGTATAGTGCATAATAAAAGTAGTGTTCATGATTGCAATCAAATTGAACACAGTCAGAATCAAGTTCAAGAAATAAGCTCTTCAAAAATAAGTAGAGAGGTACACACAGAGCCAGTAGATAAAACAGAAAAAAGATGCAATTTAAAGTGTTTGATGTTGTCGAATCAAACTCTTTTATAGCTGTTTTAAAAACAGTACAGCAACACAGAGATCAACCGATGATGATAACATTGTCACTGATCTGGACAGTGAACATAACGTTGTTGACACTGAATTCGATTTTTCAGATGCAGATGAAAAGGACCCAGATAATGCATTAAGGATACCTTACATTGCATTTCATCAAATAAAACTACATTTTCTGATTTTAAATGCTTGGTTCCAGAAACTGCACATTTTACATTTCCAGTAGAAGTATGGTTGAATTTAAAAAATAATAATAAAAAATGAGGATATTTAAAAATATATACAGACGTGCTCAAATTTGTTGGTACCCTTACAGCTCATTGAAATAATGCTTCATTCCTCCTGAAAAGTGATGAAATTAAAAGCTATTTTATCATGTATACTTGCATGCCTTTGGTATGTCATAGAATAAAGCAAAGAAGCTGTGAAAAGAGATGAATTATTGCTTATTCTACAAAGATATTCTAAAATGGCCTGGACACATTTGTTGGTACCCCTTAGAAAAGATAATAAATAATTGGATTATAGTGATATTTTAAACTAATTAGTTTCTTTAATTAGTATCACACATGTCTCCAATCTTGTAATCAGTCATTCAGCCTATTTAAATGGAGAAAAGTAGTCACTGTGCTGTTTGGTATCATTGTGTGCACCACACTGAACATGGACCAGAGAAAGCAAAGGAGAGAGTTGTCTGAGGAGATCAGAAAGAAAATAATAGACAAGCATGGTAAAGGTAAAGGCTACAAGACCATCTCCAAGCAGCTTGATGTTCCTGTGACAACAGTTGCAAATATTATTAAGAAGTTTAAGGTCCATGGAACTGTAGCCAACCTCCCTGGGCGCGGCCGCAAGAGGAAAATCGACCCCAGATTGAACAGAAGGATAGTGCAAATGGTAGAAAAAGAACCAAGGATAACTGCCAAAGAGATACAAGCTGAACTCCAAGGTGAAGGTACGTCAGTTTCTGATCGCACCATCCGTCGCTTTTTGAGCGAAAGTGGGCTCCATGGAAGAAGGAGGACTCCTTTCTTTCAAAAGTGGAGTCCCAGGAGGACTCCACTTTTGAAAGAAAAACATAAAAAAGCCAGACTGGAATTTGCTAAAATGCATATTGACAAGCCACAATCCTTCTGGGAGAATGTCCTTTGGACAGATGAGTCAAAACTGGAGCTTTTTGGCAAGTCACATCAGCTCTATGTTCACAGACAAAAAAATGAAGCTTTCAAAGAAAAGAACACCATACCTACAGTGAAACATGGAGGAGGCTCGGTTATGTTTTGGGGCTGCTTTGCTGCGCCTGGCACAGGGTGCCTTGAATCTGTGCAGGGCACAATGAAATCTCAAGACTATCAAGGCATTCTGGAGCGAAACGTGCTGCCCAGCGTCAGAAAGCTCTGTCTCAGTCGCAGGTCATGGGTCCTCCAACAGGATAATGACCCAAAAACACAGCTAAAAGCACCCAAGAATGGATAAGAACAAAACATTGGACTATTCTGAAGTGGCCTTCTATGAGTCCTGATCTGAATCCTATCGAACATCTATGGAAAGAGCTGAAACTTGCAGTCTGGAGAAGGCACCCATCAAACCTGAGACAGCTGGAGCAGTTTGCTCAGGAAGAGTGGGCCAAACTACCTGTTAACAGGTGCAAAAGTCTCATTGAGAGCTACAGAAAACGTTTGATTGCAGTGATTGCCTCTAAAGGTTGTGCAACAAAATATTAGGTTAGCGGTCCCATCATTTTTGTCCATCTCATTTTCATTTGTTTTATTATTTACAATATTATGTTGAATAAAAAATCAAAAGCAAAGTCTGATTTCTATTAAATATGGAATAAACAATGGTGGATGCCAATTACTTTTGTCAGTTTCAAGTTATTTCAGAGAAAATTGTGCATTCTTCGTTTTTTGTGGAGGGGTACCAACAAATTTGAGCACGTCTGTACCTGTGAAGGTTTATTTGCAAATAAAATCAGAGTCAAATCCATATTGCGTCTTAATATTTAAAAACTGCAGGTTTAGTACTGCACATAACAGAAGGACAAATAAACCTTACCAAATAAATGGATATTGCACGCATAGATCGTTTTAAATGAACTTCACTATAAACCTTTCGCATCCTAAGATACTGCGTTTTAACGTGTGGTACAGGGGCGCAGTATTGCACTCTTCAGAGTCCTTGAAAGCTAGACCATTCAGGGGTCCCGAGAGAAAAAACCTAGCTGTCACTTTACAATATGTTAAGTCTTACAAATTACATAACAAGTTATTAGGAAATGCAGATGCATACACCTTAGCAGCATTAAATAGAACAGGGATTGGTTCAGATACTGCTGTCGTAAGAAAAATTAAATCAGGAGACAACACTTTAATTGATAACGATGAAATAATAGCACTTACAATGCTAAAAAAAGAGGTTTGGGATATTAGTAGCATGTGTTTTAAGGGGTTTGTTCAAGTTATACAAGCGTTCCCACTTAAATTTATTTGTTTTACTTAAGGGGGTATACGTTTATGGCATGAATTAACATGCAGTGGTCCTGCTTTCTTGGATGCCACAGGTGGCATTATTAAACCTAAATTCACTAAGAAAATAATTTTATATTATGAATTGTTAGTGTGTAGCCCAGTAACTCCTCATTTGTCTGTCCCTGTAGTTTTTATGATTAGTGAAGAGCACACACAAATTGCAGTGGAACATCCCCTTACTACAATCAGAGATTATGAAAGAAAAATGTTCCCCAAAATCAATCAATCAATCAATCTCTATTTTATATAGCGCCTCTCATAGTGGACCACCATCACAAAGTGCCTGTACAAATTAACAGTGACAGGTCAATAGTACTACTTCAGGCATCACTAAAAGTATTCAATAATGAAAATATGGAAAGTTATCTTGGTTGCTGTTGGAAATTTGTAAATGGAACAGCTAATGAAACAGACCTTTTCTTTCATAAGCAAGTGGACTATGCAAAAAACAGTCTAGTGGTAAAGATGACTGCTACAAAGTATGAATGTATATATTTAGCATTTTGGTTAATTCCAGTAGTCTTGAGGAGGTCTCTGCTGTTTTTTATGACATATGTATATGTATACTCCTAGGAAGTAAGTACAATAACACGCTAGATACTGAAAGTCTATTAAAGCTAAAAATAGTGTAAAAAACACAAACAGACAATAATTTTTTTATGATTCCAATAGTAACATTTTAGATGACAATTTAGAATTAAATGCAGAAGTTAAATCTCAATTTCTTGCCCATTTTGAAAGCATTAAATGAAAAGCCCAATTCTTTAGAGAAGCTTTCCTGTTTTCTCCTTACAGTTATACAGTAGTTATTTGGTCAGATATGCTAATTGGCAATTTAGGCAGATCTTGTTACAAAAAACAAGAAACGTATCAGAATAAAACAACGGCTATTTGCAAAGTACTTTCAAAATATACTTTGTACTTAAATAACGAAAAAAAGCAAATTGACCAGTGTGTTGACAAAGTTTTGGTCCTTTATAAGGCTAGAGAGAGAGACTTTGGTAATAAAGTATGATTAAAATTAGGTAAAAGAAAACGCTTATCAAAAGAAGCAGAACAACAGTGACTTAGGTACCCAGAGCCCAACCTGAAGGTATATTGTGCACTCAAATACTTTCTTCTCACAATATTAATTTTCAATTAAAAGATGCTACGAAATCACATATAGCCTAAATTTAATCTGCAACATGGTTTAAATCAACATCTATAGGTGGTCACTATTGGGCGTTATTGCACAGTGACAGTGGATGTAAAATAAGAGCGAATAATGTAAAAATGACAAATGAATCGCCTAATTCTAACCAGGAAGAAACAACTGCCTATTATTACTTAGAGAAAGCAGGCACATTAAGCTGTGTAAAAACAAACGAGACAATTTCTAATGGAAGTGATTTGATCATAAGTAAAAAATGCAGTACACCTCCTGCTAAAGATACTGACATTGTATTAATTGAGACTCCAAAACATTCATTGCAACACTTCTTCACTGCACCTCAGCAGTGAAAGAATCATTTAATCGATTACAAAATGCAACAAAGAAATGTTTATCTCGTACTTTACAGAATCTAGAAAAAAGCAAACACATTGCCATTGCAAAGCCACTTTAAACAAAGCCACTTTGCTTAAATTATGATTATATAATGGAAATCATACATCATTTTTATGAAACAAATTTGTCAGCAACATTTCTGTCAAAAGACTCATGTGTTGCATTGCAAGGAATGTGAAGGTGAACCTATTTCACATGTCACGCATAGCGAAGTAACGATAATTGGTTCAGCAAACTTAAACCAAAAAGGAGTTGAAGATTTTATTATGGAAATGCCAATAATTGCGATAAAAAGTGTAATGTTTTACATCTGTCAAAAACAATCGTCATAACAAACTGTAGCGCACCTCTGTGTATTAGAGAAGAAATTATTCTTCATTCAATTTTTAAAACTCTTATAAAATGTCTTCTGTGATATATAGATTAAACACATATCCATTTTTATTTATATTTAAGAGGAATGAAAAACATCAATGATACTGCAACGATACCCAAAATATTGTCTATACTTTTGACATTATTCAAAAAATGGTATCAAAAAGTTCATATATAGTAACAGCGTATGTCTTGGTTTCATTTGATAAAATACAAGACTATTGCATAACTCAGCGAAACCACTCTTGTAACGCTGACTGTGAGCAAGTTGTTGCTATATATTTTGCCTTGTGATACAAAAAGTCTGCCTTTTAATTTGACTTTTGATGACATCACCGTGTAACCATTTTTTATAACGAGAACATGATGGGAGACTACATTTGGGGGCTGATTCGTGAAAGTGATTTACAGTATAATCGTAAATCTCGAAAAACTACTCACTTCTAAATCTTTTGTAGTCATTTTTGTATTACTTTAGTATAAATACATGTTAATTTGGATTCATATGTTGTTTTTTCTGACTTTATGTGAACGAAAAGACACAGATTCGCCCGTTTTCTCATTGGAAATAGGTAAATTTCAAAATATCACTGTCCTGGTCACAAAAGCAAAGTTTGTGGGGAATAATAGCCATTTTCTATACTTTTGAGGCATAAGCAATTAGGAAATAACACTTACTACTCAGGAACAAAAATTGTGTTACATAGTGTTGGTACTGGTATTGGTTAAATGACAAAATAATTGATGTTTATTTAACTCTTTTAAATGGTAAAATACATTCCCTCAACTTTTATAAGTCAAAACCTAAATAATCTTTATTGTGAAGATTCTGAATTGTTACCCAAGCCTCCAAAAATTCAAAGAAATTGGTGGTGTTTCAATAAAATTCTTATTGGATGTTGATTTTAATCAACGTGCCGAGGGAAGACAAACAAACTAATAATATAAAACTAAAAATGAGTGTTATGGATTCCCTAAAGAGGTATGAGGGAAGTTTTAAAACAATACTTTCCTCTCTACACAATGTTGTAAGCTTATTGTTTCGTCTTTTCGATTCCCCTGGTCCACCTGGGTGTGGCTGCTCTTCCTCTGATGCTGTGCTACTGCTGATGTAACCCTTGTGGTTTTGCAAACAAGTCAGTACTGAAAAAGAAGACACTGCACAGCAAAGGAGCTGCTTTTCCTTTATACTGGTTTATAGTTGTGTTGCAAGCCCATTACACAAACCGTCTTCTCTTTTTGTCAGTGTCAGTCTCCCTTGCTTATTAATCAATAACTTAATGCTAAAGACAAAAGAAGTCTCTTATAGAGAGAAACAGCTTCAACCAGATGTAAATAGTTAAGTCAAAATGTTAGTTATTTCCTTTAAAGGAGCTTTTACTGCATTTTTAAATTCAATTTCTTGACCATTAACTCTCAGAAATATAACACTTTTTTTTCCGCTGGTGTCTCGAGTTTGCCAGCACCTTTCCAGATCTCCATTCGGTAACCCTGGAGGAGAGGGCAGCTGCTAGCCGTGGACTCCTGGAGGTTTCCTTCAGTTAAATGTGGTTTTCCCTCCCCCAGTGCCTTGCAGCTCATAAGATTAATTTGGTTATTTATTTAAATAAAATACCAATAAAATTATAAATTGTCCAGCTTTATTCTGTAGATGTTAAAGGAAAAGGGCTGTTTTTGATACCCCAAGCCCCATTTAAAGCCCAGCAACATTTGCAATGATGTAAATCTGGTGGATACAAGGTTATATTCTATTCAGCAGATGGTCTATAGAGTATTTTTCATCCCCCTTTCACTAGGGCACAATACTTAGCATTGTGGGGAAATGGCTGTTTTGGTATGCTATGCTCCATAACAAGCTGACCAACATTTACATTCCCTATAAAAACATTTTAAAAAGCCAAGCACTATGTATAATGACATAAATCTGATTATTACTATAACTATATTCTATTATATTTTTTGGAAATGAATGGCTGCTAATTTGTGGAGAGTATTATAAGGTACTTTTATTTTGGCACTCCAACTTCCTATGTGCTGCAGTGAGCACCATAAGTAGTGTTCTTATATTTAGGGCATCTGATTTTCGGGTTTTACCCGATTTAACCCGACATCACCCCAGCAATATAGCTTTAAGGTTTTTGCTTTTTTGTACACTTTCCTTCCCAGTTATTTGTTTTATGAGTGTGTGTTTAAGTCAAGAGCATTTAGAAACAGCATGGAGTAAAGCTGTTTAGTTTTCCTGTATGTTCTGTGTGCAATTATACTTGCAACTCCAGTACAAAATAAAACTTGATTGGAATGGAGAAATGCCTCCATATAAAATATGTGTTTTTGTGTGAGAGAGAGAGGGGAGAGAGATAGATCTCGTCAAAAGTTTGTATACCCCAATGTTTAGAAATATACATACGTTGGGGATTTAAACTGTTGACGACAACTTTGTCGTCAACACTTTGCGCTTAAGCATTTGTTTATTTCTTTCTAAATAAAACCTGATTTCTACCCGAATATTCATTCTTTCTTGATTATATATAATAAAATCCACCTGATTTTTTCATTAAATAATTCTACCCGATTTTTAAAAAAAGCATTCACCCAAATTTGGAAAAAAATTCACCCGAAAATCAGATTCCCTACTTCTATTGTTGCTAGCTTAATGGAACTAATTTTGACCTTTGAAAGTTCGCAACACATTACCGAAGGAAGGATCGAACCTTCAATTATACTAATTTACATAATTTACTGGTGACATCACCATAGCTACAAGTTTATATTTGATTGAAAATCCTATTATTTTACAGGTAATCAATATAATTGGAATTAAAAAATTACATGTAGTTTAACAATATGTTATATAGAACAATAATCATGTTTTTATAATTTAAATTAAAAAAAATGCACATTGTTTGTCTACATGTAATTGATGCTGGTTGCATTGCAGCAGCCAATTAAATTAACTGCAGCTGACTTAGGCAAAACAAAGCTTTATTTAACCGTCCAAGCAGGTTATCGGTCACGGTCACATTTTACTACAACTAAAAATAATAATATGAACTTACGCTTCTCAAGTGACCCTGGAGATTGGTTGTGCCTCCATGATATATCAAGAGTCGCTTGCACAGTTTGCATTAAACTTTTGTTTTGGTCATCTGGGCATTTAACAAAATAAAATTAATTAATGAATTAATTAAATTAAATTGTAAATAGCAGAGGGGTTTTGAGACATTCTTTCAATACAGCTTACTCTGTACAACACTTTGCTGTCAAATATGGCGAATGAAGACATTAAAGTTCTGCCTCTGGGCAACTCGAGCTGGAGAGGGGAGGGGCGGACGGCGCTCAGTTTTCAAACTTAAAATTATTAGTGTTAGCGTATATTCTGTCATATCACTTATCGTACAATGTCTTGTACACTAGGTATTCAGTACATATTTTACCAAAGCACTACAGCCACTATAGGTAACCGCCCAGTGCTTTGCCATAATATATCCTGCTCCACTACATGGCAGCGGCACCATATAGTTTCTATGCATAATGATTTGGTAGTGGATTTCAATACAATAACTTTTGTTTAAGTAATATGCATTATGCAAAACAAAAGATTTAATTTTGAATGTTACTGATATTTCATGTGTAATTTATATTATTCACACATTGTCAAATGGTTTCTGTTAACAGAAAAAAAAGAAAAAAAATCATGCAGTGTGCGAATGCCGCCTGATGAACCTTTGAAGGTTTAGAACTACCTTCGAATTCCTGACTAGCGAACGAACCTTCGAACCTTTGAACACAGCCCTACCAACTACCCTGTGCACTCTGGGAAAATGTAATTAGTGCAGCAGTCATGTCGAATGATGGAGAAAGAAGCTTGGTGTGGAACTATTTTGAATTTCAGTCAGATGACAACGGAAATCTGGTTGAAGGCGGACAGTCAAAATGTTGAAACTGTTTTAAAGAAGTGAAAAACAAAGGAGGAAATGCCACCAATTTATTGAAACATCTTTCAGATCGCCACCCCGATCTCTTTGCCGAAGTTTACTTTTACTGTAGTTTCTTCAGTTCTTTTAGTAAGTAAATCCCAGTGCATATTACTTATAAAAAAGGCACAGCAAAGATAACACATAAAACAGGAAAGCAGTAGAAGCTGATCAAAAGGGAGTTCATTGATGCTTGTTTATTTCGTCATTACAGTGCATTTGCTAGAAGCTGCAAAAATATAATTTGCTGATACGTGTCATTAAAACTCTGCATGTCAAAAATGTTAGCAATGTTTTTATAATCTTTGGATTTTGTGTTAATCCGTATTTTATGTGCATGTAATATGATGAAACTCCTGTGTTTTGAACTGTATGCTTAAGCGGTGGAAAGACCAGAATACAAACTTCATTGCCAGCATATCAGTTTCCCTACAGGTAACAAGATTAATGTGACGCTTCACCTGCAGAGGAAAGCACAGGACCTATAAATCTTCTGAGTCACAGTGCAGAAGTCCGCCAATGCAGACAGCTACAGGTTCTGCATGAAAGCAATAAAAAGTACTTAGTTTATTATAGTAGCCAGAGTGGTTGTCTTTTGTCAAATTTACTTTCGTTGCAAGCTTTTTAACGACCATGATGGGCTGAATGGCCTCTTCTCGCTAGTAAACTCTTATGCTCTTATTTAAGGTGCACTGGGGCCTAGTTTTGACGGAGACATTTGGCTTGAATACGCTTAACAGAATGTTCTAATAGAACGTAAGAGGAAGGCATCTACATTAGTAGCCCACTTGTTTTAGAAACGTAGCATTAAATATAATATTTAACATTTAATTTTTCATTATTGAACTGTGTATGTTAGCAGCATTTTTAAAGCAGTTCTTTGCCAGAAATGCGTTTTTTTTTATGCGCAGAAGTAATTTTATTAAATTATCTAACGCTATAAAATTGTAAAATGAACGCAGTGTTTAAAATTAAGGAATATAATGTTTGTGTGTATTCCCTAATGTAACACATTACTGTGTTCGTTTTTTGTTTTTTTTTAAGTTTTATAGTGTACATGAATCAATCAGGCTATAGCCTAGTTTAGCATTATACTCTGTGTTTACTTATTTTACTTTCTAAAAATGTCAACAATATAGATTCACGGAGGTGTTATGTTGTATGTGACTTTTTAAGAACATAAGAAATGTTACAAATAAGGTCCATTTGGCCTATCTTGCTCATTTGGTTGTTTATTGATCCAAGCAAGAACCTCATCAGCAGAACCTTTAGTCAACAGTTGGTCAAACATCAAATTGATAGATTGACAATAACTAGCTCTGTTTGACGTCAGCATGTTCTTTTCATTTCCTCAGTCACAAATGTTTGATGCTGATACTGAAATACAGCGTAATATAGAGGTTACAATCATTGTGCCAACTCATCTAGGCAAAAATGTGAAAGTAGACTGATACCTATATAGTCCATAATAGTAGTACTGTACTTGTATTTATAGAAAATGTAATACAATTGTAAAATAAATACTCAAATACTAATTCATAATACATTTGTCTTACTTTTGTTTATTGTTTAGTCCAAGAGCCAATAGTAATGCTTTTAGAATTCTGTGTCAGAATCAATTGCTTAAAACATTTTAATAACTTTCTGGCTGAAAACTTTTTTGCTGTCCTGAATTTATAGCCAGCTTTCTTTTTGTTTTGTATTTATTTGTTGCTGATAGCTTCAAAAATTTAAATGTCAACCTGGTAGCTTGCTCATTTCCTGCAATCCTGTTACTGAAAGCTCTAACATATTAAAGGTGTCATTTACAGCTTTCTACTGTTGTTAATAGTACTGTTATTTGAATATTTATCTCGCAGAGCGAGCATGTTTTTATTTTTATTTATTTATTTCTTAGCAGATGCCCTTATCCAGGGTGGCTAAGATATCACATTATTTTTACATACAATTACCCATTTATACAGTTGGGTTTTTATTGGAGTAATCTAGGTAAAGTACCTTGCTCAAGGGTACAGCAGCAGTGTCCCCCACCTGGGATTGAACCCACAACCCTGTGGTCAAGAGTCCAGAGCCCTAACCACCACTCCACACTGCTGCCCCTACTACTCCTACTACTGTTTCAATAAGAATGTGTCCCACACAGTTTAAACCTTTGGGGAATGATCAATCATAAAGGTTTTGGCATAAGCAATACTTTAGCACATGCTATATCCCAAAAGCCTTGTCTGCCATAAAGCCCAACAACAAACTGTAAGGCAGTATATGTAATAAAAGGAAGACCAAAAGGTTTTGACCTATAAACTATGTGTATTTATGGCTGTCAGACACTATTATCAGCTAGCCTACTCTGTATATATAACTATACTTACCTTACCGATTGGCTGGCTGTTTGGACAGCTGTGTAATGTCCAGAAATATATATTACCAGGCTACCTGGAAGTCTTAGCATAGCAAAGGAAACATTAATCTTAAGCAGAGGCTTAGCACGAACCAATGACTATGCACTTCCAAACAAGTGTCTGTACAAAAAGTAATTTGAGCTTTCACCTGCTAATACAACACTATAGTGGAGCACATATTTTATTTTGATTTGGTTGATATCATTATTATTTGTTTTTATTCATACAGAAACATAACAATAACCCCAGTAGCATATATAATTAAGTTTGTATTTTACAATATACTGTATGAAGGGTGGTTGAAGGGGATTTCCTTGTCAGTATGCTAAGCAATGTGTGGATGAAGCCTATTACAAAAGAATAATAAAAAAAAATGTAAACTTGTTTTTAGGATTTATTAAAAATATACAAAGGCAGGGCTAGAACTTCATATTACCCCATTTAAAAGCACTACACGAAACATCATCAGCAGCTATTGAAACTATAACTTTATTTATCAATATTAGTTCATAAATAATTAATCAAGGCTATTTTAAGTAATAACCAAGGATTAAAAAAAACAAACATTGAATTACCGGTATGTGTTAGTATAAAAACATTCTCACATGTCCCTTACAATTTTGCTTAAGCTTTCCAGAATTAATTCATTTTCACTTAGACTTGATTGAAGCCAATGTATCCTGCCACTACACCATATAATGCAGCTAAGCCTTACAGTCCAAACAAACGTATATTGAGGTGGCAATAAAAACGGCCTTCATCTGAGTCTTAGTGAAAAAAAGGTTTATTAACCCTTTAAAAAGAATAGGTACTTACAAATAAACATTCCTTTTCTGAGATTTAAAAGTTAATGGATTAGAATATACTACTGTTAAAAGTTCTCTGTTAACTGCCTCCAGAGAAATTGTAGATAAAACTCAACTCTTTCAGCACTAAGTAACTTTGCAGAAAAAAAAAAAAAACTACATTAAGATAACTTAGAAAATAGTTTCAGTGCTGACATTATACTGAAAACCAAATACAAACTGACATATCCATGTTAAAATGTTAGATTCATTTACTTGTCTGGTTGTTTGAGTTAAGCTATCTTTCCTATATTACGAGAGGGTTCTTTCCTAGAGGATATTAATGTTATTACAATATAAACCATTCAAATGTGTGTGAAGATATTTTTAAAATTAAAAACATTCACATAGTTTGTGTTAGGTTATTTTGGTTTTAACTTTACTGTTTTGTTTTTTTTTGTCAGGCAAATTTACCAGCCATAATAATAATAATAATAATAATAATAATAATAATAATAATAATAATAATGTAATAGCAGTTGAGAATCGATATAAATATTCTGCTTATTTGCAGTGAAAACAATGTTCTATTTTCATATACAGGATAGACAGTGTGGTTGATGGAATCATGGAGACAGTATTAGAAAACCAAACAAAAACAACATTCAATGGAGAAGTTAAGAACACGGTTAATTGCAACATCAGCAGCCTCTGCCAAGGCGGAATTGCATAGTGTTTTGCTTGCATAGTGTTTTGCAAACCATAAGGGACACCAACTTCCTGTATTGTAAATTTAGAAAACCAAATAGTTGGTCAAGATAAACCAAATTAACCCTTGCACACAGAAATCCTTTTTATTGCTTTTGTGCATTGACCAGCTTAGCTGCAGTGCTAAGCAGTAGCAAGAGAAAGGATAATAATGTGAACTCTCTTAGTGTCAAGTTAGATCCATAACTGCTGGTCACAATTTAGAGGAACAGCAGTTGCATGACTTGTTTTGTGAAGTACTATTTTTTAATCTTTAATGAATGATTACAATTATAATAGATACAAAAATAGTAAATTAATCTTTAATCTAAATAAATAAATAATAAAAACAAATAAAAATAGATAAAATAATAATAATTATTGATAATAATAATACTCAAAGGTAAGATGTACAGGTAGTGGACAAAAAAATGGAAACACCTGGGTAAATGAGGGACACCAAGTATATTGAAAGCAAGGGCTTCCACACAGGTGTGGCTCATGCATTAATTAAGCAAATAACATCCCAGCATGCTTAGGGTCATGTATAAAAATGCTGGATAGGCCTGGTTGCCTATAATTATGGCAGGCATGGCTGCAAGAGGAGACCTCTGTGACTTTGAAAGAGGGGTGATTATTGGGGTGCGTTTGGCAGGTGCTTCAGTGACCAAGACAGCTCAACGTGCTGATGTTTCAAAGATGATGTCGGTATGGAATTCCGAGGGAAAGACATCATCAGCAAAGGGCAACAGTGGCCGGAAGCGAATACTCCAGAATTGTGATATCCGTGCATTAATTCGAAGTGCAAGGCAAAACAGGCGAGCAACTGCAGATCAATTGACTGCAAATTTCAACCTGGGGGCGCGAGCAGCCAGTTTCATCAAAAACAGTCTGCCGAGAACTCCACAGAGCGGGATACCATAGTGGCCCAACGCCCTATTAAGTGACTTTACATTGGTGTTTCCATTTTTTTGTCCACTACCTGTATATCAGTTGTCCTGCAAGAACCATTACGATCCTTTAAATAAAATTATTGGAATATAACAGAAGCAGTGGTGCTAATAACAACAAAAACAAACAATAAGTTTACATTTCAGTAGTGTCTTCGATACGAACAAAATGTTTCGGTATGTGGTGACACAATATCAGAGCAGCAGGTATTTATCTTAGGCAGTAATACAAATTCCAACTCAAGCAAATCCATTAGATAATGTGATCTACTTCAGTGACAAAGTTCCAACCATTCTAGTAAACTACACTATAGCCAAGTGTGTTAGTGTGTACCCTTCTTGGTTATATAATTCAGTATGGGCTGTCATATTAAATGTCGCTGTTTTATTGAGCATGATATAGCGCAACCTTTTCATATGTAGTACACCAACCAGATCTCTTTTCCACATGTCGTATGATGGGACTGCCTCTGATTTCCAAAACTGTAGAATACATTTTTTAGCTATAAGCATTCCGAATGAGAGTGCATATTGTTCAGATTGACTCCTAAGATTTCTAGTACAGGGTCAGGGTCTAATTTTTTTGTTACATATCTCAGAGTAACAATCAAATATGTTTATCCAAAATGTATGGTGTTTAGGACATGTCCAAAAGTGGTGGGTTAGCTTATCCTCACCTAATTTACACCTATCGCAGGTTGGTGAAACTTCTGGAAAGATTTTTGATGCAATTTAGCTTTAGACTATTTAAGTCTATGTATAATCTTAAACTGAACTAAGTTATGTTTAGCACTGACTGAGCACTGATGAATGTTTCTAAGACTGTCTTCCCATGTATCCCCCAAAACCTGCAAGCCAAGCTCCAATTCCCTAGTTTGTTTAATTGAATCTGATGAAGTATTGATTAGTCTGTGCAACAAATTATAAAGACGGGATATTAATCACTTAGCATTTGGGGAAATTGTCTTAAACTCATCAAGCTCTGGGTGACATGGTTTATTTTCAAACTGAGTCAAATTTGTCCTTGTAAAATGTCTGACCTGCAGATAGCGAAGAAAATGGGAAGCCAGCAATCTATACTCTCTCTGTAACCGTTCAAAGGATGCCATTGTTATATAAATCATTTATTGAGGCTATTCTCAATTCTATCCACTTGGAAAAAACAGGATCACTTCATGAAGGAAGAAAGGCATGATTGAAGCATATTGGACTATAAATAGACATGCTAGGAACCTTTAAGTATGTTTTCATTGGTTTCCAGATTCGAAGAGAATTGTTGATTGTGAAATTATTTCCATAGACTGATTTAGGTATCTTGGCTGGGGCATTAAGCAGTGCGGGGAGTAAGGTTTGGGTGCAATTTCTAACCAGGAAGGAGTCTCACTATTAAGATTATGTGGATAGCAATTCTTTCAATATGCACAGATTTTCAAATTGGCTACCCAATTGTAAAACTTAAAATATGGGAGTCCAAAACCACCCGAAGCCTTGGGTTTACAGAGATGTTTTTTTAGAAATTCTGGGAGCCTTATACTCCCCTATAAATGGCATAATTAACGCTTTAAAAAGCTTTGCGGTAAAAATATAGGAAGTTTCTGAAAGAGATATAAAAATCTAACTAGGTAGTGAGACCATCCTTATCATGTTTATAAGCCTGATTAGAGAGATTGGGAGAGTCCTCCAAAATCTTGTTTTGTTTGAGTTAGTTTATATTTTCTGACAATTTAGTGCAGCATTTCTGGTTTTCTAGATACTGTAATACTGTAAATACTGTAAGTCATTTTTCTTGCGCAGTTTTGAAGGGCATTGTCTGCAAAAAGTGTTGATCTATGTTTTGAGCAATAGGCATTAATTCACTTTTATACCAAATTATCTTATATCCAGAAAAAGTCTCAAAGGTTTTAATTAAATTTAACACTGGATCAAGTGATGTTTCTGCTACTGATAAGGATTCTACTTTGAAGCTCAAGCAACTTGTTCCATTCCTGGTTGGCTGTTACCACAATCTTATCTTTCAATTGCCCACAACGTGCATTCAGGTTGCAACCCATTGTTGAGAACTTCGGTAATTAGTTCTTTAACTGTTTCACATTTTGACTAGGCTTACTGTTTTATTTAGTTGTTTAAAAAAATAAAAAATAAATAAAATAAAATAAACATAATGTCCCCTTGAACATAAAAAAACAGCATTTAGAAAACAGAGCAAATAGTCATATATTGGCATACCCAGGATATCACTGTAGTTGTAAATCAATACACACTGTTAAGTCATTGCACTGCCATGGTACCAATCAGTAGCAATTTCTACCATATCAGGATAACTGAAATATTATTTATTATATTGCTTCCTATGCGGGAAATGCAGTGGTCTGATTAGGTTTTCTTTGGTTATACTCTGGTTTTATAATGATACTCCAATAGTATTTTTCTGGAACTTGCCTTTGAAGGAGGTGTTACAGTCCACGTTTACCTTCCTCAGTTTTTAATTTGGACAGAACCTCAGGTCTAAAACAACTAACAGCTAACAGTATTCCCAGAAAGAGATCTTAATGAAAGACTTGAAGTTTCATAGGCTTGTCCTTACTGCACAGTAGGATGAGTTGGATCACTTCAGCTAACACTATCCAAATACTTGTTGCACTGAAGAGCCTCTTTGTGAAACACTACAAAACAGCCTCCTACTTTTGGCATGAAATGCTTGCTATAAAGGAGCTAATTCTTTACATTAACTAATTAGTAGAGGGTACTTACCAACTTTTCACAAAAAAATGTAATCTTTTGGTACTGTTTACTTACAAAGGGCTTGTTTGCATAGCTAATTGTATAGTTTGTATTGTTGAGAACAGCAGGGGTGAAGGTTTTGTGCACATTCTTATATTCTTTCAGTCCTTTTGTACAAGTGCCTATCAAAGTGTGCCTAATCTTTGTCTACTTCAGTTCCCTCCCCACTCTTTAGCTCTTTTATGCCAGTAGTGATTGTATGGTGATCAATCTCTGACATGTCTTTGACCAGCTCTACAAGATATCACTTACTTCATTTAACAGGTTTACCATGACGATTCCACACTATTATTTTCAATTTCAGTCAATACCAGGATAGGCCCTTAGGAAGTTAACACCCTGTTTTCAAGGATATCCCAAGGAGAAGTAAGCATTCAATCACATGTTTAACAGCACACTGCAGCATCAAACAAAATGCCACTAGCCACACACAAGCTGTTTGCTATAACTTTTGGGACCAGCAGGGAACGTTATTTATTTAAAAATGTAGATGTCATCATGCTATCATTGAACTATTATTTTCTAGAGTTAGAAAGTACGTGTTTAAATTGTGTTACGCTTGGATGGGGTTAGGCCAGGGCTACTTTTACTCAACTAAACAGTGATTTATCACCTTACTAAGACATGCCCGATCATCTGCAGTTTGGTTGCAATTATCGATTAAAGCAAGGGAAACTCAAAAGATAATGAAAAGTGGGCAGATGGACCAGTGCATCCTGAGAGACAAGGATACCCTCAACTGCTCTTCATGTCACAAAACATACATGTATGTACCAGTAGTTACAGTACCATACCATGGCATTACAGTAGTTGTATTGGCACAACTTTAGCACAGCACATTAATGATTCTAAGATACAGAAAATAATTTAAGATGACATTAGATACATCTCTTGTAAACCCAGTAATGGAACCCGAAAGATAAAAACCTTGTCAAATGATTCAAGTGATACTGGCTTAGTTGTTTAAATTGAACAGAAAATACATTAAAAAAAAACAAAAAAAAAACGCACAGCCTGAACTTGTCTGCTTATTGACATGTGCAATATGGCCATTTCAACAAAGAAATTAAAACTGTGTGGTCAATTTCTTAATTGTGTGGTCAATTTCTTAATTGTGTGGTCAATTTCGTGTGTGTTTAATTAATTTTAGTGTTTTTTAATTTTATTCAGTCAGACAATCTTGTGTTAAATAACCACCTTTATACAATACAAAATCTTGTAGATTTCCAAAACATTCAACCCAAACAATGGTTGAAGAAAAATAAAAAGTAGAATAAAAATAGTTGGAGCACAGCCTCATCCTTTGGAGCATTACGGTGCCGCCTGCTAAAAAACTAAGAATAAAATTAAAAATCTATACAACATGTTCATCCCGGTGAACAAAAAATATTAGGCAGAGGAGCATCCGTATTTGCTAAAAATTGGTGTGTCGTGTTCATCCCGGTGAACAAAAAACACAGTCAAAAGATATATGTAAATACATGTATAACTATGGCCACCTACACCACTTTATACATTTTGCTGAATGTGCAAATATATCAAAAATAAAAATAGTGAACTCCCCTAAAAAAAAATTGCATAATGTGACATCTAAGTTTTTTGTGAAAAAAACAAAAAGGAAAATATCTCTGGGAACCCAAAAACAAAACATGAACATAGTATAATTATACATATTACTAACTGGTGGTTTCATATAGCAAAATGCATTTTTTTAAATATATATATATATATATATATATATATATATATATATAACAAATTATATGGTATTATTTATTATTATTATTTGTTTATTTAGCAGACGCCTTTATCCAAGGCGACTTACAGAGACTAGGGTGTGTGAACTATGCATCAGCTGCAGAGTCACTTACAATTACATCTCACCCAAAAGACGGAGCACAAGGAGGTTAAGTGACTTGCTAAGGGTCACACAATGAGTCAGTGGCTGAGGTATTTGAACCGGGGATCTCCTGGTTACAAGCCCTTTTCTTTAACCACTGGACCACACAACCTCTAGGGTTGAATTCTGGAGTAAAGTCCTTCATTAGGATGCAGGTTCCAGGTGTTGTTGGGCAACGAGAATGTCTTTAATATTGCTCTTTATGTAAATCTCATAAGCATCTGAAGACCACCGACCAAGCTTTTTGATGATATGCGCAGGAATGTTCACTGAGCAGCTGTGGTTGCAGCTCCAGTCCTGAAAGAATGGCATGAATAGTTTGAGGAGGAAAGGCCGCCTTTTTGGAGATCTTGGAGTCTGCAGAAAACCAGGATCTGGAGACTGGTAGGTTCGTCACAGTTAGAAACAGTGGGTCCTGAGGCGCAATTAATACAATTAGTACAATATTTAACATGCTTTAAATGTACGGAATACATTACCCTGTGAATGAAGTTTAAAGTCTCTGATGCGGGGGTCCGATGATGGATCAAGGAACTGGTTTCGGTGGTGAGTTCACCATGCCGGAGAAACCCACGGTAGCAGTGATGAATGTTGTTTCTAGAAGGACATCTTTGAATGGGGAGAAGCATCCATAGTGCAGTGTGGTGAGGACTGCTTTGCGACATTTGTATTCTGAAGGATGGAGCAGATCCTTGAATGTCCCGCAGCAACATTTGCGAATTAGAATAGATTTTCTTTTGTATCCATTGAGATGGTTCATTGATCTGGAAGTATACTTTTTACTCACATGGCTTCCACAATAGACAAACTATTGTAAAAGTAGAAGGACCACAGTTTAAAGTGGAAGGACCATTATAAGAGTGGAAAAAAGTATACTTTTGACTCGCATGGCTTTCGCAGAGTACTATACTCGTGACTCACATGGCAGCCGCCATGGCCTCGCAAGGACTCTGCTATGAACTCTATTCAGGACTCACATGGTCTGACTCCTTATTTACATTTTCTATTTACAATTACTGCAAAGATAGTATTGTGGAAGGCAATCCTCCCTTTTTGATTGAAGGCATACACAACTCAGGTGGTACCATTTCCTGCAACACACAAATAGAAGTTGCGTTTGCTCACATGCAGGATCTTCTTTACAGTCCTGACCAGCACAAATAGTCCATCTGGGGAATGATTTTCTGGTTCTCACAGAACTAGCCACATACTCGTTCATATTATGCACCTCCACCTTTGCCTGGGAGTTTTGTTTTGCCAGACATTGGACTGCCTTCACAGCCTTCCTCAGTGCTTGCTTTCTATATTTACTTCTAAAATGAGGTGTATTCTTCTACTTCTGAGTCCAGTAATGTTTTTCTTTCAGTGATAAAATCCACTGGTGCACACAATCACTATCCAGTACTGCATACTTAAAATCTGAGATTAGCGAGCATGCATTTGCTATGACAAACAGACCACAGTCAACAAGTTAATCTGTATAAGTGCACTTATCACATCTATATATTTCCAGTCTTCAGGCACAGAGATCTCAGAAGAAAAATGAATTACTTTATTCATTGTCAACAGATGAGGGAAAACCTCAGCAGGTCTGTCAGTGTTTGGCAGTGAGTTGCACAACAGTGTAAATTTTGCTGCAAAATCAATTACAGCCAAACTTCTGTAAATGTCAGTGTTAAAGTGAATCAACACAAGACCATAGTTAAGGACAGAGTTCCTATCAAAATGTTGTATTATATTTACATATTCTATAAAACCTTCATCCATTCCTTCTCTCACAATAAAAGCAGTTTTTGCATGCTCAGTTATTTCTCCATTGATCAATTCCAGAGACGGTAAGCATTGGTATCGTTAAGGTATGCATTGAGACTCAGATTCTGGTACATACCAGGGCTCAAATCTTGTGTCACCAAGCCTATGAGCTGGAGTGGATGAACATAAAGGAGCACCCACCAAGGAAACTTCCACAGTGTCTTCTAGGGGGTGAGATATATCCATGAATTTACAGGAGAGACTTCTTACAGGTGAATGTCTTTTAGGAGTGTCAGCAGAGTCATCTTCCAGGGTTGTTACCATAACCGAGTCAGAGGCAGGATTGACATCATAGTCAACAATCTTTTGGTCTGGGCCTTTTTCTGTCAGACTTTCCCTCCTGACCTCTGCGATTGTTGTGATACAATGTTACATGCCTTTGGCACAACAATTATACGATAACACTTTCCAGTACTTGGACAAGTGCACTGTGAATGTTTGTCCAAGGAGAGCTTGACAGCATGCGTCTTGTTACTGAAAACACTCTTCACTACACATGTTTATAGCTGTGCATTTAAAAGATACAAACCCTATCTCAATGCATGTTTTCGAAAGTGACTCCTGTGCCATTCTATACCTAGGGCCACGTTCAACCTTTTGGTTTGGTTTCAGATGTTCCCTTTACCTTGAAAATGAATGTCTACATTGAAATTCCTTTTTCACCTGGTAGTTCCCCAAGCCACATTGTGCTCTTTTGAATTTGTATTCGGAAATACTATTGCATAGAGAGAAAGTGCCATTCCATGTACAGGCAGGTCTTTCCATTGTTTTCCTTGAGCATTCTGTTGAAACTTTCCAAAATTTTGCTAGTTGCATCCTTTTCTTTGAAAGCAGCAAACTATCGACAGTAAAATTGTGCACCATACCTCATCAAATCCTCCTTTAGGTTTCCATCAAAATACCCACAAAAGGATGTTGACCACCTTTCTCTGAAATTTCCATACAGATGGAGGGAAGTATGTTTTGATGATGCACATTGAAGCTGGTCAGCATCATCTTTCAATACCTTTACATCATCTCATTCCCCTCCATGTTTCTTAACCCAGACTTCCACATCCTTTAAAATGTGGTTTACACAAAACAGGAGTGGTGCTTTATGTTTAATTATATTATTATTATTATTTATTTCTTAGCAGATGCCCTTATCCAGGGCGACTTACAATTTTTACAAGATATCACATTATTTTTACATACAATTACATTATTTTTTTATATACAATTACCCATTTGTACAGTTGGGTTTTTACTGGAGCTATCTAGGTAAAGTACCTTGCTCAAGGGTACAGCAGCAGTGTCCCCCACCTGGGATTGAACCCACGACCTTCCGGTCAGGAGTCCAGAGCCCTAACCACTACTCCACACTGCTCCACAGAACCCTAACCACTACTCTTAACTACTGACTTCACAATGTCATTTTCTCTATCTGAAGCAAAATTAATTTTCCTAGACTTAGAATAGCCAAGTTTCTCGAAAACTGCATGCAGGAAATGTTCATGGTGCTTTTGAAACATATGTTCATGGATAACACATGCTACAGGAAAGACTGGATCACCACAGAGCTTGACATTTCTAAGGACTAACACAGACACAACACCCAATTTTAATGTTGTATCATAACTGACAAGCTATGCTAGATCTGTTGTTTTTCAGTCAAGGAAATTAGGTCTCTTCCCAACTAAACAATGTTTTGATTTCCCAACATTATCACCATCTCTGGATATAGATCAATGCTCCACACAAACCCATATACAGTAGATTACTTTATTTTATATGTTGATTTCAGAGAACTGCAGAAGGTCAACTGTCACAGATAGTTCTCAAACTCAGTTTACTTCTGAAAAGAAACCTGACAACAGCCACAACAATGTTGTTACAACATTATTTTTTCAGACTTTACAGTGTTGTAATTTGGTGTATGGTTCCTACAGTACAATAGTGTATACATTAACATTATTTAAATATTAATAAGATTACTACAGATTACCTGTCACATAATATTACAACCAGTTTCAAATCAGTAATGTGTATTTATTTCATATTTTTATATAGAGTGTTTAAAAGTATATTGGATATTACAAAAATATCTTGACATTATTATTTTTTTTAATTATCAGGATTCTTTTTCTAATTTAAGTTAAATATCTATAATAAAATAAAAAGATGAAACATGATATTAGTAATAACATTAATAAAAACACAACCACGATGGGCTTGAATATGCATTATTCGTACCCAAAGGCCAAATACAGTATTGCATTTAAGTAATTCAGAATTGTTTCCATTAAATTGTTTAATAAATACAAAAAATGAGTAATTGATTACTTGTCTTATTACTAGTAAGTAGTTAAAGTAGTAATTCAAAGTAATTTATAGTAATTATATTTGAAGTAAATTATTAAATAAAATAGTTTGCGTTGTAAATAAGTAGTATAGGCGATCTAAGCAAATAATATGTAATTTAAAATAACTTTCCCCTTTACAATGGTCTTCCACTTTAAACAATGGTCCTTCCCCTTTAAGTCTTTGCTGCCTAAGCAAGATGACCATATATGGTTTGGCAATCTTAAATCAGAAATTAAAACTCTCTATATATCTACAGAAAGGCATTAAGTAGCTGTTTCCAATGGTATGTATTTTGTTGGGGAATGTATTACAAAGAAATATTTAGACCTCTTTCCAAGTTATATTAAAAAAAAAAAACTTAGAACATATAGGAGCTGCAAAATTTTCCATGGATTTCAAATCAGAAATCAGAAATGAAATATATTATACAGTTGCAGAGGTTTTACAATGCATTTTATGAAAAACAACCTCTGAAATGGCAAAAAGACTGGAAACATTATTACCCTGTTTGTGATAAAAGTATAGACGTCACAAAAATAAAGATATACCACACAAGATGTTGAGTGATTCATTTTTTTTTTTATAATAATAATAATAATAATAATAATAACTACAGCTAAATAATGACTCTCCATTCTTTCACACACACCCACACACACAGAAACAAAAAGTAAACTACTAATAATAAAATACATAGCGTAATAATAATAATACTACTACGACAACCACTAGTCCGCTCCTGGATTTCTTTACAGTATGTCAACGCGGAGTCCACTGGCGCCATGATGGCTTTTGTTGACAAGTGGGCTCTAAATGGTTTCTTTTGGTGCACTGCTGCAATTATTTATTTAATTTACAGCTTGAAAAACCGGCTTTTTTTGTTAAAATTAGTTAGACACCATCTCTGTTAGTACCCCCTTTTTGTTTAGAGGGTGCTAAGTTTAATTTTTGTCACCAACTGTCACATGACAGCTGGTGAAGGTATTTAATGGTGCCTAAATAGGACTACTATTACTAATAATAATGATATTGATTACAGCTAAATAATGACCCTCCATCATTTTACACACACATCATTTAATATTAAGTATTTTTTATTATGTATTCTGCTTAGAGATACATGTATAAAAACGTGTTATTCTATGACCCAAGGGGCCTTACAATACTTCCTGGACATTGTTTCACCTGAGTGACTGCAATGACATAATACATGTTTATTCTCTGGGTCTTTATAAGCAATAATGGACACTATTCTTGATTTAATTTCTCAAAATATTTATAAATAAAATAATAGTTATTCATTCCATTATTATCAGTAATAATAATAAAAAAGTACCTGATAAGTTTAGTTCATGAAATAGTATCAGCTTATATCCACTCATTTCTTGATATTTACATATATACAGTATATAAACACATAAGAGATAATAAATGTTAATTGGATTTACATCATTTTTCTGTGTCTTTCTTACCTCTAAACAAGTTTCTCTGAAGCAGACTGTCTCCGAGCTGCCAAAACTCTTTGCCCTTTAGACACGATGGGGTAGATTTTCAAAGGCGACTAAATTTAATCAAACGCCTTCTTAGACGACTACATTTTCGTTGAGATTTTAAAAAATGACTTGGATGAATGACATTCATCGACGTCTAGTTTACTATTCGCGGCATCGACGCCCAACCTCTCATAGGTTAGCATCAGAGTTAGACGTCAAGAGAAGGGAGTGATTTTCAAATATTTAGACATTAGTCAGCTAGCCGTCTATTTCTAATTACTTTTGCATATGACAATGTATGCAGATCAACGGGAAGTGATGCATTTCGTCTAGGTTTTAGATGTTGTTCTGGCTTCACTTGTTGCTACTTGCAGTTGTTGCTACTACTAGCACTTGTTGCTACTAGCAGTTACTAGCTTGTGCTCCATCTTTTGGATGAGACGTTGTTGTAAGTGACTCTGCAGCTGATGCATAGTTCACACACCCTAGTCTCTGTAAGTTGCCTTGGATAAAGGCATCTGCTAAATAAAACATCAACATGAATCTTTCTGAGCTGAAAGAACTACAAAGCTCAGTGGTCACAGCAATTAAAGACCTCACCATGGCCATAAGGGAGTCCACCAATAGCTGTAGTTGTGGAACTGCAACTCAAAGTGCAGTGCCCACCTCTCCTGCTGCAGAAGGAAAGACAGCTGACAAACCCACTACGGTCAAAAGAAAAGCATCAGATGAGAAAGGCAAATGCTCTGCTCAAAAGGTAGCCAGACGCAACTTCAGAAGAACTAAATAAATATGGAATTTGTTTTTCAACATCAGGGAGTGGGACCTAGGCCGTTTTGTTACATGTTTTATCATTTAGTAATGACTCTCTTAATTGAGATAAATATCTCACCTTTTCATTTATGATACTCTCCAGGTATTTAAAAAAAACATCAGACCTTGCATTGGAACACCATTGAATTTTTAAAGTACAGTATTTTTTTTCCCGAAACAATTCAAAAAGGGACAGAGAAAATAAATTTGTGTCAGAGTGCAACTTAATTTGAATGAAAACTTTTTGGTAAGCTGTACCCCGTAGCAGTACATAAATATTGCTTGATAATTTACTTAAAAACTATTACTTTTATTGCTCAGGCTTTACTTGAGGACTTTTTCATGCTTATTGATCGCATTATCAACACGCTCCTGTTCTGATTCTGTAATAAAAACATGAATGTAATTTTGGGTAAACTCCAAAAATGTGTTGAGAAAACGCAGAAAATGCGAAGTTGGGGAAAATAAATTAACGTATAATGAACTATATACACACAAACCTAATTCTTTTTCAGCAATCAATTTGTGATTCTGACTCGATATTTGTTTAAGATAAATGTAAATAATGTTCACAACCATTACAACACACCTGTCTCCCTCTCGTCAACTCTCATCTCTTTCCACTCTCAGCTTTCCACTGTGTTCTTGCAAGTGAAAGCAGCAGGCACCTTCCAGGATGACTATTTACACCGCTTTCAAATGAACATAAAATTCAAAGCAAATATGAATCATAATTAAGAAATGGCAATACAATGTCAAAGCCATTATAATGTTATTGAAGCCGTATTGGTGTTTATTATAATAGTTGTAATACTGTACGGTTATGTGTGGGCTTTCCTCAGTGGTTAAAGAAAAGGGCTTGTAACCAGGAGGTCCCCAGTTCAAATCCCACCTCAGCCACTGACTCATTGTGTGACCCTGAGTAAGTCACTTAACCTCCTTGTGCTCCGTCTTTCGGGTGAGACGTAATTGTAAGTGACTCTGCAGCTGATGCATAGTTCACACACCCTAGTCTCTGTAAGTCGCCTTGGATAAAGGCGTCTGCTACATAAACTAATAATAATAATAATAATAATAATAATAAAGGCTACTTGTATTTAATTAAATGAAATTACAAGGCTAGTCCATGAAATATATTACATTTGCCTATTTCTTTTCATTAAGAAAAAAAAATGTTTTGGTAGGCTATGTTATCTATTACTACCAAACATATTAAACTAAATATCAAAAACATTTACAATTACATTGTTTCTAATTTGTATAACCCTAACATTGTCTTGCCTCACGTCTGCTATTTCTGGGTTATCTGGCTCAATTTTGTAGTCTTCAACATTTATATTGCAGATGACTGCAATGTTATGCAATATGCAACACGCTGTGATGATTTTACAGACTTTTTCGGGGCTATATTGAAGCAAACCACCCGAACGGTCAAGGCACCTAAAAAGCATTTTCTGAATGCCAAATGTTCTCTATGGCAGAGCGAGTGGAGCGGTGTGCTGTGTTGTATCTCTCCTGAGCAGGAGTTGTGGGATTCATCACTGGGGTCATCAGCCATGGTTTCAGGGGATATCCACTGTCACCTATCACAACAATTAAATAAAACAAACCATATGATAATCACACTCAGACCCTAAATTAATGATCAGAAAAAGAAACATATGCTGCTGTAGACCTAAAAATGATCCAGCACCCAGACACTTCTTCAGTCCATGTATTGCCCCACACCTGACCTGGTCAAAATGTCATGGCATGACCTTGGATATTTCCACACCACATCTGTTATTTTCAGATCTGCATCGCATACCATCTGGACATTGATGGAGTGGAAATTCTTACGGTTAATGTAAGAATTCCCATTGATTGAAGGGCAATGTAATGCAACATGTGTGCAGTCTATAGCTCCCAATGTGAGAATCCCACGTGTGATTTGTATAGAATTGACGTTTTACCTCACGTTGCTGGTCTGGATTTTTTGGCAAATGTATGTATTGTCCCAGTCTCTTCACCAAGGCATCAACATCTTCGGTAATGATTTTTGATATTGCCGACTGGCTTGCACCGCATATATCTCTGATCTCTGGAATTCCCCAGAGGCATAAAATCTAAAAGCAGCTGTTGCCTTTACTGCTATAGGTAACGTATTTCCATTTTTCTGTCAGACTTTCCAAATCTGGTCCAAGTATTTCACACAGATCTAATATAGCCTCTGTGTTAAGTCTGAAGCATCTGAAAACTTCTTCCTCAGGAATATCTAAATACGCCAATCAAGGACGATATACCCTTTCTCTATACATCACAGTTCATCTTCTTGCTCTCCTCTGAGCAGCTCAAACACACACCAGTTGCGCGGAACATCTCCGTTTTGTAGACGTGCTCTACATGCTGTTGGAGCAGGTCTAACTTTCAATGCCTAAATGACTATTTAGATGGCGTCTAAATGTTTTAAAATCACACGTAAATATGGTAATGAGCTAAAACCCAACTAGACGGCGATAGACGGGGCAGAAAATCTACCCCTAAATGTCCCTCTCAGTCACACGAAAAAAAAAAACTATCAGGAAGTGAAATGTAATCCCTCACCTGTCCAATGATGTGTTTCAAGCCTGAACTGCAAAGTACGATGGCCCTGTAAGTCATCAAAACGAAGTTCGTTTTTTACCGTGTTTACATGATCGCGGTGCTAGACGCACACTTCAGTATGATCGTGTTAACACGATCCCGGTCCTTAAAGGGTTAAACCATGGTCCTTCCACTCTTACAAAGGTCCTTCCACTTTTACAATGGTCCTTCCACTTTAAATTATGGTCCTTCCAGGTCCTCACCATTATCAGAATGTAGGATGGAAAGTGATAGAGACCAGCATGATAGTTTGATACCGACTGAGCTGAAACAACGTACTAAAATAGCAAAACATGGGAGTACAAATGTGTCGTTTGGAAAGACTGACTTGTAAAGATGATGTTATGTTGTGATCCTGTGTTACGTTAACAACGTTTTTCTTTTTTCTGAGATCCTGTTGCGCGTGATTGCTCTCGCATTCGGCTATGCCCCATAGCATAGATGCATCCTGACAGTGCATTGGATATGAGCAAGTAAGGTGTCAAAGTCCTGAACTTGATGTCAAGCATTTCAAGGAGAAATAACAATATGACTACATTTTACATTCCTACCTTTTGAGCATGATTTTGAGCATGAAGTTTACTGGAACAGGAACGTTCGGCAAAAGAGTTACTGGAATGAAGGATTGCTGCAAAATGAAACATTGCAGCGTTTGTACGATGGATGTAGTTTTTAGACGATTCCTGTCAGGACGTTTTCCTCCCGAATCCTGGACTGGTCTACAATTGGAGAGTTGAATCCATAATGTGAAGGTAAGGGACAACATTGATACGACCAGTGAGGGTACGCAACCAAACAAACGACAAACAGTAATTCGAAGCATGGCAGGACTGAATTTGCGAAATAGGTTCCTAATAGATTGATGGGAACTTGACGGTAATTGGCTTGTAGATTGACCAATGAATAAATGCGATGTACTAGGAGCTGTATTAATGATACCATAGATTTCTTGCCTGAAAACCTTGCAATCTTTATATTTATTTTAGCTCTTATTGTCTTCTTAACTTTACAATTTACTGTACATTGTCAGGCTTCAAACGCAGGCTTCAGATGTAGACTTTTGTGCGATGGAGCTCATGTTTAATGCTGCACTCTTCCATAATTCTTCTTCCTTACTGTACAATACAAGTCAATGGTCTCTGTCCTCAGGGTAAGCAGCTAGTTGGTTAATGCAAGTAAAGAAGGCATTGAAGGAGAGGGACTGTTTCACTCTCCAGATGAAATGACCAATGAAGTGCCAGACATGCGAACACAGATTTATATAACCTAACATGTTGAAAATGTAATACATATATGTTTACTATTAAGTAATTTGTGTTCAAAACTGCACAAGTGACACCTACATAGTAAATGGAAGCCGTAAAGTAAGATTTATGGAATAATTTGATTAGCTTAACCACTGTAACCTTCAACCTTAAACCAAAAATGATCAATAATACCTGGAAGAAGTACTGGAGGTGTCAGAGCACGATTTACAATTCCAATAAAACCCTGGCTTATCTGTCCCTTATACACTGTCTCTCTAAAGTGCTGACTAGGCAGCCTTTCACAAGGCAGATGTGCAAACTTACTTGTGCAACAGTTAAGGAAGTAACTTACCCCATGAAGCCACCAAAACAGCAACCACCATGACAACTGGGAAGAGTTTGTACATAACATATGATTACAAACTGAATCCAAGGCTGTCAAACATAATAATTTACTAAAAATAAAAAATGTACTAAGAAGTTGTGTGTATAGTAGTATAATACTGGACATTGTACTACATATAATATAGGGCTTGACTATTTCTAATGAATTACATTCATATATTTTAGTTTTACATTTTGGGAACATAAACATCTAATTCTCAAACACCGATTTTATATTAGTAACAATAATAACAAACGAAGCTTGTGTTGTTTTCCAATATGCTAATTTGTTCCCTGACATGTGGTGTTTTTCCAAATGGGAGTCTATGGTCACCCTGAGTCTTCAGAATATATTAGAAAAGACACGCTGCTATTTAGACTGCTACAAGTGGACTATTTTTAAAGATGTTGTACCTTTTTAGTTATTTATTTATTTATTTATTTATTTATTTATTTTTGTGTTTCATATGTATTATACACTGTGTTACTGTGTTATCAGACTTCATTGTGTAAATTATTGTTGTATTAGTTACAAATATTGTGATCATTTGTATCACCTAAAGTGTGACATTTTCTGCAGTACTTACTGTAGTTACTGTATTTAATGCAGTATTCAACAATAAGTACTTCATTGTACTGTAGTGTGGAGTCTTCATTAACTTTAATATTGGGACTGAAAAGCTTCAGAATAGTTGGAATGGTAAATTGAGATTTTTCAGTCTGAAGATGATGTGGATCTGTAAGTAGTATTTTCTTTCTTTGTAAACAAACTAGACCTCTGTTTTTGTACAACACACACACACACACACACACACACACTGGTGTATCAAAAGTTGACCTTTGTTAGTTCTAATTATTATTATTATTATTATTATTATTATTATTATTATTATTATTATTATTATTATTATTATTATTAATGTCACCCATATTTGCATTGTTAAAAAATATTGCGGCCGGCATCGCAAATCGCTACAAATTCACAGCCATGGTCGGTGCAGAAGAGAAATGCCAACAAACATATATATTCATTTGGATTGACATGAAGCATATGTGAATTGACAACAACCTAACAAGACGTAGAACTGAGTGAGAAAAATAATATGACGTCAGGATACAATTGTGGCCTACAAGCTATGATTTTATTGCGTGTGTCAATAGTATTCCAGATTGTTTTTATGGTTTGGAAGATCTCCAAACCAAGTGACTGACTCATATTAGGCTAAATGCCCAAAAGAAAGCAGAAGGTTATATTTTACTTTATGGGCATTGTAACAGGGGCGATCTGGACTGACTATCTGGCACATCCGTATTACTACAGGTAGAGGGCAGCAGTCTCGTGGGATCCGCCTGTCGGTCATGGCGATGACACGGAGAGGTGGGGAAGAAGGTGTGTGTGCTTTCCCTCTCTCTGAGTGGCTGAGGGGCGGACCTTGGGAGATTGCTCAGCCCATAAGAACTGGCTTGGTTGTGCACTCGGGTGGCCGTGTTCGGGGAAATACAGTGACGCTGGCAGAAGAGGCCAGAGTGAAACAAGGAGCAGGCAAGCCCGGCTGAGGGGACAGCCTTTCGTAAAAACTAATTTTCACAAAGTAATATAAATAAATACGTACCCGAGGGGACGTGAGTATATATACGGGGAAACCTGGCCAACCCCAGTGTATAGGAACAACTAAATGTAGGACGGAGACCCGTGCTGACCGGCTTAGCGGGAGTGGGGGCACTGCATAAGCAGCAGTTTTGTTTGTAGTTTTATTACTGTGTTTTATTTTCCCTTTATCTTTCACCTTTATTATTATTTTTGAGCACTTGAAGGTGCACGGAATGGTATACCTGTGTTGGTAACCCCGTGGTCCTGTTTTACAGTTGGCAGTATACAGACCACGGACAACAGCGCCCTCTGCGGGCTAAAATAAATAAAATAAAATAAATAAATAAATAAATCTGGGCACCTGTGCGGTGTTGGCAAATAAAATCTTCTGTCTCCCGTGTCAGTGAATACCCCCACCCTTCCACAGGCATATAGAATTAGCGCCCCACTAATTTACATTAATTCTGTAGGTTGTTGTTGACAGTTAATGCAGCTGAAGGAGATGAACCACACACCTACCCCTACAGAGAAAGAAAACACTCCCTTTCTGGCTCAATTACGCTTGTGTACATGTTGATGAAGAAGGTTGTTACCTTATATCAGCGGTTCTCAACTGGTGGGTTGAGCATTCCAATAATTCCGTAATTATAATACTTTTAGCCTGTACTTTTGTATAAAATAAATGACTATATTTTTTGCATGAACTTGGCATTTTAGCTAATTCATTTTGCTGCCACATTTCACAGTGTTCAGGTCGCGGATCTAGATGTACTATTGATGATCTACACACCTGCACTACACAACCTATTGGACCCTATTGTCTAAGGCACACTAAATTGCTACTTGAAATTCTAAAAGAACAATATACCCATAAGTTTAAAAATACATTTTACAAACTCTCAAATGTTTTGTTGTTGTCAAGATACACTTCAAAACCACCAACTGCATGACATACAATAGCAAACGGGTGTTCATGGGGCCATGGAGTCAAGAATGTGTTTTGGATATCTAAACCAACAGGACTGTCAAAACAATATTGGCTTTCTGATAAATAAGACTGCACTGGATGCAAAGCTATGGAATAATGTACAGCAAAGAATTATAAGGTGTTTAATAATCTAAATGGTTCACAAAAACGACTGAAGCCAGGTTAATTGCCAAGGAACAAAGAAATCTTGAGCTGTGAGACTGTATTTGTCAAGTAGTGGTACAACATATCTAAAAAATGGATACAATAGCTTTTGTGATTCACAAGATCCTTTACTATTGACTCCTCTGTGCAAGACAAACTTGGGAGCCACACCACTTAGTTAAAGGAGGGCAGAACAACACCTTTTTTCCAACACTGAATATTGTGCTTTTGTGTTGCCTTTTATATGCCTATTTTATATGTCTATTTATAACAATACACTCATACTGTCGATTTAAGAAATCAAACACTAAAAATCTATTTTAGAAAAAAAGGTGCAACTGTTGGAGCAAGACTAATGCAAACTGGAACAAAAACTTATTGGTGCATTTCCTTTGAAACACCCCTAGGATTTCTGATTAGTATAAATAACGAAGTACAGTATTTAATATTAAAACATATGTAGGGCTTGAGCCACCATCTGGCACCAATATGAAGCAAGAATGACTTACAAAAAAATAAATAAATAAACTGTGAGATGGTTCGGAAAGCCATTCTTCAGCTGTTCAGATAATTTTGACAAAACCTGCTGACCAAATTGGCAGAGATGGTACATTTCTCTTTGTTAATGTGTTCACCATCCCCATGGCTCCTCCTCACATCTTCTGTCATGGGTTGGCTTGTAGCTGTCTTTCAGTCATGAGCTGCTAGTGATATAGGTTGCTGAATGACCACTGAACGGAAATTCTTCCTGTTCCAGACTGCCCAGGGGCTCTTCTCCAACTGCATATATAAGTGGAAGCAGAAGTGGGCTCATTGAACTTTGCAAAGGAGAAAGCTCTAGTGAGAGTGAAGCTCCAGTGAGAGTGAACTGTTCTGCAACTGAGGTATAGTACTACTTATCTTATTTTTAGAAAGGTTTGTCTGCTCAACCTATTATAATAAGAACTTGATTTTCAAATAGCAATAAGGATAAAGTCTGCAATCTGTTTCTTCCTCTTCCACCTTTCAAAAAAATCTGCAGCAAGCACCTCTCTCTTTAGGAAAACAAGTTTTGTTCATGTTACACAACATATAGCTGTCTACATTCACCATCATCGGTGCCTCGTAAAGCCTTTAAATACTTTAAATGTATACTTTTTTCGGTTGCAGATAATGCTAGCGAATCAACAGAACAGAGTTATTTAGACCTTACAGTACTTTGGAAGGTTATTATGTTTTATAAAAACTATAGGTTTTGCAAAGAAGGAATTACAGTTTAATGTTTAGTGTTTCACACAGATCATAAACTAATACATGACTGCCTACACTGCACTTTAGCTACAACCAAAATTTCTGAAATATAACACGCACCCTTTTTACAATTTTAGGATAATTAATGTATTACATATTATACTGTATACTAAGTGTGCGGCATACTGGTAATAGTGTTCGATATAGTATATATTTTTTATAGGGTAGTATACAAGAGAAGTCATCCAAGGCAGCTTGGACATGTGTGTTATATACAGTGTGTACATTTTTCTAAGAATTATGAGTGTAGGGTTTTAACCAATACCTTGATCCTCAGCTGGTCAGAATGCATCTAAGTCTTGTTCTTCAGTACAAAAAAGATTCAGCGAACTGTAGAAACTTGTTAAACTCCAGCATGAAATTCTGAACAATGCTGCCAAGTATATACTGCTGACTCCCTAAACAGCTCTGCAACTCCCTCCTTTACAATGAAGAGAAAATACACATCATTTGAAGTGATGTATTATTTCCACTGAGCTTTTTAAAAACCCTTCCTCCTTTGAGACTTGAGACGTGAGACTTAACAGTTAAACAGTTGTGATCAATCTTCACACTTACATTTTTGCATTTATCTGGAAACATTATGATTAAACATTGCATTGATCATTTTGGTTTCATACTATATTCTGTACATGCTGTTGATGTACAGTATGTCTTGGTCATAAACCTTTTCATCATACTGATAGCTCTAATTTTGAATTTAAAATCAGAGCGGGGAATGTATGTTACTGACATGCTTGTTTTTATTTTCCCTGAAATACAAACTCGCCTCTAATTTGTTGTATCCCCTGCCATCCCATTTTTGCTAATCATTTTGCCAACTCCATAAGAGTTTTAGTCATTTGGTAAAATTGCTGGTTTGACAGAATGACCATGAACTTGGATTACAGACTACTACGACTAATAATAATAATAATAATAATAATAATAATAATAATAATAATAATAATGAATACTGTTTTTTAGTAGGGGTGTGCTTGATTTGGATTTGGAAATAGGTGGGCCAAACTGTGTGTGAGCAAAGTCAGGAATGTACATTGTTTAAAAACATTTTAAAGAATTATACATTTTAAGACTTAGATTTGAGGAACTACCTGTGAAAAGATACGTGCATTGATTCTCTGTTTCATTTGTGCTCTTCCCAGAAAGCAAATACCTAGGTTAAAAGTCTAGAGTCATGGCTGACAGAGACAGGAGACCACCTCCACCCACTCATGTTGGGCGCAGCAACATCCCTCCCGTCTCCTCTAACGTAGAGGAAGAAGCCCTCCCTGAGTTTGAACCCTTTGGCATTCCCAGAGGACCACCCAATCTGAAAGGTATCGAATTACATCTTTCTCTTGGTCTTCTTGTTGGGTGGATGGGCGTTTTGGCCCAATGAAGCAGCTTGCACATATGGATTTACTTACTTATTCAGTTTAATTGTATTTAAGTCATGCAGCCTAATAGGAAACAGAATGACAATTTTCAGTGCCTCCATTTGCCCCATTTTTTTTAAAGGAGAAAAACATCCATTACCAGTAACCTGACAAAATGAGAAAGAAACAACACAAGAATATTATATTAATATTAGATTAATTTATAGTTATATCAATTTTCACAGGTGGTTTTATCCTTTCAGAAAACAAGTGCTTCAAGTAACACCTGCATCTTGGTATAATTACTGGTATGGGTCACAGGTAAATGGGACCATTTTTTGTATGATACACATCAGGGCCTCAATGGTGCTTGATACCTTTTTAGAGACAAAATACAATTTCAAGGGCTAAGCAGAATATTAATGTGACCCACTTAATCCTCTATGACTGTGATAACCACAACATATAAACTGGTAAATTCACTGATAATATCGTCAGAGCTGACTAAACAGCTCAACAGTGACTACCAGGTCTTGACAGCTTGATTCATTAGAACTCATTCCAACAGGTTGTTATTGTGTCTCTTATGTTTTCGCTCAGCCTGTACCTGAGGGATGTTTATAGTGAGTGGGCAGATTATGACTCACTACTTCAGCTCAATTGGCTGTCTAATGGAAGCAATGCGTCACTAGCAAGAAGTGCCAGCCTTAGCCACCAATTTTAGACCAGCTAACATCTGAAACATGTTCAATTCTTTGTAGAAATCCTTTACACTCATTTTACATACATGTATTTAAGTACAGAATTCAGAACTCCTGTCAGTTATTGATGAGAACAAGCATTTGTATATGAGCATAATAACGCAATAGCTTCCGGCTGAAGCCGCCAAAGAACACCTTCAACGAAAAGGAAGTTTGAATAGCTGGAGAGAGGAGTATAACTACACTGTAATTGCTCATGTGGAATAGCTGAGTTATAGCGTAGGTTTATCACAGGAATTTTACATGCAGCCTTCATAATAAAAAGGAATGTAGTGAAATTGTTTTTAATCCGTATATATAAGGCTTTAGAATATTGTTCTTGCCTCTTATTAGCAATTGCAACATCATTAACCTTTCCACCTTTGGATTTCTAGACTTCTGATAATAATTATTTTCTGTGCTGTAGGTCACATGATCTGATTTGATGTTAGACACTGCACAAGAGGGGAAGCAGTGATAATGCATATAGTGCCAATAAGATTGAACATATTAAAACCTTGGTTATTGCTAGATAACTGCTGGTAGGACAGCTTGATTTGTCCAGCATTGATATAATGGGCAAAAAAAGAAAAAAACTCAGTATCCACTGATTCGTTTTTCAAATTTGGATGATTCATTGTCTAATTCGGAGTCCTCTATGCACACATTGCTAAATCCCAACAATGTAAAAACATGTTTCAGCTTTTTGAAATATGGTTAACAAGAATAGGTATTTTAGAGCTGTACTGAGAGGATTGGGAGTGTTGACACATGTGAAAAGCAGTGTAAATAATATATGTTTTCCAAGTAAATAGCAGTTGTGTGATTGGGAGAAAGTAGGAAAACAGGAAATCAGCTGTCTTGATTCTTTCAAATGTAAAGAAGTACTAAAAAGAAACTAGTTATATTTATTGACAAACATTTCACATCTTGATCAATGTCTCCATAAAGACTTGTTGCATAATATTGTTACTGTAGGTTATTTTAAATACTTCTACAATATATGCCTTTGCAGATACTGTCAATTTACATTGATCTTGGATCAAGATAAACTAAAATGTACATGAAAAATGTTAATACATTGATCCCTTTAAATACAACTACAAGAAACTATAAGGAAAAGTGATGCCAAAATGTTCGATTGCAATAATTTTACCATGGAAATGTTAATAATCCTATATACTGTATTATAGTCATGTGCAACCATTTCAAATCTTTCATGTGAACATTTCAATCTTCTATAACAGAATTAGTATGTCTTCTGACATTATTGTGTGTCAGCCCCTGAGCTAAGTTTAATAGCTGAAAGAAGACTTTTAATCGCTAAAAGGAGACTACTGTGTTTTACTGTGTCGCTAAAGACAAAAATAAACTTAAGGCTAAAATTCCTTTGGTCTGTGGTCAGGCCCTCTTTTTTATCTTTTTATTAAATGGTTTATTTACCACATGTATAACAAGATAACAGTCTATCTCGCCTGCTTAGCATGTCTTCAGTCAGTCAAATATCCTGCTGGCTGAACTTTATTTTTAGTGTCCCAGCCTCTAAAGGCATTTGAAATTTTGCATCTAGGCCTATAAACTGCCAGAAGTTAAAAATACCCCAACATTCCCAAGTGACAATTCTATAATTTGTGAATTTGGTTAATCCACATCTATGCCGTGTACTGTACTTTATTGTATAAGGACCTGTCACTATTTCACAGTTTTCAATATGTAATGTGTTTTATGTGTATTATATTGTAAAATTACGAGGGATCACTGTATTACTAATTGATCAATGGTAGGCAAGTGTATCAAGCTGAAGTCTCCATTTTGGATCCATACTGATCTTAGGTGTGATTGAGAATTTGTATGTTTGTTATGTTTAGTGGAGGCATGTCACATGCCAAAAAGGAAAAAAAGCATATAGATTCAGGGAACATCACTGATTACTACATTTTATTACCTTGTGTTTATCATTTGAATGTGATAATTGAAGATGATTTCTAAAATGGCCTATATTATTGCCTTAATTGGAGTTACCAAGTAATATAGTTAAACTGTATAGGAGTGTCACGGATGGCTGGGTGATGACGTTACAGACCAGGAAGTACAGCCAGACATGGGCGTGTGTTTATTAAATAAATCAAACAAACAGAAACACACAAAACAAACGGCACGATGGACAAAACAAATATATGTATACAGTGCGCCCTACCTATAAGACTCTCGTTTATAACGCACCTCGGATATAACGCTCCTACAGCATGTCCCCCAATTCCCTTCAGCATTCGTTTTATAACTAAATAAATATTAGGCCTATTACGTGGTTATGTTCCCTAATGCATTTACTTTTTTGCTGCGAGAGGAGCTGCGGCTTTCTCCAGGAGACGAGACACTCTTTTATCTACATGGCCATCTCCAAATTAGTAATCACTTAATCAATTTGGAGATGGCCACACTGCGCACAAGTTTAGAGGGATGGGGCTTGAAGCCCATCCATGTTGTCAAACAATAACAAAACATTGTTTAGCAAAACACAATACAGTACATTTAAATAATAGATACATACAGGGGCAAACGTACCCCGTCACAAGGATACATTTAACATTTTCATATACAGTATGTACATTATTTACATTAATCTACACAATAGATACCATTTCATCACATGTTGTGTGTGTGTGTGTGTGTGTGTGCAAAAACAAGAAAAACAAATTTAAATGAAGTTTACTGAGGTTTACTAAACAGGTATGGAAATATGATCAATAAAGGCTAATCTACATTGAAAAAGCCAAAACAGCTATTGGTTATAACAGCATGACGTTTCTAATTAACACATGTTCTCATGTTAAGTTGAAATAGTATGGGTAAACTAAGCATTTATTTGCAGCAGGTTTACTGCTGTATTTTTTTCAATATACTCTCACGTGGCTAAAAAGTTCATTGTAAGTATATTAATTTCAAACTTCATTTGAAGAGTTTATTATTTTTTTTGTCTACCAAACCATATACTGTAGAAATTCTGGTAGTTAAACATACACTTTTGAACACTATCAGTAGTCTACTTTAATTTTATATCTGATTAAACTATGCAGAACTTTAAAAATATGAGGAAATAGTATTGTTCATAGTTTTTACAGGAAAAATATGCTGTTACCTCAAAGAAATGTTTTTAAATTAAAATGACATCGACAGGGTGAAAGAATTGTGTTTGTTTCTGTGGCAGATTTCCTAGACATATGGGATGTTAACATGCTGAAGAATCGAGATGAAATTAACAAAAAGGAGCACCACACAGATCTGTATGACAACGTCAAACTAATTGTGCGTCGGGGGCAGCCGTTCCAGATCAAATTAACATTCAGCCGGCCTTACAACCCTGAGAAGGACCAGTTCTGTGTTGAGTTCCTCATTGGTGAGTACCAGCAGTTGCTGTATGATTCTGCCATCTTGGACTGTTCCACACTGTACTATGGTCACTAAGTTTAGGTGGGATGATATGTTATTATTTTCTTTGTAGTGCAAACAGCAGAGTTTAGGGGTTTAGAACAGAGGCAAAAGCTATTCAGTAAAAAAAAAAAAAGTTATTATCAGTGGATTACAAGTATGTCTGCACAGAAATGTGAATGATACATCTGTGTTAGTGACATATGACATAACAAATATGTTTCTGACTGTTCTGCGTCATTCTCTTATTTTGTAGAGGACTTTTTTTATCGTTGTCTTACTCTTATGGTGTCATTTTGTCTTTCTCTTCACTCTGTATTTTCTGTATTTAAAAAAAATATATGAAAACAAGCAGTGTGTTCGTACTGTAAACAAAAATTGCTGAGCTGTTTTTGAGCTCCTGTTTATAAATACAAGATCACATACTTGCAAGGGGGCAGATGGGCAGATCACACTAAGGGACAGAACTGTACCGGAGCTGTTCTGTAATATCAGTTTTTATTTTAGCTTAGTTTGATTATTGCTCCATTATTGCTCCAACTTTGTTGAAGCTTTTTTACCAAAGCCTACAACAAAGATGAAAGGTTGAAGTTGGTAATCATGAAAGAAAGACAGTCTTGAATTGCTTTAAGCATATATTTTATTTATACTTTATTTAACTAATCAAACCAGATTAAATAAATTCATAGGTTAAAGCTTTGGGAATAGGGCTCCATGTGCATTAAAACAAATCCTACACAATGTTTTACTACTATTCTAATGAGGACTTGCAATTGACTCCCTAAAATGTAGATTTACATATCATGGATCACCACAATCATATGTTTAGCAATGTATTTCTGCATTAATCCCTAGACACAGTGCAATTTAGCGCCACATAATGTATCTGTTTGGTGCAAAGTCCCGCCCTTCCCGCACCATTTTGCAATGCCTACACAGCCCCAGAATGACTGACACATTGGCTAGCCAATCTAAGACATACAACTATATAGTCCCACTATCATGTGACTTTTTACACTCACAGCATCAGTGCAAATTCAGAGAGGAATGGGTTAGGTCATACACGTGGATTAGGAAAAGTGCATATTTATCTTACGTTTTTTTCATACGTTTTGTAGAAAAGATTTTAGAATTGGATACTGAGGTGAAAACGGTAGTAAGAAGCATTCAAAGTTGCTGAGTTGATATTTAATTTTGAAATACTATTATTAAATATACAGTATAACATGTGTAAATATACAATCCTCCCCCCTCCCCCCGAAAAAAAACGGCAGGTGTCCTGTTTTTGCATTTTGAAAAGGTGGTCACCCTGTGTTTAAGTAAAGTGTGTACAAATATGTGCATGGCCAGAGATAATGACATAATTCTCTTATGAATGTGTGGAATAATTATTTCCTGATGCCTAAGGTTGTACAGGCCAGTAGAAATATTTAATAACTGTTCTCAATGTCCACAAGTGGCTGTAAAATCATGTACCATCAGTGTAACAGTGTTTGAAAGCTAATGGTGAAGGTGAGGTCTTAAATAGCTTAATTCTCCTTAAGAGCCATCTTAGGAGCATTGTAATCAAAAAATAATTTCATTAAGCCTGGGCAATTGGTAGTTTGGGAAGAAATGAACATTAAATGTTAATGAACCAAATTTCTCTCTCTTTTATTTATTTTTATTTTCAAAAATATCAATGCTTATTATTACCCTTACATAATCTTGACCTTTAAAAAATGTTAATTTCATTTTAAAGGTCTAACATTTAAAACTCATGAAATGGCAGCACCAGAGACTACAGTTCTCGTTGTTAGTTTTCATATATGCTACATATGCTGTTTTGAAGTTATAAAACAATAGGTCAAATACAGCCTTTCTTTCTACTAGTTACATTTCTTTAATGTTGTTGGCACCCTGCATTCTCAAGTTTTAAAACAAACAGGCCTAATACCCGCTAATGAAGATGCTGATATACCTTCTAACACTATTTCAAGAGTAGTGTAAAAATCAGCTCTACATAACATTCTGAAGGAGCGGGCACATCCATGGTCAAGTCAACATAGAGTTAAAATATAAGTATTCTTTGCTTTAGTCTCCAAAAAGTAGGAGCGGTGTTGAAAAAACGTCATGGCTAATGAGCATTGTGATAAATGTATTTTTAGTAAGTCACTGTCCTGTTTTTTGTAAAGTGGTGTTTTGATTTTATTTGGAGCTAAGAACTTGGAAATAATATCATATTTTTGACACTGCTTTAAATGTTTATCACATGCCTATAACAAGTCAGTTATTAATGACTTTTACAACAAGACTGTCCAGAGGATCCCTTTTAATGTGTCACGTGTTTTATTTATTTTAAATAGGGGTGGGCATCAATATCAATATTTTCATTTGATTTGATACCTTTATTTATTCATTTTAATAATGTTTTATTTCTATTTTGTTCACCCCAAAAGTGTTAAAAACAAATATGGATCAAGTAAATGAATAGTATGACAAGCTTAGGAGAGAACTGCAGGAAGGTCAATGATTTTATCCCAATTATATATTTATTTTAGTTGTGGGATAATTTGTGTGTTACGGTCTAGGTTTCATATTTGTTGTATATTTGATAAATGATGGGGGTTATGTCTGATGTCATATGCAGAGATGATTTGAGAAAACCCATGCCAAATGTGGTTGAGGGATAAACTAGGTAATTGATAGCCAGTTAATCCCTTAGCCACAATATAAAAACAAACAGCTTTGGCTGAATGGGGTTAGTGTGTCCAAAGGCGGAATGAGAGTCAGGAGGTGAAGTAAACAAATTGCAATTGCTATTCATGCTGGATTTATACCAGCGCTATACTTGTGTGTTCCGTGTCTGGTTGTCTCTCTGTTTTGGCCACTGTGACAGTTTGTTTTGTTTTGTTTAAACCTTTTGTTTGTAATAAACGTGCGCATCAGTGCTTCCATACCCCAGTCCTGTCTTCTTCCTGGTCTGACGTCACCTGCAAGCCATCTTGCCACACCCACACTCTCCTCTTAAAAAAAGAAAAATACTTGAGGAGGACTGATGCCTGATGACTGACTCGAGGAGGACTGATGCCTGATACCTGACGACTGACTTTAAGATGACTGGTGCCTGATGACTGACTCAAGGAGGACTGATGCCTGATACCTGATGACTGACTCGAGGAGGACTGATGCCTGACAGAGGAAGGAGTGATACCTGATGATATCCTAAAATGGACATCGTACACATAGAGCAAATGTGAACCAACAATACTTAGAGGTGACGTATTTCTATGAACTCTGAAATAGAAAATTATGTTGTTGGTGACTATAGACTGTTGATGAGTCGGGAGTGACGGTCTAAACACTGCTATGGAGGAAATAAAACAATGTCCAAGACAAAGACTTTGCTGGTTAAATGTAGGTTTCTTTTATTAAAAATGCTTGTCACACACCCATTCAGCCAAAGCTGTTTGTTTTTATATTGTGGCTAAGGGATTAACTGGCTATCAATTACCTAGTTTATCCCTCAACCACATTTGGCATGGGTTGGAGGCAATGGAAAATGGTAAGTACATTGACAACTTGAAACAATAAACTATTGTGTGACGGTTTAGTATGGAAGCTATTGACATATAACTGTATACGGTATATGTAATAATTTATATCCTGCACTCTTTGTAAACCTGTTTGTAAAGTATCTTGGCAATTCCTTGGATGCAAAATATATTCTTTTTCAAACAATCCTTCTTTAAGTGTACAGTAGAATACATTTGAACTGCAGTTTGCCTTTTGAAACTGATAAGCAGTGTGCCAAGCCTAAGTTATTTCTGTCCTGTGATATCTGACCCTGTCATGGCTGAAGCAGTGAGATATTGAAGTTTAATTTAGCCATACGCCTGGGATGTTGTTACTTTGCCATCATTCATTTGTCTAGAATTTAGTGTTTGTGAAAAGTGTCTGATGTACAGAACTGGAAATCACTCACATTTATCCGCAGGCAGCAATACAGTTCTAGGCCTATTATCTGCCAATGTGTCTGTAACCTATTCCAAAGGGAATATAAGGTGAGAGGATAATTCAGACTCTATGTCCATTCAGACTTTGAACTGTCTATGAGCTTTTCAGCAAGTGTGCTTTTATTTGTGATGGTTTTGGAATGTGAGCAGTGTGCTCTGGAAATTGGGTAAAGACCGCTGGAGCTCAGTCAAAAAAGGTCACAGCTACTTGAACACATGAACTGCTTTTTTTGGTGCTCACTACATTTTTCTGTGGCTTTTTTCAATCTAAAGAGACTTTCGTATGAAACGTTTCCTCTGTGCACCCAACTGCCACCAAGTACTGTAATGATTGGTAAACAGTCATAGACCTACTACTATAATTCCAGCAAGAGTTTGCCAGTAGCTACATATAAACTGCAGTACTTTGAAAATTAGTATACCTCTTTAGGAGTAATACTGATGAGGTGGTCTTTAAGTGTTTGGTCACTGGTCACAGTAGAAGTGTTGCATCCAGTGCAAAAGTATACTCTGGTTAAGAATTAAGAATTCCTATAAATCTTCTTTGTTGGCATTTCTTTAACAGCTGATTTCTCATAAACCATGTGAGATGCCAACTTCCAATTTTTAGTGTTATGGAAACTCCTAGGCTTCTCACAGGTGGATGTCGGACGCGAACCCGGAACATCTCGCTTTGAAGCATAGCGCCGATGTCACTATACAAAATAGCCAGTTTAGATTGCGTCACCTACCAGCCCTGACCCCTACCCCCGTGCACACTACACTCTCCCCTGCCAGCCTCAAGTCCGCCTTCGGACTTGCTCAGCAGGCTACAGGCTTCCAAGAGCATGCCGAAGTACCTGCATCCATTTCTGACACCAATGTGGCGAACCTCGGTTCCCGCAGGCAGGGACTTTCCACAGGCGGAGGTCGGATGCGAACCTGGGACCTCCTGCTTTGAAGCATAGCGCGGATACCGCTGTACAAAAGAGCCAGGCTCCCTTGCAGGAGCAGAGATCAGGCTTATGTCTTCATGTTTAGATTGCATCACCTACCAGCCCTGACCCATACCCCCGTGCACACTACACTCTCCCCTGCCAGCCTCAAGTCTGCCCGGGGACTTGCTCACCAGGCTACAGGCTTCCAAGTGTATGCCGGGGTACCTGCACCCCTGCGCCCGTGCACGCTACAATACCCTTCACTTTTGACCTAAGACCTAATATAGTTGCCATATTGTGTTCATGTGACTGTTTGGCTTATGGATGATAAAGAATACATATTTCAAAATATTTGTTCGAAACATTTTTTTTAACCTCCTTTCATAATCCTGAAATCGATACATACTTTATATACTATACAACTAGTGCTCCTTTTTCCCCATCCATATCCATTTTACTTCATTCAATCCGTGAAATTCCCCTAGGCCTCTGGATATGCTTTGTCAGGAATGGAAATGGTGACCCTGTGTCCTTTGAAAGTTATGTTACCAAAGATACCTTATCAGAAGATACAGTTCCTGAAAACTCTGAATTGGTTTGGCAGAATGAACCGGCTACATAGAATAACCAAGTTCAAATTGCTTTAAAGACATAAATAACCATTGTGTAGCTGATGGTTTTCTATCTCCATTTAATTCCTGTGTAATTGGTATCACCGAATGTGAGTGTATGTGTAACTAGGTTCCTATTTCCTGGAATGTTCATGAGAAAGAAAATAAACCCTGGTTAGTTACAAATCAAGAACAAAGGTAATTCAAACTTACAGAAGAAACCTACGACAAGTGTAAAACAAAGTAGTTATCTATTGAATAAGTAATCTGTTTGGAACATTTTTGCTGTGTATAATGGTGTTTTCTTCTGGATATTTACATTCTCTTCTTCATAAGGCAAGTGCATTGAATTATATTCATATTTAGTGCATGTTGGAAAGAAAAAATTGCAGCAGCTTGCATATATGTTAACAATATTTAGAAATGGCTAACATACAAAGTAATGCAACATTTATAATGTTTGGAAATTATTTTCAGTGTGGAATTAGTTTTAAATTTTGACAGAAAAAAAAATCATCTTTGGTAATTACTATGGGAAGCAGTCAAATCCAACCACAACATTACTCATCACTTACTGACTCATTTTGTAAATGAAGCTTTTTTGAGTCATTATGCTAGATGCAGACCAATATGTAATCATTTTAGATTTCACTGCTTTATGTTATAAAAATGAATCAATTTTCCTTTAAAATGACTACAACAAGGGCATATTATTTTTAATTCTGCTTTGTTGAAAATAATGAAGAAAATTATGAATTTTCTGGTCATGCTCATTTGCTTGTTTGGCCACATCTTTCACACATAATAAAGTCATGTTATGAGAGACATTAGATCATATTTTGCAAGACCACTGTGCACTTTGAAATTACAGACTTAAGTAGTGACTTTTGCGAATTGTCAAAAATCACATCCTTATATTGCACTGATAAATACCACTTGACAACTTATGAGTAGGGCTGTATTTTTTCACTGTAAAAATATGTATTTCAAGATATTTCACGATTAAACATAATATTTATTAACCCTTAGCGGTCCATTTATTCAGCGCGTCTCAGGCACGTCAGATCTAATTTATTTTCACATGCACAGTTTATTTTAGACGCGCTGTTTAAAAGTGTTTTTTCACAGTAAAACAGGTTTAAAAGGCACCTCATATCAACAGGACATTCAGTACTGCATCTCCAGTCCCGCCTCATCCCTTGTTCGCTGTATTTTTCACATACCTCTTCATAGTCGTGCATACCGATAAATCATCACCTGATCACTCGTTTTATCACCAAACTCCTCAATAATGTGACCCAAGTCATTATTTTATTACTATAACATCTCAAAAAGCTCTGGAAATGTCTGTGATATTCTTTGAGTGCTGGACACAGAAGCAGCTATCTTGTTTGTTTATGTCCGTGTTATCTCTGTGGTGCCGGGGCTATGTGTATTGCTCAGATCCACCACTTTTTTTTCGGCTTCTCTCGGCTCCTATCGGTCTCACTCGGCCATTGAATGGTTTTCTCAGATTTTTCCGGAGAAAAAACGACCAGAGACCTGTTTTACGTCTTTTTGATGATGTCGGACCTGGTCCGACATAGGACCGCAAACGGTTAAAGCAGAAAAATAGCATTGTCACATTTACTCTATAGTTATTATACAACAAATGATCCTAAATATGTAAATGCTTACCTGAAAAACAGTAAATGCCAAATTGTAGAATATTTTGTTTTTTATGTCCACCGTTTAAAGACATTCTACAGTATTTTCACCATCAGTGAATTATCTAACACAATTAAAACATAAATAAATGTAAAAATAATAACAAACACATAAAATGTTGCATGTTTATACTGGACAGAGCACTCTTTAGCAGAAATATTTCCGATCTTTGATGCAGTGTGTTCAATCGCTTACCGGAAGCAAACTAAACTGGCTGCCAGGTTACTAAATCTATAGTAAAAGATAGTGTGTTAATAAGACAAATATTTGCTGTATTTGTTATTAAGTAGTAAAAAAGATGTGTAATTACACTATTCTTTCAGAAATGGGAATTTTCACAGAGAACTACATATTACACCGCAGTAGGTAAATCTGTGCTAGCCATGAAAAACATACAGCCTTATTTATGCAGGTTATTTATGCAAATGTGCACAAATAACCTATTTTAAGCTGATCCTTGTTCAATTACAGCAGAAAAATACTTCTTCATGAAATACATTAGATAAGATAATGGGCCCTATTTAGCAAATATGTGTGCAGCTACTTCCGCTCGGGCAAAAATGATAGTGTTAGTAAACTGCCGCGATAGCGCACAAAAATGTGATTTAGAAGTCGGGTCTCGTGTGGGCTAACTCACATCAAATAGCGAATCATGCCCCCAGCCAATCACAGCACAGTGGGGGAGTAAGGTTACAACCAATAAGGATTCAACATTCCTTTAAGAGCACCTGTGCGTCTGGGATAGCAAAGAAGGCATTTTGAAACCATAAAAAAAGAAGGAAGGAAACAAAAGCGCAAATAAATTACAAATCTCCAGCAGCCCAAGTGAGGAGGATGACCAAGCCCCTCAAGCAAGGCTATGAAATAAAAAAGGTAATGTATAAGGCTTTGTCTGACCTTCTTGGCACTTGTAGCACCTGCAACCTTCACCACTGAGGTTTCAAGTTCAGCATCTCCTTCCCCCAAACCCTGTAATCTTTCCTCTGTAAGTTCAACATCACATCCATTACGGAGAGCTATGTTATGTAAAACACAACAAGCCAAGATGATATTTCTAACCTTCAGAGGAGTGTACTGTAGTGTTCCCCCAGACAAACATCAGAATCGCATTTTGAGGATTGCAAATGTTCGCTCAATTACAGTATGAGCATATTTAAAGGTCCGGTTATACCTCTGTTTAGCAGGGGTCGAGGGGTTGAACAGCGATATCAGTAGCCACCTCTTCAGTGGATACCCGGTGTCCCCTATCAACCAGCCTCTCAGACGGTCATCCCGCTGAAACGCAGCTGCCACCTGCGAATTAGAGAGGATAAACGAGTCATGAGCGGAGCCAGGCTGGTTTGCATACACATTTGTGATGTAGTTGTTGGCATCACACACTACTTACATGTTGACAGAATAGGTCCTCTTACAATTTATGTCGAGGTGCCTATTCTGTGTTGGTGAGCGTAGCTGCACATGTGTGCAATCGATGACCCCCAGGACACCAGGAAACCCGTGCCTCCCAAGAAAACCTTGCTTTGTATTTTGTTGCAGCTCGTGAAACAGGGAAATGGATCAATTCTCCTGCCCGCTTTAATAAAGTTGAAGTTACATCTCACACTGCACATGATACAGCCGACTGGCTCATGTCTGCAGTATAACAGATGATACCCTTAGTGCTACAGGCAAACAGTGTGCTCTCCGCATGTCTCCTTCCAGGTCAGCCTGAAGCAGTTGGCAAATGTCAGTGATCAGTGATCAGACAGGCTCAGAAAAGACTTCTAAATATTTGGGGACGTCTCCTCTCTCTTTGGCTGGCCATGTAGAAATCCAGTACACACTCCATATTTCTTTTATTTCTCTTTTTTTCACTCTCTTTTCTTTGCCTGCTTCCCTGGTAGTTTCAGCAGTATTTATAGTCGACCATGTAATTTGCGCACAGTTTATACCTGGTTTTCACATGTCCATTGAAATGCAAACACTAACACTGTCAATGGTTTGCTAAATCGCTACATTTGTATGCAAATGAGGACACCCCCCTAAAGTTCAGCCCATGTCCAGCACTACTGCTGACTTTGCTGGGTGGGTACTAAAACACAGTTGCTAAATCACATTGGTGGGCAAAGTCTGTTTGCCCACACGTGCGCCTGATTTTTGATGCACTAACTGTCTGCAAAAGTGTTTGCGATTGCCTTAGGGGTTTGCGAACATTGCTAAATAGGCCGAATATTTTTTGGCTGCTTTAATTCTAAAATAAATTATTGTTTTGGGGCTTGTTCTGTAGAATGATTCGTGGTGGTCTCCATCCAGATTTCTTGAACACATTCCAGTGTTCGGAAAGGCACTTACTGTAGTTCTTCATTAAAAAGAAACAGGTTATAACAAAATAACTAGATAAGTGCACAAAGGTTGTAACAGCTTTGAACTTATTATTTCGTGTGTCAGTTAGGTTATAACCCTACCAAAAATAAGATAAGAAGATATGACCAATTTTAAAGATTTCTGCAAGGCTGTTAACAGGACACAGATACTGAAGTTAAAAATGAATCAAAAGCTCCTGAGCTGCCCTGTGCTGGATAGCTTCAGAGTTACAGGAAAATGCTCATAGAAAAGAGAGAGAATATTAACAGCATACATAAATATAAGCAATAGGAATACATTTTATCATCAATTTGCAAAAAACATGCAAATATTTAGTGGCCAAGCGTGAAGTCCATTTTCAGTCCTTAATGTCCATGTGGCAATGTGTCCCGCCCCTGTGTGCATTTGTGTGTTATATGTTGTATGTTGCGTGTTGTGTGTAAATGTTGGTGTATAGAGATGGCTGCACGGGATATAAATGGGTGTGTGCAGCACGAGTTATTTAAGATGTAATTGTATTTAGGCACGGGATTGCACATCACTTCACGTGCATTTAAAGTAATTAATATGTGAGCACGAGGTTGCACGTAATTAATTCACGTGCTGGGATTCAAGTGAATAATTAATTAGTAATTGAATCCCAGCACAACAGTATAAATAGATGCACATTTCATTCACTCGGTGTTGTGTGTTCAGGGCGAAAGAACGGGAGAGAGTGAGGAGAAAGAGAACGAGAAAGAGAAAGTGAGCAATTGCTACGTGGTGCTGGAGGACCAGCACAGTATGTGTTTGTTTAGTGTTCGTCGCTGTTTGTTAGTGTGTGTTCGTTTTTGTTTGTCTCTTTATTTTGGCGTGAAGTGCCGTGACCTGTTTTGTGTTCTGTTTAAACCTTTTACTTTGTTAATAAACGCTGAGTGCTACCATTTGCACTCAGCTTCTCATCACCACCGTCTGTCTGTGTGTCTCTCTCTCTGGTCTGAGTTCCTCCCTGCAGCCAGCCTGTCACAGTCCATTATAAACATAGCCACACACAAAACAAAACAACAACACATTTATATAGGCAGTTTCAGAAATGTAAAGATCTTCCTGAGCTCAGAATTTGCTAAATAACAATTAAACACTACCTTAAAAGAATTTACACATATCGTTTAGAAGAGAAAAACAGAAGACAGAATTTAATACGTTTTATAAATGTCAGTCTAACTATTATAGAAAGCTGTAAACATGGAATACATATTCAAAGAAAGAAAGAAAGCTTCAATATTCCAGAACAGTTAAACATTAAATTTAAACTATATTTTAAAACATAAAGTAGTTATTGAAACAGTGTTCTAAATAAAAAGTAGTACCATATGGTTTAATGAATTAATATTCCCTAATGTGACCCTTCTTTGAGAGCTTGCATATTTACCCAATTCTGCATGTTTTCTTAGACATTAAACTTGTATGACAATGCTAGAGTAGAAGGAAAAGCCACTAAAGGGTAAAGTGGGTTTCTATGCATTTTACCACTTATTCATGACACCTAGCCTATGACTCAACACTTCAAGTCAATAGTTATTAACAATCCTGTATTTCCACATGTTTGTAGCTGAGGGATGTTTGTGCTGGGGTGTAGTGAGTAGGCAGGTTGCTCCATGACTCCAGACTACCCTATGGAAGAAATGCATCATTAGCCAAGGTGCCAGCCTTAAGCTGCCAGATTGAGTGAGGATATTACTAGATTGTGCCTGTCAGAGCTATATATCTCCTATCTGAATACTTTTACATTGGTGCGAGAAAGGATATGTGCTGAATAAACTGTCCCGGAGACCAGATTGAGCCTTAGTCAAGTTTTAAAATTAGAGCAGACATATCTATTTGGATCAGGCACATGGAAAACAAATATTCCTTAAAGTCATTTCTGAATTAAATCCAACCACAACTAACGAAAAACCTGATGTCATTAACATTATTGTAATTAAAACTCCCACTCTTTTATTGTCTAATCTCAATCACCTCATTGCATTATGATGATAAAACTGTCTTATTATCTAGAGAACCATGCAAAAAAAAAAGAACATACCGTAACAAAAGTATATTTTTGTCTGTCTTTAAGGTGGTTCTCCGCAAGTGAGCAAAGGCACTTATATCCCTGTATTCCCCAACCAAGAGCAAGTAAAAGGCGAATGGGGAGGCAGAATACTGCAGAGTGCAGATAATGTTGTCACCCTGTCCATCACTCCTGCTGCAGACTCCATTGTGGGAAAGTTCCGGATGTATGTAGCCGTAATGACGCCTTACGGCATCCGCAGAACGTCAAGGAATCCTGAAAGAGACGTTTACATCCTTTTCAATCCATGGTGTGAAGGTAGCATGCCATTTCATTTTTTACTTTATTCATTCACTAGGTTCATAGTTAAAACTGTTCTGGGTTGAAAAATCCACATACAGTCCTTTTTTTTAACCTTTTTGCAATGTTAGCAATCAGATTCATTCTTAAATAATGTAATCTGTATGAACTAAGGAGTAACCTGCTTATACAAATCGGTAAAATAATTATATATTTTCAATAACATGAATGTGTGAGTTGCACCTTGAATAAGCACCCATGTGCCTTAAGCTGCCACGAGTATTGCGTACTGTTAGTGACTGCTTACTATGAAACTAGGAAATCCACATTTGCCCAGAATTGACCAAATCTAAAACTGTCTATCTATAGATCACTTCCTCTTCATGTCAACAACAACTCTTGCTTAGCAATCATCTTTTTATTTGGTAGGAAAGTGTGTTCACTTTACTACCAAACATACACTCATGTCCCTTGCTGAGACAAACAAACAAAAAACTCAGAGCCATACCCAAACAGCATTAATGCTTTTACAGTGGCTTAAGTATCTTCTGTTTCCTTTTGGAGAAATGGGCTGGAGCTGTAAATGGTGGTCAAATGGCACTTGTTTTTCAAACCAAGTATGGATTCTCACATCCTCCAGATGTACAATAAACTTGCAGCAGTGTAACCATGAAAAACATTTGTCTAGACAAAATAAACCCCAACCCCCAATACCCTTTCTCTTAATTCAATGATACATTATGTCTGCAATTTGCCATGAACTGGTTATCATATGTACTCATACCTATTAAGTTCCTTAATAATGAATAGTTTTACATTCATAAACTATAAGGACAAACAAAAACAATTCACTTGCATAGTTTTTGTATGAATGAAAGAGGACATTGATTGGCCATAAAGATTATTTCATTGGAAAATAGTGCTGTTAGCACCTAGGAAAGATCTAAATAAATAAGTGTTCTTCTGCAGATGACTCAGTGTGCCTGGACAACGAGGCAGAAAGAAACGAGTATGTCTTGAATGATGTGGGAACCATTTACTACGGGGAAGCCAGTAACGTGGAAACCAGGCCCTGGATTTTTGGTCAGGTAATGATTTTTATAAACAATCTTTAAGAAACATTCTTTAAAACAGTCTGTCAGTATTGTGATTCAGACTGGTGTCTGAAGGCCAGTGTTGGCCCGTGTTTGCTTTAAAACCATATAATGTTAATAAAGGTTTAAATATGTAAATTGTTACTTTACTTCATGGCCTTAACAGAAAATAATGAGCTGATGCTCTTTCTGGTAGCATTGTGCTTGAATCTTTGCTAGGAAATGTGGCTAATGTTAACAGTGTATAAATCCAGGTTGTGTTATTTATTTGCAAGCATGAAAAAATACACCTAGTTGTCAATGGTGGCAATATTAAGAATCCAAGTTTAACAGGTGTTCTGTTACTGTGTGGGTATCTGCTGAGACATGAGACACACAGAGGGTTTTGATGTTGAAAATGCTGCTCTTACTTTCAGGTTTTAAAATAAATAAATAAATAAATAAATAAATAAATAAAAGTGGAGAAAAACAAAAACTGGCCAAACACAGGCCGAGCGGTGCTCCCACTAAAAGGGAGGTCTCGCTCCAGGAACATTCTTCCTAACACAACTAAATAAACTTTGTTTGGATTAGAATCCCCTAAATTAATCCCTACCTAAATGCCAGGATCCCAGTTAACACACAGTGGTCCTCGGTCGTGCAACTGGTTCACTCTCCCTGGCTGTCCACGCAGTCATGAATCCTCACACTGGTACACAAGAACAGGAACAAAAGACTAGCTTTTTCAGCTCCTTTTTAAAGGCATGTGGCCAGGGTTAATTGATCATCGTACAGGCCCAAACACAGTAACTACTACTGTACACAAGCACAATACAGCCAAATAACTACAGTGGCTCAGCCAGAAAAAGGTGCTGCAAAAACAGTTTGCCTAATCTAAAACTATGGCCAGTACCATGTTGGTCATGAATTTTACAAATATGATTGGACTGTTGTATTTTGTAGGGGTTCTAGAATAAACAAAACATTATTGTATCCCAATGTAATACAATAGCATTGATTCAGTTTTGGAAAACAATGTTCACTCATGTCACCTCTATTCCAATCTACCACAGCACACCTTCTTAATAATTGAGACCACCTCAAAATATCTGAATGTCAATATATCATTGGTGAGAATGACAAAACAAAGGAGTGAAAAAGCAACAGATATTTGGCATGGTGCACATTTTAAAATCTGCTTACTTTCCCATGTGGACTGCATTGTTAAAGTGGGTCTGATCAAAGGCTGAGGGCTGTAATTATTAAGAATCCTAAACACAAGATGCATTTACAGACTTATATCATTATTTGAAGGAAAACATCTGATAATATCAGAAAAATCTCAGACTTGTTTGAAAGGGAGTCATTCTGTACATATTCTGCTTCTAATTCGTAACTAACTAAATAGCTATTCTAGTGGATGACTTATCCATAAACTAAGAGTCAGTAACATGTTTATTATTCACATTTCACAAGCTCTATACACGTGCATTCTGGAGTGGGGAACTTCTGGAGCTAACCTCCAGGGGGCAGTAGCTCACTGAAAGCCACTGAAAAGTTCCTGAGTGTAAAATGTCAATTGGCTTGGGACTGGGAGATGCCCACTTTTCTTTAATTCTCCTGAATTTTTGTGGGGAACATAAGTGGACACTTGTGGGGAAAAACAAGTGAGACATGAAATTTGGGTGTTCTTAAGTTGTGGTAAAGTCAGCAAGACATTATGTTCAGAGAGCTATTATTATTATTATTATTATTATTATTATTATTATTATTATTATTATTATTATTATTATTATTATTGTTATTGTTATTATTAAAGCAGTCTGTTTTACAATATTTAATGTATCAAAACTTATATTGCACGTTCAGGTTCAATTTATTTATTCAATTTCTGGTATCTAGTAGCCCCCAAAAAATAAAAATAAACCATAAACCACTAAATAAACCATAAACAACTAAAGATTAAATATTATTTTGTGACTGCATGCAGGTAATGCGCAAGCAACATTTTTACTCACCCATGCCATTTATGGGTTACTGACAACCATTGCATTACAGCAAATCAGCATGTGTTCTAACAATTGCTTTAATAAGTCTATCCACATTCCTCCGCTGCAAATTTGGATGAGAGTCAAAAAGATTGATCTGTTTTGAGGGAATGTTGCTGTTTTGTTTGTAATCAGAGACCAAATCTATAATAAGGAAAACTATTTATCAAGTAGCAAAAGCAAAATAATTGATGTAGCCGCCTTGCACATGAAATATTTCAAAACTGAAATCGTAGTTCAATTATTTATCGATATATTCAATGGGGTTAGTCAATGCTTGTTATGTTAAAGGGTTAGAAACTAAACAGAAACACTAACTGGATAGAGGAGAGCATTTGATGTTGAACTTACATAGTGAATCACTATGATGTTGTGCTTTTCCCCTGGCACAGTTTGAATACGGTGTTTTGGATTCCTGCCTCTATGTAATGGACAACGCACAGATGCCTCTGACTGGAAGGAAAGACCCTGTCAAAATCAGTCGTGTAGCATCTGCCATGGTGAGTTGATGTATTCAGACAAGTTGATCTCATAAATATCCAAAATGAAATAGTTTTCAGTTTTAGTTCATATATATATATATCATCAATATTGCTGTGTTCTCCTGTTTGGCAGAGCAAAGACAATCTAAAGAGCGTGTCCTTCATTACCATGAACTATGTACTTACTTCAATAACTATGTAGTTTGCATATAATCTAGCGCAAGGCTTTTTTTTCCCACTACCCAAACGAGTTGAAGTTCTCAGACTTTATATGTTGTAACTAAAAAATAAATTGTATATAAAATAAATCATGAAACTTTTTCTGTATGAAACAAAAGCATGAAAATGATTTGGCTCCTACACTGGCAGTTTATAAATACACACTCACATGCCCCATAATCTTTTTATTTAGTTTCCTAATCCCAGGTTAAACCTCACCATGCATATTCTTGCCCCTGTATTTGCAGTTTGTACACAACAGATTGAGGTTACATATTATTCATATCTAAAACTAACCCTTGTCTATAATCTCTGTCTAAGAGGCCCAGTTGCTTGCTGGTGAGGGTGTCTGGGTCTCTTGTCTTTGATTCACTGGCACAGACAGCATGACAATTTAATCCTGCTGTCCCTAGCATTGGTTGTCATTGTGGGTAGCCAGTGCATGCCTGAGAGATGTTGATGGCAAATGCTAGTGACATTTCTAATTTCTGAAAAATATTTATATTAAAAGCATTTATATTAAGGGGCCTCTTTGCAGTGGCTAGAGTTTTATGTTTAATTGAAGGATATAACTGTTTGTGCCGGTACTGGTGCCAGTGCCATATGTAATGTCATACCAGTCTTTGCAAAATCCCATTTGAGGGGTAAAATACAGAACAAATTGCCCCTTCTTTTGTTCTGCATTAGTTGTCTGTGGCTATTATTTGGTTTACCACGGCACTTGTGGGAAGGATTATATTATGTTAATTTACAGCAAAGCACTATATGACAAAATAGATCATCAATGAAAAATTAAAACACAAAAAGTGGACTTTGGAGAACTTTGGATAAAATGTTCTTTATAGGGGAATAATTTTAATTATTGAAAGATATACACTGATTACCTGTGAGAAAAATATGCTCATCAGTAACAGTGAAAGTATAAATGAAAATGATGTATCACCAATTTAATAATGCATTTGTAAGCTTGTATATCTTGTCTACACTTTTACTTAAGTTAGTGAATAAAGTATCAGCAGTAACCAAGTATTTACAGAACAAATTAAAGGGATGGATAATTTATATTATTGTACTATAAAATGAAATGGTTGTATTACAATGGCAATGCAATAACAAAGGGCCAGTAGTTGCACAGGAGCAGAAACAAAAAGACCATTTGTAAAAGTTACAAAAGTAGTCCCCTTTTCTTTTTCACATAGCAATGTTGATACAGTTTATAATTGAGGAGCTACAGTAATATATTTAAGAAGAATCAAAGGGTAAAAATCTCAATTGCTTTCTGATTTTAATCTAGGTGAACTCAAAGGATGATGATGGGATTGTTGTGGGCAGCTGGTCTGGCGATTACTTGTATGGCGTGGCTCCAACAGCCTGGACTGGCAGTGTTGATATCCTGCTCAATTATGCCAATAGTGGGGTCCCAGTGTGCTACGGGCAGTGCTGGGTCTTTGCTGCTGTCTTCAATACCTGTAAGAGCCTTTTTCAATTACTTTACAAATACTCATCAGGAATGCACCGGCTATTATAAAAAAACACACCATTTTCAACTTTTGAGTTAGTGTAAATCCGTTATTTATTACCTAACGCTATTTGCATTAAACCTGTGCAGTGGGGTAATTTATTCTATACTATGCATGTTGATTTGTGGTGAAACTAGAAATAGGGCTGTTTAGTTCAATGTAGTAAATGACCACCCTTGAACTTCAGTGAGGTAAGTGACATGTGTTTATGCTAGGTTGCAATGCAAAGTTTTAGAGAGATATATAAATACATAAATAAATCAATCAATCAATCAAGTTGCCCTGGTCCTTGCTGACACTGGCAGGGGTTTCAGGTCAGATACTGGGAGTGAAATGAACATGGAATCCAAGAAAGCAATCAAAGTAAATGCAATTCTTACCATCATGATTGATTGCTCTTGATTGCTCAAGTAATTGAGTTTTAAACGTGTTTGTATCACAATGGATTTTATATAAGTTTAAACTTTTATTTGACTGCTGCTTCGTTGTTTCCATAACATGTAAACACTTTGTTTTCCTGACAGAACTTCCTAACTGTATGATACCTATAACTAGGGATTACTTAAAGTGTTAAACATTTTTTTTTGTATAATACTGCATTTTTTTGTGTTTTTATCTTTTTTTTTTTTTTTTTTTAAAGTTATTAAAAGTCAATATGGCAGTTGTGCACCTCCATCTGTAAAACAAAGCATTTGCATTTTGATGCAAATTGGTGTAATGTTGTAGAACATAGGGTTACCAACAACTTTTACATTGATCATATTTCTGAGAAATACTGTTTCTGAACTATTCACAAAACATAATTAATAGTAGTAGACTGAGTCTAAATGCTCACAATGATTAATGCTAGACTGGGAAAGGAAACGTTTCCTCAAATCTGCCACAGATTATTTGTTTAAAACTTCTGTATACACCTGCCAAGGAATCAAGTTGGGGGCAGCCATAAAGGTATTTGGTTGGTTATTTATATACAGTATATCGGAATGACTTTAGGATACAAAAAAAAAAATGCATTACTTTAATTAGTATTACTCATGGGTAACCAGTGTGCAGAAATATATCTCCAATCTGGTTTCCTTTGCTTTAATAATTACAGACAATGCTTTTCTTTGTGATAGAGAGAACCTGTTTAGGAAATTATCTTAAGACAATTACATGAAATTATACAGTGGAAGGTATAAAAAATATAAGGAGCCTGAAACATTTTTATCACCTTAACAGACAGTATATAAATATGTCTTATGTATCTTGAGATGCTCATTAGTACTTAACGTTACCATTATAATCATGCAAACCAATGCAATAACTGTATTCTGTGTGATTACTTTTAGTTCTGCGCTGTCTGGGGATACCTGGCAGGGTTGTCACTAATTTCTTCTCAGCTCACGACAATGATGGGAATTTAAAAATGGACGTAATTCTGGACGAGAATGGACAATTTATGCCCTCTTTAACAAAGGACTCAATCTGGTAAGTTTTACAGGATGTAAGCATTGGGACATTTAGTTGGTAGGGCAGTTAAAAGAGATGAAAGTGGGAGCTTTTCTTGAATAGAGGGATAGCAAAATGGATAACTTAAAGCAGCATGTGTAGTCCATTGTTTAATAAGAGTTGAAACCACTGTTAGCACATACTTAAATTCCACCCTTGAACCATAATAGGGATTTGAAATGAATACATCTAAAATTATTAATGTGTGTCTATTAATCTACTGGCTTTTGTGTTTTGTCAAGAAAAACACCCACAGTCCTAGTCTCTCTTCAGGGGCTTGTAGGTTCATTTATAAAAAATAAAAAAAATGGATGTTGAAGAAACTAAATATTTTTACTTTTCAGTAGGGGTGTGCCAAGTTATTGGATCTTACGAGTATTCATTACCATTATGGAATTTTGTTTCAGCTGCTGTAGCCAATTAGGCAGTGATAGCTGTCTATCTTAAGTCTATAGCCAATCCATGAAAGATGAGGAAGGACTAGTGCTTATTATAAAGATAGTTATTGTAAAAAAATAAATAAAATAATAATAAAATGCTCACTGGACTTCACATTCAGGTTCCTTCTAAATAAACATTAAAGCACTGCCTGGTCTCTTCCTGAAGGAAAAAAATGGCAGAATTATATTTTATGACACTTTAGCCCTGCTCCCTCGCAATAACGTTATCTGAGTATGATACGAGTACCAGTAGAAGTATGAGTATAATGAGCCGTGTAAGTGCAAGTATGAGTAAAGGGTCTTCTGCACACTCATATTATTGACTTTATTGGCTTAACCCTTTAACCCTTTGAGTAGTGAGTTCTAAAATGCACTGCCGAGGTTTTTTCTGTCTACTGCATGCGCTTAATTATTATGCGTACAGCTTAGAAACAAGCTGAAACTCTTACGAAACACTTACGAAATAGACAAATAATTTTTTCCGTAAATAAATAAAACAAATAAATAGATATAAATATAGTTTTATTTTGTCATAGGGAAATGTTTTGACTAAAACATAACAGGTAGACAATAAACAATAAACAACGGGGTGGAACAGCCACAACAACACGTCCTTAAAAAAAAAAAAAAAAAAAAGAAAAGGCTGAACTAGAGCGAGAGAGAGAGAGAGACACGAATAAATCATATCCGGGTAAACAGTGAGTGAGAGTGTCTAATGCTTCAGCATATGATACTCATTGTAGCATGGATCAACGCACAGAGCTTGGCGCCGTCTCTTCACTGTCGCTTGACATTGATGGTAAATATTCTTCACTTACATCTTCACTGACACACTCACTGACATCCGATTCAGTGGAAGAATTGTATGTATTTGAATTTAAATCGGAATCTGAATTCAGTATTATTTCTAATACTTCGTTCTCAATGAGCAATTTTCGCCAATTTACAGACATCGCTTTCATTTTTGTGATGGTTTATTGTATGTAATTCAGTCAATATCTAGCAGAGGGCAATAAAAAGTGTTACAGAAACCTAGTGTTATAATATCTTGTAATCAGAAGTTTTGTAGGCTCAGTAATTCAATTTTAAAGTTGCAGATCGTACCGGTACGTTCGTACTCCCTGGGGACCAGAGAGAAGTGAATGTACCAGTACGTTTGTACTACTGAAAGGGTTAAGGACTGTGACTGTGTAAACTTGATCAAACTGAAGTGTCTTTCTGGGCCTGTGATCGGGTAAACACGATAAAAAACACACTTCAATTTATTGACTTACTGGGCCACCATGTTGGAAATGCATATCATTGGATAGGGGAGGGATTGAATTCACACCCTGATAGTTTTTTTTTTCATGTGATATCACTGAGATGGGCATTTACATTTCAAAGTGCGGAGAAAGTTTACAGCAGCACGCAGAAACAAAACATCACAGGAACTTAAAATTATATTAGAACATTTATTCTGTCTTGTGTTTTAATATATATGTTTTTTTTATATATATATATATAAATATAGTCGTTGCCAATTATTTTTTATTATTTTCTCCCAATTTAGAATGGGCAATTATTTTATTATGCTCAGCTCACCGCTACCACCCCTGCGCTGACTCGGGAGGGCAAAGACGAACACACACTGTCCTCCGAAGCGTGAGCCGTCAGCCGACCGCTTTTTTTCACACTGCGGACTCACCATGCAGCCACCCAAGAGCTACAGCGTCGGAGGACAACGCAGCTCTCGGGCAGCTTACAGGCGAGCCCGCAGGCGCCCGGCCAGACTACAGGGGTCGCTGGTGCGCGGTGAGCCGAGGACACCCTGACCGACCTAACCCTCCCTCCCCCCGGGCGATGCTCGGCCAATTGTGCACCGCTCCCTGGGGGCTCCCGTCCACGGTTGGCTGTGGAATAGCCTGGACTCGAATTTGCGAGGTCCAGACTATAGAGCGCATCCTGCACTCCACGTGGATAATATATATATATATATGTTTTTACAACATTTATAAATATCAAGAAACGAGTGGATATAAGCAGATAATGTTTCCAGAACCAAATTATTTTTGTTTTTTTCCTTATTACTGATAATAATGGAATGAACCATTATTTTATTTATATTTATCTTGAGAAAATAATTGAGAGTAGTGTCCATTATTGCTTATAAAGATCCTGAGAATAAACATTTATTATGGCATTGTAATCACTCAGGTGAAACAATGTCTTTAATCTGCCCAGACATCAATATTTTTCAGCAAGGTCCCTCAGGTCATAGGTAGTTTTATATCTTTCTGAAATACTTTATAATGTTCCCCAGAGTGTTCTGACACCAATTCCATGATGCAACTTTAAAGAATAGATTTTTAGTGAATCTTTATAGGAAGAGAGTCAAATGCAGCCAAAATTGCTTGGTCCTGGGGGAGCATCCCACTGAAAAACGCTTAGTCCTTAAAGGGTTAAGGAACACAGAGTAAGACTGCACAACATTACCATAGTTTTTTTTTTTTTATCGAAATGGTGGAATTTTAAATGTTTAATGATCTGTACAGAGGCGGTACTGAGATCAGACTGTTTGGAACAATTGAAACGACAAGTCCGTTTTTTTAACATTTCATGAACAGTTGTTTTCAAGAAATGCTGTGTTATATCTAGGGCTTCTGATTTTCGGTTTTAACCGATAAAACACCCGTGATACAAAAAAAAAATGAATCTGGTGGATAGTCAATAAACATTGGAAAGCACCGGAAAAACTGTGGAAATGGTTAATCAATTCACATTGACTTTACCCTATTCCCATTAAAAAACAAAACCTACTATAAAAATAATAATAAATACATTTCCCAGTGCTGGGCAATGTCCCGCCTTCCTGACTTGCATCTATCATTGATTTGTTCTCAATACTTTAAACCCACCCCAACTACTGAATGACAGTACATTCCTACATTTCTATTGGGGACTCCACTTGCAAGATTTAAAACGAGATTACAATCAGGATGGAAGCTTGTTAGCGGGATTTCAAGCTGTATTACAGTTAAGATACAGAAGATTTAAAACAGAATTGTGGCGAAATGTACAATAAATGCCTACACACAAAAACCCCAGAAGAATGTGCCCTTGACCGTAGGGATTTCGTTGTGGAAGACAATAAAGGAAAGAAAGTACAACTTAAGTGTGCAAGTACTGTCGAGTTACTATACATATTTTGACAGAAAAAAACACTAACCAAAAACACTAATTTCATACAGTATATAAAAAACGAAAGCCCAGAAAAAAAAGGAATAAAGAAGTAAGTCAAATGAAATACGTTGATATTTTTTTCTATTTGTCTTTGTTGTTAAGTCCAAGTAGAATTTTTCAAATAGCAATGAAAAAGCAATCCATTCCCAGCTATTTATAATATTTTATTATGCTTAGCTTTAACTAGTATTTCTTTCCTTCTTGATATTTGAACTGTATTAGCATTAATTAGCCAGAACCCAGGTTCGGACCTGGGTAGGAGCCAGAGTGTGAAAGGGGCTTAAATAATGAGGGGGTTATCTGATAATTACAGGTGAAATTGGTAATGTAATTGTCAAAGTACCAAGTAAAAAATGAAAAAGTTTGCTACCTTGCATCACATTTTGGTCAGGGCAAAATAGATTCACACATACATTTCCAGAAAATAGACTTCTGAGAATGATTGGTTATTTAGGTAACAGTTATTTAGGTACAGTGATAAATGAGAAATATGTATATTCTTGGTAGTTGAAAACCAAGGTAGAAAAAATCAGTTATCTAAGGAGCAGAATTCAGGTTTGATAAATACAATCTAAATGGACTTTTCCTTTAAACACTTGCACTTAGTAACAAACTCAATTGTTATTCAGAAGAAAAACTTGGATCACTCTTGGGTTCTTGTGTGTGCATTTAATTTGATGTTAAAAAAGAAAGAAATGGCTCATAGTATTTCCAGACACTGGTTTAAATAATACATTGAACTTGCTCAAACTTTATAAATATTTAAAAAAAAAAGAAGCTGCTACCTTTGAATGTTAATGAAACATTATTGATTTTATTGCGTACTTTCAAACAAAAATCCCACAGAGACCATTCTTTAATCGTTATTAAGGAAAATGCCCTGGGCCTATATTTATCATTCATACATAAATAATTGACTAGATTTGTTCGTACGCATAAAGCTTAGCATTGTCGTACACATAATTAAATCCTGACTTCAATTTTGCATAAGGTACTCGGTACACACATTTCTAAGTAATAGGTGTTAATAAATCCCAATGTTACTAAAGTTGTTTGCACATGGAAATTTCCATTTAAAACGCCCCAATATAGCCATATATGGTTAACGTAGCCATCAGTCACTGCTCTGTTTTCTAGGCGAGTGCCCACACTGTTGTTTTGATTAATAAATTAATCGTGGGTTCTGCCTGGCCATTAGCCGCAGCATTTAGTAGACGGAGATGGGCATCAGATATAACCTGTACATGAATTGAATGGCACTGTTTTCTGTTCACTCTTGGTGCTTTAATTGCTACATGAGTACAGTCTATAGCATGGATCGTATTCGGGAACCCAACAATTTAATAGAAATTCCTTTTTACTTCAATCTGCTGTTCTTCTCTGCAGGGAAATTGAATGTACCGAGAACAGAGTGAAATGACCGAGTCCAAAACCCCAAGCATCAATGTGCTAAAAGAGACTCGTGAAATGCCAGTCATGTCTCTGATCTGCCTTTGAAAGATACTAGTGTCCAAAAACCAAATAGTAGAAGACAGAACCTGAATATGTGTAGGAATAGGATGTGTGCCCTTGGATGGCCTGTGCAACACAATTCCATTCCATTGGATAGCTGTATCTTGTGAAACGCTATTTTGTGCTTGCTGCAAATAAGTCATATTGATCCCGAAACTCTCACCAAAAAGGAACATTATTAGAAAGGTTTTCCAGAAGTACGAGCAGCCATTTTCAAATTATGTTTTGATATATTACTGTATGTGAATTTATAGAATGTGTTTTTTATTTCTGAATAGCCTACACACCTGCTACAACTTATCATATTAATGTCCTCCTGTAATTACCAGTGCACAACTGAAACGAGGGAGTTACAAAAACAATACCTTCTGCTGTAATAATCATGGTCTTGGTAACCAACATTTATATCACACTACTGCCTACATATTAATAACAATAGTAATAATAGCATATTTGGTATATAATAGCAATAATTTATGAAATAATTATATGTGACAAACATTGCAATTTCAGCAATACTTGCATCAATAACATAAAAATAATGAGAACATTATTTTACATATTGCTCTGATTGCAAATCTTTAATTGATTTAATAGGAGTTTGATCTTGCAGCACCATCATTCTAATACAAGGAAACAATCATATGCATGGTCCGGAGAGTGTGCGAGTCTAATTGTCTAGTCTTTATCTTTTCATGACCACATACTATATAAAATACACCTGGTTTAGAAGGGAATACTTGTGATAAACATAGGCCCTGGGTCCCACTTTCCTTGATCATATACATATATTTGTATATATGATAAAGATGATAAATACAAATACATTTTTGGTTAACTATACTGGTATTGCTTTAACAGAATGTGTGTAAAAGATCCCTGCTTGCATGCATGTGCCTAATAAATAACAGATGTTCTCATTTTAAACAAGCAGCTTTCCCATCAATTTCCATGCAATATTTGTTTGCTGTTTGTTGCAAGCATTGGAATATTAGCAGTATTATTTTATTTTCACCAAAATTTTGCACTTTGGAATAGTCCCTGATAAATAAGGCACTCTTTGTGTAAGATTGTGGCTGCCACAAATAATACGAAACATCTGTTAGTTTATTGGCAGACATTAACCGAATTACCAAAGAGTCGAAGACTTGCTTAAGTAATGATTTTCTTATGTCCCTCTTCAAGTCAAGGTTGCCTTATACACAAGAGTCCACAAATTATTAATCCACATTATTGCTGACATTAAGAGTCTTTACACTCAGGACAAGGAGATGGAGGACCCATTCAGTTCTATGAATTGGCTTCTGTGACAACTCTCCTGTTTACACAGGTTTTTTCTGTCACCACTCGAGATCTTTCCACTGGTTTTGGTGAAGACAGCACTCAGGACCACAACTGTTTCAGTTTAAACAGGGGAATCCTATATGTTTATTATTTACAAGAGAACTTGAAACCAAAATAATAACAAAACAAAACCTATGTCCTTCTTTGGAGCACTAAGTAAACAGTTAGTTTGGTTAGTGAATAACCAATACACTTTAATTCTAAAGAATTGGATGGCTAAACCATTTACTGGCTTTAAGCAGGATATTCATATATAGTGTACTTACATACACATGCACACTTTTCTGTTCTCTTCATTGTTATTTACTCTCTCCCTCTAACTCTCACACACCAGTCTCCCAAAAACCAACACTAGCTTGCATACCTGCTGGGTTTAAATGCCTCCCTTAACGAGTTCAGCTGTACCTCATTAAGAATCTAAATTGCTCCTAAGAGCCATCTTTTAAAACCCCCAGGACTTCTGGGAAGTGTAATTTTTTTTTATAAGGCTAGTACAAACCTGGGAACCTTTTTTCTTTTTTTTTTTTTTTACTCAAGTGTGCAGTTAGCACTATTATTTTGTGAAAGGAAGCAATATTAGATAAATACTTATGCAAATTATATTTTGAATATATAGTTTTGATAAATAGAAGTCAGGGACTGGCAAAGTACTTTCTGTTAATATGATAGTTATTTAGGTTATGAAGACATACACATACTCACCAGTGATTTGAGGATAGACTGGTGGATTGAGACAGGTAGAATTGTTCAATTGTTCAATCCACAACAAACAGTTGAATGCTCTAGTACACTCATAAGTAGATTGTTAATACTCAGTTATAGTAATATTTTATTGTGGCTTTTTTCAGTTTAACTTTTTTGTAACTGTCATCAGCTTGAGCATTCTTTGATATAGCCATTGGTGTTGTGTGGCTTATGTTTTGCGGATATGTACCATTGAGCAGCCTGTTTGGACTCCAAAGACACTGTTTAATTGAAGTGACCTAGGAAGTGAAGTAGTAACAGACTTCCTGGAAGACAAGCACTCAGAGAACTTTTTTTTTTTAATCTAGTGTAGTACCAGGTGTCATTTTAAAATTAAAATGCATGCTTTTTGTAGCATCTTTCTTTCAGAACTGCACATTCTAGGCAAGATCCAAATAATAATTTTGTTAGCTACAATCACTCTAATCCCTTAGCAGAACACTATTGTACAGTGCATTTTATTCTGTTTGTGTTTTATTTACTTAGGAATTACCACTGCTGGAATGAGTGCTACATGTCCAGACCTGACATCCCAGTTGGCTTTGGTGGATGGCAGGTAGTAGATGCAACTCCTCAGGAAACAAGCGATGGTGAATTTGAAATTCATGAATACTTATTTAATATACATTATTTTAAGAAGGCTGTCTGGTGTTCTTTGTGGTTAAGGCCCGTGACAGTGAAGACGGAGTGGGTCATCTAGAAAAGTCGCTAGAGTTATGTTGATACAAAATAAAGCTGTATTACTCAAAGCTGTTTACTCCAAATCATCATTAGCACAATTTTTATTTGAAAGGAAAAAGAAAAACGCCGTTACAATTCTAAACAAATAAGAAACAACTTAAGACTACTTACAAGTTCCTAAGTTAAAAGTCTTAGTTGTTATATCTGGTTTGGTAACTTCCGTTGTGTTTGTTTCTCATTTCTGAAAAAAAAATTGGTAATGATGAGCTGTAGTAAATAGCTTTGAGAAATTAGACTTATATATCTAAAATAAAGCTTAATGTTAGTGGTAAAATGACATGACCTGTTGTAATAAGAACACCATAAAATACCCATGTTCATGAAAACATATTTATGAAACGTATAACGTATATATAGCTGTTTTGTGAGTTTGGGAATACAAGGGTTTGTCAATAGGGACCATTATTCTTTATGAAATGTGCTATAAGTATGCAATTTATTTAATAATTATGAACGTTTTTAGCTTTTATCAATACTTAAAGTGTGATCACATTATACTGAATTTATATCAAGAAAATAGCAAAAAACTAACTTGTACTCATGTTCTTCCAGGAATGTACAGATGTGGTCCAGCTTCAGTCAAAGCTATAAAACATGGTCAGATATGTTTTAAATATGATGCTCCATTTATTTTTGCTGAGGTATGTTTTCTGTTTAGATTGCTTCTTGAGTAACGGTCTTGCAAATTATGGTGTCCCCTTGCATGTCTCCAGCTGCTTTCATCATGCATTATGATGATGGTGTGGTTCAGATTATCGGTTGGTTTGGACTACCGATGTTCAGCAAGAGTCTACTGTACGACTGCAAAGTTAATGCACCCAAAGTACTGCTATATTTGTAAAAGCCTTAAACCATTTCTGAATTATGATGTGCAGTGTTTGTGAGTGTAATACATTATTCATTTAGAATCTTCCTTGGCAGAGGCTTTCGCTTGTTTTGTTTTTTTTAAGTGACTTAATGTGTGTTCCTGTGTGTTTTGTTCACTACTCTCGACTGTTTCAGGTTAACAGCGATGTTGTTTACTGGAAGAGGATGAGGGATGGGACGCAACAACCCATTAAAGTCAACAAGAATCATGTGGGACAGATGGTATTGACAAAGGAAGTTGGCCGGGATGAAATAAAGAACATTACTGATCAGTATAAATTCCCAGAAGGTCAGTAGCATAATGCCATTATCTATCTATGAAGGGAGGAACCTGCTGTGGAAAACAAGTGTTTTTAATATGTATTTAATATTCAGGTGGAACAGATATAAATGAACAGGGGTGACTGTGACACATCTTCTCATTGAATTATGTATTCGATTTGTTTATAAAAATGTTTATAGAAATGCCTTCAATCATTGGAGAAATTGGAGAATATATTAGAAGCTGCTCAATCTGTATGACTGAAATTACTAAAAAATACATTGGTGTATGATCTTCAGAATTCTATATGCACTTACATGTGGCCATTAATTTGATTACATTAGTCCTTGCAGAAACTGCACTGGAAAAGCAAAACAATTGCCCCAATATGTTAATGTTGGACAGTTTTACAGGCTAGAACTATACCCTCCTAATGTAAAGGGCCTAGCTACCTTACATTACTATAGTATGTGACAAAATTACCAGTTAAGTTATGACTCTGCAGGATTAAAACATTTCTAACAAACGAAACCCTTGTAAATTAGGCTCTTCCTGTATCCATTTGGCAGCAATGCAATTTTGTCTTGTCCGTCTAGCATTACCTTTAGTGCTTTTATAAAATTGATTGCAGAGTGAGTGGTAGTGACCACCATCAACTTTCCATCCTGTCTGCCTGTATTGTTTACACGTGAAAAGTCTTTAGACAATTTCTTGTCCTCTTCTCAATGATATTAACAGGCGTTTACTACAGACTAAGTTAGAACTTATGCTCTAGTATTAGGTTGTTTATTAGCTAACCAACTAGCATAACAGGGAAAAATCAACATTTCCGCTATTCACAATCAATTTGATAACATGATTACAGATCACACCCCTTGTATTCAGATGTGTACAAACTTGAATCTGATCCTGACATAAACCAAATCAATTATTTTAAATAACTTAAAAATGCCTATCCTCTGAACAGGACTCTAAACAGCTAGCCAGCATGGATATCCAATTGATTTTTATAAGCAATTTTGATCTCTTATACCTCCTGTCTTTTTAAAAATAGTTATATAGTTGTAATTTTCTTCCACAGTTTATGAACACATCCTTAATCTACTGTTGAAAAATAATACAAATCCTTCACTTTAAGCCAATAATCATCCATTATCATTAATAAATACTGATATTAAAATAATAACACACAAGCACTTTTTGGGAGATGAGATAGACAGTTATGTCCATGCACTATGGTACTGTCCAGTAATATCTTGTATCCTTGGTTGTGACATCCCTGCCTTACCTACATGATGTTTACTAGGTGACCGTGGCAAAGTCAGACAGACAGACAGACAGTTATAATCCAGGTGCAAAGTTGTTTCATGGGTTTGTATGTCCAGTGTCTGATGGCAAAACAAACAGTAAACAATAATGATGGTAAGTAATACAGTGGCGTGTATTATTTAGTTTGTAATCCCCGGGTTTGTTCTGAAATAATAGTCCTGTTTATTGTACACCCATACGAAACACAAAACACATACACAAGTCTGTTAGTGCATGAATTAGTGCTTGTGGTGCAAATACAGTTATTTGTTATACAAGTGCAGTGCTGTTCCGGTTTGTGCTGGCATCTGGCGACAGCTCCGGAACGTGTTCGCTGTCTAATAATATCAATTAACAATTAGAAAAAAAAAACCACTAACGATACAGATACACAAAACACAGGTCCTTCCGGGTTCTTTTTCATTAACCAAAATGAAGGAACCGATTACGTCCCCTACTTATACCGTCACTCATGACCCCTTGGTAAAAGATTGCAGCCGCTCCTCCAATCCGCGGCTGCCACATCATTTCCCTTCCGGGTCGATGAGTTAATGTACCGAAACTCCGCCCCTTTTCTAAATGACTGACTTCCTTTTAACCCTAGGAACAAAGTGTCAGGCCAAGCAGTCCAGGGTACTCTGTTCCCATTACTTAGCGCCCTCACAGGTCTGGAGGGAGATTTACCACCAAGAATCATTGTCTTTCTGTCACAGTGACCTTTCAAGTTTTGACCTTCCTTTTAAAAAAATAAACTAGGGATTTTAATTGGTGAAAGATTAATCGATTAATCACACTTGAGGGCTTTGATCGGTTAAACATAATTGATCTATTAATCTTATCTACCTGAGTGCAGTATTAAAAAATGGTGCACAAAAAAAAAAAAAAAACTTGAAAAATGGCAGAGGGTACTTACTGGAAGGTATACCCAATATTTCACACTATCTCAGAATTAATAAAAATGACTGCAACTTGCAACATTTACTCATCGTGCTTTCTTTCACGGCAGTACTACAAGTTCATCATATCATTATAATCTCAAGTAAGTTGATTTTTCTTTTTATTCAACATATTTCTTTCAAACGGTATCAGAAAAATAATATTGCAAAATGTGTTTGTCTGAAACACTGTCTCGCTTAGTGATTTAACTACAGTGTATATAGTAAGTGTTTGCTGTTAAGAGCGTTAAAACGTAAGCTGAAGAAATCTAAAGAAATTTCCAATGCTGGACATGTTTTTATTTGTACTTTTAAATGTGTTTTATACGCCGTAAAAAAAAGCATAATTAATCAATCATTAAAAACGTGCAAACAAGAGTGAATCAAATAAACAAATACATCTTGACATTCCGAACAATCAGACACACATCTTCCCCTTTTTTGCTTTTAAAAGCACTATACACTTTTTGTCATACTACTGCATAAATAATAACAATATTAATAATAGCATATTTGGTATATAATGGCAATCATTTATGAAAGAATTATATGTGACAAACATTGCAATTTCAGCAACACTTTTAATCAATAAAACGCAGTTTGTGTTATAGTTGTATTACTGATTTATAATTGAGCTGCTATAGCTTTAAGAGAGTGATGTTCTATGCCACAGTGCTTGCAGTGACAGTGGAAGTGTTATGGGGAGTCCTGGTTGTAGTATTATGAGTATAGTCAGTACCTTACTTTCGCAGTTTCAGAATGTCAGTTCATATTCCTGTTTGTATAATCGGAAAAGGCATAAGTACTGTATATCCGGGAGACACAAGAAAAAACATTACCTAGACTGGTTTCACAAGCATCTGTCTGGAAGTGGTTTTCTTTCATAGATCGGCCGGCTACAAAAGCATTATATATATATACTTTATGCTACTTGTAATTGTCTTTTATTACAATTTCATATCACTAGCAAACAGGTGTGATTAATAGATTGGACCATTAATAGATTCATAGCAAATGTCAAGACTAAAACCCTGAAAAAAATATTAAAATAGGAGCTCTTGTGGCGCCTGCGGGTACAGTGCCTGACTGTACCAATTTTAAAATCCTTTCTTTTCAAACTAAAATGTCCCTTCTAGCAGTCTAAAACAGGGCTAATAAAAGCTGCACAGTGATTAGTTCCCACGGCTTTAATTTAATAAATTATTTTAAATGCAGAGCACTGCTGAGAACTCCCCAGGTCATGTGCCTGAAAGGATAAGTCCTCTAATGTATTTCATTTCAATTATATTTAATAGAATAAAAAAGGAAACACTGAAAGGGATTAATACAAAAAAAAAAACTGAGGACTCAGAAATGAAATTAAAATGACAGTATTGCAGCTGTATCAACAGTGTGTGGCCACTTCATTTGGATGTAGCAGCTTTATTTCGAATAATTAAAATGTGTGTGTGTGTGTGTGGAGGGGGCATATTTTGTTAGTGCAACAACAAAAAAAGGTTTTCAGGTATCACAAACCTCTGCAGCTGTTGTCTCTCCCTAGACATTAAGAGTGTGTGACTCAATGGTCAGTGACTCAGTGTTATTCCCTTATAGTTTGTAGTTTATTACACGTTAAACACGTTTACAGGCAGTAAGATAAAAAATAAGCTTGAACAATTATCCTTTGTGTTCACTAATTACGACTTTTCCTCACATAAAATCATGGCATTTATAAATAATGACATAGCACTCAGTAGTAGCCTCATTCTAAGTACTGTCCTTAGGGTGATTAACACCAGCTATTAGCATTTTAACCTAATGCCGAGTTTGACACAAGTTAACTGTTACAGCATATTTCCAATGCCAATGGAGGGGAAAAAACTCTCTGAACAAGGTACACTGTCTCAAAGTTAACCACTATGGCAAACTCGCAGTGCACATTTGCAGTTTGCTTTGTCATTGGTTTACTAAGATCTATACAATTATTTCACAGAAAAGAAATAGTTCATGTCTTCTCAATCTGCAAAATAATTATTTATGTACCTATTTATTATACCCTGGTATGTGTTCTTAAATATCAAGTATTACTAGTCTTGAGGGATCTAGTGTTACATTTTCATATTCAGCTGTTCCAAGTTACACCATGTTGCTAAGCAGATGGCGACCTTGATCTAAGAACAACAATTCTCTGAATTCACCTGTTTAATTAAGGTTTAAACTTTCTCTTTAATACATTGTAAAAATGGTGGTTATTTCACTCTTGAGCATAGCCGTTGGAGGTTCGTTGGATATTAGGTCATTCCTCATTTGTGGGTTAACTACAGAACTCCGTGAACGTGTATCCTCTAACTCTACACTCATGTATATTTACTGTGTTTAGTGAAGTAAGTGACTTTATTAAACATGCCAAATATCCCAGGGTGTAGAAACAGTCATCATTGATGATTAAGGACACAATTTATTAAAAAAAGAAAATAGATAGAAGCTATAAAACATTTATTTAAGTGTGATTCATAACAATGCCACCTCATATAAACTCCTCTGCTTAGTTTACTCCTAATGAACCTCTGAAAATCCATAAATTAACATTAGGCACCTGACAAGTCTGTATCATTTATCTCTGGCAATCGATTACTGACTAGCGCCTGTTAAGAAACTACAGACCCCACGATGCACGTAGCCAGACCATCCTGCCAATTAAATATTCTTGGGTGTGGAATGTAAATTGCCTTGCTTGTTTATCATTCAGCATTTTGTTTCAAATGATGGCATATGACCGTGATACAATCGCTAATATTGTGAAAATGGTATTTAATTTAAAAGTTTGCTTATGTAAGCTGTTTCTAGATTTGCAGAATTTGATGACTGTAAAGAACCTGTGATCAAATAACTTTTCCTTAAGTGTTTTATTTATTTTATCTACCTTACTAAAAAAGTGTATTATGTACTACTTAGTAGTAAATGTGCATAACTATGCTTCATTATTCTTTAATACACTTTGCTTTGTGGTCCAGTGGCCAGTACTACTGTTTCAGGGCACCTTTGTTGTATCATTTGATTAATGTTGTGGGGCTGTGCTCTGTAGGAACTGAGGAGGAAAGGCTGGCTGTGGATGCTGCAGTGATGTATAACCTGAAACGGACACAAATCACTGAACAGCCGACGGTGGTTGACATGGATGTGCGTGTGCAGGAGAGCGTGTTGATCGGGAATGACTTCAATCTGACATTGGAATTCAAGAACCGCACTGGACAACGCCAAACTTTGGTCATCTACGTTAATGGAAACATTGTGTTCTATACGGGGGTCACCAAAACGGAATTTATGTCTAAATCACTTGAGTTCACTTTGGGGCCTTGGGAGAGTAAGTTGTCTATGCTGTCTACAGCTTTGGTTATTAGAATAAATGACACCCATCATTTAGAAGTTGTTTTGGTCCATCAGTCAATAGTGATACACTATGCTATAGGCACTGCTTTCTTTTGTAGAAAACTAGAATATTTTAGACAGTACTATAGTATTTGTATATGGGGGTGTCCCCATTCTAAAATTGTATTATATATATATCTGATACACCTGCTGTTTGTTCTCCTATAGTACATGAATTGTGGTTTGTGCAGGGCCGCCACTTATAAAAGTTTACCACGGTAATTTTGCAGTGTTCCCATGCTTTTTACATGGTTATACTATGCATTTACCAAAGTTTACCATATTTTACTATGTTTTTCTAATTTGCTTTACCATACCTCTCTAGGTTTTGCAGTGCTTACCTATGCTTTAGCATGTTTTCACTATGCTTTAATACACTTTACTATTATTTTACTATGGGAAAGTTTAATAAGTGTCCAGAACTATGGTAAGATTAAGTTATAACTGTCTGCCCTTTTCAATTAACTTATTTTATTTTTTCACTGACAACAGTATTACATGATTGCATGGTAATAAAGAACACTCAAGACTATACATTATCTGAGTGAGAAAAGCAATACAGAAAGTGACTATTACTACTGTTTTATGCACCCAACTATATAGATGGTTTAATTCCTATGGTTTGTGCTTTTTTGTGTATCAGCTAAGACTGAGAACGTATTTGTAGAATCAAAGAAGTACATAAACAAGCTGGTAGAGCAGGCAACTCTGCACTTCATCATCACTGGACGTGTCAATGACGACACGCAGATTCTCACAGCACAGCACGTCGTCCCTCTGCAGATCCCAAGACTCACTATCAAGGTCAGATATCACCTCATAGCCTTGGCAAACAGATGTGAACCAGGCAGAGAAAGAAACCTTGTGTTAAAGCCCATGTCTGCTTAGTAAAGTATTTTATCCTTTATTTTCTTTTTTTAAAGCTGGAAGTGATCTACCTTCTCAATACTGTGTAAGAATTAAGAATAATGTATTCACCCATTAGGTTTAACAACATTAATCATTGGTAAAGGATCAGGAGAAAAATACCAAATAGTAGAAATGGATAATTTATGTAGAAGTAGTCGTTGAAGTAAAGTTGTAAAATAGAAAGAAAAGATTACAAGAAGGGGGTGAGGGTAAGTGAAAAAGCAAGAAATTATTTTGGTCAAGGGAGTTAGGGTGCTTGTTCCATAAAAATCTAAAATCTATGAGAGGTAAGTATTGTCCTGTATTACTGGGAATAAACAAGCTCTGGGTATTACAATGAATGGCTGAAAAGAGGGTTAAATAAAGCAGGTTTCTCGTATTCAAGTTTCTTAATCCTTAATACAGGTTTCTCGTATTCAAGTATATTAATAATGATACATTGGCTTGGGAGTTACATTTGAGCATCATTACCTGTGTAATATATGTTTTGCTTTCCATATCATAAAGCTGCAGCTAAAATAATGGAACCACAAGTGAATGTTACATAAAATTCGTGGCATGATGTATTATTATTATTATTTTACTAAACTATGTTTTTATTTACTCACCTCACTGGTTTCCTGTGCAGATAGAAGGTGTGCCGAAACTAAATGAGGAAATGTCTGCGACTGTTGAATTTACAAATCCTTTGAAGAAAAACCTGGAAGATGTCTCCATACGCCTGGAGGGGCCTGGGCTGATGAAAACCAAACTGAAGATGTACAGGTAAAAAGCAATGCTATGCACACATTTCTTATATACTGTTTGGATGGTTCCAGCTCATGGACAAAATTCTGGGGAGCTGTGTAATTGGGGGATGACCTAGAAAAATACAGTTGGTATCATTTGAAAAATGTCAAAAACATTCCAGGGATTTTCAACAATATATATATATATATATATATATATATATATATATATATATATATATATATATATATATATATATATACACTTCTGTGGCCACATACAATTCTGATTAGCAATACCAGAGGATATTTATCATGTTTTAACCTGTAATTACAAACATGGTGTAACATTTGATATACACTACCTGGCCATATTATTTGGACCTGTACCCAATATTGTGTTAGCCCACATTTGCATAGAGTTCACAAAGTGCTGGAAGATGTCTCAGGGGTTGTTAATCAATTCAGCCATTAATATTTTACACAATTGGTGCAACGAAGTGGCCGAGGGATGCAATGAAGAATGCCCTACACCAAGGCAATGCCAAATTCAATAGAGTACTACATTCGAATAAGGTGGCCAAGCAGTTTAGCTCTATTCAAATTGTAAAAAATACCAAAAAAAATATTCATTATATCTTTGTTCCAGTGGGCATATTTTTAATATAAATGTGACTGGCATTCATATCAAAACACACATAATGATACAAACAAGCAATTTTACACAAGGTTGTATCTTAACCACTATAATTGTCTTTCTCCATCAGCATCCCTTAAGTAATTTATTTTTAAATCAAGTCTTTGCGTTCTTTCTCTGTGGATACACAGAGTGGGCGTCATTAATTGGAGGCTGAACACATTATAAAACATTTATTCTTCGGAGTAACCCATCACCTGGGTCAATAGAAAAGTGCGACCAGATTATTTTGCAGATTCCGCCAAAAACAGTACGCCCCGCAAAAAACTGTCAACCATCTGTAAATGTTTATATTTTTATATTATTTTAGCATAAATTAAATAAATATATGCCTACCTTGTTAAGTGATAATGACTTGCAAGCCTGTAGCTCAAAAGAAATGTTTAATTCCCATTGAAATGTGTTCTTACCATCATCATCACATTGGAAACAGTAACAGACCAGCCAGTCATTTCTCGCTCTAATAATTTTAGATTTCCCCATTGTTTTTCTTTCATTCCTTGTTATGTGTCATGCTTCTTTCAAATACTTATACGCTCATGTATACTGTCCTGTGCTATTCACATTTTTTATAATTACCGGTATTTCAAATGCAGCTACATTTTCAACATATGCCACTGTGTAGTTTTGATCTGTGTTGTTTCACTTTTTAGGTGGTTCAACTAAAATATCTTTATCAAAACGTATTCAGATGCTATACTCAGAAGTTCATTTTTTGCATTCATTCATTCATGCATACACACATACATATAAATAGCTCTTTTGCACCTTTTGAAAAGATATTCTGTTTTTGTGAAAGAAAACAATAAAGTTGCTTTTTTGCAACAATCTATGATGTTTTGATTTTTATTTGTATATATCAATAAAATAAAGTAGAAAAAATGCAGTATAACAGAATTAATTTGACTCGAAATACCCCCCGCTAAGCCAACCAGTTTTTCAATATACATTTATTGATACCGTTTCAAAGAAATACATTGAATTGATAAATCAATTTACTTGCGACTAAGATAATATGATAAACTTGTAGTACTGCCGTGTAAGGAAAGCACAGATCAGTAAATGTTGCAAGTTGCAGTCATTTTTCTTCATTCTGAGATATTGTGAAATATTGGGTATACCTTCCAGTAAGTACCTTGCACCATTTTTCAATCTTTTTGATACCACACTCAGGTAGATAAGATTAAGCGATCAATTGTTTTTTAATCGATTAAAGCCTGCAGGTGTGGTTGATCAATTCATCACTAATCAATTAAAACCCAGTTTTTACCTTTTTCAGTTTAACCAGTTAAGACAGATGCCATAAACTTACTCCTATCAGTGGCACTTACACAGTTATGGTTGCAAAAGCTCTCTGCCAGGTCTCAGGTAAGGTCCTTCTCTGGCGGACCAATTTTTATGAAAAGTTCATAACCTTTCACCTCCAGGCTATTGCTGTAGGTGAAAGGAAATAGCCCTCCTTCTGGCTAGCACCAAATGTAAGTATGTTAATGTACAAAACAAGAAAACTATCAATAGTAATTATACATGTAAATAACATGGACATTTCTGTTTTCAGCATCATCCCACCAAATTCCTCTCTCACATGGACGGAGTATTTTAGGCCCTCAAAATCGGGTGTGAGGAAGCTAGTCGCCTGCCTGGACTGTGCAGCTCTTCACCAAGTACTTGGGGTGACTGAAATCTATGTTAATCCATGAGGAAAATAACCAATATACTCATGAGATTAAACAAATAGCTATCAATATCAATGGAAGGTTCTAGATCATGTATAACATCAGTATTTCCGTTGTCATAAGATATTACCAAGTAATTCTGTATTGTTTCATGGTATTACCCTAAACCTAGTCTCAATCCTAATCGTAACCTGGTCACTATTAACAGTTATTACTATGTAACAGGGAAAATGCCTGATAAATACCACAATAATTACCACCATTTCTGTTTAATATAAAGCTTGATCCAATTTTACTTAAAAAATGATTTAAATGAAAACAGATTTTGGTAAGAATGCACCATCCTTCTGGTGTATGTTTTCTATTAAGAAATTGAGGTTTGTCTATAATATTTAAATCAAATAATAAATACAAAAAAACTAACAAATAAAAATAAAAATAAATAAAAATAAATAAAAAAAAACACCAATACTTATTGAGTATAGTAATATATCCTGATAATTAATCCTACAGTAATTTCCCTATTTTCGATGGAGGTTAGGGTATGTGGAATGATAAAAAAGGCGAATAAAAGTATTTGGCGATTATATTCATCTACATAGGCTGACAGTACAAACCTACATCTATTCTTTGGACCAGCAAATATAACTTTGTAGGAGGAATGTGAAGGCTTGCTTTTGTTACGTAAATGCTTTAAGTACTAGCTGAGAAATAAGCGTTAATTTACTCTATGGCAAGTAATACTTTTTTAATTTCTAGAACGTAGTGGGTTTTATTAATGTGCTATAAAATGCTTACTGCAATGTATTGGGACATATCTGTACTTACCTTAACATTTTACTCCCTGTCTGTTTTATTAATTGTTGAAATGCATATTGCATGTATTGGCATATCACCATATAAAAATATTTGTTCTCATTGTCATTGGTTGTGTCTTTGGTTTACACTTGTCACACAATATCAACACATTTTTTTCCAACAGTATATACATACTATATAATCAGTCACCATCTCTTTCCAAAAATATTCAATTATTTATAAAGTTTCATTTTAAAGAAGGCAGAGGTGGGGGTGGAATACACATGAACATATTCCAGTCCAAATGGACCATCATTGGAAAAGTGTATTATGAACAGAAGGTTTGATATATCGGGTAAATATCATGAAAAACCATGACATGACCATGTCATGGGTGGATGCAGTGATAACAAATGTTTATTATCCTTCCGCCACATACCACCCATGACATAAAAAACATAATGGATTTTCATGACATATCTTGATTATTGTCACACATGTTCTATAAAAAATATCAGTAAGAATACTATAGCTATCCAAACTCATTTGAATGTAATCTGTTACTGTTTACAAGGCAGTAAGGAGTCTGCAGTACAGAGCTTGTCCCTTCCTCCTTTGTATTTACTGTGGAAATTTCAGCCGACTATTCAACAGCACTGTGAATTTGAAGAAAATGAGACACATGGAGTAACTATATATATATATATATATATATATATATATATATATATATATATATATATATATATATATATATATATATATATATATATACTTTTTGCTATATTATGCTTATTCGTGACTTTTTTCATATGGTTTAGGACTTAATGTTTGTGGTTATCCACATGTTTTAGCTTAATTACGTTCAGCTGAGTGTTTATTATTATTATTATTATTATTATTATTATTATTAGTAGTAGTAGTAGTCGTAGTCGTAGTAGTAGTATTATCAAAACACTGCAATAAAGGAAAATGTAAAACTTGAATACAGTACATACAAATATGAATAAATGCATTACATTTTACCAGGTTTAACCTAAAATTGACAAACTGAGAAGAACCAAAGTCCTTTTATAACAAAGCTGTTTAAAATTCCCAGTAATGGTTTTTAAAATGCTACATGAATAATGAATGACCTTTGAGTCAAGATTTGAAAAGTCGATTCAGCATTAAGGTAGAACTGTTAAAAACAGAATGCCATAACAATAAATTAGAGAATGAACTTTGGGACTCAGTTTCTCAATAAAGACTGAAATAAAGTCCATCTAGATAACATTGGAGGGGACACTCAAGTGTTTTATGATCAGCAGCTTCTAAATGAGCAAATAAATGACCTAACGTGATGAAAGTTCATGCTGAATGACTTTCTTAAGAGAGATTCTTAATGATTATTAGTGAATTGGCTCCTGAAGAGACTATCGTAATTTCCATTGAAGCTGAATATATATGAATTTGAATTAGAAAGCTTGATTCCAAATTTGAAATTTCAGGAAGTTGCTCAAAATCTTTCCTGCATGGAAGTACTTTTTAAGGTGAAAAAGTTAGGAAAACTTCCCCAAATAAAAGTAGGGGAAATTGATAGCAGGAAGTTGGAAAAATAAACAACCAAGACTCCCACAAAGATCCAACCAATCACATTTAATAAAATAAAATAAAAATTCAAATGTGATATATATATATATATATATGGATGGAAATACATATTAGGTACTGTAAGATATACTAGAACTACTTTCTTAGCTCCATATACTTTAAATGTTACAATAACAAATGTAATATTTATTGTTTGCACCATATACAGTGTACATTTTTTAACATTTACTACATTTTTCACAACATACCTGTATCAACAGTATAAAGTACCCATATCCCTCAGTCAAACAACATTGACAAACTATACATTTTTACTATAACTAAATATTTTTCATTAAAGGGCTTCAAATGTTATAATGCTTTTTTTTATTACTTTCTGTTGCTGCCATTTTGAGGCATTATAAAAAAAAAATCTGCTTTTAACTGACTGGCAGGGTTGAAAGGTCACATAGTCACATGATCTGAATGGAATGAGGAATGTCTATTAAAGTCAGGCAAAGGCAGATTGGCACACTTAGATTGATTGCAAACACCATAAAATAGTAAGGGAGATGTAAAACAAGGCAATTAAAAAGATATTTGAAGCTATGTATTCTTTAAGACCCACTTATCAATAGTGTTGCTATTTTCAGTGCCATATCAGAGCAAATAAGTAGCAAATCTTAGTTAAACATCATGACTTGATCATTGCACCAGGACAGTTAGCAAAAAGTCTGTTATGTGGTAATTCTCAGAAGAACAGCACCTGACTGCAACAGTAAGGTCATTATGTTATAAGTCCAAGAAACACTATGGTTTTAGTTAACAGAAGGTTTGTTATATTGTAATTTCTAAGCAACATATCACCCGATCAGTTCACAAAATGTTCAATATGTGGTAATTCTAAGAAACAACTGTTATTTGGAGCAAACGCAGGTTCCACTTTGAGTGAAGCTGGACTCCGTCTTATTCTGTCGTCTGTGACTGAGATCTCTACCTTGTTCATTCAGTCAGGAATGAAAGTCTTGCTTCAGATCCCGTCTACTCCAGTACTGGCTCAGGTCTCCAGTATTTAGCATCATAGGTATGCTGAACCAGTTCTGGCTGACCCTGGTAATGTATTGAAACTTCCTGTGTACTCCCTACATTTTATACATTCTGGGATTTTAACTGCTGCCCATTCTGTGTGATTTTTACACTTAAGACAAGTTATCCTCACTATTTCTTTTAGATTAGGAATATGGATTGGTTTTCCTGAGCTAATTCTAGCATAGGCATGTTCCCATCTAGGAAAACAGTCTTTACAATATCCCTAAGAGTTTCCCTTTCTTTTCTGACATCTGTTACAGTCACAATCTTTTTGTCTCGGAGGGGCCCTGTGGCAATGTGCCCCGCCCCTGTGTGCATTTCTGTGTTGTATGTTGTGTGTGGTGTTTTAATGTTGGTGTATAGATGTGGCTGCACGGGATATAAATGGGTGTGTGCAGCACAAGTATTTAAAATGTATAATTGTATTTACTTCACATGCATTTAAAGTATATAATATGTGAGCACGAGGTTGCACATAATTAATTCACGTGCTGGGATTCAACAGTATATATAGATGCACATTTCATTCACTCGGGGTTGTGAGTTCAGGGCGAAAGAACGTGAGAGAGTGAGGAGAGAAAGTAAATAATCAATTGCTACGTCGTGCTAGAGGACCAGCACGGTACTTGTTTAGTGTTCGTCCCTGTGTGTTAGTGTCTGTTTGTTTTGTTTGTCTGTTTATTTTGGCCGCAAGTGCCGTTTTTATTTTACAAAGTGTTTTTGTGTTTGTTAAAACCTTTTATTTTCCCGTAATTAATAAACCACTCAACAGCACTTTCATTCACTATTTCACTCGTAGTGCTGTGTGTTCATTTCCTGGTTCTGACGACACCACTCAGCCAGACTGTCACAGGCCCTCATTTTCCTGGAATATATTATCCTTAGCCCAAACCTATCTGAATCTCCCGCAGGAATTATGAAAAGTCCCGTACTTGTCCATTTCCATTTGTTCACATAGGTATGTCATACTAGGCACTCCATGAGCCATTTTAATGCTCTCAACATAATATTGGCTCATTTCCATGTCTCCAGAATGCCACACTTTAGAATCATAATTCCTGTCAGTTGGTATTTCCACCACTAAATTAGACAAAGATCCTGCCTGAACACCTATGTCTATTTTGTATATTTTCCATATCTGACCAGGCCTAAGGACCTTAACTAGCTCCGTGACAATCATCTATGAATCTAGAACCCCTGCAGTGTATGTATATGTACCACTTATGTATAACTTCTCAGACAACCAATTTCAGCCAATTGTCTTGGGTTTATGTCCTTGTAACAGGGGAGATCTGTGCTGACTGTCTGGCGCATGCGTGGTACTGCAGGAAGGGGGCAGCAGCCTCATAGGTCCGCCTGTTAGTCATGGCAGTGACACGGAGAGGTGGGGAAGAGGGTGTGTTGGCTGTCTCTCTCTCTGAGTGGCTGAGAGGCGGGCCTTGGGGGATTGCTGACCCTATAAGATAACACTCTGTTGTTCCCTCAGCCTGCCCCTCTAAGACGAAACGAGCCAGCTGGCAGAAGCTCTGCTGCCGAACCGAGCATGGCCGGAGAAGAACGAGCACACCAAATAATTAATTAAAAAGAAAAAGAAAAGGAATTTTTAGGAGAGGGGAAAAACTTATCTACCCTTTTTCTTTCGCCTTTTGTTTTCATTATTATTTTACGCACCTGCGTGTGCGCTATGACCTGCCAACCTTTTTACCATTGCTAGTATTAGGTTGTGCTCTGCAGCAGTAGCACAGTGCCACCTTGTGGCGAAAATAAATCAGCGCGCCAAGCGACGTTTCAAATAAAACCTTCCGTCTCCCGTGTGTCAGTGAATTGCCCACTACCCTTCCACAGTCCTGTTCTTGTTTTTTGATATATTTAGATTATCGCATTTACTGAATTTAGCACAGTAGAGCGCCACTCAGGTAAACTGCTTTAAAATTAGGAGGCAGATTCAGTTATAAATCTGAAACCTCTTACTAGTATGGTTAAGATGTTCTATAATGCAGTCTTGTAGACAGAATGTGTATATAAGTAGTAGATTTTGTTCTTGTTAAAATCAGAAATGCATTTAGCATTATATATTTAATTTAGCTTTAAATGGAAACCAGCCAGGGCTCAAATACATTGAGAAGTGGTTTTCATAAAAGCTACCCTGCAGCATAAATCTAATCAGTCTGTTAAATTCTATATCAAGACTTTTTAAGATGATGCTGTGGCTGACCTTCTTCAAATGTCACCGTCATCATAGAAGTGAAACATTCCAGATGACTAGTGTACTGGACAGTGTTTTAGTAGTATTAAGGTTTTGAATGATTAAATGTTACAATTTTAATAGTTATAGTTATAGTTATACCTAATTATTTAAAACAGTCAATATATTTAATTCTTTTAGAAATTACATTCAGTCCCAAATTTACAGTACCTCTTCCTTAACTCATAGTCATACTTTGTAAAATATTAGTAACGTGTAATAAACAATAAAGTTTACTGCACTGTATGTCTATATATTTCTCACAAATCTTCTAAGGTGATAAACTGAATGAATTTGAAAGAATTGTGTGACCCAACTAAAGCAAGTTTTTAAGGTAAATTAAACCATCCTTTCAAAGCTTGCATAATACCATTAACCTTTATTATTTTTGTACAATGGCAAGAAAAATTCCTGAGCTCTGATTGGTCAGCCTTGCACTAGACCCGTGATGTTATCCCAGCATAGCATCACAGATCTAGTACCGGCAACCTCCTCACTGAAAACTTAGACAGACATATCAATCCGCCACAACTGTCAATAACACAGAATAAATTACACAGTTCCTGAAGTGAATTTTACTTTAAACAACATGACAACTGTGGAAACCTCATTTGGTAAAGAGCATTTAAACACAGAGCAGCCAGGAGACAGCACATCTCAATGAGAGAAAAAAAAATAAACATTAAAAAAAGACAACTGGAGATTGACGCTGAGGGACTAGACAAAATAGAATCTGACAAAAGTGAAGCATCCACGAAACAACAAACCAACAGGGCAGTCAAAGTTTTTTATGAGAGTAACACAAATATAGACTTGACAAATGTCACGATAGAGCACCTTAATACAGTTCTATGACAATTTTATGCCTCTGTCTGAAATAGGTTGGGAGAGCCGTGTGGCATAAACAGTTGCATGGGGATCAGAGCGGGCTTAAACAGACACTGAAATGAACCACCCCTGAGCCGTATTAATATACTATTAGGTCATAGTTAATATATTACTACAGTTGTAAATTGAAAACAGGAACTATTTTATGAGGCGGAATGTTATTTCCACATTTGTCTAATTAAAATCACTTTTAAACATATGAAATGAGTCTTATTTGCTATTTATCCCAGCACAACACATACCCTGGCTTGATAGTTGCCCTTATAAAAGTTCACCACGTTATTTTTACATGATAGTTTTACACTTTTATAATGCTTTTGCTATACTATGCATTTACCTTGGTTTACCCTGGTTTGCAATGTTTTTAATATGCTTTACCATACCTATCTGTGCTTTACAATGCTTACCTATGCTTTACCATGCTTTCACTCTGCTTTATTCTATGTTTTTACTATGGGAAGCTTCTATAAGGGATGAACCGGTTGCCGTTCAAAAGCTTTTAACAAACATTGGCAGAAAGTGCTAGTTAATAACATTAATTACTACAAAAACGCTCAACGAAAGATAATGAGGCAAAATAAGTCGAGTAGATAAAGGTTTGAGCTATTCCCTTCATCAGTGTGATAAAGCCTTACTAAAGAGTATATAGGCTACCTTACAACAATCTGTTTTGTGTATTCAGTTTGTGTGTCCTGTGTATTCAGGCAGTGGCATAATTTACTTGAACTGTATAACAGAAAAATTGGGTAGTGCTGTAGGAAAATTAGGATTTAATGAGCTGGCAATTGACTTGATTATATTTTAATGGGCTTCAGCTCGTAGGAAAGAGCCATACTCATGAGAAATACATACAAACTGACTAACCAAAAGAAAAGGTCAAGAGGTTATTGTACTGATGTGGAACTGCAAAGACTGTTCAAATAAAGCAGTTTAGTTTAACAATGTACCAACAACGTGTAAGAGTTTGACGACTAATAAACCAGTAGCGGTAGCTGCAGTTCACTGATCTACATCATTTATGTTGATTTAACAAACATTAAAGTTATTCTCCCTTGGGTGAAAGTTAACAGAAGTAAATCAGACTTAAACACACTCATTTTATACATGTCAGATTAACACAACTACTACAGCATGCATAGGCCAATTTCATTTATTTTACTTTTTAGGTCACAGACAATTGTACATTTAATATACATCACTGAGTAAGGGGCCCCTCACTTGTTTTGTGTAAGTCAAAGAGCAAAATAAAGAGTACTGTTCCATATTTGTGAAAAAATAAGCTGAAAAGAATCGGTGCCAGAATGTGACACTGTTTGTAATGTGCAGCTGAATGTATTGTAATGTAGTTTTGGCAATGCAGTTGAACATATACCTTAATTTTCTTGTCTTTGTGTAGTCAAGTCTGTTCATCTCCAAGATACAGATCACAGCATTTGCCTGAACTGATCCGTGTCACTCATTAGTGGTTTGTGGAGGTTTATGGATTTTATACTCTTCTAACTTTGGTCAGATACTTTAAAAATAGCTTGTTAAGCTTGACTTTGTTCCATACAGTGGCGACTCATATAGAAAACACTGCACAGTATACTGGTCTTTATTACAAGCACTTTTTAAACACACTACTTTACAATGGCTAACCCTGAGCATGGACCCTGATATGTAGTTTTTTGACAATCTTACTGTAATTAAGCAAAATGTAGAAATAGACATATAGTTGAGCCATAAATCACCTCTTTGGTTTACCAGCAGACAGAGATTATGAGACCAGCTAAACTTAGTTGTACTTGTGTGCAGTAGGGTTGGCAGTGCACCGGGTTTGCTGGCTGTGGCTCCGGAGTGACTCCGGCAGCTCAGCTCCAGCTCCAGGCTGGCTGCAGAGCTGAAAGAGACCCCCTGCTCCAGCTCCAGGCTGGCTGCAGAGCTGAAAGAGACCCCCTGCTCCAGTTCCAGGCTGGCTGCAGAGCTGAAAGAGACCCCCTGCTCCAGCTCCAGGCTGGCTCCAGCATCCCCTGCTCCAGCTCCGGTACTTAAAAAAACATCTGTTTAACCGTTCAAACATAGCAAAATAGAAAATAGTATAATAAATAAAGAGAAACAACGCACAGTTAAATATTTTTCCTGTTAAAAGTTAGGGGTAAGTAAAATATTAAATACTGGAGAAAGGATAAAATATTCAATAATAGTCTAGTTCTATCCTTCTAAAGTAAACAAAAGAGAGATAAACTTTATAATAAACTTTAAAAATTCTTAATTTTATCTAAAGATGAAAATTACAAATGAAAATTAGTTTTTCATAATTAATATTTATGGATCGTTTTCTGTTAACAACTAGTTAATAATAGGCCTGAAAGTTTTTTTCAGTAATCCTTTAAAAATACTTATATTCCAAAAGTACTGATTAGTTGCAAAAATAACTTTTAAAGTATTGGTAATTATACTGTTTTGCAGAACATTAAGCCAGTATCTGCACTGGCATGTTTTACATCTTCAATAAAGTACTTAAGTTCTAATGTAAAATTAAACTACTTACACAATTCAGCAAATACAGTAAAGTGTGTGCATATTAGTTTTTAAACTAAGTAATATGTAACTTGTCTCCTCTTTATATTGACAAACACAATGTTGTGTTGTATTTTTCAGTTAGTATACTTTTACTAATGTACAATGTTTAGAATCAGATTTCATACCTTTAAAGACTTTTAAAATGTAATAAAAATGCAACTTTTTTTCATCTCAATTTTAGTGATTGAATAAATAAGCTTTGGAGACTTGTTCACAATTAATACACTAATGTAACAATACTGTAGATTTGAGTATTTCAATATTAATTAATATTATAATATAATAATTTTAAAAAATGTTCTATATAAAAATGTGTTTCTCCAAACTGGACATATTTACTACATAAAAAAGGATCTTTAACATAATAAAGTGAGATGATTTACATTTTCTCACCTACAGTAAATGAAGGTGTTTTTACAGCACAAAATGGTTGCAGAGCAAGAGCAATCCACTCCAGTATAGCTTTGTCAACATCTCGTAGTTTTTCTGATGACATTTGCAAACTCCCAGATAGCATTCCAAAAAAATGTTATAGCTGACGTTGCTCCTGCAGTATTTTTGTGTAAACATTTGAGTGATGTCTTTCCAGGTGCCATTTCTGATTGAAAGAGTCTCATGGTACAGCTTGCACTGTGTTTTGCCCTGATGTAAATGTTGAAGACAACTGGAAACATCTTTATAACATTGCTCAGTTTGTTCTTCCTGTGTACCTCAGCCATGTTGATATGGAAAATACTGAAGTGGTACTGATGCAAAATTTAAACTGGAGCATCTGGGGGTGGGGGCTAATGGGATTGTCCACTCAAAAGTTGAAAACATGTTTCTCATCATTAGTAAACAAGTAGTGAAGTTGTGTGTGGATGTCAGGTGATTTTTGGATTGGTCAGAAACTAGCCTTATCTTTATTTCTGTGGCAATTCAGGTGCAGGGGGCCACATGACTCAAGCATGTGACCTTAATTTTCTGGCAAACAACTTTTGGCCAATCAAAAGTCAGGACATAATTTCTGAAACAGATTGCTGTCAAATTAGGTGAATGTAGGCAGAGCAAGGGTTTGGTTAAAATTACATCATTTGAAAATACTTAGAAGAGTGTAGAGTGTAGAGTGAAAATAGACTTGCCACTCAGCTCCAGGTCTTGAAGCTGTCTCCGGGCTCTGGAGCCGGAGCACGGCCAACCCTAGTGTGCAGTACTTTCTTTCTCCAATAGAGGGCTTTGCGCTAAACTATTGATTTCAATTGGATGACTTATATTCAAGTTATTTAGAAAATACAACCCTAGAGAAACGTGGAAATGGTATGAGGTACAGTGCAGCCTTTTCAGCCAAACCCTGAATGTGAAAATGTTATTTTATATTTTCACAGGACAGTCTCATTTTAATTTCAGCAAAATGGTATGTTCCTGTTGATGCTTTAAACTGGGACTTGGTGTGACCGGGTCTTACGTCACGTGCGTGGATCACCGCTGTTAAGCAACACAGAGACAACTGGGGGTGGAGTTGAAATGCCGGCACAGGCGCGCAGGATTTTATTAATACAAACAGAAAAGAAAGTAAAAGGTGGTCATGTGACGTTACCAGCCATGGTAACGCACAGAGGACACATACAGCAAGCTGTACAAAAGGCAAAATAAAACACAGTACAAAAACTACAAATAAAAGGTGCCCCAGAGGGCGAGCGCTAGCCTTAAAATGAGGCGTCCCGCTCCTGGAACCGGCTACACTACGTAACCCTCGCTATACATCACATGGGATCACAATCCCCTAACTAACCTACTCATGAGCCAGTATTCATACAACGACTCGTGCTGCTTCATACGGCCTTGGCTGGGCATTGCCTTCACAAGCACCGCCTGCAATCTCAGGGTTGCGTAGCTGTCGTTCCTGCAGAGTGGACCCTCTCCTCCCGAGTATACGCAGCTCCCCTCTGGCATGGGATTGCAGTCGCCCCGAACCATCTCCCGCGGATGTTTTTGAACTGACGGACACTCGGTCAAGACCCGCCCACCTGCTGATTGAGGTCCAGCACAGCCAATCACTTGCTGCCCTTCCCCTCAACCAAGCCTAGCAGGCAGCAAGGCTCAATCGAGCGCCCGTCTGTAAAACAATAATTCAATTAAACAAATCAACTCCAAAACGACACACAAACCCATTTCCCCATACAAATTATACCAACACTAAATACACACATGCAGGGCAATCGCCCTGCTACACTTGGTAAAACCTAGAACAGTAAAACTCACAATTAAAGTTTGTAATTTTATTACAATAAAAAAATCTTGTTTCATATTTTCTTTTTAAATTATGAATCCTTTAAAACCATATTTTTACACATCAAAATGTGCTAGAAGACTATCTAAAAATAGGAAATGCCCATCAAAGTACCTCCCCTATATGTTCATTTTTTCCACTGACAATAGATGTTAGTGTTCCGAGGACTTTGCCCCAGTATAAAAAATCAAGTCTGAAGGAGGGTTGTTGTAGTACATAATTCAATAGCTGCAAGAAGCACATGTCAGCGAGAAATACAATTTTATTTACAAGTCAGGTAAACATAAAAGACTGGATGATCATCTCGCCTGTAATACTAAACAACAACTTCAGCAAAAAAATAGTCTTTATATTGACTAGCTCCAGCCCATAGTTGGGTTCTTGCAAAGGGGATTTAACACCCTGGAAGAAAAATACCAGATCAGGGAGTCCCCGTAGGATCATGGACTCTGCTGCTAGAGTAGCAGGCTGTCGAGGTTGCAGCAGAAACATGGAGAGAAGGAAGTTTGGCTAATGGATCAAATAAAAACTAGCAGAGGTCTGACAAGGAGCTCTGGTGCAGTGGCAGAAAAAAGTATGTTATTTCCCGGCACCTCTTGTACAGTCTGGGGGAATCCTCGTGAGGTGGTGCTAGGACTGGGCAAGTAACAAACACATTAAAATAAATAATAATTGGCCACACTACATTTTAAAGAAAAAACAAAATTAACACCAGTGGGCAGTTGGCTGGCACCTGGGGTTTCCTGTGGTCCTAGTGTTGGTTAGATAGTGGCAAATTGTCAGGAAGCCTGCTTGTGCAAACTTGCCCCTTTACAAAGTCCCTAATAGCTTCTTGCTAAACTGACTAGTAAACTGATTCACTAATACTATGCATTTCAATCCATATTTTCTTTCATTCATGTGTGCTTTTGTCTTATCGTTTGTGGGAGAGCAAACACAAAGTTTCTGTATATACAACTATTTTATTGGTTGAATTTTCATTTTCTTGGAAGTTTAATGACATTTTTGCATGCATTGCATATAAAGACATCAGGCAATTTTGTTGTTTTTAGATTTAAGCGCTGAATGTGGTACCGATCTTTGCAGAGCTCTCCACGAACAAAAAAAAAACATTTTACTTGCTTCTGATGGTCGTGTACACTTATCCCCCATGAAACATAAAGACCAGCTGCCAACAAACAGATCCTTTATAATATTAGAGGTAGCATAGGGTGCTCTTGGGGTGGTTGCCTCAAGAATTGAAGTTTTGGAATTGAAAGACGTTTCTCTTCATTTTCTTCCCAAGCTTTTGCAATTGGAAATGTTGCCCTATTTGTTTTGCCATCATAATTCAAGATTTTTTGCCTGGTCCATTCTCTTATTTCTGACATCTCCTCATGCGAGTACTTAGAACAAGTTGCAGAACAAATGAAATAGGCATACATACAAGCATGGATTCCACAGTCATAACCATTTCCTTGAAGTGGGAGGTCTGTTGGTGCATAAATTGCCCAATCATTCCAGCTTACTGGGTAACCATATTCCTTCTGGTGCATATCAGCAATAAATCTCTGTAGCAAGCCTAAAGAATTAGTATCTACAGCATGTAAGGAGTCTAAATATGGAATGTGTTTCCATTTGAAAACAACTTCGATCAGCACCCAATGATTCCCATGGATGTTGGATGGAATTAGCCAAATATCATAAGATGATAGTTTCTGCTTTGTTAGATATTTGCATATACTTTGAGTTATTCCCTGAGTTTTTAGTGCTGGAGACAAATTAGTGGTCAAGCATACCACTGAAACAGAAGGTTTTTCCAGAAGGTTTTCACATGCTGTTATAAACCCTTCCAAAACAAGTTGGCAGGTCACATTTTCTCAACTCAACACCTTTAATCTTCTTCACCACCTCATACAGTACTCCATGAAATACTAAATGATGCACACCTTGCCATGGTGCTGCATTGCATGCATTTTCCTCAGTAGATAGAAAATGGATATCACTAATATCACTCTCAAAAATCACTTCAGTGTTTTCTGTTGGTGTAGATATCCACTTTATCAGGTACATCAGAGATTGAGTACTTTTTTTCTTTGAACATTGGAGAAAGATTTATTTCCTGTACAGGGACAGTCTGTCAGATTGCTAATCTATAGACTTCCCAGAGAATGAGGTGCAGGTGTTACTTCAATGTCAACTTTTTTTTTGGTTTCTACCTTCCAGATGGTGTATTGCCCCTTTTTTCCTCTTTAGTTGTGACAGACTCAAGTGAGGTGTTTTCTTAGAACCTTCCAGTCCCAAAGACTGTTTAGCTACAAGTATATTGTAGCACTCTCTGGTGCTAAGACATGAGCAGGTTTGTTGGGGGTGTAAAGTTACTACATACTTAACATTTTTTAATCCTGTGACGATAAAGCTTTGTGCCACTGGATCCATCAATATTCTGTGCTGCATACGAGTACACTTTGCCATTGCTTCACAAGTTCTGCTTCCTGGAACATTGGTAACAACTGTTGTTTCCATAATACTTGGAACCTCACCACTCTTAACAAAATTCACAATCTGATCAGGATCAGGCACATCCTTTGGAAATGTAACCTCTTCCAAATTACAGCTGAATGCAGTACACATCTCAGTCAGATGGCAGTTCCCAAGATTGCATTTTCCCCTAAGAATTTCATGAAGGTAAAAGAGGTAGAAGAATGATAAGATCATGGCGTCTACACTAATTTCTTTCAAGCTGGTTAGGTGTTTCAGAACAACATTCAGTACGTTTACATGACAAAGTGTTTTCAGAAAACTCATTTTCTTAAAACGTCACTTTTCTGTGTTTACATGATTAACGATAGAAAGTCTAATTAGAATTCAACTGTATACATGGATTGAAGTTTTCGGAAAACGCAGGATATTTTCGCATGCAAAGTACTGTAGTACCCTAAGTACGATTTGAACAGATCGGACATTTGTTCTGCGATAGAATGGAGACCAATCCAATAACTCAAGTGCTTTATCGAAGTGTCAGGTCTTAAATTCAAAGATTACTATCCTATACCTCTTTTCAGATTCCCCACAATGTGCAATCAGCCTTTCAAACAACTCATCCTGTTCTATATTACCAGTTTCTTTTGCAGACATTATTTTAAATTATCACATAATTTTAAAGCTGGAAAACATCTGCTGCTTCAGTATGGGCTATTAAAAAAAATACATACGGACAAATATTACTTTATCCTTAACATTATTATTATTATTATTATTATTATTATTATTATTATTATTATTTCTTAGCAGACGCCCTTATCTAGGGCGACTTACAGTCGTAAACAAATATACATTTCAAGAATCATAGTACAAGTATTAATACAATTAAGAGCAAGATAAAATACAATGACTTCGGTTCTAGCAAGTACAAGTATATGACAAAATACGATTCAACGGAGCAAATGGATCCATGCAGACTGACTACATATTATTATTTTCTGTTTTCTAAAACCACGTGCAGGAATGAAGGTCACAGTTTGCATATGTGCAGTACGCTATCAGAATCAGTTTTCCGAAAAGTGTGTTTACATGATGTACATTTGGTTAGTTTTCGGAATTGAATCGGAAATTTCTAGGTGCTTTTTTCCGAAAACTGACCTAAGGAATATTCCGATACATTTTCCGAAAACTGTGTTTACATGAATTTTGATATCGGAATTAGTTTTTAGAAAACTTAGTTTTCCGAAAACTATCGGAATTCTTACGCTCATGTAAACGCACTGATTGAAGCTTTCACTGGTGTTTGTAGTTACCCCACTAGTTGGGCAGTACATATCTAATGTTCATGGTTAGTGCATATTACAAATGCGTTAATACCAGAATGTTAATTCTGGTATTAACATGCAAATTCTGATGTGTACATTCAGTTTTCCTCTGATGCATCATGAAACGTACAGGTAAAACAGGTGCCTCTTTGAATGCGAAACAGAAGAGCAGAGATATAAAAGTCTCCTAGTTTGAATGTAGTGTCATATGAAAGCATTAGGGGAACTTTAGATGATACATCAATAATTGACTAACTCTGCAATCGTTTGTGGCAAACCTACTGTTACAACCAAATCAGGCGCCAACACATAATCCCATATGAAGTCCCTTGTGTACACTGGTATCTCATAAATTGCGCTCATCATGACTAAATCTAGTTTGGTCTCATAGAGCTTTTGTTTAGTTGTGAACCTGTTCCAGGTCACGGGGTATTGTGACTGGCATGTGAACCACACTGGTACTTGGTTCCTTTATCAAGTCTTGATAGATGGCTACAGGTGGCTATATCTAAGAAAATAATAATAATAATAATAATAATAATAATAATAATAATAATAATAATAATAATAATAATAATAATAATAATATCTGCCATGTTCTGATATATTTTCTTTCAATGTTCTTCTTCTGATTTCCATGTATGACAATATATGGGGCAGACTGGTCATACAACTCATAAGCATGTTGACTAAACTCCTTGTTTTCACCTTTTACTACAAAGTACATCTTCATTAACTTTGGTGTTGAATGAGGGAAGTTACATGTTCTTTGGTTTAATCAAGTGATCTGGTCTGAACGCCAGTCATTCCTTTTCTTTTTGTGATCTGCGTATGAGTACACACAAAATTCATTATGTTTTGGGTTAATGGGAGGTAAATGCGTGACTTTGGTTGTATCCACATTGGTCACTATGTTGTACACTTCACTTTGAACATCTCCTCCTAGTGGTTATTTTAAGTAACACAACACAAATTCAAGAGAAAAATCTACATTAAAAGCCACTGTTCAAATTATACAGTACTTCAAAGATTAAGGAATAATAACACGTTTTAACCATTTGGACCCCATATGATGATTAACAACCTAGTGGCTCATTAGTATAATGACTAGTGCAATTATGGTCATCATCAGTGATAGCAGATTAAATACCCTGACAGTAATACACTGCACACAATTTAACTGTAGCATAAAAAATAAATACAAAAAATTAATAATAATAAAAAGCCTCAGAACACTAACATCTATTGTCAGTGGACAAAATGAACATATAGGGGAGGTACTTTGATTGGCATTTCCTATTTTTAGGAATTATTCCCCAGGACAAAACTACTGCAGTTTAATAGGGGACACATAGTTCTATCACAATGAAGTGTAATTGTTTTGTGGACCTGATTTTATATGGTGGGGCAAAAGCCTCTGAACACTTCTAGGTGTAATGCAATAGACCTGGTTTATATACCAACTTTGTGTCATTTAGATAGTCTTCTGGCACATCATGGGCAGCAGTGTGGAGTAGTGGTTAGGGTTCTGGACTCTTGAACGGAGGGTTGTGGGTTCAATCCCAGGTGGGGGACACTGTGGCTGTACCCTTGAGCAAGGTACTTTACCTAGATTGCTCCAGCAAAAAAAAAAAAAAAAATTCTATAAATGGGTAATTGTATGTAAAAAATAATGTGTAAAAAAATGATGTAATTGTATGTAAAAATAATGTGTAAAAAAATGATGTAATTGTATGTAAAAATAATGTGTAAAAAAAATGATGTAATTGTATGTAAAAATAATGTGATATCTTGTAACAATTGTAAAAGGACATCTGCTAAGAAATAAATAATAATGATGTGTAAAAACATATATTTTGTAAGGATTCATAATATAAAAAGAAAATATGAAGACAAGATTCTGTTAGTATAATAAAATACACAAACTGTTATTCTGAGTTCCGCAGTCCCCTTTAAACTACAATATACGGTTCCATAATAGCCTTCAGTTAAAACCTGGATTAAATACTAAAATAAATTATATAATTTAACTAAATACAAAATCCTTAACGAGTATACTTTTTTACTCAGTTTCACACACATACTGCAGCACATCTGTTTTTCATAAAATTATTTCATCTTTGGAAAATTATTTTGGCAAAGTTATTCGGTTCTCCATGTGACCCATTCTGCCTCTTTGGTTTCGGGGACAACGGCCCAGCTGTTGAGTCGACCTCACCGGCTGCCCCAGCCCAACCACCTCGATGTTTCGGGTCAAAAAAAAAATTATTGTATATGCCCTCTCTGTTACTGCATTACTGTTGCACAAGCACTCTTGCCCACCGCGGCTTACGAGCCTGTGTGTCTCCTTGGTATAGGCTGCGCGCTGCCAAGTGTTAGATCACACGCAGTCAGGGCTGCACCTGTATGCTCACCCTCGGTGCTTGCGCTCTCAGTGCTTGGCCTGCCCGTGCACGGGGTACTTAGGTGCTTTGGTGTGTCCGGTGCTCGGTGGTCCTGGTGCCCTCAGTACTTAAGTACCTCGGTGCACACAGCCTTAGTACACGGTGCTGTGGCACCTCGGTGCACGCAGTGACCTCAGTCCGCACAGTGCACTCGGTGCTTTGGCGCCTTGGTGCACGCAGTGCTCACTGTGCCCTTGGTGCTTAGGTACCTCGGTGCATACGGTGACACGGTGCTCCTGTGCACTCACTCTGTGCAGTGCTTCAGAGCTCCAGTGCACGCAGTGCACAGTGCTTCAGTACCCCGGTTCACGTGGTGACCTCAGTGTCCACAGTGCCCTTTGTGCTTAGGCACCTCCATGCACATGGTGACACGGCGCTCCTGTGCACGCACTCTGTGCAGTGCTTCAGAGCCACAGTGCACGCAGCGCACAGCGCTTGCAGTCACTGCGGTGCTTCGGTACCCCGGTCCACGCAGTGACCTCAGTGTACATAGTGCTTAGGCACCTCGGTGCATGTGGTACTCAGCGGCAATTGTGCGCAAGATGCCCTCGGTGATTCAGTACCTTGGTGCACTTGGTACCATAGTACACAAGATCTCCTGGTGCTCACTGTGCTTAGGTACCTAGGTGCACACAGTGATCCTGTGCTCTTGGTGCTCAGCTACCCTGGTAGCATATAGTGCCCTGCAGCACTACAGCACCCTTGCTGCAGTGGTAATATATACCACCTGCACCTCCCCAGCTCAATTACTGCATGCAACACCCTTGGTGCTTCAGCTTGGTGCTTTGCACAATGTCCTTTCATGCGTGCATGTCCTATGAGGCTAAGTTGTCTCCAGAAGACGGTCACCAATGGTGTACGAGCTGTTTGGGAGTGGAGTACGCCACTCTGGCATTGGGGGACGAGACCTTCTGTCATGTCTGCTCAGCCTTTCAGCCTTGTACCCTGCGTAAGAGGCTTGAAAGAGCATCTGGGTTGCCCCACATCTCGTCCAGTAGGGCCAAGCTGTCAGCAACCCTGGGAGCCCCGGTATCCCCTCTCCTCCAGCTGTCACAGAGCCTGTCCGTGCCCTGCGCTCAGCCGCAGAGGCCATGCCAGCACAGCCGCTCTCCCTCTCCAGAGCAAAGCGCAAGGCGAGTAAAGCACTCGTGCCAGGCGAGGGACATCATGGACTTAAAGGCCCAGATGGACCAGGTCTTGGAGCTTTTGGCCAGGCAGCAGGCCCCTAACCCTGTTCCGGTCGCGGCGCCCGCACAAGACACAGCCCCTCCTCTCCCAGTGCTGGAGATAGCTAAGGAAGACGAGGACGCTGTTTCATTGGCGCCCTCATGGGATGGTGACTTCCTCACTGAGGAAAGGGACACAATGGGCCTCAGCTCCGAGATATCCTCGGACGCTGGCTTGCCCCAACTCTCGAGCTCAACCTCTGCGCTCGTAAAGAGAGCTTCAGCCTTCCTGCGCATTCCCTGGAAGGCAGCTGCTGAACCACACCGGTCTGTATTTATGCGACTCCACGCCCTTAGCCTTTCCCTGTGTTCCCTAACTTCCTCGAGGAGGTGCGCACCTCCTGGGAACACCCAGCCTCAGCATCTAATGTGCTGAAACAGACTTCTCTGCTAGCCTCCTTAGAGAATGCAGAGAAGCTAGGCCTGGCGGGCTTCCCTGCTGTGGACTCCACTATCGTAGCCTTGGTTAAGGCTCTGACGGTAGGTGGCTTACCCAAGGACCCTGCTTGCCCTAATCTGAAATGCATGGTCACGGAGGTCCACTTAAAGAGGGATTATGCAGCAGGTGCACAAGCCACTCACCTTGCCAATACAGCCAGCCTGCTGAAGGCATACCTGGATGGTATAATCCAGTTATTGCTACTCCCATACTTTCAGTCCGGCAGTGGAGGAGATACTCCAACGCTCCCACCGAGAACATGAAGCATCAAGGCAGGTGGCTGCAATGCACCCTAGAGCATAGTAGGTTGAGCCACTGGAAACCAGCTAGGACACAGCAAGTGACCTGCACGGTCCCGGTCCCCACAGCTCGTGTGGGTGACCTGAGGCACCGCCTACAGTCTTCAGCGGCAACCGAGTCTTCCTGCAGGGATGTGAGAACACAGGACGAGCCCCCGCACAGCAGCGTTCCAAGTGCAATTTCAATCCCGCCGTAGACAACTGCAGCAGCGTGCCCTGCCTCAGTCTCAGCAGCCCACGACAGGGGCCCTGAAGGCTTGCGGCCTCAGACCCCCCGATCCCTCCACACCAGCTGCAGTACTGGCACACTTGCACCTTGGACATCTGGGTGCTTGCCACCATACAAACTGGTTATGCTCTCCAGTTCCACATGGGACCTCCTCCTTTTCGAGGGGCCACAAAAACATCTGTGACAGACCCTCTCCAGGCCTTGGTACTCCGTCAGGAAGTGGCCACCTTGCTGAGCAAGCAGGCCACCCGTCTCATAGACCCACAGGGAGGGGCTGTACTCGAGATACTTCCTAGTACCCAAGAAGGATGGCGGCTTTTGCCCCATCCTAGACCTGAGACACCTCAATGCATTCTTGAAGGAGAGGAGATTCCAAATGCTGACTCACCGTCACATCCTCCAGTCGATCTGGCCAGGTGACTGGTTTATCACAGTGGACTTACGGAATGCATATTCTCACGTTCCCATTTGTCCAGCGCCCATGAAATACCTCAGTTTCGCCTTCCAGGGAAGTATATATGAGTTTTCAGTGCTGCCATTTGGCCTCTCCCTAGCGCCCTGCACTTTTTCAAGATGCCATTCTGGCCCCTTTGTGCCTAGACAATTGGTTGATATGTTCCTAGTCGCGGGAGGGAGCAGTGGCCCATCCAGCAATAGTGACAGAGCATCTGGCGAGACGATGCAAAGAGCAAGTTAGTACCAGTGCAGTGCATAACATTCTTGGGACTCCGACTGGACTCCCTTGTAAGCTTACCTGTCAGAGGACAGAGTATAAAAGGATTTCCTCTCCCTGTTTCATCAGGGATCGAGAGTTCCCCTGGTGTGTTTCCAGAGACTACTGGGTCAGATGGCTGCAGCCACATCGGCCATGGAGCTCGGCCTACTCTGTATGTGCCCACTCCAAGTGTGGCTATACACCTTCCAGCTACATCCGAGATGCGACAGATAGTGTTGTGGAGTCTTAACGTCGTGCTGGAGGCTCTCACAAAGGCCCCATTTGAGGCCATACACTCCGTAGAGTTGAAGTATCTGTCAATGAAGACAGCCTTCCTCTTAGCCATCACCTCCGCAAGGCGCGTTAGTGAGCTGCAGGCGCTGTCTGTGCACAGCTCCTGCATGCATAATTGGGACAATAGGAACAGGGTGTCTCTGCGGACAAACCCTGCATTCCTCCCCAAGGTGATATCGGCATTCCACATGAAACAGTCAGTGGAATTGGAGCCGTTCCATCCACCTCCCTTTGTTACAGAGGAGGATAGGCATTTAAATTCCCTCTGCTCTTTGCGGGCATTGAGATGTTACGTTGAAAAGACAAGAGCTTTGCGTCATTCTGACCAGCTGTTTGTCTGTCATGGTATACGGACCCTAGGACAAGCTCTTTCCAAGCGGTGACTGTCGCACTGGAGTCTCGACTGCGTATGATAATGCCAGCTTAACCCCACTTGGGCGGGTAGCTGCACGCTCTATTATACCCTGTTTACACTAGCACACCCGTACCGTGAGGGCTCCACGCCCTCACGGTACGGGTGTGTTTACACTAGCAAATACCCGAGCCGAGCCGGAACCAAGCCGTGAAACTCCAGCCCTGCAACATATCTGAATCTGGCTCGGGGCCGAAGAAGGCTGTGGGCGGGGTTACTGCATTTCGTCATCACGCTCAAGCGTCATTACAAGAAAAAGTGGCAACCCCCAGGAGCTCAACCGGTAAATGTTTTCGTAACTCCTTACCTTTACGCCACGGGACACATACAACACACATCTGACTAAAATACTAAATAAAATAACTCCCTGTCTATAATACGCATATAGTGAATCAAAAATGTAACTTTCCATGAATTAACCATGCATAAAGCACCATGTAATCAACGCTATATTTTTACATGAAAAAAATAAAAAAAGGTAACATTCCCACTCAAGGATCATTTTAATCAGCAGTTTTTAAACTATAGCCTGGCTAAACAGCAGTGGGGAGTTCAGTTCAAAGTGACAGGCAAGCAAACTAACAAAATGCGAGAAGGAGAGCGGGTCGGGAGAGGGGGAGAGGGAGAGAGGGAATGGGCTCGCTCCAGGTTCGGCTGCCGGAGCGGGGCTGAAGCGTCTCGTCTCCCGGAGAAAGCTGCAGCTCCTCTCGCAGCAAAAAAAAGTTAATAGATTAGGAAAGATAACCACGTTACAGACCTAATATTTATTTAGTTATAAAATTAATGAGATGTCTGTGTTATAAAGCGCCAGCGCAGCTTTTCTTCAATTTAGATATTGTATCAATAGGGAGAGACAGAAACGGAAGTTACACTGATAAGTTGTTTACAGTTTGAACACCGGTACTGTATTTACTGTAGAAATATTGCACTTGTATAGGCGATTGGGGGACAGGAGCCTCACTGTCCGAGATTTGTACTAGCTAGCTGGACTATGCCGCATACCTTTACTAGGTTCTACCGTGTTAATGTGGTAGATCCCTCAGTGCCTTCATTGAGTACAAGGGTCCTTGAGGTTGCACACTCCCACTGCTGACCTTATCGGTTATGCGTGGTTGAGATATCCCTCATTAGCTGTCTGCTCACACTCCCTCGCGATGGCTTTGGTATACTTTCCCAAAAGTATCGTTTGGTGGTCGTCTTCAACTTGAAAGGGAACAAATGTAACGAATGTAGCCCGGGTTCCCTGAAAGAGAAGCAGCTTCAAGACAAAGAGATCGAGCATTCTGCCCAGTGACTATTTGATCCCTCTGGAGGCGGGACCTACGACATCACTCCGCAGAAGGGACTATGGGCAGCTTTGACATAAAACGCTTAGAAATACCTAAGGCAGGCAATATCCCAAAAGTATCGTTTGATGGTCGTCTTCGCTTTCAGGGAACCAGGGTTACATAAGTAACCTAACGTTTTACCATGCTTTTACCATGACTGTATAATAATGTATCCTGGTTTGCCACGTGTATTTAATATGTTTTACCATACCTCGGTATTCTTTACAATGCATATTATATGCTGTATTAAACTGCTATGCTTTTACTATGGTAAACCTTAAAATCCTTCCTATCCGTATTACATTCATAACCCTTGTCACGTTGTCACGGTAGTTTATAAAATTATACTACAGCTCTAGAATCCTTAAAATATACAGTTCCGGTGAATCTGAAGTAGCTGTCCTCGTAAAGATGTATTTAAAGACGTTAAATATCACTTTATACTTTAGAGATACTGAGCTGAATCAGAATTGGGGGTTCTCAAATACTGCTTCGCAGAGGTTGTAAAGATATATTGGAAATGACGAAGTCGTGGCTGAGGAGTAGGCTAGGGTTTTATGTGAATCAACCAAACTTTGATTCATACCTTTGGTTTTATGTCTTCTGTTTTGTATTAGAAAACATCTGCACAAAAATAGAATAAAAAATACGTTTTATTTTCCATCAACTGACAAAGACCTCTGCTTACAGCTTTTGAAACGTAACGTAGTTGACTTTAACAGGACGTAAATGTATACAGGCTAGATGTTACTTAAAACACTTAATTCCACTTTTCCGTTTGTCCAGTGCTATGAATTGCCACAGGAGGGCGTAAATTCACTGCGAAAACAAGGTACCTGTTTATGATGAGTAGCCTACTGACCAAAGTGTGGATACCGTTTGCTCTTTTAATGTGCAGACCAGACTGAAAAATGTATTAAAATAATATTTCCTATGTACACATATTACAAAAATAATATTTGATTATTAGTCTTCTGGTTTACCTTCTATATGGGTTTAGCTTGCAACTCATTTTGCAGACCAGATTGGACTACAGCGGCTGCGCCCTAGCTTATTTAGCCGGGGTAACCTGATTTCTATTAACCCAAAACCCGATCGATTACACATCTAGAAGAGACGTTTCCAGACTGTAATATTTATCTGATTGGTTGTAAGGATAGGCTGGTATTTATAGTGAAGAAACCGGCATAAGGGACAAAAATAACAAAAAAAAAAAAAAAACATAATTTAAAAAGAGACCACGTCTTTCTGAGAAGTCCAAAGTGTTCATTTTAACACTGGTAAGTGGGAATGGCAAATGCATTATATGTGAAGTTTATAATAATTATAAATAATTGATGTGTTACGCTTTGCAATTACAATATTGGCTTGTTTGAAACCCAAGTGTTTCGCATGTGACTGTAATGGTGCTTTACACAAACAGCGTATACGATTGTCCCTGAGCCATCCATCTACATGCGCATTATGCTGCGACTACTATAAATGAACTGTCAAGGGACATAATTACACAGCAGTCGTGCACATATGTGTGGCTGAAGGGCAAATCTTTTTTTCCTGTTACCCTGCAAACCGATTTCACTCGTTTCTTTGAAAGGATTTCAATCAGAGCTCAGCAACTTTGTAGTATTGTGTGGGACATTCTGGGAGAAACCGTCTGTGGCTTTCTCTGAGCCCAATTTACCTCATAGCGGGGGTGAGAGAGATTCCTTTCTGAAAAGCGAAGTGGAGTCATCCATCCTTTTACTGCTCATCAGTTTAATCAATTATATATTAAAACTTTTTAAAAATCCATCTAAATACCTTGTCTCCATTTATCCCAGAATTAAAGGTATGCATTTGCTAATTAAGTATTTATTAGTAAGAGAGAGAGAGAGAGAGAGAGAGAGAGAGAGAGAGAGAGAGAGCGAGAGAGAGAGAGAGAGAGAGAGAGAGAGAGAGAGAGAGATTTAAATCCTCCTTTTACCATACTGAGCTAGGCGGTGACCAGTGAAGAGTCAAGCATCTTGTCCCCTGGGGACGGGGATTTTCAACGGAGGTGGAGATTTCGGTCTATTTGCACATTAATAGCCTCGATCTGGATAACTCCAGTCTTTTATGACTGTGCATGCAAGGAGATTTGCCATATCTAGCGTGTAAAAAAATGAAGGGAAAAAATCATCCAATGTCATTCTTACGTCAATGAATGAATGTGGGCGTGAAACAGAACGTCCCCGCCTTCACCAAATGGGGTGCACCATTCCACTCCGTCTCTCCGTGCCTGTAAAATCTTTATGCTGGAAGTTGTTGGCAATGTCTGACGTGCAGCATTTTCTTAAAAATGTCCTGCAAACTATTTAAGATCTACATACTCAAATGGTTTTACTAAGAATAGAATGGGACTTACATTGAACGGCAGATATATTTCACTGATTCTCGCAGTACAACTAGGTGAGTATGCTGTATGCATGGACCATAATATAGTTTTCATTATTAACTATTGCAGATGTTCAAAACTGAGTGTGCAAGAAATGTAAAACCATGGTGCGAAAAAAAATAATATGTAGATGTAAATTGTAATAGTGTGTTCCTGAACTAAAAAAAAAAAAAAAAGAACGACGAACAGACATCATTTTAAGTAGGCTAATTATCTGTATTTGAAGCAACTAGTTATTGACTCGAATTCAATGGGATGTTATTGTAACCCTTAGTTCTAAAAGGCCAATAGAATCTTCTCAAGATGAATGGTTGGCAGGGTACATGGAATCGTCAACATGTCAGTTTCAGCAAGATAACTGGAAAAATTCTCAAAGACAAACGATATGACTTGTATTTGTGATGCGACACGTCTGAGACAAATTTCACATACTGACAAAACTCCTACTTAGTATAAGGTTCATACAAACATAAAGTGGTTTGTTTTAAACTTCGATACATTTTTGCAGCATGGATAGGTGTTACAGCTGTGACCGGTATTTGCAAGGTAATTGTTTTAATAAATCATAGGTTAGACTGTTTATTTCTAAATGTCTAATAGTGCACCGTTAATGCAGCCAGCTATTGAATTGTTGCATAATATTACAATGGAAAATAGGCAGCTCACTGCATTCGCGTCATCAGTGCAAGTACAAAAGGAAAAGAGTGATATAAATAATTCACACAAATCCATCGAAGTAATGATGAAAAACTCCGTATGGCAAACCATTAGCGTACAGACTCAGAGTGGTTGAAATGTAGCCAGTAACACGAACCATGTATTTAATATGAAAATGTATTTTACTAATATATGCCGCTGCAAAATGTAGCATATATACCCAGAAACGCATTATGTTGGACGTCCATGTAGCGTCATATTCATATAACTAAAGTTAAAACGCCTGGAACCCGGCAATACGATTTTCATGGATGGCGGTATAAGATTCGGGTTTTCAATTGTGACGCATAACTGCAACGAAGGGGTTGCTTTCAGGTACAAATCCCTTTGGAATAAGCAGCTAGAAAAATACCAAACAAATATAGACTGAAATCAAAACCTCAAGCAGCATTCGTTCGGTTTCTTATAGATTTCCTTTTGTTATTTCAATTTTAGAGCATGCTATAGAACAGTATAGCATATCTAAAGGCAGTGTTTTATAGATAATTTTGGCAGAAAACGTGAATAAACACGAGATATATTTAGCCGTAGCCTATAGTTCAAATAGGAATACATGTGAAAGATTTTAAAATACAACAAAACCAATATCATTTTTTATCACATTTTTTTGTGTCAGTGGCAATGATAAGTGTGAAAGCCAACGACTAATTTCTAGAATGAACGAGAAATTAACCTTGATGATTCTACGTATACAAGTGTGTAGCATAATAAATAAATTTATATTGCAGGTAAGTATTTAGCTAGTTTGCAGGTGAACACAATTATTTATTTCTATATATTTTCTCCTATTTTTTATATAATTCATTTTAAAACCTAAGAATATAAAGCTGCAGTTTCTTCTCAACAAACCCAGAGGCTACTGTATTCTTGCAGAATTTACATATATTTATATAGGTCCGCCTTCGTTGTTTTACTTATGTAACAATGGTTGTGTAATATTACAATTTAATGTGCATATCCCAGTGATGTGCAGATGGACTAATCCTTTCAACATGCGTGATCTTTTGTGTTGATTAATATGTTGTATGTAGTAGAGTATTATTTTAATAACTTAAGCTCTCAAAGGAATGTATGGTCACTTGCAATGCATTTATTGCTTGAGCCATATAAACTAATCGTGGTTTTTGTCAGCCAAATATAATGCAAGTTATTTATCCATTTTGAAGTCCATCAATTGCAACCTTTCACATGTTTGAGTACTAGTTTTGTATATTAACATGGTTTAATATACATATTTTCACCTTTATCTGAGAGAGCGCTGTATCCTTAAATACGTGTGTCTGAAAATTAGACAGATTTTGCTCTTCAAAATATTTTTGGATTCTCAAGTGTCTACAATTTGTGTTGATCAGAGCAGCAATAATGCTTATCTTTAGACTAGAAACACGAAATCCTTGATATTGTGTTCATTTTTAAACACTATCTGGATCGGTGTCATCTTTAAAATCTGAACAAATGACTTTATTGTAGCATTGTACCCCATTGTGTTGTTGAATAGTAATCATAACAATCACAATACATGAATCGACTGGGGATGGCAGTAAGATCCATACATTTAAGCTAAACGGTATGCATTACATTGAATAACATTGAGTACACTCGTTTGTTTAATTTGTCGTAGTGTGTCTAAAATGTAAGAAAATATTTTCGTATAGTAAATCGAAAACTCTAATTCTACACTGATATGAAGCGCACAAATTACCTGAACGAGTGTAGAGTTCACAGAAGCATCTCAAAATATTGGAGCACCCGCGGTGAACACTGGTTATCTGGCAGGATCAAGCAGGATGAATCATAAGAAGTAAATGGGTGCACAGATGGTTACTTTTTTTTTTTTTTTTTTGATCTGAGTTCAGAATCTCAAAAACTAGGCGGAAATAGCATAATTGTTGAAAAATAATGCTTCAATGCTTCAAGGAAGCAAACTCATAATGTCATCTCTGGAGACAAAATGTTTATTTCCCTCCTATAGCATTTGCGTATATATGCAATCTGGGAAACTAAGTTATATTTTGATCATCATGTCTATTAACAAATGGACAGATAGATAGGTAGATAGATAGATAGATAGATAGATAGATAGATAGATAGATAGATAGATAGATAGATTAAAAACAGGCTGCAGTAAAATAGGTTATGGGAAATAAAAATTGCAATGTAAGCTAAAAGACAAAACTATAGACGCAAATACATAAAACACATACAATGAATATAAACGATAAAATGGGAACTGATTAAAAAAGACTCGAAAAAAACGAGGATAATGTCACACTGGTATAGAAAACATAATCTATAGTGTAGGAGTTACAATTATATAACCGGTATGCTAGTTTATTTTTTTATTTATTTATTTTTTCTTGATTTGTGAACGGAATCCGGTTATTATTGATCACTCATACCAAACACGAGTCTAATTCACTTCCACTTACATCAGGATTGATGGGGATAAATAACATGTAGCCTACACGGTTCCGCTAGTAAACCCCAGCCACGTTTACAATCAGATCAATTGACTGCGTCTCTACTCAACGAACCGAGAGCGAAAGGAAGGAAAACACTTGGGCGATCAGCGTTTCGACATGAAAAATGACCTCAGGTAGGTTTAACGAAACCGCTGGGGCTGGCACTTTACCTACAGGTATCCATGTATTGTCTCGGATAACATTCAGTGCTTTTTATAACTGCTGTTCCTAACTTGATGAATAATGTGATATTTTATAAAGTATACCAATGCTATCGCACCAAAACAGATGTTTAAGAATGAAACATATATTTGGAGAAAATAAACGCACAAATATACGATCTCATATTACATGCCGGGACCATTAATTTGAATATATAAAACTGTATGTTAATGTATATGAAATGTGTTCTTTTTCTGTCTTTTTTAATATCTTATGTCCAGAAAACAGAAAAATCCCAAATGTAGGCCTAAACAAATACACATATTATGTTGCGTTTAATCTCGGATTTAGAAATTAAGGAATAATTTTTAATTAAACTGAAGAGTTGTGTTCTCGGTCAATACATTTTTCATAATTAATTGTAAATCGTATCTGATTCGCAATGCTTTGGAAACGAGAAATCGCTTTTCCAGGATTTACTTTTGAATCAGGCAAAGAAGATGGGACTGCAAAAGGCGTGTGCACTGTTTATTATTATTATTATTATTATTATTATTATTATTATTATTATTATTATTATTATTATTATTATTATTATACTGAATAATCAACATTAACATTTACTACAACATTTAGGCTACATTTTAATTTCTAAGACCTTAATATTGAAATACAGTTAGTTTGCTAAATCAGATTGTATGAAACAATATTATAGGCTACAACAATAGGTGGTGGATATAGTTATAGGTTAAATATTTATTTTATTATTGCAATAACACGCTGTGGAAAAATAGTTCCACGTGCATGCTTTGTTTATGGTGCTGAAACAGAGGATTGAATAAATCAGTGAAATGACTGGGTCGTTAAAATCGATGTCACTAAAATAACTTCTTTATTATAGGCTGTACTGTAATCTATTTTACATACCAATATGTGAGGCTGATGTACAAATATTCCAACGCAGTTAAAACTGTTTACCTTCATTTCTGTGCAACAATAATTTAACTAACCATTACAATTGTAGTTTGTCGAGAAAGTTCTATATGTAGGCTATTCATTGTTTTTTGTTTTAATATTTCCACAGCCTACCTGCTACAGACAGTGAAAGCAGCTGGGAAATGTGATACGGTGTTTAAAGGGTTCTCAGACTGTTTGCTCAGACTGGGAGAGAATATGGCAAACTACCCACAGGAGCTGGACGATAAAGAGAAACTCCAGACGATATGCACGTAAGCCAAGATTAAAGCCTTGGAAATGCTCACTGTGTACACTGTAAAATGTTAGATGCGTGTAGTGCTGCAAACCCAGGCCATAAAATACAGGGGCAGATGGTATTACACCCGCAACTGCATTAATTCTCGGCATCGCGCCATGTGTTAATGCACCACAGAAAAATGTACATTCTGTTCGTTAATTGTAATGAAATATGCCTGTTTTACATGCAGAGGTTAAAGGGTCAAAATCAATAAAGTCGACCTCTTCATGGTTATTCTGATCTGGTGTATAGTGCTCTCCTAATTTGTAATCTGACATGTGAGAATAAGTGACAGACAACATATATTTTCAGGGTCGGCGGGGTGAGATTAAACTCAACACAACCTCCCTAAAATATAGGTTGCAATAAAAATACAGTATTATTGTTACACAATATACAGTATAAGAATACGTATTTAGAAACCATGCTTGATTTCTGCAATAAATACATAAATGTGACGTGCTACATAATTAATCATTGTGTTTATTCCGTGCATCTGTGAATTGACCATAGAAATATACATGGATCATTGTGTACAGTGGCGAAGAAATATATTTAAAATTCAACTTAAATATGTGAGTAATATTGTTATGGTGGTATTATTGTTTAGGTAAATTAACTCTAAAAACGTGTAATATCATCTTACCCATCAAGCTGAGTAAATAAACAAATACATAAACAAATAAATAAATACAAAATAAAAAGGCAGCTGGGCTTAGTATTCCATTATTGCGATACTGAGTGCAACATCAACACAATCATGCACATGGAAAAGCGAGTACCAGACCAATCGCAAGTAATTTATGTCCATATTGGAACACCCTGACCCCGCCTCCACCCCACACCGTGGAAAACACCCGTGTGATATATTATGCAACGTACTGCAAGTCACGCACTTAGAGAATGCCAGTGTGTGTTCAGAAATGAATATGCACAGATTAGAAGTGTTTTCGTTGTTCAGGGAGACGTTTTTAATAACAGTCTTCAAGTGTGCATGTTTCGTTCCTACACTTTTATGAGTATGTATGATTTTTTTTTTCAATTCAACCTAACAAGTCGTTCACAAGTTTAAGATTCACACGCTCCTATAACATGCTCTTCTCATTAGACATCCCCCACTGTAAAAAAAACTAATATTGAACAAAACATACATCTAATGCAACAGATTTTGAACACATCGTAGCATTTAATTACACTGTGATTATATATATATATATATATATATATATATATATATATATATATATATATATATATATATAAACACCAAGATTTGATCGAATTAAGCATTAAATGTTTAAATGCAATCGTGTTGGAAAGTGCAAACAATTGAAAAATAAATAAATAAATAAAATCAACCTATAAATGGGCATTTCTGCAAGCATCTACACAGTGTATGCCTTATTAATATGTAACAATTATTGACTTGGCTCTTTTAGACAATAACTTTTTTTGTATTTTAAAGATAGCAGTTTTATCTTTTTTATTTAAGATCATCGATACATGTAACCGACTAATGTCTGAGTTACAGTGCTGCCTGCTATCACGGATTAAAAGATATGCTGTTTTCTTTATGTATAACGAGTTAACACAAAGGGTCAGGCGCAGGGCAGGGCAGACCCCCCCCCCCCCCCCCTTCCCCTTCCCCTTCCCCTTCCCCTTCCCCTTCCCCTTCCCCTTCCCCTTCATCTAGACACGCTTGTGGTGTAGAGCAGAGCAGATCAAGAATGATTTAGTTTTCCTTGGGGAGATGCAATTACAGCAGAAATACTGCAGTAGAGGCACACAGACGCCCTGGCATCTCAATGTCTCATTATTTATTACAAATGTATTAAACAGTGGCGTCTGCAGCCAGTTTAAAGTACCGTCAATTAAAGCTTGCAAGGTTGGCCAGAACCAGGCGCCTTCCTTAAGCAGGGTCGACTTTGTGTCATTGAAATCCTGCAAATCATTATGTAACTCAAACCCTTTGCTTGATGTAGCTGCTACTGATATGCCACATTAGTGTGTGTGTGTGTATATATATAGATAGATAGATAGATAGATAGATAGATAGATACTGTGTGTGTATATATATATATATATATATATATATATATATATATATATATAAACATTATTTTAATACAATTGGCCTATACTATACATTTTAAACTGATCAATTTTTTTTTTATCACATTCGTTTTTTTACATTTTTATAGGTGAAAGGTGGGCCCTATCTAGGTTAAAATGACATCTAAAATTTGACAAGGACACTATATATTTGCTAAACAAGCTTAGGTCATACATCAATCATTTACAGGCCTGTTGTACTCTATTGTAATAACATATTTTGTATGCTCTTACTATATATTTGGTAAATGCACCTGTTCAAAAGCCTTTAAAGTAGTCTAACCCGTTCTTATATGAACAGTATTATCAGCTTCGTTTGTTCTATAAGAAATGTTTCTTGGGCATTTACGAACCCAAAGGTTCCTTCACTCTTATGGAACCCTTATTTTGTTAGAACCATAAATAACCACTCCCTTGCAATATCGACGAAGTACTGAAGAAAACAGTCTTTTAATGGGTTCTAAATATAAATATGTGATCCAGTAGATCCATACTTTTGGCTTAAAAATGTAAAGGTATAATTTGGTTCAGTTAAAACAAAGGATGGAGAAAGTGAACGTTTAACCAGCGAATCTGTGTTTTAATGAAGGGCTAAATTATGTGTGTTTGATTACACGATGCTGCAAGAATGAATATGCAATAGAAATTGAATTAATTAATAATTAATCTTCTGTAACACTGTGCATGAGCCAACTATCTTACTGCTATACAAGTACATTATTATTATTATTATTATTATTATTATTATTATTATTATTATTATTATTATTATTATTTCAATTTGCAGATATTGGGATGAGTTTCACGTCTGCGCTACCACCGCGCTTGCAGATTGCCAAGAAGGAGCGACTGATCTTTGGGAAAAACTGAAAAAGGACTCCAGAAACCTCGAATTTCGGGGTAGTTTGTTTGAACTGTGTGGAGGGGGCACCGGAGCAGCAGAATCTACTCATCGTCACTGCTTCACCATTATTCTTATAGCAATCTCTGCTCTAGTGACATGGCTCGCGTTCTAAAAAAATAAATAAATAAATAAATAAATAAATAAATAAAAATACATATTAATAGATAACGACAGAAAACATCCAGCAATCAAAATCACCGAATCTACACCATAATGGATTTATATGTTAAACTTCCATAGTTGTGGGGGACGTGATCGTGACATTGAAAACCTCGATTGTTTTGAAGTGTTGGAAACGTTTGATCTTCTCCTTCTTGTGATTTGTTTTCTTTGCCAAATTTGTTACCAAACAAAGTCCTGAACAGCAGCCAAAAAAGGGGTCAGCTTTACCCCGTCGCTTCTACAATAAATCAGCGTGCACCACCTTTAAATAAACTCAGGAAAGGCCTTGGTCATTAAAACAAGCTGGGACATTCACAAGAAAAAGAGGTATTAAAAAGAAAACGAGAAAAAAAAACGACGAAGGGAAAATTGAGAGAATAAAGTCCACGTGCGGATTACGAATTGCTGCTGCTGATCGGTTTCAACCGCCACTGTGTTTCCCATCATTATGATAGAATGTACAGTAGCATGTGAACATGTACTGACATACAGGAATAAGTCATCAGTCAGAAGGAGTGAACACATGTTAGCTTTATTTGATGTTTGCCAAGGTATATGACCACGTTTCACTGCCTTTAGTTTTAACTGTATATTTTGTTTGTCCGTTTGTTTGTTTCTGGGGATGTTGCATATAATACCTGAAGAGTATTCAAAAGTATAGACTACAAAGGGGCTCTATATCTAATATATTAAAATGATTTTAAAACAAATAAAATATCATATACTCATTGCTATAAAGTATACAAAGTTTAATATATATATATTAAATAAATCAGTTACTGTTTGAAAATAAAGTGTCTGTTGTTCTTTTGGGAGACAAGGGAAGTTTTTGGTCTAGCTCACCCCCTATATAAAAAAGTATGTTTTCCTATGATTCTATAGATAGATAGATAGATAGATAGATAGATAGATAGATAGATAGATAGATAGATAGATAGATAGATAGATAGATAGATATACGAAATGCAATACATTTTATCAAATGGTCAGATTTAAAATAAAAATAATGATATTAATGTGTAACTAAATGAATAAATGAATTGAAATGTATTATCTAACGGCACAATACTTATAAAGCGCAGGACTGGTTACGAAGAAGGATTAGTTTATTTGACAGAAATCGCCTTCCACTTGAGGTTGCGCAGGATAAACACGAAGCTCCCTTTGCTGAGATCAGATGAATAGTTTCATAATTAATAAGACAGCTCAGCTCAAATGGCACAGAGACGCTTCCTATTGATTTGGCAAGACTGGCTGCGACAGCCTTTTTCTATTTTTAGCGCTGTGATGTGCTTATGTCAGAATGTAGAATGAAAGGGAAACAGACACCTTCATCTTGATCTGAAGGAGGGTGAGTTGAGAACAATAAAACTATGAAACCTGGACCCCAAAATGATTTTATGAACGAAACAAATAGAATGCATTCAACGTAGGCTAATATATATATATATATATATATATATATATATATATATATATATATATATATATATATATATATATATATGTATATATATATATATATATATATATGTATATATATATGTATATATATATATATATATATGTATATATACATATATATGTATATATATGTATATATATATATATATATATATATATATATATATATATATATATATATATATAGCTGCCGCTTAGTATGCATTTGCCTGTTGTTTTCCCTGCAACAAATGCGCTTAGAATCTAGTCGGCGCATACGAACCTTAATGATGTACAGCATAAGATAAAGGTTTTGTCCACTTTAATAGTTTTAAACCATTTGCAAACCATTGCCACATTTTCGATGAGTCTAACGAACTGGAGATCAAATCTAGTATCCCGTGACTCCAAAAATTTGATGACGAAAGTGAAATTGTTGAATGGAAAACAACATATATCCAATGTGTGTGTATGTATGTATGTATGTATGTATGTGTGTATGTATGTGTGTGTGTGTGTGTGTATATATATATATATATATATATATAATCATTGGTTACCAGCTAAGGGTTAATATTGGAATCTTACCCAACATAAGACGTGATATTTGAGCTCTGCAGAATCTGTGTATAATTCTCTAGGGAAATTTAGCCGGCCTGTCTGATTCTAACAGGAACACCATGCAGATGTGACTCTAATTGACACATATATGTTTCTTCATTAGATGCGATAATTATTCCACTGAAAATCATGTTAGTTTTGAAAATTATTTGTTGAAATAGCCCTGCTTTGAACTATTTTATTTTATTATTTGTGTTGTCTGGGGCGTTTGGGGGGGGGGGGGGGGGGGGGGGATGAAGCCACCTTCAATCGGATTTACCTTTTTAAAAGCTATAATAATAATTATAATAATAATAATAATAATAATAATAATAATAATAATAATAACAACAATAATAAAGGATACAACAACTACTACTACAATGTTTATTACAATCTAAACTAGTATTTACCTTATTAAACAACTGTTTCCGGATTTCTAACGGTTTCTGTTCTCTCTGCTCTAAAACAACAACTGTAGTCAATTGTACATTGATGGAACAAAAATAACACAAAAGATGGGTCCTCTAAATTAACATGTAGGCTATTGTAGCACCTAAATACGTTTCTTATGATCCTAAACTGCCAGCTCTGGTGTTTGCCAAAGTGTGTCACTTTTAATTAGATTAATTGTTCATTAAAAACGATAGCTCAAGAAAGAATAGCGTATCCAAGACATTTTTAATAACATGTGAAGAGAAAAACATCTCCATTTGATATGGTATTGATATATTTATGCACAAGGCAATGCTAACTTCAACTGTTCTTCCTATTCTGTTGAGGATTTGAGAGTTTACATCACATTATGCATCATGATTTACATTTATCTATCAACATGACCAAAACCCCCATTCTGATAATGTAACTGATCAAGTTGAACTGCCATCTGAAAAAAATAATAATAATAATCCGAGAACAACACATGAAACACTTTGGTTTAGCTCTGATTCTGCTATACCTTACCTCGTCAATACAGACGGAGACCCATACTACCAATCATTGTATCCTGAGTTTAATCAAACCTAGATGTGCGTAAAAACTGCCTAAGTCTATTTGCATATACTGTACAAGCAACTGATTATTGTGTGCTTCTTCAACGGTAAGTTCTTGATGAGTTAGTAAATTCTTGTGTAAGACACGGTATGGGATTTGTACTTATGATCTTTTGTAGTATGCTTTCGCTTTCTGGCCATTCTATTGCATTATATTATATTAAAAATTATTATTATTATTATTATTATTATTATTATTATTATTATTATTATTATTATTATTTACACATAGGCCTAGATTTTTATACATATTTGATTTTCATAAGAAGAGGTTAATGCAGGTACATTTTCTGGGTAGTTATAACATTCATAGCAATGTAGGCTAAGTGAAAAAATCCGATTTGTTAGAATATTTCAACATTTCAACATTACGTAATTTATGTTGTGATTTGAAGTCCCTAACCTACAACATTAGTGAATAATTATTATTGTAAATATTTCTTTAAAAAAAAAATATATATATATATATATATATATATATATATATATATATATATATATATATATATATATAAAAATCTGGATGATATAAATTTCCATTTATTTAAGTAATAATTTTTGCCAAGGCTGATATTGACTACTTATTAATATTAGTATTATTAGACATAAATATGTAGGCCTATTCTAAAACAACGCGTGCAGTGGCAAAATTCCAATAGAAATATGTTTTTTTTAAATCTCCAATGCACACCAGTATAATGGCATTTTAGTTTAATCCGGTATTGAAGAAAACTACGCTGTATTTTGTAAATTCTTTTTTTAATTATTATTATTATTTTATTAACATGCTATGTAATGTGAATGGAACACCTGTGAACAAAATACATGGAATTTGAACTGTTAGCCTACATTAAATAATATCTTTTTTTTTTTTTTAACCTATACACTGTGTTGCCATGCCTAGCTTGATTAGTTTTTCTCACTAGGCTATAGTCTTCATTAGACAGGCAGGTTTTGGTTAATGTCATTGTAACCTATTTCTGCATGACCTATGCAATATTTGCAGCATATTAAAACTTAAATCATTATTTTTTGGGAAACGCTTTCTTCTTGTTTTCTTTTGCTTAACACGTCAACTCCGTACCACAATTGTAGTGTTAATTGGTACTTCCACAGAGGGAGGGGAGAGCAGACACCACATCTACTTCACAGCAGCAGACTAATTTTCACAGAAACGAAACTAAATCAAAGAAAAAAAGTTGGCACTTTGTTGCTTTTTAACATAGATTGTAGAAAGAATCGACATATAGTTATTTGTTTAAGAAATATTTAAATTAACTATTAATTATACGTACTTAACTGCTACCACCTTGTGTGACCTAACTTTGCATTTCTACAAATTACGTGGTTAAATGTATTTTTAAAACTAAAGTACCACAGTAGCAAACTGGGCACATGCACTTTGGGGCGTCTATGATTATATAGCATTACTATAATGTATGTTATGGTTCGCAAAAATGCACAAGCCAAAAATGTATTGTAGCAAATAACTGCACAAACATCGTAAATAGATTGGGCTATAAGTTAGTGAAAATGGTTTGAAATAAATGTTATTATGTACCTCCTTATTACTGTCCTCTCCGTTTTTTCTTGATCTGAGTCTTCTCAATACAGTCAAAATAAACACTGGAGATTAAAGGACCAAACTGCTCATAGCCTTTGGTTAGCAGTCCTTTACAATTTAGAAAAGGGCCTGGGGTTTTGGTGGGTACACTTCCTTAAATAACTATTCGGAATGCTCTCCCAGAGTACATGTGTAAATAAGGCTTCAGCTGGGAGCATGGCTTTGTGATTTGAAGTTTTAGCTTCTTAAATAATGTTTTATAACAACCCCACTTTTTTATTTATGCTTTATCATTTTTATATAAAATGAACAAAGGAATTGACAGGTTCTCTCAAGTCTCGTGGGAACTAGGAGTGCTAGGGGTGCTGTGCATCTGCTGGTGCAATGATAAAATCTGCTAGTTTTGTAAATCGTATGAGCTGTGTGTGCAGTGCACTGCACCTTTATTGCTTTTAAATGCAAATGATAATAGACCAATCAGCGTTGACTGTCACAGCAGGGGCTTGATATTTTATAAATCGCACAGTTGCAATCTCACGAGAGTCAGTTAGTACTTGGAACACATTACATGTTTCTATGTACTTTCGATTTGTTTGCTCAAAAAATTTTATGGTAAGCCTGTTGTAAACATTACAGCAAGGACTGTGGTTACATATTTTTTTTACTGGAATAGATAAACAGGTGCTGGTTTCGTTTTATTAACATGTTTTAATATAATAGCAAACTTGCACTGCTTCCTTCAAATACAGGGGTTACAGCTTTGTTCAATGGCTTTCAGCACCCCCATTATATTATTGTTTATTTCTTAGCAGACGCCCTTATCCAGGTCAACTTACAATTTTTACACAGAATTACCCATTTATACAGTTGGGTTTCAAGGGTACCAGTTGGGTTTCAAGGGTACAGCAGCAGTGTCCCCCACCTGGGATTGAACCCACGACCCTCCAGTCAAGAGTCCAGAGCCCTAACCACTACTCCACACTGCTGCCCACATAAAAACTGTTCCAGTGCCACTAGGTTCTATTGAAAGATATCTGATGGGGTTGAGGTTAGGGATCTCTCCCAACATTGTTAAATTCTATCTCACACAGCTCCCGAGTGGCACACCCAGTAAAAGCACTTGCGTAGAGTGCAGGATGCGCCCTATAGTCTGGATGTCGCAAGTTCGAGTCCAGGCTATTCCTTTACCGACCAAGGATGGGAGCTCCCAGGGGGCGGCGCTCAATTGGCTGAGCGCCACCCGGGGGGACGGAGGGTTAGGTCGGCCAGGGTGTCCTCGGCTTACCGCGCACCAGCGACTCCTGTAGTCTGGCCTGGCGGCTGCGGGCTTGCCTGTAAGCTGCGTTGTCCTCCGACGCTGTAGCTCTTGGGTGGCTGCATGGTGAGTCCGCAGTGTGAAAAAAAGCGGTTGGCTGACGGCACACGCTTCTGAGGACATTGAGTGTTTGTCTTCGCTCTCCCGAGTCAGCGCAGGGGTGGTAGCGGTGAGCTGAGCATAATAAAATAATTGGTCATTCTAAATTGGGAGAAAATAATAAAAAATAATTGGCAACGACTAAATTTATTAAAAAATAATAATAAAAAAATTCTATCTCACACCACAACATACCATAACATAGCAAAAGATTACCAGGTCTAAAGAAAAAAGAAGCTTCCAAGAAGATAACATGATGACAAAACATACAACATTTTTGCATTTACCTGGAGAGCACCTTCTCCAGCTATCATGAAACTTGGTAGTAACATTATTCAGCATGTTATTGCTAATATCAAATTTTTGGGATATAGGGGGAGTCAGTCTGTCCGTACATCCATCCATCTGTGTGTCTCACTTATATTTTTTCATATATATGGAGAACCGCTTATTCAGTTATCATAAAACTTGGTAATAACACTTTTTTCTCATATGTTATTTAGTTTCTATTTATTATTCTAATTGTGCAGTAAAATATTCAGGCAATGCACAAGTGTAGCAGATGATGAATAAGTACGTAGTTAAGTTTATTATTTTTTTTATTTCAAAGTTATATAGATATATATATTATATCAATTGTATAGATATATACTATATCAATTGTAATAAACCATGGCACTATAGTTAGGGTTGAGTAGGCACTGTTAAACCCCAGTTTTTATACTTTAATAACTTTGACCCCATTCAATGGATTTGCAAACAAATGTGGATGTTTGGTCTTGTGGGTTAGATAGCAATGCTCAGTACAGACCTTTAAGTTAGATGTTTGAGCACAAAAGAAGAATTGGCCTCACGACAAAAGATTCTTTTTCGTGAGAGTCCAATCTTCTTTTGTCAGAAAAAATCTTTGTTCGTAAGGCGGCCATCTTGTTTTCAGTTAAAAAAAAAACAAAAAAAAAAAAAAAACATTGAAACTGCTTTAAAACCTCTATAAGACTAACCGTAACATTAACTTTTTGTGAGTCCATGGGCCCTATTTAGCAAATATGTGCATGGCTGCTTCTGCTTGGGCAAAAATTACAACGTTAGTGAACCACTGCGATAGCGCATGAAAATGTGATTTAGTTGGGTCTCATGCAAGTCATGCAAATGTGCACAAATAACCTATTTTAAGCTGATCCTTGTTCAATTACATTTATTCTTGTCTTATTTTACGTTGTCTGTGCAATTCCACTGAAAAACCTCACTCTGAAAATTAAGCAGCAGGAAACTACTTCATGAAATACATAAGATAAGATAATGGGCCATATTTAGCAAACCTATGTGCAGCTGCTTCCACTCGGGCAAAAATGACAGCATTAGTGAACCGCCACGATAGCACACAAAAATGTGATTTAGAAGTCAGGTCTCATGCTTGGGCTAATGCACATCAAAATGCGAATCATGCGCCCAGCCAATCAAAGCACAGTGAGGGACTAATGTTACAACCAATAAGGATTCAACATTCCTTTAAGAGCACCTGTGCGTCTGGGATAGCGAAGAAGGCATTTTGAACCAAAAAAAACAAAAGCACAAAGGAATTAAAAATCTCCAGCAGCCCAAGTGAGGAGGATGACCAAGCCCCTCAAGCAAGGCTACAAAATAAAAATAAAAAAGTAATGTATAATGCTTTGTCTGACCTTGGCACTTGCAGCATCTGCAACCTCCACCACTGTTGCTTCAAGTTCAGCATCTGCTTCCCTCAAATCCTGTAAGCTTTCCTCTGCAAGTTCAACATCACATCTATTACGGAGAGCTATGTTATGTAAAACACAACCTTCTGAGGAGTGTACTGTAGTGTTCCCCCAGAGACATCCAAACATCGGAATCACATTTTGAGGATTCCAAATGTTTGCTCAATTACAGAACGACCACATTTAAAGGTACGATTATACCTCTGTTTGACAGGGGTCGTGGGGTTGAGCAGCAGTGTCAGTAGCCACCGCTTCAGTGGATACCCGTTGTCAACCAGCCTCTCAGACGGTCATCCCGCTGAAACGCAGCTGCCACCTGTGTATTAGCAAGGATAAACGAGTCATGAGCAGAGCCAGGATGGTTTGCATAGACATTTTTGATGTAGTTGTTGGCATCACACACTCTTGCATGTTGACATAATAGGTCACCTTATGATTTATGTGGAGGTGCCTATTCTGTATTGGTGTGCGTAGCTGCATATGTGTGCAATGGCTCCCAGGACACCAGGAAACCCATACCTCCCAAGAAAACCCTGCTTTGTATTTTGTTGCAGCTTGTGAGAGACAGGGAAATGGATGAATTCTCCTGCCTGCTTTACTAAAGCTGCAGGTACATCTCGCACTGCACAGCCGACTGGCTCATGTCTGCAGTGTACTGTAAAGAAATAAATATTTGCAATCCTTTTATTATGCGTTTTTTTGCACAAAATCAAATTCCACCAACAATACATACTTTGCAACAGGTAGCCAACATTTCTGGAGCAAAATAGGTTTTATGGGTGTGATTCGCCAAATATTTTGGTTGCAAATATTTATGGCTTTACAGTAATCCACAGTAAGTTGGAATGAGCCAGTGGCATAAAATGTTAGTACATCGGTTACCCTTAGCGCTACAGGCAAACAGTGTGCTTTCAGCCTGAAGCAGATGGCAGATGTCAACAATTGTTTGTCTGTTGAGGCGAAATTGCTGCATACATTGTGTGTCAGACAGCCTCAGAAAATACAGAAAACTTCTAAATATTTGGGCACGTCTCCTCCTCTTTGGCTGGCCACATAGAAATCCAGTGCATTCCCCATATTTCTTTTATTTCTCTTTTTTTCTCTCTCTCTCGCCAACGCTGACTTGCTGGGTGGGCGCTAAAACACCATTGCTAAATCACATAGGCTGGCAAAGTCTGTTTGCCCACACGTGCGCCTGATTTTGGTGTGCTAAGGGGTTCGGACCCTATATGTTTATTTTATCTTTTTAAATCTTTCTTCATCACTCGTCTCACAAACAAACAAAAATATATATTCTCAAAAAGGACGGGCATTTTTTGCAAAAAACTTCCGTTAATGCATCAGTTAGATTTGATATTAAAATGACAAAAGTAGGGAAATGTGATGTTCAGGTTTTGAGCCCTAACTGTATCCCTTCTCCCCCTTACAAGCAGTGGAAGGGGAAAGGCAACACAAGCAAATTCAGACAGTCATCATCAGTTAAGACGAACAACATACAACACTCTGCAGATAACGGGGGTGGAGCAATGTGTTTATATCTGGGCACTGCTTATGCAGGTGTAGTAGGAGACAGATGCAAAATATTGGTGGGTTGCACTGGCACTCAAAGTAACATGGAGAGGGAGGAAGTGGAGTACTTCAAAAATAGGAGACCCATGCAACAGATAAACGACAGATGGGCGAGTGGAATATGCTGTGTCATATCTGTTTGAGTGGGCAGCACCAGTAACACAGATCAAACAAGAGTTTTCCAGTGTCATACTGGATGAGCAACAGAATACAGACAGATGTTTAATGGGAGGGATGGTCTTGCAGTCACAGATGGGCTATATACATTGTGCTGCCACACTAGTATGTTCTGTGTTCACCATTTCTCCAGCGTTTTAGGACTATGTTAGCAGATAACACACACATGCATTCTGTAAATAACCATCCTTATGCAGTGCACCTTCCCCCACGACCACGTCAGCCTCCCAGTAGGTCTCCATTGCGCCCAGTTCATACACCTAGTGGACCACGATGATAGATGTCTCTTGTGTCAATCAATTAGAGAGACATATGTTATTTTAACGTGAACTCTTACTCTATAGTATTCTCTATTCAGTATACTGTATGTTATGGTCATCAACTTTTTCAAAAGATCCAATTTTTCTGACTTAATATCATGTAATCTCTGGCAGAAAGGCCGTAAAAAAATAGACATATTAAAATGAATGATAAACTATCAGATACAAATCAAAAGTTTTATTCAATCACATCATATCAAACATCTGCACAGCCGAAATGCCATATTTAAATGAACAATTAAACATAAAAGGGTTTATTTCCTAACTTACCACATATAAAAACGAATAAAATAAACATTTCAAAAGAAACTAGTGTGTAAACAGGTATATGCACATACAAGACTATAAAAACAAAAGTAGTTTTTAATCTAAAACGAAAGTAACATACGATTTATCTTGCGTGTCACTGGCAGCACAGAATCCAGGTTGAGCTGCTGCAGCCTGCAGCTTTGCAGTTTTCTGATCGAAATGTTTCTGCTGAAGCGCTGTGGCTAGCTTCAAGATGAAATCTCTCCTACCTTGTACAAAACAAAGGAATTGATGGCTGCCAGGTCCAGTAGAGATAACAGGCTTGTATATATTTTAAAAAAATTGACTATTGTAGGTTATATTCAAAATAAAAACATGCATTTTAAAAGGCGTTTCAAGTGTTAATGAAATGTAACTTTTAGATGTTCCACAAACACACACAAATATAAATTCTAAGTAGTAAAACTTGTAGAGATTATATTTTATATAATTGTGTGTGTGTGTTGGAAAGGTAACCAGACAAACAAGTAGTTAATGCCCGGCAAATTTAGAATGTGCGCGGCAACACGTGAATTACTTTCTCTTGTTAAATGTTTTTATCTTCTTGGCAATGCGTGAAGCTCTCCTCACGATATTTGCTTACGATTGTAAGTCGCTCTGGATAAGGGCGTCTGCTAAGAAATAAATAATAAATAATAATATCGGTCGTTCTATTCCTCCTTAGGGAGGTATGACACAGGCCCGGTTTTTGGGATGGAACCGCATAACAGTCTCGCGTTTTGATTGGTCCATGTCTGTCACATGAATACGTCATCACACGAGTGGAAAAGCGTGCAGGCATTTTTAACATTGTGATCAGATAGAGAGAGTGATCTGCTTTCCACAACCTTACCATTAAAATATAATGTGGTATTACACTGTACTGATATTACAAACTATGAGGAATTACTTTATATAAATTATCATGTTATGCACGAATGTAAGAATTGGCTTTCTGTGATGGTGTACTTTTTTCTTTCAAGTAGCATATATCTATAATCGTTTTTGCGATATATTTTAATATAAAACATATACGCTATTGCAGTTTTCTTACAGGATACATTAGTTTATCTCTAATGTAATCACAGTTTTACATATAGACTGCCCCTGTTTTCATTTACGTCGCAAATTCTGGGCCGCTTTACTTTTCAGATAATGTCCCAAATTCTGGGCCGATTTGGTTTGCAGATAACATCCCAAATTCTGGGCCGCTTTGGTTTTTAGATAACGTCCCAAATTCTGGGCCGCTTTGGTTTTTAGATAACGTCCCAAATTCTGGGCCGCTTTGGTTTTTAGATAACGTCCCAAATTCTGGGCCGCTTTGGTTTTTAGATAACGTCCCAAATTCTGGGCCACTTTGGTTTTTAGATAACGTCCCAAATTCTGGGTCGCTTTGGTTTTTAGATAACGTCCCAAATTCTGGGCCACTTTGATAACATCCCAATTTCTGGGCTGCTCTGGTTTTCAGATAACGTTCCGAATTCTGCATTTTCAAATTCAGGCCAGTTTTTGAGATATTCTGCTTAGCTGACAGCCGAGTTTCTAAGTCATGCATGCACAGTTTACCATAAACTGGACCGTTAATTCATTTAAGAGTACATGAATCAAAGTTAATGTATTTTTTACTCTCCTCAGAAAACATTTAGGAACATGGTATACCAAAAAAAAAAAAAGGTCATCTCATTTGCTTATGTAATGTCCATCAATATATAGTGAGGTGTAGGGGTTTATCAGAACTTCTGGGTTTAAGAGACCAGTGCCCTTCAACAACTTCAAATAAATCCTATTGTATTGTATTAGTCAGCATTTCCCTTATCTATTCCTGATCATTTATACTGTAGGTCAGGGGTTTTCAACCTTTTTTTGAAACTGTACACCTTCTATCTGGAGGTTTCAGCTCGAGTACCCCTTTACAGAACAACAAACAGTAAGCTTAATTCTTAAAACTTTTAACTACAAGTATTTGGATGCACAGAATTAAAAAGACAAGTATTGGGTTAGGAGCACACCTATTTTTTTGTAACTTTGACAGCCTTTTGTAAAAGTTTGAAGGCCTTTTGATACCCAGCATACACTGCAATACCCAGCAAAGTTATACACTAATATTCTGATGGCACAGCAATTCAAATGAAGTTTGTAATTGGTTGTGTTCCTCAAATACACAATAAAAAGTGATATTTATAGGGTATACAGTTATACAGCGATACAGTGGTTTCGGACATCTAAGAACAGGTACTGCGAGCATCTGGATTCATACTCAGAGGTACTCTGTAGCCTCCTGGGACATTCACAGCTTGTTTGACACCCTCTTGTAGTTGCCCGTTTCTGCATATAAAGCAAAATGCTGTTTGTCAATCTCTCTTTTTTCTTATAAATCAGTCTTTGCAAGAATCATTCCAAAAACACTTGAATCAGTTAGGCACTACCAGTCTGACACTACAGGCCTTTAAATTGCAGTACCAATTTGCAAGTTGCTAAGTGGTTGCGTTCCTCAAATTTGCAGTGCAAAGTGATATCTTAAAGAATAGGGTATATAGTGCTTTTTTTCGCCTCCCCTCGCTTTTGGTGCAAAACTGTGCTTTGATACACTCAGGCTGATACTGTGATCACAAAACACTTGGAATGGACTTAAATTGGTGCTTCTGTACTCTTTTTAGATGCACAACAATCTTAGCTAAAGAAAATGGGTTCCTTCGAGTTCGTAAGACCCACGACCGCCATTAGCTGAGCCTTACCCCGATGGTGTTTTTATAATGGGATTTGCCATAGGGAAGGGGGTGGTCTCTTATCGTACCCGTATCTCCACGACCCCTGGGCCAACAAACTCAGAAGGACATTCTTTGCGTGCACAAGAGTCTTAGCTAAAGAAAGACATCAGCCACGGGTTCAAACGCCACCCCACCGCCAGATGGTGGGCGTTGCCCCAAAGGGGTTTTATAATGGGATTTCCCATAGACATTTTTCAGGGTGCTGTATCTCGGGTTCCGGGGGTCCCCAAGACTTGAAAATCGGTATGGAGGTCCACCTCGGGGCCCCTGTCGATCCCTCCAAGTGACGAAAGGACACCAGTTTAGACTTTTTTTGCCAACCTGGAGCTCAAAAGCTATTGGAAATGCAACCTTGACATGCCATCATGCTGAAAATGTGAAAATTTGTTGAAAATGTAGCATTTGAAAACGGGTGGCTCCCTGTAAAAGAGGGCCCCCAGACATGACCCTAGGAAGTTCAACCCGGTTTCTAGGCCCCGGGGTCATGGAGATATGACCCCGAAAAGGGTAGTTTTTGGACATTTTTGACAGGGCGTATCTCGGGTTCTGTGGGGGTTAGGAACTTGATTTTTTTTTTGCGTTGGGGCCCCATGGGGCCCCGCACAAGGAGTCACCATTTTCATGGTTCAAACGCCAGGACGGCTTGGCAAAGTGAATTTTTTCATCATGACATGAGTTTTTGGGTGAACCACCACACCTTTTTAGGGGGTGGTTTGGGGTGCTCCCCTGAGTCTATATCACTTTGAATGGTGGTTCTACGTGCTCGGGTTCGAGAGATATGCCTGAAAATGTGTTTTATAACACTGCCATAGACATGAATGGGGCTGAATACCCGAAAATATATTTTGCAAAGAATTGCTACGGTGGGTGTATGCGTGCAGGGGTTGCATGGTGGTGTGTGCGTGCAGGGGTTGCATGGTGTGTGTATGTGTGCAGGGGTTGCATGGTGGGTGTATACGTGCAGGGGTTGCATGGTGGTGTGTGCGTGCCAGGGTTGCATGGTGGTACACGTGTGTGGAGGGGAATTGGAGTTCAGGTTTTGCGCACAAGAGGGGCGGGGAAAAGACTGGGAAGGGTAGGGTAAAAGAAAAATTACTACAATCATTTATTTTCACTTTCGACTCCCAGTCTCCTTTCCCTCACTTTATGATTTTATTTTGTGATTATTTAATTATTGTCAAAATAAACGGCCTTCATCTACTCACAGTTGCAGTCTCATTTCTGTCCAAAAAGAACCTGAAACACTACAATATATTGATGGACGTTACATAAGAAAACGAGATGTCCTTTTTTCGGAATACCATGTTCCTTTCCAAAAATGTGTTTTAATATTAGCCTTTAATAAAGGAAAACGACTGCTTAAATTAATTTTCATGTATCTATTTCAGTGCAATGTAGTTTCTTCATGTAATAAGAAATACGTTTTTTAACATTTACATTTTTGTTTTTTTCATTAAAAAAAAAAAAAAGATTTCTGGGGAGAGTAAAAAATACATGAACTTTGATTAATGTACTAAGGGTTACTCTCAAATGAATTCACGATCCAGTTTATGGTAAACTGTGCATGCATGACTTAGAAACTCGGCTGTCAGCTGATTCCCCAAAACTGGGCTGAATTCGGAAATGCAAAGCGGCCCAGAATTTGGGATGTTATCTAAAAACCAAGGCTGCCCAGAATTTGGGACGTTATCTAAAAACCAAAGCGGCCCAGAATTTGGGACGTTATCTAAAAACCAAGGCTGCCCAGAATTTGGGACGTTATCTAAAAACCAAAGCGGCCCAGAATTTGGGACGTTATCTAAAAAGCAAAGCGGCCCAGAATTTGGGACGTTATCTAAAAAGCAAAGCGGGCCAGAATTTGGGACGTTATCTAAAAACCAAGGCGGCCCAGAATTTGGGACATTATCTGAAAAGCAAAGCGGCCCAGAATTTGGGACGTAAATGAAAACAGGGGCAGTCTATATGTAAAACTGTGATTACATTAGAGATAAACTAATGTATCCTGTAAGAAAACTGCAATAGCGTATATGTTTTATATTAAAATATATCGCAAAAACGATTATAGATATATGCTACTTGAAAGAAAAAAGTACACCATCACAGAAAGCCAACCTGTGTCATACCTCTCCTTAGGAAGCAGACATGGACATTTAAATATCCCCTCCCCTAAATGACTATGAATTGAGTAATCTGCATTGGTATGGCCGATTTTTTTCCTAAATCAGAACTGCATAGCAACGCATTTCCTGAAAAGTACGGCAAACAGGTCATGAGGAAAACTCTCATGACTTGTGCATATAAACACCACCTTTGTCCTTTTGTGAGAGCATTTTAATTCTTTTAAATAGATAGCTATATGTTTTTCTTTTTCGTTTTTACCAGTTTTAATGTATTCCTTTCCTTTCAATGTTTCCTAATCATAATCTGGTGCAAATGATTCTTTTCAATATATATATATATATATATATATATATATATATATATATATATATATTGTAAACGATCATCACCACTTTGGTTCGTTGCCCCTTTAAAAACACCGACCCAGGACACAGAAATGGATTTTCAAAGAGCTGTTGCGCTATTTTTTAATAATCACAAAAACCAAAACAAACAAAACAAACACCTAGCTCTATCTTGAGCACTAACTAAACACAACACTGGACCTACCTATAAAACAGGACAGCTAAGCTGTTTACCTATGACACAAAACAAAACACTCAAACCAAACAAAACCACACAGGTTAATACTACCTTTTCTTTTCTTTTCATTTCTTTTCTTTTCTTTTCTTTTTCTACGCTTGTGCACACAAACAAGCAGGCTCCTATACACACCACACAGCAGCCCCACACAGACTGGCTGCTTTCCTTTTATACCCTGCACCTGGCTCTAATTTACAATAATCACCAGGTGCAGGGGATACTCACAAATAAAACAATTAACAAATAAAATTAAATAATTAAGCAAATGAAGGCTTTTCAGCCTGTGACCTTCTGGGAGACGTAGTCCTTTGCTCCCCAGGACTACACTTCCTCACAATATATATATATATATATATATATATATATATATATATATATATATATATATATATCCTCGAGCAGACTGACTGCTTCCCTTTTATATCCTGCACCTGGCTCTAATTTACAATAACAGCCAGGTGCAGGTCATAATTAACTAATAAAACAATTAACAAAACGTGCAGGCATACCTGTTTTCTGCAGGGAGGATTTTGCTGTGTTACTATATATATATATATATATATATATATATATATATATATATATATATATATATATATATATATATTAGTTCAAAGAGCCAGCTGCCCAACGTTTCGATATATATAAACTTATATTTATATTATCATGCAATGCTGGCTCTGAGGATCAGTCTTGATTTGGCCTCCCCAGCGCATCAGCGTGCACAACTTTTGAATGAATTTTGTTTATTTATTTATTGAAATGTTATATATTTATTAGCTGTTCTAAGACTACAAACTTTACATCATTTATGTCATGTCCTTGACTGGTGAAGTGTTGTACTATTAGTTCATTCATTTTTTTATTTCGAATTAACGAAAGGTGGTTCTGAATTATTTTATATAAAGTTGTTCCAGTCTCTCCAACATATTTTATTTCATCACATTTTTCACAGGCTATTCCATAAACAACATTGCTATTTTTACAGTAGGTATTAGTTTTTAGTGGATATGTGGTGTTCTTATGTTTAATTATATTTTTACTTTTGTTCATGTATTTACACACTTTACATGTACTAGTGCAAGTATTCGTAGAACCTGTTTTGTCAATTATTCATTTATGTTAACTGTGAATTTAAATATCACCTAAATTAGCTTCTCTTTTGAATGCTATAACTGGGGACTTAAGAAATACTTTTTTTTCAATTTCTCATCAATTATGTAGAATCCGCTAGTGTTTCCACACTATCTTAGAAATATTGGGCAAAAGTTTACAGTAAGTCATTACTAATGGGACTCTTTTGACCTTTTTATCTCTATTTTTATAATCTAGTAGATCATCTCTTTTTAGTTGATCCACTTTTCTTAACTCTGTCTCTATAATTCTTTCTTTGTATCCTCTTTTTTTAAGATTTGTTTTTAATACATTTCTTTGTTTTACATAGTCACTTTCTTTTGAGCATATTCTTTGTATTCTTATTCCTAGACCCTTTGGGATTGCCCTTTTAGTGTGTATCGGATGTGCAGAGGACATGTGTAAATACTGGTGTATGTCAGTAGGTTTACAGAAGAGGTCAGTCTCAACTGAACCTTCTTCAAGTTTACCATGGTATCTAAAAATTCTATTTATTTTCTTGTCCATCGAAGGTCCACCTTAATATTACTGTGTATTTCATTTGCCATTTTATGAAACTGAGAAAAGAGATTCTTCTCCATATGTCCAAACCCCCAAAATATCATCTACAAACCGAATGTATTCTAAAGGTTCTCTTTCCGATTTTTTAAGTAATTGTTCTTCCCATTTCCCCATGTATGTACTGGCAAAATGCATTCCTAATTTAGATCCTAGTATTATTATTATTATTATTTATTTCTTAGCAGACACCCTTATCCAGGGCGACTTACAATTTTTTTACCAGATATCACATTATTTTTACATACAATTACCCATTTATACAGTTGGGTTTTTAACTGGAGCAATCTAGGTAAAGTACCTTGCTCAAGGGTACAGCAGCAGTGTCCCCACCAGGGATTGAACCCACGACCCTCTGGTCAAGAGTCCAGAGCCCTAACCACTACTCCACACTATTACTGTACCATCATTTTGTTTGTAATTCTTATTAACAAATGTAGAATAACTGTTTTCTAAAACTACGTTGATCATGTTCAGCACTTCTGCTGTTGCTATTGATTTATCTAGTCTATTATCTAGTGCTTTTTGACAAGCTTCTAAAGATTCAAGTCTTTTTAAAAATTGTGTTGTATCCTTAAGATAGCTTGGTAATCTCTCAACGTGTGTATAGGCTTCCTACTTTTTGATTGTAATCGGTAAAGCTTGTTAAACGTCGAATTCCCCAAAAATATGAGTTCAACTGAAATAAATTTATTTATGATAAACGTCGGTAAAACCACTCGCTATTTTTTATTTTCTTACCAAAAATAATAATTTAAGAAATAATCTCGTCTGTGTAGTTTTTATACTTGCTGTCTGTCCCGTCTCTGTTCCGCTCTGAATGGCTAGGGGTCTTCTTCTTCTGGTTAATATATAGGGCACATTCCATCTATTATTTTAGATGATTAGCGCCCTCTATCTGTAATCCTTTGTCTGTCTGTTTTACTTTATCTTTCTGTCATCTTTATTATAACTTCCCTTCTTTTCCTGTTTCCTTTATATATTTTGTCAGTATCCTTTCTCTATTCAGTAGCCCTTCCTCTTTCCCTTTTCCCAGTAAATTCTTTATATTGACTTCATATACCTCCATTTCTCTCAGCCTCCTCTCCATTTTCCTTCTCTGCTCCTCATATTTCTCACACTTTAATAAATAATGTTCTACTGTTTCTGCTACTTTACATTTTTCACACTTTCCATCTTCATGTTTCCCCAGTCTTAAAAGATGTTCATTTAAAGAACTATGTCCAATCCTTAACCTATCCAATGCTTTTTCCTCTTTCCTTCCCAACTCTTTGTTTACCCAACTGTTGTTCACCTCTTTCTGGATATTATAATAAAACCTTCCTTTTATGCTTTCATCCCATCTCTCCTGCCATTCTTTTACTATCATTTTTTTCACATAACCTCCCATTTCCTGCGATCCCAAAGGAATCACCACATCAATTTCCTCTCTTTTTAACCCATTTTTTGCTGCCAGATCTACCATCTCGTTGCCCAGAATGCCAGAGTGACCAGGAATCCAAACTAAAATCACTTTGATCCCCATTATTGTGCATTCCTTATATTGTTGCATTATTTCAACCATGATATCTCTTCTATCACTAAACTCCCCTTTTAATGCAATAAGACCACTTAATGAATCTGAAAATATGACCGCTTTTTTAGGCTTTATTTCAGCTATTTTAACTATTGCAAATAGTATAGCTACCATTTCTGCAACAAATACCAATAAATGGTCAGATATCCTCGCTATTTTACAGATATCTAATTCTGGGATATAATATGCTATTGCCACTCTTCCTGTTTTTGGATCCTTGGATCCATCTGCATATATACATAATGCCTCCATACTCTTCTCCTCTACAAAAGCTTGACTCTTTCTTTTCAGTTCCATTTTTTCTCCTCCTTTCTTCACTTGCTCACTCAATTTTATACAACAGTTTGGTTTTTCCATCATCCATTCCGGAAACACATTTATATTAACATTCTTTACCAATTTTAAATTTTCCATTCCCAATTCCTTTATCCATTTTTGCATCCAATACCCCAACGTGCCCCCATTTGTTTCCCACCTCTCCTTTTTATAATGATTAATCCACCTATCTTCCATGCTTTTTCGAGGAGGAAATTATGGATGCATAGAGTTAGCCTTTATTCAATATTTTATACTTAACCATTTCCTCCTTAGTTCCAATGGCATCTAATTTACTAAAACCTGCATAGCATTTATTGGAGCAGATTTCAGAGTTCCTATACATACCCTTATTGCTTTAGCTTGCAAATTATCCAATTTTTCCATCTTACTTTTACAAGTTCCCACTAGAATCTGACTTCCATAATCTATTACACTCCTAATTAACCTTCTGTATATCATCATCATACAAGTTTTATTTGCTCCCCAACTCGTCCCTGAAATACTTCTTAGAATATTCATCCTTCCTTTACATTTATCTATTATAGAATTTATTTGTTTTCCCCAAGTTAATTTTTTATCAAACCACACTCCCAAGTATTCAAATTCCTCCACCAGTTTAAGAATCTTATCTTGGTATAATAAATTTAACTTCCCCTGCTCTCTTCTTCGTGAAAATAATTTATTTGACAATTTTTCCAGAATGGCTAGGGGTCACTGTCAGTCAAATCAGTGGTTCCTTAATAGGCTAGTGTAGTTCCAGCACAGCGCTAGAATGCTCTCATTCATTTATTTAAATGACGGTCAGTCATCAAGACTGTGCACTTTCATTCGCCAGCTACAGCGCCTGTCATTCAAAGCGCCTACTTTTAAATTAGCGGTTTAAGGTGTAGGTAAGCGTTTGCTATTATAGGTATAGGTATGTATGACAGTTACTAGTTTGATTTCAAAATGGGGCACGTGAGGAAAACACTTGATTAGTATTGTGCATAATACCCTGATCGACGGCTGAAGCAGACCAGTCTGCCTTGCCTCCAGTGAGTCCAGCTGTGCTTAAGGAGAGGGGCGGAGCTCCGAATAAGTGCAAGTTAGTTCTGTTCAACTATCTAATGTTTTGTTCTATGCATATTGTTTTTACTTGTATGTGTACTATAAAAGTCTCTGTAATACACTTATATGCTGCATTTTCTACGGTTTATTTCAGACATTTTTTTAAATTTGTGTAGGATCTATATCTATACAAGGTATAGCTTCTTTGTGACTAAACATTATTTCAATTAGAATGTTGGTAACCATGGTTTTGCTTGTATGTCGAATATGATAAAGGGGTTTCTCTAAATGAGACGTTTCTCAATGGCAAAAAAGTTGTTTTTTTTAACCATAAAGGTCGATCTCACCCATGCTCTGCTTGAATTGAAAAATAAAGATCGAAAAAAGGTAAATTCGTTCAAAAATAAACGTCAATATTAATCGTCGATTTGGCAAAAAAATAAAAATCTCTTCTTCTTCGTGAAAATAATTTATTTGACCATTTTTCCAGATATATATATATATATATATATATATATATATATATATATATATATATATATATGACGACATCTTTGGAATTTCCACCAAATCCAGTGAGGTTTTAAAACAGTTCATTCAGTCAGTAACAAATTTCCACCCAGCCCTGGATTTCACATGGAACATATCAGAAACTGGCACAGTACATCTTTCTTAGACATTTCCGTCACTGTTTTGAATTCCACTATTAACACCACTGTCTACTACAAACCAACTGATTCTCATTCATATCTGCAGTATGACTCCTCACACCCTAAGGCTTGCCGTGACTCGATTCTCTATTCACAACTGTTAAAACTCAGACATATTTGCAGCGACGATCAAGATTTCTTCGTCAAAAGCGAGGAAATGTGTGTGTTTTTTGGAAATTGTGGCTTTCTGGACAAGATCATCACTAAAGCTAAATCCCGCATTTCAAATATAAATAGAAAAAATGCTTTATATAATAACAATATACAACACACAGATGATAGAATCCCTCTGGTCCTCACTTACCACCCAACCAACAGAAAGATACAGACTGTGCAAAGAAACTTTACAATTTTACAAGACCCATCTACAGCGCCTATTTTCAAGACTCCCCCCTTGATGTCATATAGAAGAGACAAGAATATAAGAGAATATGTGGTACACAGTGCTATTCGTCCTTCTAGGGAACCTTTGAAAGGCACATATCCATGTAATAGACCATGATGTAATACCTGTAAATACATTCATTCTGAAACAGAGATTAGAGGCATTAAATCTTCATTCAACATTCATGAACATTTTACATGTGCCTCTAAAGGAATAGCCTACTGCATTATCGGCAAGAAATGCAACAAATTGTAAATTGGGGAAACTAAAAGGCGTTTAGCAGACCGGTTTGTTGAACACTTAAGAAGCATTCGCATTAACACCACTGCATTTGATGGTCACACTGCTGAAGACATCACAGTCTGTGTGATCAATCAGTGCTATGGAACAAATGTTGCTCGGAAACAAAAGGAACAAGAGTTTATCTTCAAACTGGGAACTTTGGAACCTCTGGGAATGAACATTCTATTCTAATAATCTTGACATCATCCACAGAATTTTTGTATAATTACAATTCTTGAATAACAACAAGTTTACTGCACTGTGTTTACTTTTCTTTTTAAACAGCTGAAGAGCTTTTGCCTGAAATGTCCTGAAAATAAAAGATTTTTTAATCTTTTAAACTTTTTGTGTACATTTAAAAAAAAAAATATATATATATGTGTGTCATTTGTGAGGGAGGATAGGCTATAAAAATTGATCGGGTTTTTTGCGGAAAGAACGTTTCCTGTTTCCTGTAAAGCTATTTATTATAGAAGACAAAACATCACATTTTTACATTTCTTACGAGTTTTATTTTATATTTGCTCACCTTTCAGTGCGCCCTAATAATGTTTTTATTTGGTTGAATAATTCTTAGACTTTGATTTGGTTGAACATGTTACTTTCTTTAAAGAAATATGTTAATCCTGATGAAAATGACTTATTTAATACTAATTTTATCATTAATTTTAATCTAATTAATTATTTCTGTCCACATTTAAAAACAGCACAGTGTAAATTAGAATAGTACACAAAATAAAATAATATGCTCAACCTTAACTTCGAAACTACAAATACTAGTGATAAAATGTATGTGATAATAATAATAATCTATTGAGTTAAAGTTAAGTATGATGCAAGCAAAAATGCTGATGTACTAAAAATATTTAAATTGCTATTGATTAGACATCACATGCTGAAAAACTTGATATTTAGATTTTTCTAAAGAAACACATGAACAAAATTTGTACTTTAATAGTTATCAAACACATTGCTTAATATTTGTTTCCTTTCTCAGAAATGTGGTAAGGAGATTTGGTTAATTAAGTTAAATCTGATATCCTAGGAACTCTAGCTCTAGTATACAAGTGGTATACTACGTAGTAGTAAATACATATAATTGATTTTCAACTGAATCTGTGTATAGATCTGAAATATTTTCAAGTCCGTCAAGCGGAAATCAGTTTTTCATAAGTATCCTGATATGAATCGTATCGTGGCTTGTGAATCATGATTCATATATACAGTGCTCCCTCGCTATAACACGGGTCTCGGGGGACACACAATATAAGCGTTATAACCTAAGAGCGTTATAAATGGGGGAGGGGGAGGGGGTCACCGCGGAAGACAAAACAACACACATCTGACTAAAATACAAAATAAAATAACTCCCTCTCTATAATGTACATACAGTGAAGCAAAAATTTAACTTTCTGTGAATTAGCCATGCATAAAGCACCATGTAATCAAACGCTATTTTTTTTTTTTTTTTTACAAAAAAAGGTAACATTCCCACTCGTGGATCATTTTAATTAGCATTTTTTAAACTATAAATAGCCTGACTAAATGGCGTTCGGGAGTTCATTTCGAAGCAACAGACAAGCAAACCAAGTGCGAGAAAGGGAGCGGCTCGGGAGAGGGGAAGACGAATGGGCTCACAGCTCCTCTCGCCTCAAAAAAGTAAATACATTAGGAAAGATAACCACGTAATAGGCCTAATATTTATTTAGTTATAAAACTAATGCTGAATAAGATGTCTGTGTTATAAAGTGCCAGTGCAGCTTTTCTTCAGTTCAGATACTGAATCAAATGGGAGAGACAGAAACAGAAGTTAGACTGAGAAGTTGTTTACAGTTTAACAACACAACTGAATTTACTGTAGAAATATTGCATGAATCACTAGTATGGGGAATTGGGGGACACTCTGTAGGAGCGTTATATCCGAGGCGCGTTATAACCGAGAACTTTATAGCGAGGGATCACTGTATAGATATATAGGGCTGGCACTACTGATCGATGCATCATTAAAAACAAAATAGAAATGTTAAACCACATGTCGTTTTTATAAGGATGTAATTAAATTATGTATACCTGTAATATGGCCCCCCATCTTGCTTAGTTCTATTTTTGCAGTCTGTGACATTTAATTTAATTGACTCAGCACGTTCATTATGTGTGACGTCTCTCAGCTCAGCTCGTCTTTCTCTGGTGTAAAAGCACCTCAAGCTACCCGAGCTGTACCAGGCTGGCTCGACTCAGCACCGGCTTGACTCAGCACTGGCTCGGCTCGGGTGTGCAGGTGGAAAAGGAGTACTTTTTGTCTGATGTATGAAGATGTCCTAATATGGACACCGTATGCTCAGATCAAGTCATCTACTGCTGCTAGGACTGTGGTTAATAGCAGATAGGATTTTATAATGGTGGCTTGTCTCCGCTGAGGAAAAAAATCTCTTTAGAATCATGAAAATATATAATATGCACAAGATGACAGTTATGCACGCAATAAGATGTACTGGGATTTTGAAAAATCTTTAATGGTATTGGTTGAGTTCTCATATATGATTTATAATTCTTGCTATATTCTTCCAGAAAATCTCCAAGGATATAAAACTATATTGCAATTAATGGTTTGTCAACAGATTTATAGCTACATTTTGTGGGGATGTTGGGAGCAAAAAAGGACATTTTTTATTATTACAAAATCCTTTAGGAACATTAATATTTCACAAAGCATAGACTCAGAGTGAACATTTTATCAATACTTATAGACTTGACTGATCTGGAACATTCTCTGCAAGAAATTACATTAAAACAATGAAACTGCATCTGAGATATTTTAAAAAAGGAAACTGTTCTCTATCCCAGGTCACAAAAAGCAAGTTATTCATACATTATTTAACACATTGTGTTACCAGTGCATTATTTAAAGAACATTTAAAACAAGTCTGTAGGGTTGTGGTTTTATTGTATTTATTGTTATGCCAATTTTCTTAAGACTTGTATTATTAATAAATAGTTATTGAATATTAGTTTACATTAAATATCAATGACAAGAACAATGGTATATGTTAATAATCAAATTATATTTATTAAACAACAATAATAATATCCATGATTAATTCTAAAAGGAAACGGCTTTGTAATTTTCTCTACAGTGGAGTTTTCTCCAGCATGCTATGCAATCAACATGCTCTAATACTATGAATATTCTTCTTAAATGAAAACTACTCTGCTGAAACACAATTAAAGTAAATACTTTTTGAAGTCTCTTACACAAAGTTTAAACTCATAGTATTTAACAAAAATGATCATACATAGCTGTGGCAAAGTGGTTAACAGTGTGCAGGTGCTGGTGCAGGTGATCAATAATCAGACAAACAACGATAATCCAGGTGCAATGAAGGTTTAATTGTATTATCCAATGCCTGATGGCAAACAGCAGTAAACAATAACAATGTTAATGAAGCAATACAGCGGTGTGTATTGCTTATTTATAATCCGTGGGTTTGCCCCAAAATATTAACATCCACGTTTCAGTTCACCCACATGTAACACATACACAAACACAAGCATCAGTCATGGTCAACGAGCACATCCGCTCCTCCAATCCGCAGATGTCACGCTGTTTCCCGTCCGGGTCATTGAGTTTGTATACCATAGCTTTGCCCCCTTTCTAGATGGCCAACTTCCACCTAACCCTGGGAATAAACTGCCATGCCATTTAGTGCAGGGTATTCTGTTCCCTTTATGCAGCTGCCTCGCAGGTCGGGAGGGAGATCTAACACCAAGAATTATTCGATCTCTGTCACATATCCCACCGCTCAGAGTAGAGCCGAAGGAACACTCAGCTAAATCTGGTTTTCCCATTACTCCCCCCTCCCGGGAAAAATAATCTGCATTTTGGTGGTCTTTCCCTGCACGGTGTACCATGTTGTACATGAACAGCTGCAATGCCAGATACCACCGAGTTATCCAGGCATTGCTGTCCTTCATTGTACTTAACCACTTGAGTGGGGTGTGGTCAGTGACGAGATCAAATGAATGTCCCAGCAGGTAGTATCGTAAAGAGTGAGTAGTCCATTTAATGGCCACTCCTTTTCGACCACTGAGTAGTTGCGCTCCCACCAAACCCCAGCCTTGTCTCATTAATGCTCCCTCCCATTTTTGTATCCGTCTCTCTTTATTTGTTTTTCTTGGACAAAAAAGGGGGAAAAAAAATTCAGTTTGAAAGGGAAAATATTACCAATTATTTCCCTTAATTTCTTTTCTGCCGCGTTTACGTGTACGGTCGAGACTGACATTAATTTCAACAATTCTTTATAGTTTGGCCAGTCTCAGCCCAGAATTACTGGGTGTGGTAGCCTTTCCTCCACCCCAACTACTAGGTGACGTTTTATCGGTCCTATCGATAAGTATGCTTTGACTGTGGGGTATGTCGTCGTGTCTCCATGGATACAGGAGATAGCCACCTGACCTTGTGGCTGCCATGACACACCGCCCAAGAGAGCTGTCTGAATTAAGGTCTGCTCACACCCTGTGTCCACTAATGCGTGGGTTTTCACATTTCCTAAAACCACATTAACCACATAAAAGGCTCCTCCCGACCATTTTCCCCTCGCTTACCTGCTTCTGATGCCCAATTGCACGTCACTACGTCACACTCCATCGCAGATGGGCATCACTTGGCCTGTCGTCCCGGCAGTTGGCATCTAAAACAGAGGTTAAATATCTGTCCTGTTGCGGGTATGGCAACGGGGCAGGGGCAGCAACTCTACCCCAGCTGGGGGTGAACCTTGGTCTCCATGGAGGGGAGGCAAGGTTGCCCATTGGGTTCGGCGGTCTAGAAGGTCTCAGACTCGGTCCCGGTGATGGTAGAGTGGAGAGAGGAGGTGGTACTCGACTTCTCCGTTGTGCTGAGTAGGCCGGTCTGGTCTTCGAAGTCCTCAGTGAGTTTCACTGCCTTTTCCAGGGTGTCGGGGTATCCACGCTTGTATATCGGCACCGACCACATGGCAAAACTGCTCAACCACAATAGCTTCTCCCATCTGTAGGCTTGTTTTCTAGAGGGGGTTGACCTAGTGCACCATGTGATCATCCAGTTTTTGTGCAACAACCCTGGGGCATGTATCTGGTACCCCGGAGCCGTACACAGTGTGTTTCCCCTGTGATGTTCTAATGGCACAAAATGGCTTGCTTTACCAGGTTGTACTGAGCGGCTTCTGTGTCCGTCATGGCCTGGTAAACTGCCTGAGCCTCCCCGATCAGGCAGAGTCCCAGCTGGCTTGCCCAGAACTTCTTGGGCCATGACGCGGTGGTAGCCAGCCGCTCAAAAGCAACCAGGTAAGCCTCTGGGTCATCCTCTGCCGTCATCTTTTGCACCCTCGCCTTTGGGGTCAAGGAGGCTGTATGGTCCAGTGGTTAAAGAAAAGGGCTTGTAACCAGGAGGTCCCCGGTTCAAATCCCACCTCAGCCACTGACTCATTGTGTGACCCTGAGCAAGTCACTTAACCTCCTTGTGCTCCGTCTTTTGGGTGAGACGTAGTTGTAAGTGACTCTGCAGCTGATGCATAGTTCACACACCCTAGTCTCTGTAAGTCGCCTTGGATAAAGGCATCTGCTAAATAAACAAATAATAATAATCATCACGGGTCCTGCTGGTGCCGTGGACGGTAGCGCCAGCCCGATCCTCTCGATCAGTGCCGTATACCGCTCCTCAGATGGCCAGCTTCCACTTAACCTTGGGAATAAACTGTCGTGCCATTTAGTGCAGGGTATTCTGTTCCCTTTATGCAGCTGCCTCTGTCACAATAGCATATTTACATTCCCTTAAATAGCACATATTTTTTTATTATTTCACTCACCGTCACCTCTTAGTAGGTGTGCAAACATGCCTCCAGCAAGTTCCTTTGCATGAGCAACACCAATTGTAATGTTACTATGATTGCTGTCAATCGCCGACCACGTTAGTGAGACCGCAGTGCGTCAGCTGGTTCGACTGAGAGTTTTTGAAGAAATGCATGCTAAAAGCTACTGAAATAGTGTGTCTGAGAAGTGGCGAAATATTCCAAATATCAGCCTCACATGAAACACAATTGCCGAAAGAATCAATGATTTAGCTGAGAATTTAAACAGTCAACTCCAAGACAAAGCAAAGTAATTTGTTGCTTTTTCAATTGCAATTGATAAAAGCACAGATTGGAGTGATGCGGCTCAGCTAGCAGTGTTCATTCATGGAGTTGATGTGAACATGGATGTAACAGAGGAGCTTGTAGAATTGGTGCCGATGAGAGACACAAGAACAACAATCGACATTTGGAGCTCTGGACAAATTGGATGTGGTGGGCAGGAGCCGTGAGTGTGGCTACTGACAGAGCAACCTCAATGATGGGCAAGAAAGCTGGAGCTGTGACAAAAATGAAGGACAAAGAACAATCTATCAATCCAAACTAGCAGTTTAGTGGTTTTCACTGTATTTTACATCAAGAAACTCTCTGTAGTAAGCTTAGCCAGCTGTTGGAAGAATGTGACAAACATTGTGGATTGCTGTTTTACACTGAAGTGCAGTGGCTAAGTTGGGGAGCTGTTTTGATGCGCTTTTTTAAATTGCACAGTGACATTCAAATGTTTATGGATCAGAAAAGGAAAAGTGTGCCTGAATTACAGGACAATTGATGGCTTCAAGACCTTTCTTTCTTGGTGGATGTTACAGAACATCTGAACTCGCTCAACACAAGAATGCAGGGGCACAATCAAGCAGTAACAGAATACTATGACAGCATTCATGCTTTTGAGATTAAGCTTAAACTGTGGGAGAAGCAACTTGGCATATTTCCCCACCTTGAAATTACTACTTGGCACCATTTTGACTGAACATAATGAAGCCACAGAAGGATATGTGGGTAAAATTGCTGACCTGAGAGAATTTTAAGAACAATTTTCTTACTTCACAAAGCATGAAGGTGAGTTTGCAATTTTCAGCAGACCATTTTCTGTTCATGTGCATAACGTACAGAGGAGCTCCAAATGGAATCTATCGAGCTGAAGTGCGACACTCTGTTGAAGTACAAGTTTTCCGATGTTTGTATTCTCAAGTTTTACCAATATCTGGGACCACATTATCCCAAACTGAAGGCCTTTGCAACATGAATTACACCCACACCTCGTTATATCGCCCCTCGTTAATGCTGCAGATTCGGATATAGCGCAATCCTGGAGTTGGCTCCCCATTTTTACTGTCTACTGCGTATGACTTAGCTGCAATATACATAGGCACTTAGAATTACTGTTCGTTTTATTTCGTACTGCAAATCACAAACAACAATATACAAAACAATTAAAAACAAAGCATTAATATCGTACTGTTATCACACACATGTATTGCACAGTAACACAAAGCAAATTAAATATGTACTTGCTGAAGCGGTTTTTATTTTAGCCAACAAGGTGTTCACGTGTGGCAGCAATGCACTAGCAAAAGTCACAAGGCAGTGACGTCAGCTCGCTAGCAACAAGCCTCCAATGTTGGCAATGGATTATTTCAATGCAGTGGGTTTGTGCATTTGAGAAAGGAGAGGAAGACTCATGAAATTAATTGGAGACTGAAGTTGATGAGAAGCAATTACCCTCCACTGTACGAATTAAAATGGTGTGCTGCAGGATACGGCCCGCGGGCTCTATGTTTGACACCCGTCTTATACGTCAAGACCACATACTATTTCAATATAACAGGATGCATTTCCAACAGAATGTTCCCGTGAGAGAACGGATTTTATCTTAACTTGCAGCTTCTGTACCTGAAAACAAGGTGTATAAATCTATGCCTTCACAGAACCTCTGATCTCATTATCTCTTAAGTTTTACACAGCTGGATTACATCATGCTTAGCTCTGTGCTTTCCACGGCTTGACAAAAGTTTATGGTCCAATTTGTAATAGTGTTGGGACGAACATGCTTTTTTTTTATGTTCACATATTCTTCCGAGATAAATATATTTGTTTGGATATTCGTTTGGAAATTTAGAAAAAGCCATTAAATGAAAAAATGTTATTTTAAGTGGAGAGATACTCAGGGAGTATATTTATTACGTATGACATTTAAACAAAAAAACACAGCACTTGCGTATACTTGCGACATTACGGCAGTACTTCAGGCCTTTTCGTAACTAACAAATACCAACCAATAAAGAAATTTAATTGTATTAACATTTCATTCGCAATACGTGTCCAAGTGCCTTCATAGAATTTAAATAAACTCACCCTTGCATTGTTCATTTTACAGTCCAACAGAAAATAATTTAAAAACAAAATCAGAAGAAAAGGTTTTGTTTTATTAAAGGTCAGTTTTTATTTTTAAAGAAACAGAATTGCATCCATGACTTCTGCACTTAGGCAGACCTGCTTCTTTGTAACGGTGTTACTGGCTGCTGAAGAAACCCTCTCTGACGGAGTCGATGTTGCTGGTATGCATAACATTTCCCCTGCAAATTGGGACAGTGTTGGAAAATGCGAGGCATGTTTCTGCCACCATAAGAGCGGGTCTTCTGTGACAGATAGTAGTCGACTGCTGTAGTCGTATTTTGCTTTCTGTTGGCCACGGTAGGTATTTTCTGTGATAATTGCATCAGTGTTGCTGACAGAAGCCAATGCCGATGTTGTCTCGCTTCCCAAATCCAAAACAGCACCTGAAACCCCAGGTAGAGAAGTATTTGCCAGCTCTGGGTTGCGTGTGCGCATTTCTCTTTTGATTTCTTTTTTTTTGGACATCAGAAAGAAACTTAAGCATTTTAAATTGAGGATCAAGAGCAACTGTTAACACTTACACAGACGTTGTTCATTTATTGTGCCAAAATAATGCCACACGTCAGACTGAGTCTTTTTGCCACTTGCCATATTGCAACGTCTGAATGAAGCGGAAGAGCAAACACACATGATGCTTATTTCCGGCTGTTTTCAACAATGTAATTTCTCGCAGCAGACACTAACATTTTATTACAGTAGTCTATTACTAAAATAAACCCCACATTATGTACATACACAATGTATTATGTACTTTTTACAAAAAACTGTAATAAAAAAAAAACACAATATGCATTTCTGATGAATACAAATATTTTATTTTTGTGTTTGAATACACGAAAAAAATATTTGTTCAGATATTTGTCCCACCCCTAATTTGTAATTGATTAAATTAATATTCTATCAATATTTCAGAAACAACATTAATGTTCATTTTAAGCCTTCAAGCCCTATATTCATATTTTATATCTTTAATGCTTTTGTTTTTGAGCAAAAAGATTCAAATGATTTATGCTTATAAATGGCATTTTACTTTGTTCTGTGAAGCATTAGCGAAAATGATGGTTTTATTACCATATTATTACGACACCATAATACACTTATATAGCACATGTGCAAGTATACCCAGGAGCTTTATAAATGCTCGGCCCAATATTTAAATAAAAAATGCTCTAGTTTTGTGCATAGGATATCATAGCAGAGTTAATATTTGGGGTTTATACCTTTGTGACATTATATACAGTAAAAGGGAACAATGGATTGTGGTTGTAATAATTAAGTCCCATTCCGCAAATTGTCTTTGCTCAGCATGGTGTCTCTAAGCAAAGCCACACATGTAACTGATCTGATTTCATGCTTTCATTGATACATGCATCTAGTTCAAAAGAAGTATGTATTTGTTTTTTTAATTGTCCTTGATCACAGAGGAATATGGCCCAATGACCCAAAACAGGTACTCATCATACCGCAGCATGAAAGATTTAATCAATGGATTTTATTTGTAACAATAAAATATAATTTGGTTATCTAGAACACTACAAAAGGGAATTTGATTTTGCTGCTATTCAATTTAATTCCAGAAGCTTTGATTGAGTTACAAAAAAAAAAAAGTAAATGCTACAGCTTGCCAATCGTTGCTGGCAACAGCAGGGCATCCAACTGTTAGTTATAAAATTTTGAAGGGTGTGTTGATGAAACTCAGAAAAACAAAGACTTGAGGATCTCCAAAGGCTTAAATTAATTCAAAACAGTACTTGGCTACAATACTACGAATTAGTTGCGTGCCAGTTATGCTTGATAAATTGGCTATCTTAGTGGATAATTCACTGGCTAATTTGCAGAATAGGCAACCTATTGCCTACTTTGTAAAATAAGCATATATTAGGCAATACATTAGCCTGTTTTGCCAAATGTCATACAATCTACCAATTATCCACCATATGCATGCAGTGTAGTTTAAACATCAGTGGAGCTGATTGCATTTGCAAAGTAGGCAAATGGACCTCCTGTTTTGTATAATATAGGTACACTGCTTTGCTCACAGTAATTGCTAGACAATAATGTGCTTTTTGTGTATACTGAGCAGAACTGGACAGCCTTGGGTTACAGTATACTGTGCACCTCGTTTCTAACACTCAACCTGTATATATAGCATACAGAATTCTCACAGTTGTTTTAAGAGTGCCTTAAATTCCTAAAATGATGGTATTTTGCAAATACAGAATCTTCCGCCTATTATAAAAGGATCAGCTTAATCAAGTGATAATGTACTGTAAATAAAGTGAGAGGTAAGAAAATTGATTTTAAAGCATTGAATAACAGTACACGTTTTAAAAAGTAGCTCAAATATTATACAAATTGGTGTGTTAAACGTAAGCTATACATTGCAGGCACCAGTACATTATTATTATTATTATTTGTTTATTTAGCAGACGCCTTTATCCAAGGCGACTTACAGAGACCAGGGTGTGTGAACTATGCATCAGCTGCAGAGTCACTTACAACTACATCTCACCCGAAAGACGGAGCACAAGGAGGTTAAGTGACTTGCTCAGGGTCACACAATGAGTCAGTGGCTGAGGTGGGATTTGAACCGGGGACCGCCTGGTTACAAACCCTTTTCTTTAACGACTGGACCACACAGCCTCCTATATTATACACTGTATAATATTTTTACAGAGGTGTTACACACAGGATTTCAAAATTAGTGGAAAATGAACACCAAGCAGGACCCAAGTGAGATACAGTTCTTGACTTGAAAAGTTGGACCAATGGAATAGTCCTTTGCATTAAATGAATGATTCAAACCCAAGCTAAACGAATGTTCAGAAACCAGGTTCCTTATATATCACTGTGCCTCCAATGTATGTGAAACAAGCCTAAATTACATATAAATTCATTTGTGTTGAAGAAGATGCCCTTTTTTTGTCATACTTTATATTCAAAATCTTTATTGGACATGATGGATTGCATCACTTTGGCAGAACACTTGGTGTTATGTCTTCCACTTGCAAATGAGATAGCATATATGTATTTATTACATCATTTATTTAAAGTTGTAAAACACCTCCAGCATGATCAATATAATATTTATGTAAAAAGTAGTTATGACAAATTATAAAGACTATCTAACATTTACAATATATTAACATCAAAATATTTTTAATTGGTATGTAAATGAAAACATTAGATTCATGTTACTTTCTACACCAAATGAAGAGGCATTATAAATATTTCTGAGAAATATTTTTTGTAGTATCTGAGGGACATACCTTCACATTTTCATACCTTATTTTACTAACATGAATGGGGTTAATTGTTCTTTAACTCAAGAGTGATTTATTGACCTCTGTGGCAATGTGCCCCGCCCCTGTGTGCATATTATGTGTTGTATGGTGCTTGCGTGTGTTAATGTTGGTGTATAGTCATTGGTACACGGGATATAAACGGGTCTGTGTTTCACGTGTGATTTAAAAAGTGTAGATTTGTATTTAGGCACGAGGAGGGCACAAATCACTTCACGTGCTGGTTAAATGTAATATGTGAGCACGGGGTTGCACGTAATTAATTCACGTGCTGGGATTCAAGTGAATAATTAATTAGTAATTGAATCCCAGCACAACAGTATATATAGATGCACGTTCTTTCACTCAGGGTTGGGTGTTCAGTGAGTGGAGAACGGGATTGGAGACGGAGGTAATAATAATAATAATAATAATAATAATAATAATAATAATAATAATAATAATAATAATAATAATAGTTAACGTATCTGCTCACCGTGTTTGTCTGTCTAGTCCGTTTTGTTTGTCTTTTTGTTTTGGCTCGAGTGCCGTGTCCTGTGTTTTGTTGTTTCAAACCTTTTATTTTCTGTGCTGTTTATTAAATGCTGAGCGAAAGCATTCGCTCAGCTCCACCAAACCACAAGTCTCTGTCTGTTTATTTCCTGCTTCTGGTCTGACGCCACCCACTCCGGCCGTCTTTGTGACAACCTCTTATTAACTAAATTGAACATACCCCACTTTGTCATCCACACCTACCATGTACAGTATATTCAGTAATACACATTATATATATATATATATATATATATATATATATATATATATATATATATATATATATATATATATATATATATATGAGGAATAATATGCACCAAACAACCAGGCACAATGCATTTACATGAGCCTAACACTGTGCTTTAAACAGTTTCACCTGTCACCTGACAACCATGGATTTCCAGGTGAGGTTCTCTCGTGTACCTGTTCTCTGCATGGAAACCACATTTTCCTGAGCTGTCAACGAAAACAGCACGAGAACTCTACGCATGGCTAATTTGCATATCGACAACCTCCTTTCCCCTTCATTTGCATGACGTCAGGTGAAAAGAGGGTCTTCTCGAGTGAAATAAACTCAGCCAGTGGAAACCTGAAATGTATAGGGTCATTTTTCATTTGGCTCAAGCACAATGTCTCGAGTAAAATTAGAACACACATGGAAACTCCCCATTGTTGACCGTGACACAGTTCAGTTTGTATTCTCTTAATATTATTTTGGAGCACCTGTTCGTGCCAGCATCATTGTACAACAACTACCAGTGCTGGTAAACCCCTGGGAACTGTGCAAAATAAAGTATTAGCATTGTCGGTATTGGAGCCACGGCACAAAGGTGCCACATTGTGGACTAAATAAATCAGTGCGTCTAAGAGGCATTTCAACTAAATCTTCTGACTCCTGTGTCCCTCAGTGAATCACCCACACACCCTACCACACATGGTGTCAGTAGTGGGATTCACTGGCTCTGCCAACATACAGCATACGACCTGGATAGCGGGCCAATGGCCCTAGGCACAGCGGGCTAGCTACCTCCTGCCGCAGTTAATGGAGGAGGCACAGGCTGTAGGAAGATCTTTGTCCCCTGCCGCCATGATGGACTGCCCCACTCTCAAGAAGGCCATCCTAAATCGAGTGTGGGCCACGCCGGAGGGGTATATGAAGAAATTCCAGGACATAGTGTTAGCGGACGATGAGCATCCCCGGGTGATTGCCCATCAACTCCAAGACAACGCGGTGGGCTGGCTGAATCTGGATGCCATGACCAAGGATTGTATGGTGGAGGTCATCGTAGTGGAGCGGTTCCTGGAATACCTGGCTCCGGGACCTCATCTGTGGGTTCAGTGCCAGGAACCCGAAACTCTGAACCGGGCAATCCAGTTGGCAGAACGGTACTGAGCCATGGAACCAGCGCCCACCAAGCCACCTGGAAAACCTGGTATTCCAGCATCACCCCTGCGAGTTGCCCAAGGGAGGGCAAAGGGACTGGGGGGTGGGGGGTGGGAAGGGAACCAGGTATTTGCACGGAGTGTGGTGGTGGGAACTCCCTTCCCAAGATCCGCAGAAGGGTGGGACTACCCACGTGCTGCTGCGGTGTCGGACCGGGGTCTTGCGTGGCCACCCTACCGTTGAGCCCCATTGATGGCGCCGGTGTTCAAACCTCCACTGGGAGCTTCATGGCAAGAACCAGGAGCAATGAAGTGTTGGACATGCCAGGAGGTGGACCACATTGCTCGGGACTGCCCAGCTACCTCATCTGTCCAGGTAAGAACAGACGGGTATTGCCCTTCCTGTGACAGTGGATAGTACACAAATCCAGGCTCTCTTGGGTTCAGGGTGTGGTCAGTCCCTAATACTAGAAGGGTTAATCTCACCAGGGCATACCTATCCGGAGGTTTGAGTACATTTAAAAATTGGGCCGAGGGTGACGCGAGTACAAGTGGGGTTGTGCCCTCGCTTGCCAGTGCCCATCATTCTGGGGCGGGACTGCAAGCAGTTCAAATATTGGTTGACTGCTGTGACTGCCCAGTCCCCTCCATTGGCTAAGAAGGAGGAAGTAATTGGAGAAGTCTTCCCCTTTTGCGACTTGGCAATGGAAGGAATGTGATCTGTTTCAGGTGGGGGCTGTTGGTGAAGGTTCTTGGGGGGAGGTAGAGGAGCCAGCACAGGGATCTGGTACTTCTGCCTCCATTCTGGACCAACCTGACCCCGAGCGTCTTCAGATCATCTGAAATATTTAACTTTTTTAAGGATGCTAATTGCTGGCCAGGGCTGCAGTTAGTTTGCTGTATATAAAACAAGCTATGTGATTAATTGAATCACCATTATTATATAATGCGGTATGTATGCTTATATGTGAAATACAGCATTAGAAAGTAGTAAACTCTGAGGTATACAGTATTGTGACGGAGTGGACCCCGCCCCTGTATTATTATTTGTATGTTTTGTATTATTATTATAGACCCGCACCAGTCCCCTGGAAGTGAGGGAGACCCGCACCAGTCCCCTGTAAGTGAGGGAGACCCGCACCAGTCCCCTGCAAGTGAGGCAGAGCCGCACCAGTCCCCTACAAGAGAGGCAGAGCCGCACCAGTCCCCTGCAACAGCAGGAGACTACACGCTGCTCCCACCTCCGTCGCCAGGAGACTACACGCTGCTCCCACCTCCGTCGCCAGGAGACTACATGCTGCTCCCACCTCCGTCGCCAGGAGACTACATGCTGCTCCCACCTCTGTCGCCAGGAGACTACACGCTGCTCCCACCTCCGTCGCCAGGAGACTACACGCTGCTCCCACCTCCACTGCTTCCGCCACTAGGAGCAGAACAGCAGGACTGCTTACCCCTCCCACCTCCACCAGCAGAGGGTGAATACCTGCTGGTTCCCCCTTCACTGTTGTGGGAGGACTGCCAGCCTCGCACCGCCCAAGGATGCCAACCTCGCACCGCCCAAGGATGCCAGCCTCGCTTCGCCCTAGGATGCCAGCCTCGCTTCGCCCAAGGATGGCTGCCTTGCATCGCATCGCCTGGGGCTGCCTGTTGCTCCGCATCGCCTGGGGCTGCCTGTTGCTCCGCATCGCCTGGGGCTGCCTGTTGCTCCGTATCACCTGGGGTTGCCTGCTGCTCTGCTTTGCCAGGGGTCGCCGCAAGCTCTGGGGATGTGCTGGGGCTGGAGGAGCCAGGCCGGAAGCCATTAAAGGCTCTGCTGCTAGTCGGTAAGCTGACAGCCTTTCCGCTGTCAGCTAGGGAGCCACTGGTTGTGAAGAGGGGAGAGGAGGTCGGGAGACCACCTTCCCCTGCAGCACTTTCTCTGCCGGAGATACTGAGGCCGGACCCCTGGAAGAGGGAGCTGCTGGCTATGAAGAAGGGGGGTGGTCTGTTTGGCTGCCGGGATTGCCTTTGTCGGAGGAGCCAGCCTGTGCAAAGTCAGCCTTGCCCGTTGTGGGCCAAAGGAAACCTCCGCTCCCACCCCAGAATGTGGACTGGGACTTTTGGGACTTTAAGGGGGGAGGTGGCCATTGAGGCCATGTGTGCTGCGCACAAAGGGGGGGATATGTGACGGAGTACACCCCGCCCCTGTATTATTATTGTATGTTTTGTATTATTATTATTATTATTATTATTATTATTATTATTATTATTATAATTATTATTGTATTTGTAGGCGGGCAGACAAAGCCGTCCGTCCTAATCATTATTGTGTTCATGTGCGGGTGGTCGAGCACCGTCCATTTTCTATTATTTACTGTTTGAGACTGGCGAGAGAGATGGTCTTGTAATGTGTAGTAGGTGGGTATGGGGTTAAAACCCCTTCCCTATAACTCTTGTGGGAATGTGGCTGGAGCCTTAATAAGGTAATTTATTAATAGGTAATTAAGCTGCAGCCACGAATATAAAAGACCCACTCTCGGCTCAGAGGTGGAACTAGAGTGAGAGCGAAAATAAACAAAACAAAACGTATAGGATCAGTGAAGGCATTTGCCAAGCCTGACCTGTATTGGGTGTGTTCGTGATTTTTGTTTTGTTTAAATATATATTTTGCTCTGTGAGCACAGTGTTTTTTTGTTTAAATCTTTTACTTTATTTTTGTATTTAAAATAAAGACGGCGCAAAAGCCATTGCACCCTACCTGCAGGATCTGTTTCAGTTCCTGCTTCTGGCCTGACGTCATCACACATGCCATCCTGTCACAATTATTTACTTAGATCATAAAGTTACATGTCAATTTTATAACACAAAAATAAGTTGGAGGATAGTGCAGAATTTTAACTATAACTATGGTACATTATCAGAGAGAGACTGTTACTTGCAGAGAAAATGAGTCTACTAACCTAAGCCTAGTACATATTTTTATAAGCCCTTTTTATAAACATCTCTTCAAACAGGTACAGCCAATTTCTGACATAATAATAATAATAACACAAATATAATGATAAATGACCAATTGACAGTAAGAATTTAAAATGTTGTTTGTGTGTTAATAAAATGTTTTTAAAACATACTTTTCATGTCTTTTCCTTGGGAAATGTATAAAATAGGTAGTAAAAGAAAAAAAAAAATTTAGATCAATGATTTAAAAAAAAATGTAAATCAGCCAACACTGCCATGGGTCAAACCATTGTTCATGTAGGGTGTGTTTTATTGGGGTTTTCTATCAATGTGGCCCTTCTGGCATCCTTTAAATGTAATTTTAAACCGTTTAAAGGCAAAACCATAAGGTGCAAAGTATATACTTTCCACGTGCCCCCTCTGCCCTATGGATTAGGCCCCTATGACAATGTAATGTGTTGGGAGTATAATATTCTGCTTCCAATAGAAAACATTGTCCCACTCTTAAGTGTCATACATTTCTTTTTCACAATACAACTCTCTTGTGTTTCATTCTAGCTGTTATTCATCCATGACCTGAATTCTTCATACTTTCATGCAAGTTGCCAAAACTAATTAATCAAATTCAACCACCAGAAGGGATAAGATTTTGGGCTCTATTTTTAATCAATTGCAAAGCCAAAAACACATTTTCAGAAAATTTGAATTGCGTAAATATTTTTAACTTCATACAATATGTAATTTTATACCATTATAGTTTTATTCTTATCAGAAACATTGGCACTATACAGCTGCATTTACTTGATAAAGGACAGACTTTACTTGCATATTACATATAGCAGTCCTGGGGGATATACTCTGTGGAACTGCGTGGCTGATTTTAGGGATGATCATTTACACTAGTCCCTGTAGTTCAGTACTGGTTTCTGGCCTGGTTTGTGGAGGAATCCCCGGCCAGCTAGAAGTGGTTTGTGGACTTGGGTAATTGTATGTGTGATTGTGTGTGCTTAATTAATCCCTGTACTTTGTGTGTTTGTTTTCCTGGGTTTGCTATGGGTCTCATCACCTTGCTAGCACACATGAGGGGACGGGTTTAGTACTGAATGCCAGGGATGTAACATTTATAATTAAGGGGGAAGTAGGCGGAACTGAATGGTGCAGGTTGTGAAGTGGTTCTACGGGAGCGGCATTAAGGCAGTTTTAGTTTTACCGGCCTGCAGAATAGGGATCTTGGATTCAGCGCCGGCACTCTGAGATGAGGTTTTGTGCAACAGCCTCTATTCCCATTTTCTACCCATGTCTTGGTCCTTATTCGCAGTGGTTAAGCTTGCATTAATCTCTCGCCAAACTGCTGAAGCTAGTTTGTCTGTTTTTTACTTTATGTTTCTGTATCATGTTTCATTCATTAGGTGGCACCAAGTGGTCCAGCATTTGAGATAACAGTGACTTTACTGTCTTTATTCCAATTGTGCCAATATAGTCAACCAGTTGTATAAGATTCAAACTGGAAGAAAATATTAGTGTCATTGGTGAAAACCTTGAATCATTCAGCTTTGAGAACAACCATGCTGCTGCTAAATGGTAACATTTACATATTACAATGTGCCAATGAGGCTAGGAATTCCCAATCTCATACATACTGTTTTGTGAATTGCTTTTATTGCTTTTGTGAACAGAATATATGCTGCAACCATCTGGGATACTCATTTAAAGTTAGAGGTGTTTAAATTACATGGGCTGGAATGGGCTGAAATGCTGTCCCTGTACTAATTTCTCACAGGAAATAAGAGTCCTTATACTTATGAGGTTTTTCCTTTTCACTCACATTTATTTGAATGCCTGCAACATATTTTTTGTATAATCTATTTTTACAGTAACAATCCAATATCTATTCATAACCTTTTATAACGTTACAAACCTTGTTCATACCAATACCACCAAATCAAAACAACCCTTAAATTAACATCACAGATGACTTGATTTAGTAATAGCCATGTTATAGCATATGAAGTATTTCAGAATAGGAATATTTTACCTACAGTAAAGTTGCTTTTATTTTAATTTCTGGATCACTGGATGCCACCAAATGAATGATAACACAATGCAGAAAAATAAAGTATCTTCAGGATACTGGCCAGAGATTAAATCAGGCTTAACCACTACCACTGTGACCAAGCCATTAGTAGAAAATGGGAATAGAGCAGAGGGTCCTGTATACCTATGACATGGTGGGGCGTAGTGGTGGGCGGTCAAGGCTGGTCAGCGGCAGAAATAGCACATCCAGACACAGAACTTCAGTTTAAAGCACCTTGACGCACTTTAATTCAACAAAATAAATGAAACATAAAACAGGAACAAAACAAAGATTTAAGCAAAAACTTCACAAACTCTTCAAAGCAAACAACATCCAAACTACGGCTATCCCACTGTTTTTTTGTCTCCTCCATTCTGCACACTATCACCAAACAGATATCCTTTGTTCTCCTTTCATACCATGTGTCCAGGGGCTTGATTGATTCGATCAATCATCCAAGTACTACCTGGCCACATTACACACTTTTCCATTCACACAATCAGTTACACATTCATTAAATCTAACAATTAAACCATGCCATGTGGCTGTGCAAAGGGTGGCCGTCTTGGTTCCAGCTTCCTTCACCAAGATGGCTGCCAGCCACCTAACTCTCAGATACACACGTGCACCCATGTGCAGAGCCTCTGTTCTGTCACACATAGTTAAATAAATGATTGTTTGCTTCCTTTATTGATTGGTTTATTGGTTGACTGAAGTCAGGGGAGTTGCCGCTTTACCTGTGGGTGCTTTTCAAACAAATTGAAAAAGACAGACAGACACACACACACACACACACGCACACGCACACGCACACGCACACACACACACACGCACACACATATATATATATATATATATTCATACAAAAGATTTGTTATATAGCAGCATTTCAAGTATAAAAGTTCTGGAAACTTTCTTCAAGATCAAGAGAGAACGGATATCTAAAAACAGTTATTTACATTATAATCAGAATAATTCGATTATCAGTTGTACCTTGAAATACAGCACAAGATAATAACTTTAATTCCAAAGGACTAGTATTACATTGAGCAGTGGCGTGCCGTGACAAAATGGACTGGGGTAGCAGAGTCGTCGCAACCCCCACCCCTCCTTTTTTTAAGTGGCAGCTACATGTAAGCCACAGATACCTTTCATAATTTGAATTCTGAGTGCCGAGTATATCCTTTCCCTTCCTGTGTCAGCTCAGGTATTTGTGGTGTATATCTCCCTTTTTTAAAAATCGACTATGAAGTCTCAGTTTTTTCACATTTTTATTTTTTTATTTTAATGTAAAATAAAATTCAAATTAATTAGATGTTGTAAAGGTATTTGTATTTATCAGTGTATATTTATAAGCAATATCGTGCAAAATCCAGCTATCCTCCTAACTGCAGTGCTGACCAAGGAATATGTCAGAGCTTTGACTTTCCCATTGGTTGCTAAAGCAGGGCCTTCAAGTGAGGCAGAGAATACCCTGGGAGATTTATGGTCCACCTCTGCTCACTCCTGATTGGTCGCCTGTTTTAAAAAAAAAAGCACATTTTTCGACTCGCCTTTTGGTTAAACTCACTCAAGACCTTCAACTGAAACGGAGAATACCCTCAACTGTTTTTTTTTCCTAGTGTCTGGTCGTTGTTTTAGACTTATGTGGGGGAAATGCAGATCTCTTATTGGCTGATCACATCCCCTTCAGGAAACCCCCAGACTCTTAAAAAACCTCTAGTAAACCCTAAGTCGTTTTGGATAAAGGCGTCAGACAAATGAACAAATAATAATTAGAGTAGCATGTTTCACAGTATAAGCAAGCACACTGTATGCAAGTGAGTGAGGCAATGTAATGTCATTTGAGTGACGGTTTACTTGGCACTGTCTGATCAGCAGAGAATACCTTGAAGGTCCTGACGGCACGCCACTGACATTGAGTAGTATGCTATTAGTCTTAGATCTAGATAGTAATTATCATTAATAAGCAAGATGGATTATTTCAAACAAGCAAGTTCCACTAATATATTTAGTGCAAGAAAGCCAATTCCCAAAATACATTCACAGTGAATATATTATTAAACTGTTTCAATAACAAACAAAGATTATACAAACTAAATAAAACATACTAAGTGAAAGTGCAGTTAAAGTCAACAAAGCAAGTGTAAGCAAAACAAAACCATAAACCAAACATAAGCATAAAGAAAACTGTGGCTAATGCTCGTCCAATGCATTGCACTACCACGTCAAATCTATTGCAGCCTCATTCTGGATATGCAGCATAAATTGGAGAAAGATCTATGGGAAACTTGTGCGCAACGAGAACAAAGATATTACGCCCCCCTGTGCAGTGTCTGGCTCCCGGCTAGATGCAAAACTGGCCTTTTAAATAGAGGTGAAAATATACACCCTGTAGCTTTGAGGTTATAACCCTCTGGGTCCTAGTGCCCTACCTGTTACAGAAATGAAAGTATTCAATATTAGCTTCAAAAGAGTAACATTAACTATTCTCAAAATTACCAGAAAGAACCCATTTGCTGAGAGAGGAGCATATTCAAAGAGAATATTTACAAGATACCAGCAGTTAATATCCAGGACACTCTGTGATATACGGTTTTGTGTGCAAAAGTGAACCCCCAAGTATTTTTGATCGTACCTGTCGTTACATTCATATGTGCAGCTGCAGCACAGGTACAGGAATGCTTTCTTTGGAAACTATATTGAGTATATGGATGTCAATGTCAAGTCTTTTCCATCAGTGGGAAGATTAGGGAAAGGGGTACAGGAATCACTATTGAGGGAGTGGGGGAGGCATTTGTTACTGCAACTATGTTCTCTGCAATATTTCATTCATACACATTCAAAAATCTAAACTGGTCCCAGAGGGGGAAAAAATGCCTAAAAATTCTGAATCTCTCTCATGTTATCTTAAGTGCCCATGTTGTTCTTAGAAAGGAAAACAAGTGGAATATGTGACTGTGGCAAAGTGCCCCGCCCCTGTGTGCATTTGTGTGTTCTATGTTGTATGTATGCGTGCGTATGTTAATGTTGGTGTATAGATTGGTACACGGGATATAAACAGGTCTGTGTTTCACGTGTGTTTAAAAAGTGTATATTTGTATTTAGGCACGGGATTGCACATCACGCACGTGCATTTAAAATATAATATGTGAACACGGGGTTTCACGTAATGAATTCACGTGCTGGGATTCAAGTGAATAATTAATTAGTAATTGAATCCCAGCACAACAGTATATATAGATGCACGTTTAGTCACTCGTGGTTAGGTGTTCGGTGAGTGGAGAACGGGAGAGAGAGGAGAAACTAAAAAGTGAAAGAAAGAAAGAAAGAACGTAAATATTGCTTTACTCACCGTGTTTGTTCGTCCCTGTTTGTTAGTGTGTGTTCGTTTTTGTTTGTCTCTTTATTTTGGCGCAAGTGCCGTGTCCAGTGTTTTTTGTGTTTCAAACCTTTTATTTTCTGTTTAATTATTAAATGCTGAGCGCAATCACGCGCTCAGCTTTACCAAAACCCCATCTCTCTGTTTATTTATTTCCTGCATCTGGTCTGACGCCACCCACTCCGGCCGTCTTTGTGACACGTGGTGTCTTCGTGGGATAGCCGCGCCTCCAAGTGTCAGACCAGGAGGGGTCTGGATTAAAAAAAAAAAAAAAAAAAAAAAAAGTCAATGGCAGAAGATGCCATCAAACTACGGGGCTGGTTCCTTGAGAATGCTGGGCTGGAGGCCCAGTCTCTGCCCATAGTCGTCCGGGCCCTGTGGATGATGGACAGTGAGAGATGGGAGGCCTATCAGCAGGAACACACCCCAAACACCTTGGAGGAAGGTGTGGAGTTTGTCCTCAGCTACCTGGAGGCAACCATAAACGGAACAGCAGCCCAGGTAGCAGGACCACCAGCAGAGGAGTACCTGCTGTCCCCATCTCCACCAGCAGAGGGTGAGTACCTGCTGTCCCCATCTCCACCAGCAGAGGGTGAGTACCTGCTGTCCCCATCTCCACCAGCAGAGGGTGAATGCCTGCTGGTTTTGCCTTCACAGCCCAAATGGGAGGAGCCCGAACGTCCTACGCCTGAGTGGGAGGAGCCCGAACGTCCTACGCCTGAGTGGGGGGAGCCCGAACGTCCACAGCCCAAAAGGGAGGAGTCGGGGCGTCCACAGCCCAACAGGGAGGAGTCGGGGCGTCCACAGCCCAACAGGGAGGAGTCGGGGCGTCCACAGCCCAACAGGGAGGAGTCGGGGCGTCCACAGCCCAAAAGGGAGGAGTCGGTGCATCCACAGCCCAAAAGGGAGGAGTCGGTGCGTCCACAGCCCAAAGGGAGGCAAGTCGGGGCTTCCACAGCCCTGGGACCCAAGCCACCAGCAGAGGGAAAATGCCTGCTGGTTCAGCCCCAAGAGCCGGAAGGGGAGGGGTTACAGGCTCAACCCCCTGAAAATTTTTGGGGGGGAGAAGGGCAGGATGCTGGTGTCCCCCAGCAGCCTCTAGCTATGCTGCTGAAGGCAGCACGGCGCGCACATGCCCAGCCGCCACAGCAGAGGGAGCCAGCACCGCCACAGCCTCCCTCTGAGTGGCCAGCATCAGCCCCATCGCCTCTGCCTCCACCACCGCCAGGAGCAGAGGAGCTGGAGCTGCCTCTGCCTCCACCACCGCCAGGAGCAGAGGAGCTGGAGCTGCCTCTGCCTCCACCACCGCCAGGAGCAGAGGAGCTGGAGCTACCTCTGCCTCCACCACCGCCAGGAGCAGAGGAGCTGGAGCTGCCTCTGCCTCCGCCACCGCCCGGAGCAGAGGAGCAGGAGCTGCCTCTGCTGCCCGTACCTCCGCAGGGAGTACGGTGGCCGGAGCCCCAGAAAGGGGAGCTGCCGGCCACGAAGAAGGGGGAGGAGGTCTGGAGACCAACCCCAGCAGCAGTTTCGCTGCCAGAGATCGTGGGGGAGGTCCGGAGACCTGCTCCCACTGCAGCTTCTTCGCTGCAGGAGTTCTTGTGGCCGGAGCCCCACAGGAGGGAGCTGCCGGCTACGAAGAAGGGGGAGGTCGGGGGACCACCCGCCCCCGCAGCTTTTTCGCTGCAGGACGGGACCAGCATGCTGTCAGCCGTGCCACTACCGGCAGGGGAGCTGACAGCATTGCCAGCCAAGGGCCTACTGAAGCCTCCCTTCCCAGCCCGAGACTTTGTCCTGGACTGCTGGATTTTTAAGGGGGGAGGTGGCCGTTGAGGCCATGTGTGCTGCGCACAAGGGGGGGTATATGTGGCAAAGTGCCCCGCCCCTGTGTGCATTTGTGTGTTCTATGTTGTATGTATGCGTGCGTATGTTAATGTTGGTGTATAGATTGGTACACGGGATATAAACAGGTCTGTGTTTCACGTGTGTTTAAAAAGTGTATATTTGTATTTAGGCACGGGATTGCACATCACGCACGTGCATTTAAAATATAATATGTGAACACGGGGTTTCACGTAATGAATTCACGTGCTGGGATTCAAGTGAATAATTAATTAGTAATTGAATCCCAGCACAAACAGTATAAATAGATGCACGTTTAGTCACTCGTGGTTAGGTGTTCGGTGAGTGGAGAACGGGAGAGAGAGGAGAAACTAAAAAGTGAAAGAAAGAAAGAAAGAACGTAAATATTGCTTTACTCACCGTGTTTGTTCGTCCCTGTTTGTTAGTGTGTGTTCGTTTTTGTTTGTCTCTTTATTTTGGCGCAAGTGCCGTGTCCAGTGTTTTTTGTGTTTCAAACCTTTTATTTTCTGTTTAATTATTAAATGCTGAGCGCAATCACGCGCTCAGCTTTACCAAAACCCCATCTCTCTGTTTATTTATTTCCTGCATCTGGTCTGACGCCACCCACTCCGGCCGTCTTTGTGACAGTGACGCAACACTTAATGTAGATAAACAAATTGCAGAGGCAAGCAAGTTGTGTACTTGTGGGAACTCATGGCTGCACCAGCATCACAAGCAGGAGCAATCCTACAAGGTATGTCAAATAAATGGGGGAAATGCTTCTTTCTTAAAAACATCCTTGACCATAATGAAACATTGGAAAACTTGAAGAAATTTTTTATATGATCATATTTACTTCTCCTTTCTATTCCCCTCCTTTGAAAATGCTGAGGTATTGTATTGAGGATTGTTTGGTAAACTAGGGACTGTAGGTTACTTTATGTTTTAGTTATGCAGTGATCACCCCAAATATTAATCCGTTCTAAACTTGCTTGACAAAGGGTAATTCTATTGCTTGTTCTAGAAGATTTGTAATATCTGTTCCGTGTCCATCAACACAAACTGTTCCATCATTCCATTGCCCTCAATCTTTTATAGAAAACATCTAATTGTTGTGAGAAGTGTTAAATTGATTGGTCCTTTGTGCTGTTATTTTGACCTAGAGCGAACTCTGCTCCTAGCTACGCTCTTCCAAGCTAGTTCTACAAGAAACTCAGGCAGGACTGTGCCAGAAGCTGTAGAGTTCTGGCAACAGTGGTAATGGAATAATCCAAGTATTCTAGTGAGTCCTATGCTCAAGTGTACCACAGTACTGAAACCCTGTGCTCTAAAGCCTATTTTCATTTTTTTAATGGAAAAGCACATTTCCTTTACCTATCAATCAATAACATACATATCTACAGTAAGCCAGCAAATCCCCTGTATTTACAGTAAACCATCAACTTGGTGCTAGCCATGACCACACAGGTACAATGTCCTGACAAAAGAGATTTGGGTGACCTTGTACAAAGACTTCTGACAAGTTAAACCCACAAGAGCCATCAATTGGATTCAGCTTTTATGATTTAGCAGACCAAAGATGGTGTTTAAAGTCCCAGCTGTGTTTTTCAAACCGGAATGTTGTAATATGGCATTGTGCCCATCACAAATGATGCATTGCATTTGGGTACCACTGCCATGTAACCTTTGCCTGCCCAATTGCCAGATGTCTGTTGGTACCCTATACGATATGTGACAAAGTGGGGGATGTTTTGTCACCTACTTCCTGTCGAACCACGGTCTTCTAGTGTAAATAATTGATTCCTTTGACAACGCAAGTTAGGTTGAACGAGACGGCGCTCGTATGTTTATTATTAGTCTTTGTTTCGGCAGGTTGTTCAAACACTGACATACATCTGACTTTTCAAAACAAAATAAATTCAAACAAACAAACGCCTACCTCCTTCCTGGAGGTCTACCTAAACTTGTTAGAGACTAAACTGAGTTCTCGGACGGCTAAGCCGTTTACCGAGTCATAAACCTAGTGTAATTGTTTCTACAAGAGAATCACAATCGAAAACAATACTTTCCTCAGCAACACGCCAGGTCTGTGTGCAGGACTGAGCCTTGTCAAAAAGCCCCGCCTTGTTGCTTCAGCCCAGTTTAAATACCTGTGCTAATTGCCAACAGGTGCCTAATCAAATCTGGCACTTGTTCAATTAGAACCTGTCTTTCAACCTGGGAAGTGTAGTTCAGTAGGCCACGGACACTGGACTACATTTCTCTTAGAATCCAAGGTTAAATTGTACAAATCGGGGCCGAATGTATATCCCATCCATTACCTTACCCCATACTTTGTTACAGATACAATTGATGGTTGTTTTCAAGCTAGGTGACACCCTCCAGTAACACTAAGAATATGTTCTATAGATGACTCCAAATTACACATTCCATTCCAGTCACCTGTATTCTTACCTTTATTCTCAAAGTTGTCCTGTGACCAAATGGCACTCAGTAATCTAAACATATATGCACAGTGCTCAATAAAAATGGGTCTACCAAATTGAAGTGTGTCTAACAAAAGTCATTTTGTGGTTTACTACAGGAAGAAAGTTGTCAGAAAGTGAGAAAGGATTAATGTAATAAATACAGGAAGAATATACACTCTTTACATGTGATACATGGGAAATCCTGTAGCTTTATGCAGCCACAACAATAAAAAAGCTGCTATAATCCTTGTGTGCCATAGCAAGTGTGTCTGTGAAAAGAAAATGCAAATCTATTTGCAAGCACTGTTATTTCCACCGCCAGTGGCTGACTAGACTTGCATTAATTAAGTGTGGAATGCATTGGTTGCTTATGTAGGCTGAGTACACTTGTGGGTCCCTGTGATAAAAAATACACCCCCTGGTTCTATTGAGGGTTGGAAACATGGTCAAGCTATTTAATATGTATTTTATGTGAGTACTTAATTATTGTTTTTGTTTTATGTATTTATTCACTTTTAACTTGATGGGTTGATGGTGGATGATTTAGACTTTTAACACATTTTTGTACATATTGGTTTAAATAATATTTTTTGTTGTGTGCACTGTTTTCACGGTTTAGTTATTTTTATTTATTTATTTTTGTTGGCGCAATGGGGTGTTTTATAGTCACATCGACCACTGACCTCCTTTTGCCCAGTTTTGTGAACTTGCTCACCTGCCTGTGTCGCCCCTCCCTGGTGGATCGCAACCTTGAGGATATGACCTGACAAGAGAAGCTATCAGCTGGTCTGAACTGTGATCGTGGACAGGCGGGTTGTATGACTAATTCATGTTTGATTCATTTTAGCTTTGTTCTGCATTTTGTATCTCTTTTAATATTTTAATCATTACCTGTTATCTTGGGTTTTAGAGTGGTTATTTAATTTTTTCTTACTTTAGTGGGGGTTGGGTGAATAGAGCTGGTAGCATGATTACATGGTGGTTCGGGCCAGTGCTGAGGAGTGGATAACTCTAAATTTGGAAAGTACTGGAGGGTGACCACTTCTCTAGGAATTGGTTTTGGGCCAAATAGCCTCAACTGCTGTATTCTCTTCTACCAGACAGTAATAGTCCTGGGGAAGAAAAAGAAGAGAGAATGTGGTTTAGTTACCCAAAAGAATAAAAAAGGGGTTGAATAAAATAAACAATATATAGTAGAGAACTGGAGAACTGGGTGAGGATTCCTCATAGAAATATTGATGTTTTCATGGATTGTTTGTCTTGTTAAAACATAACCAGTAGACCCTTGGGTCGTGTTGAATACTCACACCCTTGTGGCAGATATGATGGTGTCTAAAGACAATGCAAAATGACAGTTATTTTCAGTGTTGTGAATACAAGCAAGGGGGTGCCTGATGAGGTTGATCAGATCAGCTTGCTCATTTGAATTCCTTTAATCATAGCTGGCAATCATTCACAGTGTATGGAACAAGTGGTAATAAGATAAATATAGACATATACTTTAAGGCCAAAGGTCAATTGATTTCTAATCTTTATTGAAACTCTGTACAATATTTATTTACTACCTCCTAACAGTGACTAGTGAGAAGAAGCATAACATAAGGGGTCACTGTTTTGGCTTGACTATTAATTTTAAGTACTGACAGTTAAAAAAAGACCACAAAGGGCGCAAATCTATTTTGTACCTTTTCTAACGATTTAGAAAATTCTGGGAAAAGTCCTCAGGATAAAATTAAAAATGAATGGTAAAAGCAACTTAACACTAAGGTTTCACAGACCCCAGATAGTACTAATATTCATTCGACTACCTAATGTTACCTTAGATTAGTGCTAACTGGGGACTGTAAAACCACCCCAAGAACTTTGTATCTTAGCTGTTAGATTGTTTCAAATATTTTACTAAATTTAAGGGAATGAAAAAAAACAAACATTATAATTGACTTGTAGCTATATATCCACGAAGAACCATATTTAGTTCAGACTTTATTTATCTTGACAAGGAGGCCTTGGCATTTGCAGGCAGTGTGACAGAATTCGACTGCTTCAAGCAGGATCGCTGAAACACTCAGGCAATAGATTCAGCAGCAGACTAACAATCAGAATTGAGTACAGAAAATAAAAGAGGGTCAGCTGATATAAAGAATACTACCTTTTGAACTGAAGTCTCTGAGGTGAAATAAAAAAGCGAAAAGCAAGATGAAAATCTTTGCTGACAGTTCTCAACTAAATGTGTTTCTTGTAATTGTTTTATAAAAAATAAAATAGAAAAATTCTAACAAACTGTATCTAGTCCACTTTTTCTGGTCTATTCTTCCTGTAAATAGCTGGTTATTCTATAGATAACCTTATTGTCATCATGGCTTTACACATTTTAATTCAACTGGGTTTTGGAAATACTCCACTTTATCACAATACCCCCTGAGCAGGTACAGGAAATCAATGACTGGGGATCCACATCCATCACCGCTTAGAGAAAAACCCACTGCTAATATTAGATCGAGGAAAGCAGCACTAATTGTCTGGCTTCATTCTGGAGCCCCCAGCCACCTGACACTGCTCAGTGACATTAAAATGGATTTTACAGTCCTGCTACAATGTATCATCTGCGGCAAAGAAGATAAATCAACCTCTCTGCTTATTTTGCCATGGCAATTGAGGTGATTCTGTCTACGGGGTCAGTGCTGAAGTCTTGTGCCACTACCAGTCTTTGCTTTGATCAAAACTGCAGAACTGGGGTTTTGCGTGTCTGTTTGTATGGGAGTGTGGTATAACAATACAGCAGTGAACTGTTTCAGTATTCACAGCTTTGAACACATCTATGCTCTAAATATTCCAGTCACTATAAAGTAAACCTTAAGTTGATGGAAGGCCCAGATGGCCTGATTCTGCACATGACAATGCATACCCTGATGCTCATTTTAATTGGGACCCCAGCTTTTCCTTTTAACTGAAAAGTGCAAGACTGCATCCAACCAAATGGTGTACAGCTTTAGGCAACATACATTTTGGACAACAAACTTGAAACCCCCTATAAGATAAAATCGAAAAAGGCCACCTTTGTTTTTCCATCACTTGCACTGATTTTTAGAAGAGGAAACTGACACTGTCAGGGTTACTGGTTGTATTTAAAACACTGTTACTGTACATCTGAGTATTTACTCATTTTGTGACCAACTAACAGCCAATGTATTTATTTACATACCAGTATGTGTCCCAGCTCCTTTGTCATAATGTTGCCTCATTATGGGCCACATTTATATTTCCTTTAAATTAAATTTTCCCAAGATAAGCCAAAAAATAAAAATAATAATAAAAAATAAAAAAACAGCACGAGAGCTGCTGATGAGGCAAAACACAAAGCAAACAGTACTCAATAAAAAAGAACTTGCATTTCAGGCTGCTTGTAAGTTTTTAACAAATACATCACCACTTATTCTAACTGAAGAAAGCAAATTAGCATAGACTATTGATGTCACTATTATTAAATTATAAAGGGATATAGTCGTCTCATAAAAAAAAACAAAAAAAAAACATGTTTTCTATTTAGCCAAAGACATAGCAATGGCAATCATTACTAAGGGCACTTTTGGATTGAGAGCCAACTGGATCAGTTATCCAGCTAAAGTGCTGCAATAGTAATGGAAAATATGTGCAGGTGCATATTTATATAACTTTGTTTTTTAACCGACATGTTTAGCAAAGGAAGCATTCATATTGGGACTTCTTCAGCCACTGGGAATGTGTGAGGTATTCCTATTCATGAAGTTGTACCATGTGCACCCTGATCTACAGTGACTATAGCATCCATATGTGGAAGATGTCTCAATAATTGTTGACAACTCATTACATTGTACCACAAATTCAGGATGAGAGGAGTCCATTATGGCATAGGACCAGTTCTGCTGGTATGGATTGGTTTAACATTAATTTTGATTTTGACATTCACTGCAGAATTCTCCTAATTTTTTTCAGGAAAAAAACTGTTCATTTAGCAAAAATAGAAATAAACAACACAGAATAACATGCAGCAGAACAAAAGCTTGGCTGTGTGCTTCACACAAACACTGTAACTGATATACACATCTCTTTATGCAGGAGACCTGTTCTTCCTAGATAATAACATAGCTATAAACAGATCAGCTACTGTTTAGGACATATGAAAAATGACCAGTGAGGTAATGGGTTATGCTCCTGGCACTTTACAGAATCTTGTGGCCACACCAAAGGAGGTTCAGCCTATTAAGGGTTATTCCTAATGCAATGTCTGTTGAATGCAAGTAATGAATGAAGATACATTTCTTGGCCACTAGTAGAATCTGCCCTGGTGTGGGGCATGTTCTCCAGGTGCACCCTGAGCTCCTTGATTACTCTGGAAGGCTGAACACATGGCATAGTTTAATCAAGCATTATTGTCCACCCAAAATGCTGCACTTGTACCCTGATGGCAATGATTACTTTCAAGACAATTACATGCATTCATAGTATTATAATTGTGCACAAAAGGGTTTATGAGCATGATAGAGACATAAGTCATGACATTGGTCATAGCCACCAATTGTCTGATCTCAGTCCAGTTGAGCATGTTTGTGATGCTCTTGAGAACCTAGTTGAGTCCATGCCATGTTCTGTCAAGGCTGTGATCAGCATAACCGGTGACCCAACACAATATTAGGTACATATCCTAATAAAGTGGCAAGCAGTGTATATTTTTAGAATTCTAAAGATACATGAACATATGCAATTTACTTTTTGATAAAAGCTAAGTGTGTTTTTACTATTTGATTTTATTGTAGTGTATTAAGGCTGTGTGTCACATTTGCACAGATGGTGTGGCGTTATTATAGATTGTTTGGAGTAGGGTATCTTCATTCACAAGTCTATCTGAAGTTTAAAAAAAAAAAAAACACAAGGTCAGAGGATCTGACTGGCTGACTGACTGGGAGCATGTCAGTCTGATCTAGCAACAGATTCAGTCTGTAAAAAAGGAGAAGAGAGCTTGTGACCAGAGCGCTCTCTCTCTCTCGGTCAGCAAAAGCAAAGTTCCTCAGGTAATTTTATCAAGGATGGCACAGACACTTCGGCATATGTTGAAAAGCAACCAGCGCAATTTATTTACAGTAAGCAAACAGTCATTTTTTTATTTTCCAGGTGCAATGTGCAGGAGCTCCTTGTTAATTTCCATTAAACAAAACAAACAAACAGAACAAAACAAAAGAATAATACCAGCCACTTCTCACTCTCACTTTGCTAGACTTCAGACTGTGGTGGTTTTAATAAGAGTTATTTCTGTCTACAGACAATCTTGCCTGCAACTAGAGTTGTGTCTCTTCTGGAATGACTCTCAAAAAATGGAATCTCCACCCCCCTGGTGCTACAAAGTACCTCTTAAGTATCTGAAGCACCGCCCCCTTTTCAAGTGTGCTAATTAGCTAAAGCAATTTAAACAGGTTTTGGTAGCTTTCTGTAACCTCCATTTTGTCTTCAGAGCACAGTCACTCACACATGCTCTCCTGCAAACAGGTAAGTGTCTTATATAATAATAATAATAATAATAATAATAACAACTCTGTTTCCCCCCCCACAGGTTTACAACAATGATCATTATTTTTGATTAACAGATGTTCAGTCAATTTGCAGTGCAGTTCAGTTCTTTGTTTGGTTTGATATTACTAACTCTTTCATTGTCTGTTTAATTTCCATGGCTGTTAATGTGCCCAATGATGCTCCGGATCTGTCGCTGCTCTTCAACCTGGCCAGGTAAGTTTTTATACAACAGTCCATGGTCACAGTCCATGTTTAAAACAGTCAGTGAGTCAGAAAGTCTGATGACCAGGCCTAAACAAAGGCCTAGTGAAATTCTCAGAGCTTTATGTAACATTTTTATTTGTAGCTAATGCATATGGTTCAGTGTCACATAACCCCTTAGCACTATAACAGGTTTAGTGAAAGCCTACCTTGTTGGACTTGCATTTCTGTTTTTCAACTCTGCAGTTTACCACTACATGGTACCATTTCTACACTGGTCTTCACCATGGCAATGAAAGTCATTATTTGAGCCTCAATATGAGTAGTGGGAGGTGAACGGCTGGCTTTTGGCATGTGACTGCCACTTAGAGCAAACATGGATGACATGACCACCATGAATATGTGAGTGGTATCGTGGCAATTATTATTCTTAAAACAATAACCCCATTCATTATAAATGTATAAACTCTTTCTCAATATCACTGTCTGAAAAAGATAACAACAAACTACAAATAGACCACATTCTATTTAATTTAATGTTCATAAATCAAGGTTGTTACACGGGCAAATGATTTACCAGAAATCTATTTAAAAACTATGGAATTTATTAAACATGTATTCAATCTAATATTACATTCATAAAATCAACAATAAGTAATGCAGAATGTCAACATAAATAATTAAGCAGGCAATACATTAAAACAATTGCACAGTCAATATTACATTAAACAACGTTACGACAAACAAGGCATTTAGACAATAATTTATTAATGAACTAACAATAATAACATTCAAGTAATTGGTCAAAGCAACTTCTATAGGTTTCGGCTCTTCAAATGCAATGCTGTACTTGCGAAACATTTGACTCCGTATCTTAAGATATTCTACTGCATGCAACATAGTATTACTTACATAAGACAATGATTTCACAATGAATACCTGTATGAACTCTATTTATACGGTAAGATGCCTGTTATCTAATCACATGCACGTGTTATATATAAAAAAAAACACGGCTTGGAAATATAACAACCTCTGATTGGTTAAACAGCATCACATGACTATGCGTATATATAGCGTCTACCATGGCTTGCATGTTAATGAGCCGCTTCACACTGAATAAATCACTATGCACCACTACATTCTAAATTCCATGACAAACTGCCATTTTATTTATTTAGTTACAAAACCACAGCTAAAAATGAGTGACATTTCACCTATTTCCTTTAATATATTTGGGGATGAAACTCCACGTAACTGGTACAACTCCAACTTTCTGAGTGAAGACATCTGAAACTAAATTAAATAAGTGCACCAGCAAAAGTAGATGAGGAACAGTTCAATGAAACAGAAGAAAACAAAGATTGCAAAAAAAACACTAACAAAAACTACAGCATGGGCTGGTTAATATACTTAAAGAAAAAAATATGGACATTCATTTTATGGAAATAAATCCAAAACAACATTATGGGAATTTTATGCCAGTACAAGTAGTTCAACTGGGGATCAGTATTCAGTTTCCAGTTTTATAGTACTGAGCTGGACCAAATAGATGTTTTAACAGTAGAGGTTTTAACATCTCTGCTGTCAGCGAGTTTAAAACCAACAAGAACGTATTCCTGTCAGTCATGAAAACGTTTAGAAAAACAGGTAAAGACAAGGCCAGACACCAATCCCTGAATTACCGGCCTGGATTTGAAGCGTCTGCGGGAAACTGAAGCACTGTCCTCTGACACCATGGTCGGATTGGTGCGTGAAGTCTGATTCAATCGTCAACTTAATCTGGCACGAATAGGACATGAGGGTGACTGACAACTAACAAAAACATTTTCTGAGATCCAAAAGGATGAAAACAGACTTGGATATGTGTGCCTCGCATATAACGAGGACACAAACTCACCTCAAAACCCGGCTTCAGCGCAGCTGCTGCTGCTTTCCTCAGTGTAATTTGAAACTCCACCCATCATCAGCTTGTGATTAGTCCTTGCTAGATGCCACTTTTGATGCAGAAATTCACAATAAACGCACATGTGCAATTTATTTTTAATAAGTGAACAATACGTTAAATTAAATTGCATTTAGGACTATATTACACTGCAGGTGTATACATAATAAAAGTTTCTGGTTTTGTCTTAATTTAAAATGTGTTTTAATTATTTTTATTATTTTTCTTCCCACAAATGACAGGTAGCCGCATTATAAGCGGTATAAATGACTTCGGCCTTTGACCAGAACTCATATCCATCATTCAAATGCCATTTTGCAAACTTTAAGCAATTGTCCTTGTGACGTTTCCTAAGAGTGGCTTTTTCCTTGGCTTGCGACCATTGAGACCTTCACCATGCAATAGTCAACCTATGTTTGAAATAGAAACACCAGTCCCACTTGGAGCCAATTCACTTTGAGTATCTTTGGCAGTCAATCTCGGATTGTTATTGACCTTCCTCACAATTCTTCTAATCGTTCTTGGTGAAAGAACCTTCTTTCTTCCAGACCGAGGGCGCGTTGTGACAGTACCATGAGTCTTGTACTTCTTGATAATAGAAACAGTCATTGAAATTGGGGTACTCAAATGCTTTCAAATCTTCTTGTATCCTTCTCCAGCTTTATAACAATAAATAATAGCTCTTTACTTTTTCACATATTGACTTATTGGTAATGACAGCAATCATCCTATGCCTAACCCTTTTATATTCTAAGAATGTTCACCTACAATCCAGGGATTTAAAAGACTGTCTGAGTGAGAGAGGTGAGACAGCAGACAGTGCAAGGGCTGAAGAGGATCGACAATAGTGCACTACCAGGCAAGCTTAAAGTCTGGTGCTATCAGTTTGGTCTTCTTCCAAGGTTGCTGTGGGCACTTACTGTGTATGAAGTTTCCATGTCAACAGTAGCACTGGAAGCATTGATTAGTTCATACATTAAGAAATGACTGGGAGTTCCATGATGCCTTAGCAGGGCAGTAATGTATGGCAAAGGGAAACTGCAGTTGTCAGTCTTAGCTCTATCTGAGGAATTCAAGTGGGCTAAGATTCAACCGAAAATGACACTGATGGAATTGCGTGACGAGTGTGTGAGGAAGGTAGCACCCGTAGTGAGAACTGTGAGAACATATGATGTTCTCCCATCACCACAGAACCTGAGTGTATGGGTAGTGGAGAACCCTGCATGTCCTTTGTAAGGTGGCTCTGAACCAGGGTCACTTCACTTGGTGTCATGATCAAGTGTTTTGATGCTTGGCATTAGCACTGGAAGAACGGCTTAAAAAGATCACAGTTCACAGCCAATATCAGCAAAAGCTGGTACACAGAGAACGATATTCCTCCATCTAGGACAGTAACCAACAGGAATGATTATTAGAATTAAGATCTGCCTGGGACAATTGGAGGCTGCTAGAGATTGGAGAATGCAGACAGATGTTGGTTGGCATGTTATTTTCCCACCTGAGATTGCAACAACCACCCTTTGACCTGACATTGTCCTGTGGTCAGTCTCAGCACGCCTTGTTCTCGTGGTGGAGCTAACAGTGCCATGGGAGGATTCTGTGGATGAGGCATACGAGAGGAAGAAGCAGAAGTATGCTGAGTTAGTCGCTGAGGTGGAACAGCAAGGGTGGAGAGTCCGGGTTTATCTAGTAGAGGTGGGTTGTCACTTCTGAAGACAATTTAAAGACAATGCTTTTCCAATTGAAGGAATGAAAGCAACATGATTTAAAATCCTAACTCTAGCAACTGCTTGGGATTTCCACTCTGAGCCTTTCCACCAGTGCTCAGTTATGTAGTTAACACTATTATATATTATTTTTCAGTTTTTATTATTTTCATTTTTCGGTGCTTTTTTTTTTAGCTATTTTCAAGTTATATGTAAATCGGTTGTTTTTTCTGGCTTTCGCTTTTTATATACTGTATGAAATTATTGTTTTTGATTACTTTCCAAAATGCTTGGGCAGTTTTTTCTGTCAAAATATGTATAGTAACTGGACAGTACTTGCACACTTAAGTTGTACCTTCTTTCCTTTGCTGTCTTCCACAACGAAATCCTTGTGGTCATGGGCACATTCCTATGGGGTTTTTGTGTGTAGGCTTTTTTTTTTTTACATTTCGTCAAAATTTGCAATTCTGTTTTAAATCTTCCATATCTTCCATAACTGTAATACAGCTTTAAATCTAATTGTAATCTCGTTTTAAACCTCACAAGTGGAGTCCCCAATAGAAATGTAAGAATGTGCTGCCACTCAGTAATTGGGGTGAGTTTAAAGCATTCAGAACAAATCAATTTTAGATACAACTCTGGAAAGAAGGACATTGCCCAGCTGCACTGGGAAAGGTAGTTTTTTTTTATATGGGAAAGTGGGGGTCAACGTCAATTGAGTAACCATTTCCACTGTTTTTATGGTGTTTTCTAGTGTTTATTGGCTATATACCAATTTCATTTTTGTTGTATCGGGGGTGTTTTATCGGTCTTTATCAGTTAAAACCGAAAACCAGAAGCCCTAATTACATTAAACTGTTTATCAGTTAACATACATTGGGGAGTGGCAGGCTGGTGCTTGGTTTCAGCTGAATCAGGCAACAAGAAAATGTAATACATTCATAATAATCAGTCCAGGGAAAGGCTGGCCTTCGATCTGTCCAGAGTGTAGGTAAATCTTACTTGGTTAGAAAAAGAATTGCCATGGCAACCATTATTTTCAACCGGGTGCCATTGGAATTAAGACCGTTACTGCCAATGGTGCAGTTAATAGAAACAGCTTGAAGTACTTCTATGCCCCTGTTCTGCCAGGTGGCAAGGTATAAAAAGCACTGTTGAGCCCCTACATTTCTGATTTGCACAGGGACAGGTGTAATTCTCGGTCTGTAGGGCTTTATTATTTATTAGGTTTGGGTGAGCATTGAAATCAGTGATTGTAATCAGGTTGGTGGCTTATTTAGTCCTAATCATTAATATTGCCAAATTTACAAAAACTTCCCCAACATGGCAAATCTCAATTAGTAATCTGAATAATGCTATAGGGTGCATATATTGTTACTGTGAAGCCACACTGGGAATTTCTTGTTATATAAATGAACACGACTCCTCATTTTATTTTCTGTCTTCACCAACATTTTCCTCATACTCCACTGCAACCTTTCAAATGTAGAGGTCAGTTCAGGTAAAAAAAAACTAAAATTGGACTGAATAAAAAAAAAAAAAAAAGAAATCCATCTTCTTTCTCGAAACGTGATGTAACACATTTAACGGGGCTAGAGGAAAGCAGGAGATGGAGAATACATATGGGAGACCATTTGCTATGGTAACCGGCATTAGTGCTGGCTTCTTGTAATTATAACTGAGGATTGCACTCCTCCAGTATTCTGGATAGTTCACTTTCCCCTGCATTGCTCAATGTAGTATAATTTCACCATTCATAAATATTTCATATCTAGTGGCTGCTTCATTCTGTCGCTACAGAGAAAAGTTGGTCTTACCCAGCTATTCTGCTGAAGGGAATTACATTAGCCAGGAGAGTGAGTTTAATTTATTTGCTTTTTTCTATTTTTAAAATGCTGTCTTTATTTTGTGATGCATTTTATGCATGTGTTACAACCTGTTTATCTGTGTGCCACCATTCCCCAATTAAAAAACTATACTAGGAATACAAAAGTACTACTGCAAGCATAAACATGTATGGTTTGTGCTTTATACAAATGCTCTCACAATCCTTCCTTAATAGCTCATCCTGTCTATTTGAAGCAGCTAGTAATTAAAGGACCTACAATGTTTTGTAATGCAGTTCACTACACACCAACTCTTCAGTATATAAGGCTTACAAAATGGCTTCTGATTGATCTCTGAATGACTGGTAAGACATCAGGTACTAAGGCAATCTAAACATTGAATGCATGTGTTAAATGGCTTCTAATTCTGAGGCACCTAATATCACAATATCAAGAGGTATATCACAATTAATAACTGGTACTTAAACTCATGCTGCAATATTGTGGTCTAATCAGTTGATCTAAACAGTGGCAGATCTAAATTCTGTTTTCACTGTAAGAGATCATTTAGACGGCAGTCGTATTTAGATCTACTCCTGCTGCGGCATTGCTGTTGCTCAGGACACCCTGTTTTCTCCTGGTATTTGCACTATAACTAATTTTAAAAAATGACTCTGTGTAATTGTGGTGGGTTATGGAAGGAAGTGACGGAGACAGGCAGCCAGTGAGGTACAACCTGCGCACCAGCAAGGCAGGGCTGGGCAGGGTTTTATTAATATTCCGTATTGCACAAACAAAAATAAGAAACCCCCTTGAATACTAGCAATAGTAATCAAGGGTTGAAATAAAAACAGTAAATAGAACAGTCCCGCACTACACAGAGACGCAAAAGTTAAAACAAAACATTCACGTGGTTCATCCACGCGGTGGCAACCGGTGTCCTCCAGCTGCTGCCCCAGCTCCCTCCTGAGGCTTCACAAACCCAAAGGCGCAGAAGGAACTGTGCTGCAAATCCGCCCAGGTATCCAAAGGGGTAGGGAAAGCAAGGGAAAACAAACGCACAGCTCTTCAAGGATCTGCAAACACAGGACTTCAGTGGTGAAAAGAAATAAATGAAAAACAAACAAACCAGCACGTCTCTTGCAGGTGTTAATCCAGCACAGCCAACCTAAATGGCAGAACCCCACAGCCTAAATAGTGCCGAGCCCCACCCCAACAATCATCAAACGCAGCACAGCTGATTGCAATAATGGGGCTCAACCATGAGGTCCTGCCCCAAGTTAAGATGGCCGCCACCACTGCGGCTTCTGCCCCAACCATTACTCAGCCTTTCTCCTCTGTCCCGGCCCTCTGTGCACAGCGCTGCCAGTAGTCGGGAGGGTGAATTACAAGAGGGACTCCTTTCACTCCTGTCACACATCCCCCCCCTAAGAGTGGAGCCGTAGGCACACTCGGCCAACCCTAAGTTCCCTAATTGACCCCCCTCCCTAGAGAAAAAATCAGCGTTTAGATGTTCCTTACCCGCACGATGCTTCACAACAAAGTTGAAGGGTTGCAGCGCCAGACTCCACCGAGTGATCCGCGCGTTTGTGTCCCTCATCGTGTGCAACCACTTCAGAGGAGCATGGTCCGTGACAAGAGTGAAAGGCCGACCCAGGAGGTAATAACGAAGAGAGTCAACAGCCCATTTAATGGCTAAGCACTCCTTCTCTATGACAGCGTAGTTCCGCTCCCTAGGGAGCAATTTCCTACTAAGGTACAGCACTGGGTGTTCCACGCCATCTACCTCCTGAGACAAGACCGCCCCCAGACCAACATCCGAAGCGTCAGTCTGGAGGAGGAATTCCCTGTTGAAATCCGGTGATATCAGCGCCGGGGCCTGGGAAAGAAGCTGTTTAATCAAGTCAAACGCCCCCTGACACTGACCTGTCCACTTTACCAAATTTGGGGCGCTCTTCTTGGTGAGGTCAGTCAAGGGGCTGACAATGGTGGCAAACTCAGGGATAAAGCGGCGATAATAGCCTGCCAGCCCCAAGAGTGACCTCACCTGAGCCTTGGTTCGTGGAACCGGAGCATCCACCAAGGCCTGGACCTTGGTGGTCACCGGTTTCACACGTCCATTACCCATAATAAAGCCGAGATACTGGGTCTCTTGGTGGCCAAACGCGCACTTACCCAGGTTGGCCGTTAGCCCCGCCTCTCTCAGAGATTGAAGGACGGACGCTAGTCTAACAAGATGCTCCTCCCAGGTGGAGCTGAAAATAACCACGTCATCAATATATGCAGATGCATACTGATGATGGGGAGATAATACCCTGTCCATCAATCTCTGGAAAGTGGCCGGGGCTCCATGCAAACCGAAAGGCATGGTCTGGAAATGAAACAGACCATCCGGGGTAGCGAATGCGGTTTTCTCACGAGAGCTGGACTCCAACGGGATCTGCCAATACCCCTTCGTCAGGTCCAGAGTTGACAAGTACCTCGCCTTACCCAACCTGTCGAGGAGCTCGTCGACCCGGGGCATTGGATACGCATCAAACTTGGAGATGGCGTTCACCCGGCGGAAATCCACACAGAAGCGGGTGGTACCGTCCTTCTTAGGAACCATTACCACCGGACTGCACCACTCGCTCTGGGATGGTTGAACGACTCCAAGCTCAAGCATGTCCTCTACCTCCCGGCGCATCACGCTCCGCCGACTTTCTGGGATCCGGTAAGGCCTCTGTCTCACTCGAACACCTGGCGGAGTAATAATAGCATGTTCAATGATATTCGTTCTACCGGGCACCTTCGAAAAAACATCCCTGAACTCCTCAATTAGCTGTCTCAGCTCATTTTTCTGACGGGGAAGTAGTTGTTCCCCCATCGAAATCTCTGTTGTTTGCTCACGTGACCCTGCCTCAGGACCAAAATCCTCCTCAAGGCTCTCCATAGTGACACACAGGGCCTCTCTTTCTCTCCAGGGCTTCAACAAATTTACATGATAAATTTGGAGTGGTTTTCGGTGGTCAGGCTGCCTGATTTCATAATTGACCCTCCCTACTGCCCGGACCACCTCGTAGGGGCCTTGCCACTTGGCAAACAACTTAGAATCTGAGGAGGGAAGGAGCAGCAGTACCTTGTCACCAGGTCGAAAGGTCCGAATTCGTGCATTTTTATTGTACTGCTGCCGTTGCCGCTGCTGGGTGTTGCGCAAGTTCTCTTGTGCCAATCGACCAACTAATTCCAAGCGGTCTCTCAAGAGTAGTACATATTTGACTACATTTTTGGAATTTTTTTGTCCCTCCCAACCCTCTCGCACCAGATCGAGAATGCCCCGGGGTTGTCTGCCATACAGAAGCTCAAACGGAGAGAACCCCGTCGAGCTCTGCGGCACCTCTCTCACTGCGAACATGAGGAAAGGGAGGAGTTTAGCCCAATGCTTCTGCTCTTGATCAACAAAGCGTCTCAGCATCTGCTTCAGTGTCTGATTAAAGCGCTCCACCAAACCGTCTGTCTGCGGATGGTACACAGAGGTTCGAATAGAGCGAATTTTCAAGATTTTATACACCTCCTTCAGAGTGTCGGACATGAAACTAGTTCCCTGATCCGTCAGAATCTCCTTGGGAATCCCTACTCTCGCAATAACCTGCACTAATTCTTTGGCTATGGCGCTGGCACAAGTGGATCGCAGAGGCACCGCCTCCGGATATCGCGTCGCATAGTCCACCATCACTAGGATGTGCGTATATCCGGAGTCGGAAGGCAGCACTGGACCCACTATATCCATCGCCATACGTTCGAAGGGGGTACAAACTAGGGGCAGTGGGACCAGTGGGGCCGGGCGAACTCGTGCCGGCGCTACTCGTTGGCAGTCAGGGCACTCCGCTACATATTTCTTCACATCATCATGCAGTCCCATCCAATAAAACCGGGCCAAAATCCGTTCCAAAGTCTTTTCCCGCCCCAGGTGGCCAGAAAAGGGGATGTCATGCGCCAGCCGCAGGACCTCCTGGCGGAAAGACTTTGGAACCAATAATTGTGTTACCGGCTGTCCGGTGCCCGGGGCTTGGGATACCCTATACAGTAAGTGCCCAGACACGATGAAGTGAGGAAATGTGAGCGGCCCGCAGCCATCAACTTCCTTCCCCTCAACAGACCGAACCCGCCCCCGGATGTGCACCAGAGTAGGGTCATTATCTTGCTCCCACTCTAGATCCACATCCCGGTCCCAGAATTGCGGTATGCTGAGCGGAGGTTCCGTAGCCTCAGCTCTAGGCGCCTCAGTAACCCGCTCCGGCTGGTCACACTGAACCCCCACCCCCTTCTGCGTGCGCTTGACAGATACCACAGACTCTCCCACCAGGTCCCAACCATGTCTCATTAATGTTCCCTCTAGTTTCTCAGCCCTACGCTCTCGCTTCGTTTTCCGGGGCCGAAATCTGGAGGGAAACAAAGTAGTGTGCCACGGGAAGACTTGCCCAATTGTGTTTCCCGTTGCAACCACTCCCTTTACGGTCAGAGGTTTGGTCGGGATGACCTTCAGCTCACCATAGTAAGGCCAGTCCCGACCGACTATAACAGGGTATGGCAACTTCCCCGCGACGGCCACGGCTACGCGGCACGTTCGACTGCCAACAGTCATCTGAATTTTAGTGGTCGGGTATGTCTTGGTTTCTCCATGGACACAGGAGATAGCCACAGTACTCTGTGGCCTCCAAGACACACCCTCCAAGAGAGCAGGCCGAATTATAGTTTGCTCACACCCGGAGTCCACTAAAGCATGGGTGCTCATCTTGCCTACCTTTACATTATTATTATTTGTTTATTTAGCAGACGCCTTTATCCAAGGCGACTTACATTAATGATACACGGTCCCTCCCGTCCTTTCCCCTGATACTCACCTGCTTCCGCTGAGGTAAAACGGGAGGCCACGTCACACTCCATAGCAGCTGGGCAGTACCTGGCAATATGCCCAGCCTCGTGGCACCGGAAGCAGATCAGGGGTGACAAGGCTGTGGGAGACAGCTGTTTATCCCTTGCTCCCCCACCAGGGGGAGACGAGGAGGTTGTTTTGGCCCAGCTGGGAGCTAACCTTCGTCTCCACGTTGGAGGGGAGGCGCTCGGTGGGACCGATGAGGAGGCAGCCGCTGCTTTTGGGATCCCGGCCTTCTGGGTCGGGGCCGGTGTCGTCATCCGCGGTTTGGAGGGGGTCACCGTGGAGGATCCTGGGCTGGCCCGCAGAAGGGAGTCCTCGTAGGCCTCTGCAAGCTCAACGGCCTTCTCCATGGTCTCCGGGCTGTGTCTGGCGACCCAGGCCTGGGTGTCGGCTCCAACCACTGCCAAGAACTGGTCAATGGCCACAGACTGTGCCACAGCCTCTGCCCCTCTCTCGGCAGGCCGTAGCCATTTCGTCATGTGGTCCCAGAGCTGCTGGGCGACGATCCGGGGTCTCACTCCCTCTGGCCGCTGGTACTGCCGGAACCGGCGGCAGTGGGTCTCCGGGGTTATATTGAGACGCCGGAGAATGGCCTGTTTGACCTGTTCATAGTCCAGGGCAGCCTCATTGGAAAGCGCCCGGTAGGCAGCCTGGGCTTCACCATATAGACACGGGGCCAGTTGCGCTGCCCACCACGTCTTAGGCCAGCCCGAGACCGTGGCCACACGTTCAAAGGTGGTCAAGAACGCCTCCGGGTCATCCGCCGGCGTCATTTTCTGCAGCCTGATCTTCGGAGTGGGCTGTATTGCTGGCCCAGCTCCCACCGTCGCCGGCGCCGTGACCAGCCCCTGAACTGCGGTACACATGGCTGTCAGTTGTTGCATCATGGCAGCCATGTGGGCTGTTCGCTCAGCCTCCCGCTGAGCGTCCCGCTCCTCACGTCTCCGCTCCTCACCATCCCTGCGCCGATCCTGGGCCTCCAGCAGGGCGGCCACCACGTTTGGGTCCATCCTCTCAATCCCACTTCTGACACCACGTGTGGTGGGTTATGGAAGGAAGTGACGGAGACAGGCAGCCAGTGAGGTACAACCTGCGCACCAGCAAGGCAGGGCAGGGTTTTATTAATATTCCGTATTGCACAAACAAAAATAAGAAACCCCCTTGAATACTAGCAATAGTAATCAAGGGTTGAAATAAAAACAGTAAATAGAACAGTCCCGCACTACACAGAGACGCAAAAGTTAAAACAAAACATTCACGTGGTTCATCCACGCGGTGGCAACCGGTGTCCTCCAGCTGCTGCCCCAGCTCCCTCCTGAGGCTTCACAAACCCAAAGGCGCAGAAGGAACTGTGCTGCAAATCCGCCCAGGTATCCAAAGGGGTAGGGAAAGCAAGGGAAAACAAACGCACAGCTCTTCAAGGATCTGCAAACACAGGACTTCAGTGGTGAAAAGAAATAAATGAAAAACAAACAAACCAGCACGTCTCTTGCAGGTGTTAATCCAGCACAGCCAACCTAAATGGCAGAACCCCTCAGCCTAAATAGTGCCGAGCCCCACCCCAACAATCATCAAACGCAGCACAGCTGATTGCAATAATGGGGCTCAACCATGAGGTCCTGCCCCAAGTTAAGATGGCCGCCACCACTGCGGCTTCTGCCCCAACCATTACTCAGCCTTTCTCCTCTGTCCCGGCCCTCTGTGCACAGCGCTGCCAGTAGTCGGGAGGGTGAATTACAAGAGGGACTCCTTTCACTCCTGTCACAGTAATCCTGCACATTAATAGAAATGTCTGTCACTAAACACACACATGCAATTTACTCCACTTATGGGCTTTTACCAATTAATAGCTAGAAAGACAGTAGCTCCTACTATTAATTGTTTATTTAGCAGATACCTTTATCCAAGATGACTGACAGAGACTAGGGTGTGTGAACTATGCATCATGCATCAACTATGCAACATCTCACCCAAAAGACAGAGCACAAGGAGGTTAAGTGACTTGCTCAAGGTCACACAGTGAGTGAGCTGGGATTTGAACTGGGGGTCCTCCTGGTTACAAACCCTTTTCTTTAACCACAGGACCACACAGTTTCCTTATACAGGGTCACATAGAAAAATTAAATCTATTTACTAAGTCTTACAAAATTGAAAAATTGAAAAAAAAAACATATTTTTCTCCAGGAGGAAAGGAACATAATCTGGAAGTCCTAATTTTGAAAACAACGTAGACCAGAAAACTCCCAATTCCCCTTGCTGCATCACTAGACAGTTTATTTTAATACAAGAAAAAAGAATAAAGAAAACAACCTTATACCAACACCACTGACACAGCTGGAATAGCTTTTTTCAAGTGAAATCTGACAGGAAGTTCAAATATATCAAATACATAAAAAAAAACTAAAGAAAAAAAAACCCAAAAGATTCAGAAAACACGTAGGGCCCTATTTTACAAATGTTTTAAAGTATTTTGCACCCCATCGTGCTGGTTAGACACAAATGTGATTTCAAAGCATGACATCTAAGAATACACTGACAAATAAATGTCGTTGGTTCAATGTTTTGAAAAAGAAAAATGTTTTTTTTTTTTTTTTTTCAATATTTGACTTCATGGCAACTTTGTGTTACTTTTATTTCAATGCCCTAATAGAATTTTTTTTATATGATTTTATAGGAGTCAAAATATAAAACCCAACATAGATACATTTTAATGAAGACCCCAGATGCTGTGCAACTGAGACAAACTTTTGAATCCTGCACATAGTTTAAAAAAAGCTAGTGTCATATTTTTGAAGTTTAATTGTAAAAGTATATTGTTTTATAACATTTGAATAAGACACCTGCACTAAAGTTTATAGAGATACACTTAAATACAGTATTTGTGTAAAGCCAATATTGTGAGGAACTCATATTTGACTTAATTTACTACAGTATAAAATGTTTACAAATCTAAATTAATACTGTACTGTACTAATACATATTTTTTTTGCCTATAAAACCACATAAGGACACCAAATTAATTTGTGACCACTTCAGACCCACTAAGCCCATTTATCGGGGAAAAAAAATACTGTACGTCTATGCTACAACATTGTGGTCAGGGGAAAATGGGGTCTATAAATAAATAGCAAAATTCACATAACTGCACACACTTAGCAATCAGGATACTGTGGATCTACGGACGACCTTGTTCAAGCTGTCAAGCCAACTGTCTCTTTTCACCCACCTAAGCAACTTAAGCAATGGATATTACCAAGCTACTTAAACTTGGAGGCAAACGACCTACCTATAGTTTCCGCCTGCACTTGTCAATTGCATGACTAGTAGTGATTGCTGAGGATTTGAGGCAAACTATCCCCAGACGACTGCCCCCCCTCAACCCGCAAGAGCACAAAGGTCATTGCAGCGCTTCCTAGAGGTCCCAAGCCACAAACAGTAACTTGCCATGAATGGGATTCAAACCTAGCTCACATGGCACACCCTGCACTCTAAGCAATCACTATGACGAAAACTTTTATGGCTATGATTTACAGTACGTGCAGTACAGTGTAGAACCAGAAATGGAAATGATGAGTTAAAAATTGTCATTTGGTAGAATAGAAAGGGTTTAAAAATTGTATTCTCATTCGTGTTATTAGGTTTCTTATTCTTGTCTCATTTCTGTTTTGCAACATGTTGTTGAGAGTTTAAGCTCAATAAGGTTCACAGCCACAAGCCTTGCTGTTGAAGACCATTTGTTGTTGCCTTACTGTATGCAATTCATTATCCCACAAGGTCTTTTTTCATGGCAGCTTTGTGCTCCATTTATTTCAGTACACTATTAGAAACAGTAGGCCATACAATACAGTTTGCATCATCAGTGTGAAACTTGATTATTCGTCTAACCTTCAACATCTGTGTGATCTTCCCTGCAGACAGTTGTGGTGTGATGAGCTAGGTGAGTTAATTGCTGATGTTAACAAGATGAATTGAATCTGGTACTTTTTTAGAACATCAAAATGCAGTTGTCAACAGGGAAGCTCTCACAGGTGTGGTACTAATGATCAAGTTAGTCTCTATCTATAGATTTTAGTCTCACATTGATGAGTCAAAAAGCCCTTGTGGGTAATTAATTTAGACAACTTGAAATGTTCTTTAGCAGCAATGCTGCTGTGAACGTGGCTGAGCTTAAACTTTTACAAAATAAGTTGAACTGATGTAATGAAAAACAGAAACAAGAACTGGAGACCAAATAAAATGAATTACCCAGGTGTGAGAGAATAATCCAATTTTTGCTACCTAATGTTAATACTAAGTTTCATCATGATTGGATAATCGGTTTTCAGAATATTTGAAAAAAATGTAAAATGTGACATACTGTATGTACGTACATATGGATGTACAGCTGACTCCACTATGTCCCTGTTGCCGGGGGACATTTGGTACAGTCTTAGGAAGCACCTGCCAACTGAGCCCCATGTCATCACCCTTCTATCAAAGTCAGTCAGACCTGGTGTCCTGCCAATGCTGATGGACACTGACTTGCAACAGGAAGATGCAGCTACAGTACATATGTCTACGCTGTCAGCTGAATAACAAATTCTTAAGTCATGCCGCGAGGTACAAATGAATTGAAAATATACCTATTCGACATCAACTAAATGCACTTATATGTAAAATACATGGTTTTAATGTATTCCTTGAATATAGTTTCCTCTTGTTTTTTATTCTTTTCTAGTAGCCAACTGAAAATCTCAATTTACTGTCTCAGATTATCTTACTCTGTCCTGGCTCATTAGCCTTCCCACTCAAATACTGGAACCGTTCCAAGCACCAGACAGGCGCCATGACCCCTGACCAAGGTCAATCATTTTGTGTGAGCTATTGAGCCACCCTGTCCACCCTGAATATATTATCTTACAGATATTCCACCAGGAAATCCATATGCAGATTAACGGATAGATGTACTAAGATGCGCCAGTCGCAGTGCAAACATCCCGCTGTTTGCATTTTCGTTAAGACAATTCGCGAAGTGCACATTTTGTTGTATGTAAATATGTTAATGAAGAGAGCCGCAATATAATAATTTAAATATTAGTTGCATCAGCTTAGCGAGATCTCTAGCGAGAGTTGTGCAACATTGTTTTCAAATAAAATAGCAGCAGTTGAGTTGTGGTTTGCTGCAGCAGAAGGTGCCCGAAGCATAACGTCTATACATGCAAGGGTGCAAGAATCAAAATAACATTGTTTTTGTTGAATGTAAACGTCATCTGTACAATGCAATAACACTAATGTGTTTTGGTAGGCTACACATTACATTATGTAAAAATATAAATCTGTACAGTAGGCCTATACAGTATATAGTACAGTAGTAAAATCAAATGAATACCTTGTACACTTTTTCTGTACTTTAGCCTACTGGTAACACAAAATAAATCATGCACGCATTGGTGTACAATGTAAATAAAAGATTATTTTAAATTGAAACTATATGATTTTCTTTTTTTAATTATTATTATTTTTAATTGGGTCTACTTAGTAGCCTAGACAATTAACACACAATAGATCATGATCCTATAAGATGCTCAGAATGAGCTGGAGGGGTTAGTGGCACATGTGTGCAGTCTATTTCTCCCAACATGCTGGGAAAACCAGAAATGTCATTGAAATTTGTTTTCAAGTCTTGTAAGTACACCCTGACTTTAGTGAAAATTAAATACTTGGGTCTTCAACTCAAAAATGCATTGAGCACAACTGGCAACGCACGAGAAAAGGCAGACTGGGAAATGCCAGTAACAATTGCGACTGTTTAAAACATGCTTTCAAAAGTTCTTAACAAATTGATGCAATTGTAAGTGTCGCAATTGTAGGCAGCTTTAGTGCATCTCATAATAATATTTGTGAATCCTCAGTTGCACTATCTCCGCCCCCTTTTTTGCGAATTTATGCAGGAACGCCCACAATTACATATTCATCTAAGGTTAAACCGCAGAGAAACTGCTGCCACAAAGCATTTCCTAAAAAGTCGCTAACAGCATTGCACTTGTTTAGTACATTTCACCCTAGACTTCCGACTCATTTGCAACTGGTTTGCGACCATTGTGACAGGCACAACACTTTAGTACATCTACACCTAAATGTCCAGAGACAAGCAACTTAGATGCAGAACTAAATCTTATTTAAATACCATTGCTAAAGTCAATCATGCAGTATGTGTAAACACCTTTGAAGGAAACCATATACTTCATGAAAGCAGGATGTATGGTGTCAGTGGTTTTGTACAAACACATGCACACTATTAATTACATAATGATTTACAGATGCATGAGGCAGTTGACAAATTTCAACAGCAGCATCTTACTGCATGTAAAGAAAATAAATAAGAGTTTGGAATTTGTTTACTGTCTTGCAGTTTTCCCATCAGTGTCATGCAATTGTGGTTACTTTTGGTTTCTTTACATGCAAGCATCATACTGCAAACTAAAATGATTACATTTCCTTGGGTATAATTACAGAGGCTGTGAGGAAGGAACTTTATATTATGCAGCTCAGTTCAGAACTGTGCATTTAAAGGTTAACTATACAACAACAATGCATGGACTAGAAATAACCTTGCATCCCACACAATCATGAGCTAGCAAAAGGATACTCATGTTTTTTTTTTTTAAATTTTAGTAGTTGCCAATTATTCTCTTAGAATATCCAATTATTTTTAGGCTCAGCTCACTGCTACCACCCCTGCGCTGACTCCGGAGCGGCGAAGACGAACACACGCTGTCCTCCAAAGCGTGTGCCGTCAGCCGACCGCTTCTTTTCAGACTGCAGACTCACCATGCAGCCACTTCAGTGCAACAACGCAGCTCTGGGCAGCTTAGAGGCAAGCCTGCAGGCGCCCGGCCAGACCACAGGGGTCGCTGGTGCGCGGTGAGCCGAGGACACCCTGGCCGACCTAAGCCCTACACCACCTGGACGGCACTCAGCCAATTGTTTCTAATTAGATTTTTTTTTGTTGTGGGCGTGGACGGCAATCGAAAGTGCCAAGATGAAACATTGAAAGTCAAACCATGAGCAAGACATTGCCATTAACGTACTCTAGAATGAGCATATGTTGTGTATTGATGTTCATCTCAAGACTTCTCACTTTGATTTTACATTTACTTTGATCATTTAGATTTTCTTGTGACAGCTTGCTTTAAACTACCTCAGCACGGTTAATTAACCCCTCATGAAGGCAGAGCCGTGTATAGCACTTGTCTATGTCTATTCCTTGACGGCAAATAGCCTGCAGCATTCTGTATACTGTGTATGAGTTTACAATGCTAGTGTAGCCAGCCTCCTCAACAACATACCCTATTTATAAGTATATCTCTTTAAAAGATTCTATTTGAAAGAGTTACACTTTTTTTTACCTAAACAGAATCAATATTGTAATTATTGCTTGATCATACTACTATACAATTATAACTAAATTGATGCCAAGTGAAAAAAAGATTACGTATGTAACAGCACTTGCAGAAATTCATTGGAGTATACCTAATAATATTTCCTAGTAATAATCATTGTGAACTTCTCAGCATTGAAGAAAACACACATTTAGCTTTTTTGTAGAAAGCTTCACTTGATGACTTGAGATCTGCCTGCATTATTTTTTAACAGCAAAATGCACCATATACTTTTACAATTCATTGGGGAAATCACACTGCTTTGACTGTTCTAAGAGCTGTCAATCAACATGTTAAAGCATTTTGCTACAAGGTATAACGTGAAAAAAATTGCTTGGAGATTTGATGCCACGTCCATGAAATGCTGGATGCTTCAGTAGAATATGCAATGCTTGTCTCTGAGGTTTTGAAGATCTAGTTTTGCATTCCTACTGTAAGTGCACAGCTACTGCATAGCTTAATTAAAAACTGACGACACAGATACCTTTGTTACAGAGAATGACCTGGCTTCATGCTGTAAAATAAAATGTTAAAAACAGTGGGTCAGATATTCAAAGATTTTGCGAATTTATGCAACTTTTATGCAACTCTGCTTGCATTGCGAATATCATGCAAATATTCTCAAGTCTGAAATTCTAAAGAAATTGCTAATATTGCAAAGGAGCATTTATGAATGACGGGAGACAATGGCTCAGAGTGTTCAAAATCATAGAGAGGGCAACTTTACTGAAGAGAAGATTTTAATAATAGCTCACAATGCCTTAGAAAATACAGATAAATTGTTTGGAAAGGGACAAAAACTACAAATCCAGAAAAATACGATTTGGCACTAACAATGCAAATGTATTAAAAACAATATCACACGATTACTCCATCACGATAATATACATATTGAAAATAATTATTATATGAGTTTTCTTTTTTTTTAATACATTAAAATGCTTCCAGATGGGGCACTAAAACAATGCAAAATGCTAAACTGTACCACATGATTACTCTTCACTCTAGGCTATATATTAAAAAGAATTATCATTTTCATATTTTTTTTTTTTAATCAATCAAAATGCTCCCGGACCAAGACAAACCTGTTTGGCTATGGCACTAAATCAATGAGAAACATCTAATTATACTACACTATTGAAGTACAAAGAACTCATACAATGACAATGCTTTTTAATTCAGTATATACAGACGTGCTCAAATTTGTTGGTACCCTTACAGCTCATTGAAATAATGCTTCATTCCTCCTGAAAAGTGATGAAATTAAAAGCTATTTTATCATGTATACTTGCATGCCTTTGGTATGTCATAGAATAAAGCAAAGAAGCTGTGAAAAGAGATGGATTATTGCTTATTCTACAAAGATATTCTAAAATGGCCTGGACACATTTGTTGGTACCCCTTAGAAAATATCATAAATAATTGGGTTATAGTGATATTTCAAACTAATTAGTTTCTTTAATTAGTATCACACATGTCTCCAATCTTGTAATCAGTCATTCAGCCTATTTAAATGGAGAAAAGTAGTCACAGTGCTGTTTGGTATCATTGTGTGCACCACACTGAACATGGGCCAGAGAAAGCAAAGGAGAGAGTTGTCTGAGGAGATCAGAAAGAAAATAATAGACAAGCATGGTAAAGGTAAAGGCTACAAGACCATCTCCAAGCAGCTTGATGTTCCTGTGACAACAGTTGCAAATATTATTAAGAAGTTTAAGGTCCATGGAACTGCAGCCAACCTCCCTGGGCGCGGCCGCAAGAGGAAAATCGACCTCAGATTGAACAGAAGGATAGTGCGAATGGTAGAAAAAGAACCAAGGATAACTGCCAAAGAGATACAAGCTGAACTCCAAGGTGAAGGTACGTCAGTTTCTGATCACACCATCCGTCACTTTTTGAGCGAAAGTGGGCTCCATGGAAGAAGACCCAGGAGGACTCCACTTTTGAAAGAAAAACATAAAAAAGCCAGACTGGAATTTGCTAAAATGCATATTGACAAGCCACAATCCTTCTGGGAGAATGTCCTTTGGACAGGTGAGTCAAAACTGGAGCTTTTTGGCAAGTCACATCAGCTCTATGTTCACAGATGAAAAAATGAAGCTTTCAAAGAAAAGAACACCATACCTACAGTGAAACATGGAGGAGGCTTGGTTATGTTTTGGGGCTGCTTTGCTGCACCTGGCACAGGGTGCCTTGAATCTGTGCAGGGCACAATGAAATCTCAAGACTATCAAGGCATTCTGGAGCGAAACTTACTGCCCAGTGTCAGAAAGCTCTGTCTCAGTCGCAGGTCATGGGTCCTCCAACAGGATAATGACCCAAAACACACAGCTAAAAGCACCCAAGAATGGATAAGAACAAAACATTGGACTATTCTGAAGTGGCCTTCTATGAGTACTGATCTGAATCCTATCGAACATCTATGGAAAGAGCTGAAACTTGCAGTCTGGAGAAGGCACCCATCAAACGTGAGACAGCTGGAGCAGTTTGCTCAGGAAGAGTGGGCCAAACTACCTGTTAACAGGTGCAGAAGTCTCATTGAGAGCTACAGAAAACGTTTGATTGCAGTGATTTCCTCTAAAAGTTGTGCAACAAAATATTAGGTTAACGGTCCCATCATTTTTGTCCATGCCATTTTGATTTGTTTTATTATTTACAAGATTATGTTGAATACAAAATCAAAAGCAAAGTCTGATTTCTATTAAATATGGAATAAACAATGGTGGATGCCAATTACTTTTGTCAGTTTCAAGTTATTTCAGAGAAAATTGTGCATTCTTCGTTTTTTGTGGAGGGGTACCAACAAATTTGAGCACGTCTGTATAGGATGAGTAATTGTGTTGTATGGTCTTCAAGACATTTCACATTGTTTAAGTGCCTAGTCCTGGCAATTGTCTTTGACCAGCTTTAACCCACTCTCCAGATTATAACATACATGCTATTTCCACTGTTCCACAGGATATAGATACTATTATATTGTGATTTGAAATTTGAGTTAAAGAAAAACAAAAAAAACCTATCTAAGAAAAGCTGCCAAATCCACTGGTGGAGGACCTGCCTCAGAGCCAATTACTTTAACAGAGAAAGGGTGTCACAAACAATTCCCATAGAGGTTGTGGAATGTATTAGGGGCCATGACATTATTAGGAGTGCTCCAGTGCCACCAATATCCGATTTTTTTTTTTTTTTTGTACTGTACCAGTATTTGAAGCTCGGATGCTAAATTTACCTGGGGCATCAGCAATGAAAGTAATATATTCTTGTATATTATCAACTGTATCTATTCACACCATTCCGCATAACAGAATTATAGTTAATTTAAACAAAGCTTAGTGAGCTCTAAACTCTCGTGGTCAACGTTAGTATATTAGTGTTTTATTGTTGCATGGATGAGAACGATCGATTTGCTACACAGGTTTTTTTGTTTAAGCATTGCATATTTCATAATTTCAGCATGGTATATTCTCTATTTTTTTGTTGCAGTTGTTTAGTAATCACATTTTGAAAATATCTTCTTAACTAATTACACACAATTGCCAAATAGTATTTTAGCTTATGTTAAATTTGTTAAAACATTGTGATTTGCAGAAAATATATTGTATTTTTGTATTTATTTTGTAACTCCAGTTTTACATTTCACTCACAACTTTTTCTCAAGGCAGAATTTAGGGGGATAAAATCTCTGCAACTGGCTATGCAAAACTTGCATCTCTTTTGAATATCTGGCCCAGTCTTTAGATTAGGCAGCAATACCTTTCCTTCCTTTACAAAAGTATATTTTAGACCTTAGCAGAACAGGAAAAATCTATTTTACTGCTCAGCTAAACAGCCACTCATAAACAGACTTGACTACTGGGGAGATTGACTGAATCCGAGTCCTGGCACCAGAATGATTAATGACACTGATAGCCATTATTCCTTCTCTCCACGGTACCCTGATTAAATTTGGACTATTGCTCAGTTATTACTGGTCATACTATTGAGTAGTTAAAGTCATTTGAACCTTGCTTTCTCTCAGATTAGCCCTGAAATAAGAACTGCAGTACAGGGGTCTTTTATAGCCTGAGGAAGGATCATTTATGGCCACAACCATTGAAATGTCTTGCCTTTTCACTCATTGATGATACAGATGTGTTACAAGCTATCTGTTACAAGGACATTTCTGATGGTAGTATCACATTTACATCTATTTGTAAAAAGATAAACTATAGTTACGTTTTAAAATAAAACTATAAATATGCAATAGACCACATAAAGAAATAACACTGAGTTTTGTATTAAATATCTCTTTAATAACATTAAACTTCACAATTAGCAATTAGACCAGCATCTTCAACACACCAGTGGTGTCTGTATCTGTAACTCCGTCACTCTATACAGCTAATGTACCCTCAATGAATCAATTAGGTTAGCATTTAAAACCTTTTCCCTTTTATGTGTAAAGTACTCTCTTTGCCTTCTTTTTGTTAAGCAATTACTTTATTCTTGTAATCCAACTAACCCCATCTGGATTTGTGTATCAAGCTCTCCACTACTAGGATAAGAAAGATGAACCTTTATCATGCGCTTCTCAATCCATGTAGTGTAACCTGTATACAGATCAGTAGATTTTATTTTGTTTTTTTTATAGGTCGCAGTCTGACCATTGTGTTGCCTCACCTTTGCATACATTCCGTCAACGGTCTTTCAAAACTTCTCATCTCCACTCTAAACATATGCCCCAAAAATGTTATTTTGTGTGACAAAACTCAGTTTGATTCCACTACAGCTCTTGATGGTCTTATTAACCTAAGTGGAGCTGAATGGGTGGTCAGGCAAGAAGAGCTGAGTGATGTTAGTGATAAACCAGTAGCTAAGAAATTGTGTACTCAGATCCTACTGTGAAACCAAGGAACCCGATATTAATGTGAAGAATTCCTTTTAGACGTCAGTATGGGTTGTTCTAATATAAAAAACAGATCCTTATAATACTTGCTAGCTCAGAGCATCTAACATTAGGACCTTTTCTGAGGCTTTCTGGTCCAGTGCTTAAAGAAAAGGGCTTGTAACCAGGAGGTCCCCGGTTCAAATCCTACTTCAGCCACTGACTCATTGTGTGACCCTGAGCAAGTCACTTAACCTCCTTGTGCTCCGTCTTTCGGGTGAGACGTAGTTGTAAGTGACTCTGCAGCTGATGCATAGTTCACACACCCTGGTCTCTGTAAGTCACCTTGGATAAAGGCATCTGCTAAATAAATAAATAAACTTTCAAAAAGGGAAGCTGTACACCTTGAGCTGAGTGGGAGGCTTGGTTCTATACAGTTTCGCCCTATGGACCTGTTGTGTAAAGCATAATCACATATTCTCAATCAGCAAAGGGAAGCAAATTAAAGAGGAAATGTAACTACTCTACATTGATTAAAATGATAATTTAAATAACAAATTGATTAAAAAGTGTCATATAGTACTGTAGAGAAAATTAATAACACCACCTTAACTTAGATCAAAGGTGTGACACTCTTGATTAACGAAGCAGCAAATGGTAAAAACAAAAAACAGACTTTTCCGGTAAATGAGTTTGATGGTCTTAACTTTGCACCGCTTTTGTTATCCCTGATGTGTGGATAAACAATGACGTTTCCAGTGCTACCAGTGCAAAGAAAACTTTTTTTCCCCAAAATGACTTAAATACAAACATGCACTCTCCTAGATTTTGCATTTAGTTTATTCATCAAATTGCATAGCCATATTTGATTACATTTGTTAAATATTTTTAAACAAGGAAGATCTTCTTCAGAGAAAACACAGTTTTCAAGAGTGGGACTGCAGTAAAATGTAACCATATAAAAAAAGAAAAACAAAGAAAAGAATGGTATTTACACTGCACAACCACCAAGGGACCAGTTGCTGTGAGCATTTCTCAGAAAGAACAGCTTTGTCCATTCTTTCTTTAGTAGTACACACAAACACTCAACATGGCTGTTCATTAAAAAGGAGGTTATTTGCTGCTGTACACACACCTACATCCACATAATTTACATAATGTATAAGGCCAAGGAGCCTTATATTAAAGTAATTCCAGTAAATATTACCACATACTTATTACTGCCCATTCGTAGGCCTGATACTTTGGTAAATGTGTATTTCATTTTGTATGGTATTTTTTAGCTGTAAAAGTGAACATAACGTATAAGCTTCTTATTTCACAAACAGCATTCAATGCTACACTTTAATTTTCTTCTTCAACAAATCACATCAAACACAAATATTTGTGTTCACTAATTGAAAGAATCACATAGAATCACATTTATCATACTGTGTGCATCTTTCATATAGAACAATAGACCTATGAAAGGATAGTAGTACATTTGATAAGATTTACTAGAATGAATTTGTTAGCACTAACACATAGGAGAGCTGAAGGATCTTAGTTACTATACACATATAAAAGACTGACATGAAAAGGAAAATGTAGAAATGGGTGTGGTGTGAAAGACCAGGGTAAGAGACAGGTGATTCCCTGGTGGTTCAAGATGTAGAGAGCCCTGGTTGGGTACCTTGCTTAATGCCACTGGTACAAGCTCAGCTAGTACCTCCCCACCACACCCAGCTCTTGCTCTAATGTTGTTTCAAGGGCCTTATGAAGAACTTGCACCTGCTTCTGCATCAGTCCTCTCCATGTGCCTGTATGTGATCCAGTAACAGTGGCTGAGCTTTTCTGTCCTGTGTAACAAAAAACAACAATATTAATTTGCTTGATGTTCAAGCCAAGAAAATTGAAAGGCTGAGAAAAAACACTTTTTCAATTATTGAAAATCTTTGCAATCTCCTTCTCTTGCTTGCTATTCAGCATCATAGTTGGTGCAAGTCTCCTTCCTTGTGAATGCTATCAAACACGTTTGAAATAATCCTGTACTACTTTCACTTGTGATGCATTTTACAACCAGCTACCATGGTTGGTGATAATCCAATAAATGTATATTTTTTTGTTTTTCTCATTGATGTAGAAAGATGCCATAGGACTACTGATTGCCCCAAAAGCCTGCAGCCATACCACATTGGAGTCTGATCTCATTATAAAAATAGAGAAAACAAAAGAAAGTGCCTGCATGGTCAGCAAAGGGAAATCAGGTGCTGTAAAAAAGTGCTGTTGGGGTACTTTTCCCTCTGTACATTTAAGGTTGCATCACCATGGCACAGGTGTAAAATCCAGTCCCAATGCAGGTTACTAAAACACCTAGTTAAATTCCATCTAATAATCTCCAATACCCAAGTCTCACCTGTTCCCTGTTTCCAAGGTAACCACTGTAAATGACTGTAACCCCACTGTAAATAGGACTCAATGGTCCTACCTGGTTAAACAAAGTATCCGATTTACCATACTTGGTTGATCTGCAGCCTCAAAGCAGGTAGATAGAAGCAATACACGCTACCCACACCAATTCACCTTAACCCTGCCCTTTCAATCTCTGTTTCCCTTCAGCAATTTCCCTTATTTGTTAATACACTGGTCAATTAGTTAACTAAGTGGCAGTTCAGACAGAATACCACTTTAATTGGTCAGTGAAACATTTAAAATATAAGAATGACTTGTGCTCATTGCAGAAAATAAATAAATAATGCTTATCCCGTTGACCGCCTGGGATGCAAGTTCTGCTTTAGTACAATGTAAGTACATTTTACTAAAGCCGAACTTGCATTATATTTCATCTTACGCATTTCGTGACAAGTTTGGTAAATGCTAAACCTAAATAAAATATATATCAAAGCATAATGGCATCCGCTAATTAAGGAAAGTAACTTCTGCAGTGCTACACCCTATTCTCCTGCTTATTCACTAGAATCCATGCAAAGGATTTTTCTTTTTACAGACAACCCTAACTATTACCTCAGTTGTATGCTAAATAATTCTATGCATAGACTATTATTTCAGTTTTCTCAGACTGTTTTTAAAATAGATTAATAAATAATGTGTTTGTATGTTACATGATGACAGCCTTAAAATCTGTTCAAGTGTTAAGAATGTCTCTGTGCATGCCCTCTCATGATGGAAAATGTAACACTTACAGTATACCCAGCTGCTGGTCTACAGTCAGCAAGTTGCGCACTCGTACTCCCACGGTACACAAATATTCGCAAAATCCTGACTTCTAACTTTAAGACTGCTTTTTTCTTTCTTACTCCCTTGGAATGACATACGTTTGTTCTGATTAAGTGACTGGTAACAAAAAAGTGTGAACACAGCAAGGCTGGTGTAATGCTGTTAATCATCTTGTAAAGCATATTAAAATGCACTGTGAGGAAATAGACCAATAAAAGAAAAAAATAAACTGAATAAATACTCCAAAAATAGTAAACTATGCCAGGAGCTGGGGGTAACTGGCATCTGCTAATTGCACAAGTTGAATATATGTGAGCAATCTATTATCTCTGTTTCTCTGTCTATTCAACAATGGTAAACCCTGCAGGGCACAAATTATATACCAAAGGAATTAGTTAAAACAGAACTGAAAAACAACACTAAATCAGGAGAGGAAATGTCATCGAAGTATAACATATATACATAAAGTAAATGGAAATACTGTATTCTTCATGTAAAATCCATCAGGTGAAATTTTGACTTTTTCATAAAAGCTAATAAGATATAAAATACATGTTGCCATCTGAAAAAATGTAGACGCTGAAGCTGCAGTTAGTATTTAGGGAATTTGAAAATTATGCAGTACTGTCAGCCGATCAGCTTCCAGCACCAGCTGGATTCTGAATCAGCTGTGATTTAAAAATAATTCCACAGAAGTTTTTTTTTATTTTATTTTCACTGTTAAATCAACTACCTGTTGTTTAGAGCACATGAATATGGGTTAACACCTGATTTGGTTCTGGTCTAAAAGGTGTGCTGCTATGGGCTAAGGATATGCACTGCAACCTATCTAAAAGCAGCTCAGAACTCATTTCAGTGTGCTGACATTGTCCACTCAACAGCTTTATATATATATATTTATGCACAGTTTTTCAAACAAGCTTTTTTTTATTCAAAGCTGTAGTGTTTAAACTGAACACTGTTATATGAGGAGGAGGTTAAATGTCAGCAAAACTTGCAAAGAAAATGTACAAAATAAAATGTACTGGTTGCATAAGTATTCAGCCCCTTAAGTCACCTTTTGCAGCAATTACTGCTATGAGTCTTTTTGTCTAGGTCTCTACTAGCTTTGCACAGTAGGATGGTGAAATTTTAGCTCATTCTTCATGGGAAAAATGTTCCAGTTCTGATAAGTTTTTTGGGGTTCATCGATGGACTGCAATCTTCAAGTCTTGCCATACATTTTCGATTGGATTCAAGTCAGGACTTTGACTGGGCCACTCAAGAACATTAATTCTCTTCTTATTCAACCAGTCCAGTGTGCCTATGGCTTTGTGCTTCGGGTCATTGATCTGCTGAAATGTAAATTTCCTCCCCAGTTTCAGAGTCTTGGCTGACTAAAAAACAGGTTTTCCTCAAGGATTTGCCTGTACTTTGCACCATCCATTCACCCCTCTATCCTGACAAGCTTCCCAGTCCCTGCTGAAGAGAAGCATCCCCATAACATTTATGCTGCCACCACCATGCTTGACAGTTGGGATGGTGTTGACTGGGTGATGTGCAGTGTTGTGCTTGCGCCAGACGTAACACTTGGAATTTAGACAGAAAAGTTCCATTTTTGTCTCATCTGACCATAAAAACCCTTTTCCACATGTCTGCAGTATCATCTACTTGCTTTTTCGCAAACTCCATACATGCTTTAAGATGAGGCTTTTTGAGTAATGGCTTCTTTCTTGCCACCCGTCCATACATGCCAGCTTTGTGTAGGGACGGGATTATTGTTGATGTGTGAACACTGACCCCCATCTCAGACACAGAACTTTGCAGATCTCTCAAGGTCATTGTTGGCTTCAGAGTGACATCACGAACCAGTTTCCTGCTTGCCCGGCTGCTCAGTTTGGGAGGGCGACCTGATCTGGGTAGTGTCTGGGTGGTATGATGCATCTTACACTTCTTTATGATGGACACTTTATGATGGTGCTTTTAACTATCTTCCCTATTTTTATTATTTTTGTTCATTAAACGTTGTATACTGTTTTTAATTATATAATAAATGTAATTTCTAAAACTACAGTTTAAAGTATATAAACCTAATTTACTACAGCTGTGTCAAGATCCTTTGCAGGCTGTTCCATCGGTGGTTTGGGCTGGTACTGCACCCCTGACAACTTCACAGTACACTTTATTTATTAGTAATAGTATTTTGTATTTCCTTTTGTTGTGATTAATTATCTGGTTGAGTTTGGGTGGTTTATTTTATTGGTTTATTTGATTTATTGTACGTTACACAAGATTTATAGCTTTATTTGTTTTAGTGATTTCTGTGGCACTAGAATTATTCTTGTTTGCACTTTTCCTGTGGGTTGGACAGAGCTGCGTCTCCAGCCACCCACCCCTTCTGGTACAGCTGTGACTGAAATAAAACCAAGTTTACCTGTATACCCATAAACCCTGTGTTTTGGAATTCATTGAAGGGATATTGTGACAACCAACCTGATTTCCAAAAGAGTCTGTGATGGTGTGTGTGTGTATAATACATATAGATAACTTGTGTACCTCGGTTATAATATTTCCCAGGTTTTTAGTTGCTATAGCCCTTGCCTTATTGGCTAGGTGTTACATGTACTGTATATACAGTCAACCTTGGTTAACTCGACTGGTGGATAACTCGACACCTTAGCTTAATTCGACAGACAGGCTTGGTCCCCAATTTTTCTCCATATAAAAATTATGTATCCTGCCTCTTCATTTTTTCATTCGACACCACGCTTTACTCGTAACTCAGCACTTATTACCAGTACCGAAGGGATAAAAACTATTGAAGACTAGTGAATAACTCGACACTAGTCGTTTCACGTGACTGAACTCTGACTGGAAACGGATCATTCATTCATTTGCAACTACTACGTGCAGCAGGTTACACTGCAAGGCCGTAGCCAGCTATGAGGCACGTGCCTCGGTTAAAATCATACTAATTATTTATTTAGGCCCTTTTCCATGTTGCTTTGCCACAGATAAAAATGCAATTCATCCCTTTTTGCATTTGAAGTGAGGGTACTTGAAGGTTTATTTCAGACAGTGCATGATTGACACTGGTAGTTGAGTTGAGGGTTATGTCGGGTTCATAGGGCTGTGGTTTGCAAGCAGCATCACAGCTGGCCAATCACATTAATAGAAGTCAAATGCATATTCATGAGTATAAATCAGAACACAGCCAAACAGCCTATCAAATCAACTGGTTAGCTGAAAAGCTTGAGCTGCAACCCTCATTAGTTATAATAATAATAAATAATATTATATTAAATAATATTTGTTGAGTGCCTTTCATACCAAGAGGTTCAAGGCACTTCACACAGACTTACAAAAAGCAAAAAAAAAGAAAAGACAATGTAATATAAAAAGATACGTAAAATTATATATATAAATTCAGTGGGCTAAATTATAAAAATAGCCACTGTGGGTGAACTCTTAACATGATTAGGCAGAGAATTCCACAGTTGCGGAGCCCGAACACAAAAAGCAACCTCTCCTTTCCTTCTGAGCCTAACCCTTGGAACAGAGAGAAGGCCACTATCAGTTGACCTCAGCACATGCTGAGGCTGATAGGGAGACAACAACTCAGACAAGGAATCAGGTGCTAAACCATTCAGTGCTTTAAAGGTAAGCAAAAGGATTTTAAAATTAACTCTATTACTGGGAGCCAGTGCAAAGAATTGGAATTATATGAGATTTCTTTTTTGTATTGGTGAGGACACTTGCAGCTGTATTTTGCACAAGCTGTAGTCATGATACGGCTTGGCATCTAAGTCCAGCAAACAGAATATTACATTAGTCCAGTCCCGAAGAAATAAAGGCATGGACTACTTTCTCTGCATCGGAAATAGACAGAAACTATCTCATTTTGGCAATATTTCTGAGATGGTAGAAACAAACTTTTACTCTTTTTGATGTGTGACTCAAAAGTAGAGTAAAAAATAACACCCACATTTCTCACTTCAGATTTCAAATTAAGAGTTCGGTAACCCACATTTATTTTTGACAGGTCAAGTTGTTGCTGAGCACCCACTATCAAAACTTATCAGAGTTAAATTGCAGAAAATTTTGGGACATTCAAGTCTTTGTCAGTAAAACACTCCAGGACTGAAGTTGTAGTGATATCACCTGGTTTCACTGAGATGTATAACTGCGTGTCATCTGCATAACAAGTAACATTTACACCATGTTTACGAATAATCTGGCCTAGAGATAGCATTTATAAAGAGAATCAAATTGGATCAAAGATAAAACCCTGAGGGACATCAGAGTTTATATTTGCTAAAGAAGACATTGACTCCCTCAGTGAAACAAAAAACTGTCTATTAGAGAGGTAGGACCCACCCATCCCTTTAGACGGTCAATTAAAATGGAATGATCCACTGTATCAAAAGCAGCACTAAGGTCCAAAAGAACCAGAACGGAAATAGAATTTGAATCGGCACTCATCAGTAAATCATTTGTTGCTCTAACCAGGGCAGTCTCTGTACTGTGATTAGAACAAAACCCAAATTGAAGCTTTTCAAGAATATTGTTTGAACTCAAGAAAGCATTAAGTTGTTTAAATATTATTTTTTCAAGGACCTTTGCTAAAAACGGAAGGTTTGAAATGGGTCTAAAGTTACTCAGAAGTGAGCTATCTAAGTTTGTTTTTTTAAGAAGGGGCTTAACCAGGGCAATTTTAAAAGAGGACAGAACTATTACAATTTCCAGTGAACTATTTATAATCATAAGAATATCACTGGACAGGAAACCAAAGATATCCTTCAGAAATCTAGTTGGAATTGGATCTAAAGTACTAGTTGCAGATTTCATCTGCATTACAGTCATGTTTAATTCCTCAACGGTAATCAAAGCAAAAGATTCTAGAACTGTTTCTCCCAATCTGTCTGGGATACTTAAGTCAGGGCCATAAACTGAAATTTGATCCCTAATGGACTTTATTTTATTTTGAAAGTAATTAAGAAATTCTTCACACTTAGTTGAAGACACTTCAATGTTACTAACAGGTGGTAAAGAAGGGTTTACCAGTTTATCTATTGTTAAAAAGAGCACCCTAAAATTAATTTTATTTTCCTCAATAAGATTAGACAAATAAGCATTGCTGATCTTATAGCATTATTATACCTCAATAAATAATCTTTCATAATATAATAATAAATATGTAATTTTGTCGCCCTCCATTTACGTTTCATCTTATGACACTCTCTTTTCATTTGATGGATAGTACTGTTAATCCAAGAAGCTTTACGTTTAGAAGAGACTAATCTAGTCTTAACTGGAGCAACAGTATGAAAAGTAGTTGTGCACAGATAGTTATATCTGTCAACTAACTCATCAGTGGACAGGGACTGCGAAGAAGCTGCTGGCAGTGAAGTTATAATGTCAGATAACCTTTTTGCAGTTGAGGGATTAATTAGACGACTTTTAATTAAACACTTATTAAACACTTATCAGGTACAGGTAGAGAAGATTCAAATAAAATACAAAAGTGTTCAGAGATAGTAAGGTCAATTATGGATGAAATATGAACACCTAAACCCTGAGTAATGACAAGATGAATCATTTTCATTATCAATGTGTAAATTAAAATCTCCAAAATAATAATCCTATCATAATTAGTAGATAATATAGACAAGTATTCCACAAATTCTGATAGAAAAGCCAAGTTCATGCTGTGTAATAAAATAGTTAATTAAAAAAGTTTTGTTAGCTAAGCAGCGAATATTAAGTAAAGCAAAGCGATAGTTTACCGTCTCGGCTATCAGAGGTGTAGTTGTAATGATAGGGACCTTAATAAGGTTATTAACATTAATTTTTGGGAGTGAGCTATGTTGCCTGTGGCAGAAATGCCTGGATTGTGGTTTGATAGTCCTAATACGATTGATGGAAGGCAGCTCAGAAGCTACCGCAAAAGAACAGCTATTCTGTCCAGATAAATATTTAGATGCAGGAAAAAATCCAGGGTTAGAGACATGTAGTCAACAATTAGGATGAAAGATAGTGAGGAAATTCCCCATGTTCTTTGCAAGTATGTGAGAGCCTATCCTGCTAGGATGTAAGCCATCCTTCCTAAAAAAAACTTTGGTCTCTCCCAGAAGGTGTCCCAATTGTCAATAAAACCAATGCTGTCCACAGTGCACCAAGCTTTTAACCAGTTATTTAATGAAAACAACCTGCTAAAAGTTTCATTTTATATTGAATTTAAATGTTGCAAGAAAAATCTACTTACTTCCACTGTACAAAACCACACAGGTCCTGCAAATTTAGAACCTCATGTACTCAAAATTAATAGTATCTTATTTATAAAAAAAAACTTTTAACTAAACTTTTGTATTTAAATAAACAACATATAATAATCTCCTCATATTTTTTTCCTTCCATTATAAAAACTTAGGAGGAGGAAAGCACAGGCAAGTGCCTCGGTCATTTTTCATGGCTGGCTACGGCCCTGCAGAGTCAGTTCATAATGAGTGAGAAGTGAAAAATGAGTTCTTTTTCAACTGGCTTTAAAGCTCAGGTTATTCGGGATAACAAGCTTGTCAGCAGAACTTTCAAAGCGTGTGTTTTTGCATGCGAAACAATCGTTTGATTTCTGTGTGAAACTGTAAGTTGTTTATTATTGTTTTTGTTCACAGAGTTAATTCTGTATAATGTACATTTGTTAACTTTTGCTATTTAAGCCATCAAATTAGACAGTACAAGCCAATAGTCAACAGTTTGCGATTGGATTGTTTTCGTAAAAATATTAATATATATATTCTTATTTCAGTCAAACTATACGAATTGTATCGAGTTTGTACAGTACTTTGAACTGTACTGTACTGTAATTGATTCATTCACTGCAGTTCCTTCCACTGTTTTCATAAGGACATTTAACTAAACATAAACTTGTAAATACTGTAAACATGTGAGTTCTGTTACTTATATGCATGTTAATGCCATGGCTCATGTGTACCCATGGTTAACTCGACACCTTGGATAAGTCAACACTAAATGGCATCCCTGTGGGATGTCGAGTTAACTGAGGTTGACTGTATATGAATCAGTGCTTGGAATTTCTGGCCTGTGATTGGTTAAAACATCATAGGAGCAAAAATAGATTGAACTGTTGAACATCCTTACACCACTGGGCAATAGCCTCCATCTGTCATGTGATTGGTCCACATCACTGTCAGTCCTGCCCCTTTTCAAAGGAACGCCCTTCACCTCGACTCCTCACAACAAGAGAAAATGGCTGAATGTGAAAAAACTGCTGAATAGCGATTCTGAGACTTAACAGAAAAGGAATTACAAAACTACAAAAGAAAGATGCTCCAAACACTAAAATGGTGATTAAAACATCACTGTCACTATTTTCTGACTTTCTGAAATGCAAACAAATTCAACTCAACGATGTAAACAAATATGACGTCAGGGATCTAAACTGTACTCTGCAGCAATCAGCAAGCCAGGCGTGTAGCTGTACCCAAAAAAAACTTTGATAACTCTGTGGTATGAACTTCAGAAACATTTTCTGTTATTATTATTATTTGTTTATTTAGCAGACGCCTTTATCCAAGGCGAATTACAGAGACTAGGGTGTGTGAACTATGCATCAGCTGCATTGTCACTTACAACTACGTCTCACCCGAAAGACGGAGCACAAGGAGGTTAAGTGACTTGCTCAGGGTCACACAATGAGTCAGTGGCTAAGGTGGGATTTGAACTGGGGACCTCATGGTTACAAGCCCTTTTCTTTAACCACTGGACCACACAGCCTCCTGTTATTTATTTATTTATGTTACTATGTATTTGCTTATGCTGTATCAGCTATATTTAAACAAACTATATACTATCCAACCTTGCCTCACTTATTTTCTTGACTGATTCATATATTAAATATGTTCTTGTGATGGGGTGCCAGCTCGCTCCTATAATTTGTGTTTATTATTGTTATTTTTACTGTTGTTTTTCTTAGAATTCTTGTTTGTTTTGGATTGGCAGGGAGGGGGTTAAATTCCTCCCTGTAAAATACATGTGAGAATGTGGCTGGAGCCTTAAGTGTTTAATTGTTAATTATTAGTTAATTGGGCTCCAGCCACAGACTATAAAAGGCAGGTGAAACCCTTTGTGTGGAGGGTTTTTGGGTGAGTTTGTTTGTTGGTGTACTATGCTGTTTATTTTTTTGAGAAAGAAACTTTAGTGAAGGCTAATACCCAGCCTACATTTCTGTATTTTGTTTAAACCTTTTGTTTGGGCCCTTGTGCCTATTTATTTGATTATTTTTGTTTAATAAAGATCATTATTTTGCCCCTTCCACTGTCTCTGAGCCTCAAACCTCTGTCATCCTGCCACAGTACTGCATACTCAGCTTATAGAAGAGTAAATGCCCCTTGGGGAGACTATTGTTACCTCCAGGGTGCAATGCCCTCAGCCTGTGGCTTTGGGCATTATAGCCCCCTGTCTGTAACAAAAGCACTTTTAATTTCAAAGCAACAGCGAGGACTAACACATTCAAAGGTTAAAACACTGTGGCACTGAAACGGTTAATGTTAATATAAAATTGTTCAAAAAAATAGATTAAAAAAATCATAACTGTTGTTTTAGTTAATCTAATCACAACAGGTTCTATATTAAAATCACACTGTAAATGTGTTACTCAAGCACAAATAAGGGAACACGTTGTTTTGTGCTGAGTGATTGAAACACATATTTATATTATTTAATACCTATCAACTTAAAACATGTAAAAGTGAATTGCCTGCACAATCTGCAATAACAATACAGATGACATATATCCATCAAACTCAGTGCAAAAAAGGAGTGACAACAAATTGCAAATCGATTTCCCTTTTGGATACAAACATTTTAAAAAATCTGCTCTGTAAGAAATATATCGTTGATAACAAAGTCAACAAGCATATTTGATACCAAAAAACAAGTTATTTAACAATGTAAGGTGCAATTATGGCCAACTATATAAGGGAGTACAGCTTCCATTGTAGATCGCTGGCAGACATTTTTATCCACTGTTCAGAAAGGAATTTCACTCATACTCTAAACATAACAAGATAAGAAGAAACTTATTTCTGCTGTGGAATCATTTGGAAAAAGAGCTGTGCTGTAATTCTGTGGTAGCCGAGTACTGTTGACATTATTTACCTTGAGAAAATACTTTAATTGATGTCACTGTCTGGGCTATGCAGTCTCTTGCCAATGCAGGGCTTTGGAGTTACTGGTAATGAAACAAAGCAGCAAATGCTGTGATCCACTAGGTCTGCAACATTCACCATTTTTATCATTTTTGAATGAAAGTAATATACGTGTTTATAATAACCTCCTCTTTTACTGTTACTTTAATGTGCAATCTTACCTTTTTTCCTTTTTTTTATAAACAAAAGATAGTAAGCAGTAATAGTAATAGTAATATATGTATATATATATCTAAAAACATAGGTATACTTGGTTACTGGTTGCAACATTTTATAACAGCATTGCCAGTGTTGGTGTGCTGATGCGCCAGGGAGGATGCAAATAGGCTGATCCCTGTAGCCAGCATTACACTTCAGCCACTAACACCGGGCCAATAGGAAATCCACATTGCTTGGAGTTAAAGCGCTGAAGACTCATATATATTCGTGAAGCTTTGTCTTGGTTGCATCACACCAATATTATCTCGTTCTATCTTGGCAAAAGCCAAGTCCTATATTTCCATGAAGAAAATAACAGCGACTCTCATGCAATAAAAATCTGTAAGATCTGGAATAAATCCAGTAGCTACTGTGAATCGTGCAGCTGACGATGAGGAAAAGGGCAGCAGTGTGGAGTAGCGGTTAGGGCTCTGGACTCTTGACCGGAGGGTTGTGGGTTCAATCCCCAGTGGGGGACACTGCTGTTGTACCCTTGAGCAAGGTACTTTACCTAGATTGCTCCAATAAAAACCCAACTGTATAAATGGGTAATTGTATGTAAAAATAATGTGATATCTGTATAATGTGAAATAATGTATAATGTGATATGTTGTAACAATTGTAAGTCGCCCTGGATAAGGGCGTCTGCTAAGAAATAAATAATAATAATAAATAATAAAAGACCACGTGACAATGTGGAGTGACAGCTGACAGCAGGAAATAGACCCCATTGGGGCTGGTTAGCATTAGCGATCCTAACTAGCAATATCCAGCTCTGCGTTTTCAGGTTGAACAAGATGCTGGAAACACCTGCTTGAGGCTTCTAATACAGTAAGAAGGAAAATTCCCCTCAAGTCAGAAGTTTGCCTTGCAACACCTGTAAGTCGCCTTGGATAAAGACGTCTGCCAAATATAGAAATAGTATTAATAATAATAAAGAGCACTGGAAAAAAAGCGTAATAAGTTCATCAGCTTGCCTCCAATATCAGCAATAGCGGGCTGTGACAGAATGAATCTTGGTTATAAATCTCCCTCCCAACCTGTGAGGGTGCTATGTAAAGGGAACAGTGTGCCCCGGACTGGATGGTGTAACAATTAATTCCAGGGAAAGGTGGAAGTTGGCCATCTAGAAAGGGGGCGGAGCACTCGCTAACCGAGGGGACATGGCTGAAGGTACAAAAGGGGATGTGGCAAAGCGAACTGCTCCTTTGTTATGTTTGGAGAGAACCGCTGAAGGACTGTGATATAACCATGAGTGTTTAGTGTTTGTTTGTTTTGTCGTACTAATTGTAAATGTTTATTCTTGTTAGACGGCTAACAAGTTCTGGGAGCTGTCGCCAAAGAGCAGTACCAACCCAGACAGCACTGCACTACTGTTCACTAATAAATTGTATTTCACCACTTGCACGTTAGCACTCACTCTGGACTTGTGATCGTGTTTGTGTTCTGTGTGTGTTTATACCGTGTTTATTATTTCAGGACTGAACCCCGAGGTTTCACTGTGCAGTACACATTGCTGTGTATTGCCAGTGATTATTATTTACGATCCCCAAACGACCAGGATTATAAACAAATAAAGGATTGTTTGGACCGTGAACTTTGTTGTCTGTCATCTGTTTAAGCATTGCATCACCTCTACACCTCCACACTGCACACCACTTTGCCACACTCTCACACAGAGAATGGCATTCCTTCGTCCAGAAGAACAACCAACAGGAAAGATTCTTAGAACAGTATCACTGTCGAGCCTTCCTGAGGTGTTGTGGGTTAGTCGACAAAACACCATGGAGGTGCCCATCTTGTAAATCTGTAAAATATTCTTAGATCTTTAATGCCAATAACTCCTGGTTAATATCAAGGCTACTAAAAGTATAATATTCAGTTGTTGTGGTTATACAAAAAACAAAAGGCTCAGACATAGTTAGTATTAATCTGAAGTTGCTTCTGACCTATGAAGTTGCAGAAGGATTCTAAAGTAAGGTCATCTAGTATCATTCAGTAAAATGCTATCTGAAATCTTATTTATGGTTTGCTTTAACAAGTAAGCTAGGTGGAGGGTTTACACAGAGTAATCTGCTGCCTTCCATTTCAATTTCCCAGTGATGGTTTCTTTTTTCTTTTTCTCTTGACTTGACTTAACAGCTAAGCGTGGATCAACTGTCAGGCCTTTAGCCACCTAATCTGGAAAATAAAAAGAAAGAAAAGAAAAAAAAACACAGCAGATGCATTCCCTGGATTCGTTCTCATCTGTAACTGGCCCTATAGACTTTCTGAAAACACACTAAAGGCTTTAATGAGGGAGTGTGCCATGATCGCAATCATAAGCAGGGGACCTTCTCTCAAGGGACAGGTAAGCAGAGCTGCCAACGTGACACGCTTTGTGGAAATAGTGGGGATATTTCCAGCCGGATACACTGCAGAACCACTAATTGGTTTCAGCCAGCTGGAATCTACTGCATTCATTATAGGAGTCTCGTTCACCCCCCCCCCCTTAGTACTCCCCTTGGAATCACATTTGGCAGAATAATCCTGTCAGCTTCTTTCCTTTTCACTGGAGGCTGACAGTTCTAGGGTTAAAATAAAGTAAGCATAACCTGTGACAAATGATCTTTTTGCATTAAATACACAAGTTAAAAAAAAAAAAAACTTTATATGTCCTTTAAAGTGTGACTCCCCTTCACAGATTCTATTAGATTGTCTGTGTGCTTGCCTGTATGCAGGGTCATGGGTCTGCGTATATTTTTGTGAGCACTGTTTGTCAAAATGACAGCAAGATCTAAAAATGCCAGTGCTTCCCTAATAAACTGGAAAAAGCCGAGAATACCATTCAATGGCTGAGTGGGAGCGACAGGAGCCGAGACAAGCCGATAACAAATAAAAAAAGGCGTATCTCATGAATAGTCATACTTGCCCCTGGCATCCCATATGGGCGGTCATAAGGAAACAAGCTGGCTGTTACTGTATCAGCGTACAGAAACGATCACGGACATTTGCAGAGGTTTTGTGAGATGTTATAGTAATAAAATAATGACTTGGATTGCATTATTGAGGAGTTTGGTGATAAAACAAGTGATCAGGAGATGATTGATCGGTATGTACGACTATTATTATTATTATTAGTTATTTCTTAGCATATGCGAAAGCGATAGCGAACAAAAGGGTGGGGCAGGGCTGGAGGTGCCTAGTGAGTGCTTTGTTGATATGTAGGGCCTTTTAAACACGTTTGACTGTGAAAAAAAAACAAACTTTTAAACAGCGCGTCTAAAATTAACTGCGCGTGTGAAAATAAATTGGACCTGACGCGCCGGACGCGCACTTAATAAATGGACTGCAAAGGGTTAAATCTTTATGCATGTCCTTTTTACAAGGCTTAGTGCAGAAAACCTTCAAAATGCTTTTACCCAGCCGCTATAAAATATTTATATGTTTTAAGTTCCTACATTACTGCACTATTCACATCTTCGTTTGTGTAATGACTACTAAGTAAGCTCCCCCTTATAACTGGGAAGTGTTTCAATTTTAAACCATGAAGACGCAGCCTTCTGAGGATCTGAAGATGAGGCCTATGATTTTGACTCCTCTAGGATATACTTTACAGTTATTAAATGATAAACTGAACAGTATCTCATTCTATAAGAGAACAGATAAAATGCTCTCCAATACAAAAAACAGAAAACTGACCCAATTTATACCAAGTCATACATTTACTATGGATTGAACAATTTGCCTGCAATTTACCCACAGTGGAAAATATAGGCCCATGTCTCTTACCACTAATATACACAAATACAAATTAATTCAGTTGCCTTTCTCCAAGAATGGTGCAATGAGATGCATCATTTTCATGAGGGTCCTCAGAGAGGAAAAAGCAATTACACCTTTCAGCAACCATACATTTCATTGCTTGTAGCTAACAAAAGGTTCATTGAAACAGGGTTAGTGCTTCCTTAGAGTGTAGAACAAACCGTCGCAAAGGCATGATTGCAGAAAGACTGGAATACTAGGCTAGACTATACTAGGCTAAGCCGAAAGGTACCCCAGTAACAAGTAGCTAGGGTGAAAAAATGTAGGGAGAATTTCACCACTATGCCTTTGTTGTAAGGGTCGACTGGGAATCCACCCTTAACATTCTAGTTCCAAAACCAGGGTTTTGGGGATCCACGACATTTAGCCTGTAGAACCTAGTAAAGGTATGGGGAGTAGCCCATACCGCCACATTGCATATGTCCTTGACAGATGCACCTTGGAATAAAGCCCACAAAGTTGCAAGGCCCCTGGTTGAATGGGCCGTGAGCTCTTCTGGACGGGGCAAGTTGGCCAACTCATAGGCAGTCTTGACTGTGTCTGCTATCCACTTGGACAGCCTCTGCTTAGACAGGGCTTGACCACGGGACTTTGCTCCATAGCAAATTGTTCAGACTGCCTCCAACTTTTTGTCCTGTCAACATAATACACTAGGGCCTGAACTGGGCAAAGCATATGGAGCTGTCACTCCCTGTCAGACTGGAAAGGAGGTGGATTGAAAGCCTCCAATTCCACAGACTGGTAGACTGAGAGTCTTTGGCAAGAAGGATGGATTGGTAAGGAGCGTGACCTGGCCTCTGTAATAAAATAAGCTTTGCGGCAGTGATAGCAAGCAAGAAAGCTAAAGCTAAAATGATAGCAATATCAGCTCAGCTGAATGGAGGCTTCATGAGTGCATTAAGCACCATGTTTAACCTACAGCGAGGGACAATTTCCTTCATAGGCGGACAAAGCTGTTGAGACACTTTCAATAATTTCTAAGCCAGAAAGTGAGCTCCTGGGGAGACAGAGTCAATCTTGACATGGCAGGCTGAAATAGATCAGAAAGACCTTTAACGTGGCAGGGAATTTCCCCTCGTAAAAAAGGTCCTGCAAAAATTGCAGTATAACTGCCATGGGACAAGTAGTGGGGTCGAACCCACGAGGCAGACACCACGTCTGGAAGACGGCCCACTTGTACCCATACTAGGAACTTTTAACAATAAGGATTGATTGTGCTTCTAGCAGACTAGATCAGTTGCACGTTCCTGAGTGAAAAAAAAAATCTTGGAACCACATGACAGCTATGTTACGTCTTGGCACAACATTTAACCAATCAGAGAGTTAAAGGGGTGGGTTTTCTGTGTTAAGTAAGAGGCTAAAACATTAAAAATGACTGCTGAAAAAAATAAACGATTATTTTCAAAGTAAAAAATAGTGACAATGAAAGCAGGGTTTTCAAAATAAGCCGGCGATCAGCACAATCCACCGCCTAACTAGATTTGCGCAGGCTGCTATCATTCAGTCATATTATTGTACAGTAAGGTGATATATAGTACATAATAGCTATACATATGCACAAAAAATATTGTAAAAATATGTACCCAGGTGCTTGTGAGAGATATTGGGGGTTCATGTATAGAGGCTGTAAGAAGAAAAGCATGCTGGGATATCTGCTGACATAAAAATGCTTCAGTGCAGAGGTGCTGGATTATTACAATCCGGTTTCATGCAACAGTTATGATGGTGACGAAACATGTGTGAGTACTGTTGTGTAAAAAAATGGTTAAAATGAACAGTTGCATTCAAAAAATGTAGAACAGCAAAAAACAAAAATAGACATGCATTAACAAAATGTCCTGAAAACGTAACATAAAGAAAACAATTTTAATGAAGCAATAAGCTCAATAATTAAGCTAAATAGGAAGTGAAAAGGTTTCTTTTTTTTTTGTATGAACTCCAATAAAAGCTGTGTTATCTTTCCCCAGTCAAATCATACAGTGCCTAAATAAGCACGGTCATTTACCATTATAAAAAACAGTAATGAAAAAGAAAATGCAGAATATAAAGAAGTGCAACCAGATATAGTCAACGAAAGATAAAACATTATTCAAATTCTTTGTCGTATTATATATTTAAGGTAAAAGGCAAGTTTATTTTTCCATTAAAATTGCTCCCGGCTATAATGTTCTGCCACCTGGCTATACAGAATTCCTGGGGAGAACCCTGCCATGGCATTTTTAGGGTGTCATTAACCCTGTTAGAAAGTCCCAGATGGCTCAAATGCAGCAGTTCAGGGGCCAGAACCAGAACTGCAGGCTTGATGGGTCGGGATGCTATAAGGTCCCCCGTGCATGACTGAGCAGGTCCCACTGCTTGGATAGTCTCCACAGCTAGCCACTAGGAGCTGCATCAGGATTGAAAACCAGATTCTCCTGGGCCAATATTGGGCTACTAGGAGCACCTTGGCCTGGTCCTCTGATTTTCTCCAGGCACAGTGGGAGCAAGGCGAGCCGTGGGAAGGCGTATAACAGATGACATGGCCACTGATGTGCCAAGATATCTATTCCCAGTGGTTCCCCGCCTCCTATTATGGAAAACCAGAGGGGACAGAGGGTTGATTCCTGGGAGGCAAAGAGGTCAAAGTTCTCCCATATGAGGCTTACCAGTTGTTGCCAATTATTTTTTATTATTTTCTCCCAATTTGGAAATGGCCAATTATTTTTAGGCTCAGCTCACCGCTACCACCCCTGCGCGGACTCGGGAGGACGAAGACGAACACACACTGTCCTCCGAAGTGTGTGCCGTCAGCCGCTTTTTTTCACACTGCGGACTCACCATGCAGCCACCCAAGAGCTACAGCGTCGGAGGACAATGCAGCTCTCGGGCAGCTTACAGGCAAGCCCGCAGACGCCCGGCCAGACAACAGGGGTCGCTGGTGAGCGGTCGCCGAGGACACCCTGGCCGACCTAAACCCCAAGGGGACGCTTGGCCAATTGTGCGCCGCCCCCTGGGAGCTCCCATCCACAGTCGGCTGTGGAATAGCCTGGACTCGAACCGGCATCCAGCCTTTACCGGATGTGCCACTCAGGAGCCCCTGTGGACTCCTTTTGAGAGGAGGTCCGCCACCCAGTTCGTGACCCCCGGCAGATGAACTACCTGCAGTGAGAGGAGGTTCTCGTGCACCCAGAGCAAAAGCTTGTGGGCCACACAATGGAGACTGGGTGACCACAGGCCACCCTGGTGGTTGATGTAGGCCACCACTGTTGTGTTGTCTGTGTGTATAAGCACATGTCTCCCTTGAACCTTGTGTAAAAAATTCCTGCAGTTCTAAAACATTGATGTGGAGACCCCTGCACGGTTTATGGGGATGTGGGAGTAGGGGTTCTTGAGGTCCACCGTGGTGAACCAGTCACCTGGCCTGATTGACTGCAACAGCTGTTGCATTGTCAACATCTTGAACCGCCTTTGGCTCAGATACAAGCTGACCTGTCAGAGATCGAGTATCGGTCTGAGGCCACCATTCCACTTTGGCACTAGGAAGTACCTGGAGTAGAACCCTTCCCCTATCTCGAGGGGGTCTATAATGCAAATAGCCTTTTTTTGCAGCAGAGCCGTCACCTCCTGAGACACCACTGCGGCGTCTTGTGGCTCTGTGACTGATGTTTTAGTCACACCCCAAAAGGTAGTAAGCACCCAGATGTCTGTGGTGCACTGATGCCAATAGTCAAGATGGATCCCTGTGGCAGCAAACTCCTAGGGCTGCTGCTGTGGCTTTGCCTGCGCCTTCTGTCTTTAAGCAGGGTGGTGGAACCTATTATGCCCTCCACAGCGAGCAGCCATGGACCTGTTTGCCCACTTCCTCAGAGGCGGCGATGGACAGTATGTCCTCCTGTGGCCAATCTGTGCTTGCAGCCTCGTGGGGCCCCATGGGGGTAGGTGGGGCAGGTGGAGCCGAGCGTTCCTGCAGCAATTCAGCAAGAACAGTTTCCTGGTGGGAAACTGCTGCCCAGATTTTCTCCATTTGCCCCAAGCCTGCCGATCGCCTGGAACGGCAACTCTTCTTCCTCTTCCTTCGGGGAGGGGAAGGAGAGGCAGAGCACAAGGAGAATAAGGAAGACTGCGAAGACGGTTTCCTGCCTGGACTACTTTGCCGGGTGTGTCATCCACTCACCCTTGGACCAGAGCAATGGGGTGAGAACTGGTTGTACCGCAGCTTGAAGGAACATGCACCCCTTACTCCTGCTCAGCACTCTGGAGTAAGCGTTCTCTGGCCCCAGGCAGGAAGAGCTAGCCACCACCACGTCATGGCCATGGGAACTCTGGGCGAGCCACCTGGGACCCTGCCTGATCGGGGACACTGCCAGATATGATCTGATTAAGATGGACATTCTCCATCGCCTCAACATTACTGCAGATACTCACCGGGTATGGTTCAGGGAGTACCGAAGGTCACCGGAGACATGCCCCAGGGTGCTCGCGGAACAATTGTGTGACCACATGGTACATAAGAAAGTTTACAAATGAGAGGAGGCCATTTAGCCCATCTTGCTCGTTTGGTTGTTAGTAGCTTATTGATTCCAGAATCTCATCAAGCAGCTTCTTGAAGGATCCCAGGGTGTCAGCTTCAACAACATTACTGGGGAGTTGGTTCCAGACCCTCACAATTCTCTGTATGAAAAAGTGCCTCCTATTTTCTGTTCTGAATGCCCCTATATCTAATCTCCATTTGTGACCCCGCATAGTCTTCTTTGTTCAAGACTAAATAGATTCAATTCTTTTAACCTGTCTGCATAAGACATGCTTTTTAAACCCGGGATAATTCTGGTTGCTCTTCTTTGCACTCTTTCTAGAGCATCAATATCCTTTTTGTAACGAGGTGACCAGAACTGAACAAAATATTCTAGGTGAGGTCTTACTAATGCATTGTAAAATTGTTTAACATTACTTCCCTTGATTTAAATTCAACACTTCTCACAATCTATCCAAGCATCTTGTTGGCCTTTTTTATAGCTTCCCCACATTGTCTAGATGAAGACATTTCTGAGTCAACATAAACTCCTAGGTCTTTTTCATAGTTCCCTTCTTCAATTTCAGTATCTCCCATATGATACTTATAATGCACATTTTTATTGCCTGCATGCAATACTTTACACTTTTCTCTATTAAATGTCATTTGTCTGCCCAGTTCTGAATGCTGTCTAGATCATTTTGAATGACCTTTGTTGCTCCAACAATGTTTGCAACTCGTCCTATTTGTGTCGTCTGCAAATTTAACAAGTTTGTAGTAATGTAGATTAGGAATAGCAGAGGACCTAATACTGATCCCTGTGGTACACCACTGGTTACCTCACTCCATTTTGAGGTTTCTCCTCTAATCAGTACTTTCTGTTTTCTACATGTTAACCACTCCCTAATCCATGTGCATGCATTTCCTTGAATCCCTACTGCATTCATTTTGAGAATTAATTTTTTATGCAGGACTTTGTCAAAAGCTTTCTGGAAATCTAAATAAACCATGTCGTATGCTTTGCAATTATCCATTGTCGATGTTGCATCCTCAAAAAAATCAAGCAGGTTGACGGTCTCCCAGGATATTGTTACCATATAGGTAATTTTCCATTTTAGATCTTATTATAGTTTCCATAAGTTTACATATAATAGAAGTCAGGCTTATTGGTCTGTAGTTTCCTGGTTCGGTTTTGTCTCCCTTTTTGTGGATCAGTATTACGTTTGCAATTTTCCAGTCTGTCGGTACAACCCCTGTGTCAAGAGACTGTTGCATGATCTTGGTTAGTGGTTTGTAAATAACTTCTTTAATTTCTTTGAGTACTATTGGGAGGATCTCATCCGGCCCAGGGGATTTGTTTATTTTAAGAGCTCCTAGTCCCTTTAAAACTTCTGCCTCTGTTATGCTAAAGTTATTTAAAACTGGATAGGAACAGGTTGACATATGGGGCATGTTGTCTGTGTCCTCCTTTGTAAAAACATGTGAAAAGTAGTAATTTAATATATTTACTATTTTTTTTCTTTTTTCTATGATTTTGCCATTTGTGTCTCTTAGACATTTAACCTCCTCTTTGAATGTTCTCTTGCTGTTATAATATTGGAAAAACATTTTGGAATTGGTTGTAGCCCCCTTAGCAATATTGATTTCTATCTCTCTCTTGGCCTTTCTAACTTCCTTTTTGACTTGTGTTTGCAGTTCCAAGTACTCTTTCTCTGTACTTTGTTTTTGGTCCCTTTTAACCCTTTGCGGTCCTATGTCGGACCTGGTCCGACATTGCAATTATTCCTATCAGGTGCAATTATTCCTATCAGGTCCGACACTGTCCGACATCATCAAAAAAACGCAAAAAATGAGTTTCTAGTCGTTTTTTATCCGGAAAAAGCAGAGAAAACCATTCAATGGCCGAGTGGGAGCGACAGGAGCCGAGACAAGTCGAAAAAAAATAATAAATAAAATAAAAAGGGCATATCTCATGAATAGTCATACTTGCCCCTGGCATCAGATAGGGGCGGTCATAAGGAAACAAGCTGGCTGGTACTGCATCAGCGCACAGAGAATATCACAGACATTTGCAGAGCTTTTTTGAGATGTTATAGTAATAAAATAATGACTTGGATCTCATTATTGAGGAGTGGTGATAAAACGAGTGATCAGGAGATGATTGATCGGTATGTACGACTATTATTATTATTTATTTATTAGCATAGGTGAAAGCTATAGCGAACGAAAGGGTGGGGTGGGGCTGGAGATGCCTAGTGAGTGCTTTGTTGATATGCAGGGCCTTTTAAACCCATTTGACTGTGGAAAAAAATACTTTTAAACAGCGCGTCTAAAATTAACTGCGCGTGTGAAAATAAATTGGACCTGACGCGCCTGACACGCACTTAATAAATGGACTGCAAAGGATTAAACGCTCTGTAAAGTGCTTTTTTTCACTGAATATTTTTTTTAATTGATCTATTAAACCATTTTGGCCATTGTTTTAGATTTAGATTTGTCTACTTTAGGGATGTAATTGTTTAGCGCCTCTAGTACTACATTTTTAAAAAAACAGCCATCCTTTTTCTGTGGATGTTTTCTCTATTTTACTCCAATCTACTTCTGTTAGTCTCTGTTTCATACCTTCATAGTTTGCTTTTCCAAAATTGTAAACTTTAGCTTTAGTCATTACTTTTGAGGTTTTAAAAAACACTTCAAATGAGACCGTGTTGTGGTCTGAGTTTGCCAATGGCTCTCTATCCTCTGTTTTATTTATTCTGTCTTTGTTAGTACCGAAGGTCCCCAGAGACATGCCCCAGGGTGCTCGCGGAACAGTTGTGTGACCACATGGTACACTGGCTGGCCCCCGAGAAGAAAACCAACTTGCAAATGGGGGAGGCGGTGGTTGTGGAGCAATTCTGCCATGTGGTTAGCGCTGATACGGTGCCACAACCCCGACACCCTGGAGGACGCCAGGAAACTGGAGAAACCACCGACCCCAATAGGCCCCCTTGTCTCCCCTTCATGGAGACCAAGGTTGGCCCCCAGCTGGGGTAGAGGTGCTGCCCCTGCCCCGTTGCCATACCAGCAACGGGACAGATATCTAACCATTGCCCCTTCTGTCCCCCCAGCTTGTTTTAGGTGCAACCAAATGGGACATCTGGCCTGGCCACATGTAATTGAGCACCTGAAATAGGTAAGCGAGGGGAAAATGGTTGGAGGGGCCTTGTATGATTGATGTGGTTTTAGGGAACATGAAAACCCAAGCATTAGTGGACACAGGGTGTGTGCAGACCTTAATTAGAACAGCTCTCTTGGGCGGTGTGTCATGGCGGCCACTAGGTCAGGTGGCCATCTCCTGTATCCATGGAGACACGGTGGCATACCCCACACTAAATGTATAGTTATCGGTAGGACCGATAAAACGTAACCTGGTAGTAGGGGTGGTGGAAAGGTTGCCACACCCAGTTATTCTGGGCCGAGACTGGCCAAAATTTAAAGAATTAATGCAAATAATGGCAGTCTCAGCCACACACATAAATGTGGCAGAAAAGAGGAAAAGAGAACCAATTGGTGATGTGTTTCCTTTTTAAGCTGAAATGTTTTCTCTTATTTTCTGTCCTAGAAAAATGAATAGGACCACAAAATGGTAGGGAGCATCACTGAGACAAAGCTGGGGTGTGGTGGGAGAGCATTTGGATGGTAACAAACGGCAGTCAAAGGGAGTTGGAACGCAGTGTGACTGAGAGGGTGAGGTTACTGGGACATCTAGGGCAGATGACACTTCCGCCCCTCTCAATATACCGGACATGTGGTACTCAAGTGCAGACATAGTGTTGGGCCAACATAATGACCCATCACTAGTGCACGCTTGGGGGCAAAACCGGTCTATTGAAGGTAAGGATGTTGATGACGCTGGGGCGTTAGTATTTCCACACTTCAGTATCGAGGGGCAATTACTGTATAGGGTAAACCTAGCCACGGGCACAGGACAGCCTGTAACACAATTATTGGTTCCCCGGTCTTGTCGGAACGAGGTCATCGCGGGGCACCTCGAAGCTGACAAGACAAGGGAACAGATATTGGCTTGATTTTATTGGGTAGGACTTCATACTGATGTGTCGAAATATGTAGCCACATGCCCAGACTGCCAGCGAGTAGAGCCAGGTCGAATGCGCCCCACTCTTTGGTTCCACTGACGATTATTTCCACATTGCAATGGACATAGTGGTTCCTTTGCTGCCTTCTGATTCTGGGTATACGTATATATTAGTGGTGATAGATTATACAACACGATACCTGGAGGCAGTTCCATTTTGGTCCACTAGTGCCGCTGCAATAGCCACAGAGTTAGTTCAGATTATGGCTAGAGTAGGGATGCCCAAGGAGATTTTGACTGATCATGGAACCAACTTTTTGTATAAAACGTTACAAGTGTATAAAATATTAAAAATACGTCCCAACAGGACATCTGTTTATCATCCACAGAAAGATGGTTTGGTAGAGCAATTTAATCAGATGCTGAGACGTTTTGTAACTCAAGAGCAAAACCATTGGGCATCACTCCTTCCCTACCTCCTTTTTACAGTGAGAGAGGTGCCACAGAGTTCAACAGGGTTCTCCATCTTTGAGCTATTGTATGGCAGACAGCCTCACGGTATCCTCGATCTGTTGAGAGAGGGGTGGGAGGAGCACAAAAATGTAGTGAAGCATGGGCTCCTACTAAGAGATCGCCTAAATTTGGTCGATCGTTTGGCCCAAGACAATCTCAAATCGGCTCAGCACCGGCAACAGCAGCATTACAAAAAATGCACGATTTAAAACCTTTCGACCTGGAGACAAGGTAATGCTGTTGCTTCCCTCCTCAGAATCGAAATGATGTGCTAAATGGCAGGGCCATATGAAGTGATTTGGGCTATAGGAAAGGTGAATTATGAAATTAGACTGCCCGATCGTCGTAATGACCGTGAAATGTATCATATAACTTTATTAAAGCCCTGGCATTATAGCCCTTCATGTACACCATGCAGGGAAAGACCATCAAAATGCGGAGTAATGGGAAAGGTAGATTTAGCCGAGTGTTCCTTCGGCTCCACTCTGAGCAGTGGCATATGTGACAGAGATCAAATGGTTCTTAATGTTAGATCTCACTCCTGACCTGCGAGGGTGCTGTGTAAAGGGAACAGAGCACCCTGTACTAAATGGCATGACAATTTATTCCCAGGGTTAGGTGGAAGTCGGCCATCTAGCAAAGGGTTGGAGCTACGGTACCCAAACTCAATGACCCGGACGGGAAACGGTGTGGCATCCGCGGATTGGAGGAGCAGATGTGCTCATTAACCACAGGGTCATGAGCAGTGGCGACGCGTAGGGGGGGCACGCCTGGTCACGTGCCCCCCCCAGATTTCCAGACTTCTGCCAGGTTTTATTATTAATATATATATACATATATAATATTTTTTTGTTTTGCTTTAATGTTTTTCGTAAGTGGGTAGAGAATGTGTGAGTGCGCAGTAGTTTATTTCAGACTTTCAAACCTTATTAACATAACCACACCGTTATATTTGTTCTCGCGAGAACGAGTGTCTGACCGTTCACCGTTATACTTGTTCTCGTGAGAGACACTTTTTCAGTCAGCGCGGCATTCGAAAATATGTTAAAATGGCAAAAAGACAGCTAAGTTTGGAGTTTTTTTACAACAAAAAATCTAAACCACCAACGCCAGAGAAATCAACAGAAACTGAACCTGACTCTTCTGTAGTTCAGAATGTTAGCAGCAACGAGAGTGACGATACCATTTCAAACGCTCTGGTTAGTGCGGGTGCAGCTGTCGAGTCTGTCGATAAAAGAGACCCTTGCCTTGGACCGGATGCAGCTTTGGAATATATCGAAGAAGGCCCGTATCAGCCAGTAATTGATTTTCCAGCCAGTGCCTGTGGGATCAAAACCAGAAAATTCAGGCAAGTGTGGTACAATGAGTATAAATGGCTTGAATACAGTGTACGTGATGACAGAGCTTTCTGCTTTTGCTGTCGAGCATTTGGCAATGGGCCAAACAGTGACCTGGCATTTCGAGTTACTGGTTTTAAAACATGGAAGAAAGCAAATGAAAGATTTCGGGAACATTCAAAGTGTGAAGCTCATCTAGAGGCCGTTGCTAAATGGAAGGGTAGGCTGCAGTCCTGTAAAACAGGGAGTGTTGCGTCCCAGCTTGATAGTCAAAAGAAAAAAAGAGTGGCGGACAACAGAGCATATTTAGAAACTGTAATAGAGAGTACTTTATTTTGCGCTCGCCAGGGTATACCTTTGAGGGGACACGAAGAGGGAATGGATTCCACAAATCAAGGCAATTTGCGGGAATTGATGAAACTGCGTAGTACAGACAACGAACTGATTCAACGATTTATGGTTAACCGAGAGAAATACTGCACCTACCTTCACAGCTCGTGTCAGAATGAAATAATCGAAATCATGGCTTCACAAGTAACAGATTCAATCGTAAATGAAGTAAAAAAAGCTGAAGTGTTTTCCATCATTGCAGACGAAACAATGGATCTGTCAAGACACGAGCAAGTTGCTCTCATAGTGCGCTACGTAAACCAGTCATTTGAAATACAGGAGCGGTTTATTGGCTTCTACAGGACGCTGCAGACGGACGGGGCTTCACTTGCCACACTGATCAAGAGTACATTATCAGCCTTGGGACTTGATATTTCAGCTCTAAGAGGTCAATGTTATGATGGAGCCGCCAACATGAGAGGACCCTACAAAGGTGTGGCCACACGGATACTTAGCGAAAATCCTCTAGCTTACTATGTTCACTGTTATGCTCATATATTAAATCTGTGCGTAGTGGACATGGTTTCCTGCATTCCAGTTGTCCGAAATGCTTTCGGAATTCTCCAGGCTCTACGAAATTTCATTGAAGTAAGCTCAAAGAGACATGCTGTGTTTGAAAAAATTACGTCACAAAAAACGTATTCTGCGGGGCCAGCTACTCTTAAATCACTCAGCGACACTCGTTGGAACTGTCGAGTCGAGGCTATCAGAGCTGTATTGGAAAATTTTGATGAAATGGTTCAAGCTCTGAACGAAATTGCACATGGGGGTTCAAAAGCTGGAACTGAAGCTTATGCACTTCTCAGAAATGTGCAAGACTTCAATTTTCTGTACTGCATGTTTTTTATGCGGAGAGTGCTAATGCAAACAAACCACCTGTCCAAATTTCTTCAATCAAAAGACTTTACATATCAAACAGCAATGGCGATGGCTAAATCCACAGTGTCTGTACTAAAGGAAATGAGAAGTGATGATTTTGCATCCCAAACCTTTAATCACGTCAATGAACTGTGCCAGAAAAATGGTTATTCTGGCCCTTGTGTGCCACGCAAACCGGTTATTCCTACAAAACTGGGAGGAAGGGTAAAGTCCTCTTTTGAAAAGCCTGAGGACTACTACAGGACTGAAATACTGTACAGCACTCTGGATACCCTTATTGAGGAAGTAGAAGACCGCTTTTCCGAGAATGACCTGTTCATTTTCAAGTCCCTTGCAGACGTTCTCTCTTCTGAGAGCCCATCAGATGAAAGTGTTGGCGCTGTTTCCACCACTTACAGTATTGATCAAGAAGATCTGAACTCTGAAATCAATTTGTTTTCCCGGATGTTTAAAGATGGCATTGCTGACAAGAGTAATGAGGAAGAGGAGCGCACCCAGCTGGAAAAAAGACTGCGATTCTTTCGTGAAATGGCACTGCGTGACACCCTTCCAAATCTGTCCAAACTCTACGTGCTTTACTTAACTATCCCAGTGACTACAGCATCGGCTGAGAGAAGCTTTTCTTCTTTGCGGCAACTGAAAACTTACCTGAGGACGACAATGACAGATGCTCGTGTTTCTAACCTGGCAATACTACAGATTGAAAAAGGAGGACACGCTGTTAACATACTGGACGTTGTAACAAGGTTTGCAAGCAGAAAGGACCGACGCCTACAATTCTTTTGACAAGGTAAGGTTTTTAAAGCATGTACATTTGTTATTGAATTTGTTATTGTCATTTACATGTGTTATTTTTTAGCTAATGGTTATTTGTCACAATAATAGGATTAGGTCATATGTTTGTTAAAGCATTTCGTATTGGGAGCCGCAAGGTGGCGTGGCTATGTTTATTATGAATGGAAAGTTAGCACGCCACAACCCAGGAAGTCGCTCTGTTTTCTTTCTGATTTAAGAACACCCGCTAGTCGTCTCATTACTGTGGTGCAGTCGTCGCTGTGTTATTTTTTGGAAAACTTGCTATGTGGTTAACAAATACCCGAGAGATTTGGGGTAATTAAAACTACTTTGTCTACTGACCCTGAACATTGCATACCACCAGGAACTTTAAATTGTGCCCCCCCACTATCAACAGTTACGCGTCGCCACTGGTCATGAGGGATGGTATAAATAGGGGTCATAGTGAAAGTAATCTGTTCCTTTGTAACTAGTTAGTACCTAAAAAGAGAACCAGTGATTAAAAACGTGAGTGTTGTGTTTGTTTGTTTCTAAGACTACTAACACGATCCAGAGCTGTAGCCGCAGGTGAGCATCAAATCCGGACACCAGCACTTCCCTTTGTTTCATGGAGAACTGTCTTTGCACCTAGAGCATTAGTTCACTCACTGTAGTATCTGTGTATGTGTTTTGTGTTACGTGTCGGTGTAAAAGAACGGGACTTTTGGTTGCGGGTCAATCCAGGGAATATAACTGAAGTGATACACGCCGCTGTATCACTTTGCAACATTATTATTTACAGTTGTTTGCCATCAGGCTCTGGACATTGTTAAATCAATAAACACCCTTGCACCTGGATATCGTTGTCTGTCTGTTTCTTCTGCACTGCTGTATGCCTTCACCTGCACTCACTTACCCACTTTGCCACAGTATCCCAGAGCTAAAATGGGGTTTCTTTTGTTTAACTCATTAAGTTTACACATGATTTCCAGTCCCTTGTTAATGGGAAAAGAGGGGCAGCAAGATATATTCAACTGATTTAATTTTGCCATACATGATACTAAACTGTTGAAATGAGTGCCTGACACTTTGAATTACTCTTTAACTCATAGACATTTATGGCTGGGAGAAATTCAGAGTCATGTGGAGCCTATTCATTTGGCTGAATCTCCATTCTGCACTTACAGGAAAATAATTTATTCATAAGAAGGACTGCCTGTGTCGGATTAGAATACATTTCATTACAGTAGCGCCAAAGGTAGGCAGACTACTGTACTCCTTTTCTAATGATCCTGCAGGCAGGATTCATTAAGAATTGCTTTGGTGCCTCGGGATATAACTGAACCAGTACCCAGACTTCTAGACAATGCTACGTGGAAGTCAATGATGAGCTTGTCTGGGACAGAGATGGGTACAGAACTAAAGCAAAATAAAACACTGTACAGTGTAATTATAAATACACAGTGAAATCTGCTTTTGTAAAGTGTACGCCACTCTGATCCATTGTGTTCGCCCTAAAAAGATTAAGCGTGGCTTACTTTTTGGTGAGTTTTCCTTCAATAAATGTTCATCAAGGGATAATAATTTAAGGTATTGTAGAATCTTATCTGATGTTAATAATGATGCTGCCAAAGCTGTTGGGTTATTAAAATTCTACAGGATAATTCAATCAGATCTATACACAGCTAAACAACAACTAAGGTACCCATCTTTGTTCTCACGCTCCTTGTGTTCCTATAGCCTAAACTAATCAATCACTGAGTCGATCACTGAGGCATGACAAGTCAAATACTACTGAATTAACACTGCATTATAGCTATACACGTCGTTAAAATTAACTGCTCAGAAATGACAGTAAATACAATTTAACTAGGAACATATTAATTAACATACTAAACATTTCTGTGAAAGGGTAGCGTCGCGGGCAGGGCTGGTTTCCGGCAACAGGTAAACTTGGAGACAGAGGGCTGCAGTTAAAGAGCGGCGGTACATGTTTATTTACACAAATACAAACAAAACAGGAACAACGGTGAGTCTGCAGTGTGAAAAAAAGCGTGCATTTGTCTTTGCCGCTCCTGAATCAGCGCGGGGCTGGTAGCAGTGAGCTGAGCCTAAAAATAATTGGAATGTGAATTGTTTTTTTTTAGCCGACAGTATAAAACATAAAAAATTCAAAAAAACACAGATCTAAATTCTTATACCTCAACCGTAATGTACGCTGGGAATGCAATTTATTGGTGTCCACTGCCCACTGCTAATTACTCATTAAAAACTACAAATCCCATACCCTGCCAATTTCACTGATTTCCAGACAGTTTGAAAACTTGTCAAACCAATATGAGGAAAATAACAAATTATTTTCATGTGATTGGAGACCACGATGAACAAAATTCAGATATGTCAACATCTTTACAAGAAATGAGCAATGAAGGTATTATTATTATTATTATTATTATTATTATTATTATTATGTTTCCAGTACTTTTCTAAAAGTTTTCATGACTGACAGGAATTGGTTCTTGTTGGTTTTAAACTTGCTGTCAGCAGAGATGTTAAAACTTCTACTGTTAAAATATCTATTTAGTCCAGCTCAGCGTTATAAAACTGGAGACTGAATACTGAATACCCAGTTGAACTTCCTGCACTGGCATAAAATTCCCTTAATGTTGTTGAGATTTTTTTTTTACTCATTTCCTTAAAATGAATGTCCATATATTTTTCTATAAACTAGTCTTTATTTTGTGCTTCTGTGATGAAGGACAAAAGCTCCATTAGAGCTTCCCCTCACAGCTCTACAAGTGCACCTACATTCTGAACTCAACAACCCTGGCCATTCAGTCCAGGGCCCCAAGCAGAGACTGTCAATTATGTGGAGGTTTTGTTATGTAGTCAAGGGGGCATCCAAGCAGATTTGAACCCAAGCCTCCAGAGGTGAAAGGCATGAAAAGCCTGGAATGCAACCCAGCCCCATGACTTTTACTTGTATATAGGCCTACTTCTATCCCACCCATCCTTATACTGTAGTTGGACACATGAAACAAAAAAAACACCACAAATTGTGATAGTGACAATAAAAAGTTCAGGACAAAATATAGAGATATGTAAAGAACCAGTGAGTTTATCTTTTCATTATACCGTATCTGTAGCACACAGGAAGATACGAATGTACTGTAGGTATGTTTGACTTTTTCTATGGTTTAAGAAAAATAATAAATATGTAGGTTCAAAATAAAGTAAATAATAAAAACAGCAAGTGGAAAAAGGCATATTAAATATTTAAAAAGGTTATCAAGAGCTATAAGCACACTGGACTGGAAAACAATTGATTGTTTGCAGTAGCAGAGCTAAGATCTTTGTTTATTGACCACTGGCCTATTTGACCACAAAAAATAAATGATGTAATGGTATTCGAAGTACTACCCAGGGAGAGTTACTCGGCCATTCTCTAATACTGGGAAATTCACTCATGCACAGCTTGGTGATAGAAACACAAAATATATGAGTTATACATTCTTTCCCCTGGTGCAGTGTATGACTTGCATTGAGCCAAGCCTTGTCAACCTAATGGCAACTTTTTATCTGCTCACTGTCAGATACTTTAAGGGAAGAAGTTATTGATAGCTTCATATAAAAAAAATTGCTTCTTCTACGGACCATAAAACTATCAAGTTACTCTATGGTACTGTTCTGTTCAAATAACAAACATACAGTATTAACCCCATTCCCCTTCCTGTATGGGTGTCAAAGTCATCATTACTTTCCATACAGCAAATGTATAAGACACTCAAGGGGTGGAATAAAAATAGTAATGGGTTGAAATGGATGGAGATAGATCTGCATCAAGTTCTATTGTCTGGAATAGCCCACAGTTATCACAAGCATAGGTAATTTCCACCAGTCTTTCCCATCATGACTGAAATAGGAAGACATACATTGTATATTTAATAGTTATTTTATATTTCAGGTATTGCATAACACCATAGGTACAAACCATTTAACATAAAGGCATGTGGAAAAAATAGAGCTATAGATATGTTATAAATACAATATTACACTCTGTTTATATATATCGAACAAATGTACAATACTGAACAGTGAGCTATCACCACCAAAGATAAACAGAACTATGAAGAGTGTAACCTGTTACAAGTTACCAGTATGTGACAATGACAGAACTCAGGAAACAGAAGATGTTATCTTCACAATCATTTCATAATTCCAAGCTGTTCCAATGAAAATTTGTGACTGTAATTTATAATAGACATTTAGAGACCTTTTCACAAAATTGTGTTTTTTTTTTATAGTTAGGCTTCATTGTGTAAAACAGAAAGTTCCTCTCCTAAGCTGGAGCATTCCATAACCTCTGCTGAAATGCATTTCTCCAAGGATGGTTAAATGTAATTATTTGTTAAATGTTTCTATTAAGATTCTCTCATAGCACAAAAGGGATTCCTTAATGTGCTATGCTAAAGTTGTGTCATGCTACTACGACTAATTAAATTAAGTTTATTTTTTTTAAAAACTATGTAGTTAATATGGGCTTTGTTTGCGACGATCAGAATCGATAAACTGTAACATGAAATTCATAGAAAAACTTAAAATCAATAATATTTTCAAAGAAAGGCTATAACGGTACTATAATTATATTAAGAGAAGTACTTTGTATTCAAATATTTTTCAACAGTGATATTTGATGCTATGATCTTAAACAGCGTAAGCTAAGCATTTTTTGACTGATCTAAAGCTCAGCTTGTTGCTGAGATTTCAGAAATTTATCAGCCAGTCTGGAGGTATGTATATTAACTTGTATGTTGCATTTATAATTTATATGTATAAACAATGTACAGTACAAACAAATGAACCTATTTTGAAATTATTCAGAGAAGTGTGTTTTGAAATCCCTGCTAATGTACTTTTGACAATTGTGGGGAAGCACTGATGTAGCTCTGTGTCCTGTCCTTTTGAATTGGTCCATATGTTATTTGGTTCAATGCAATGAGATATGCATTTGTCACAAGTGTATTTTTGTTGTGTGTTTTATTAGTGAATCTCTTGTTCTTAAACTGCTGCTAATTCTCCTGTGCACCGTAACTGACGATTGGGTTAAGCACTTTCTCCACAGTCGATAGGAATTCCCACCTTAACTGCCAGTCCAGCCAATGATAGTCATGGGCTGACTATAAAAAGGGAGGAACAGGGACCAGGAACAGAGAGAAGTGTTCTGGGAAGAAGCACACAACGCGTCTGGAAGAATAGCGAGGAGACAGCAGTATTGGAAAGGAACAGCAGCACCAACACTCTTGGGAGCAGTCTAAGGTTGACTGCAAGAACAAAGGAACAGGTTTGGAGTTTTTGTTTTTTTCTGTTTGGAACTTTGTTGGGATATTTTTGTATGGATTTTTGTTTCTTTGGATTTTGTGTTTTTTGGGGATTTTGTTTTATTGTCACCTGCCAGTGTTGGACTGTGTTTGAGCTACCTTTTTTTGTGGTAACAGGTTGGTGTAGAGAATTACTGACACTGAAGACATTTTTTGGTTTACAAACAAATAGATTCTTATTTTAGGTAACTGCCTTGCTCTGTCTGGTTGGCACTCCTTGGACAATCCATTCCCCAGTAGTCAAGGTTGTGGTCCCGGGAGACGGCCAAGGGTCTGAGGGCGTGAAGAGATAACATTATTTAATTTGCACATTAATCATTTCCATTACTGCTCTAACTTTTTAATATCTTTGTACTTACCTACGCTGAGCGATCTCTTTGTAGTCCTGCCAGGACACGCTCAAGGTCTGCCAGCGTTCTACTTACTGTTGTCCCAAGGGTCGAGGTCCAGCGCCGGTCTCCAGCGTACCACGTCAGGGTCATAGCAACGGTGGCAAGAGAGAAAGGAGACACACAGGGTTTAAAGACAGGCTAAGGGGAAGTAACCAGAACCCCTGGGTGGAGGTGGTAATTCTACTTACCTGAGTGTACGTTCCCTGATGGCCATTTTCTTTGCCCCGCTCCTTTCCAGGTTCATCGAAGGTTTGGCCAGTTGGCGGTTGGAGGTCTGGGCAGTGGGCATGGTGAGGTCCGCAGCGGGTTCGGGCTGCAAGGGAAGCGGACGTCGGGGGGAGGGGTCTCTTGGGACTCCCCGGTGCTATCAGAGACTGATTCCGCCATTTTGGACAGTAACCTTTCCTTTTTTTAGAGAACTACAAACAGGAGGGGACTGCCTGGTGTGGTTTTTATTTTTTGTGGCTTTCCCTATCTTTTTTTGTTTTTTTTTAATTTGTTGCTGTGTGGTTTTTAGTATTCTATTTTAACCCTGTTGAGAAACAATAAAAATAGTTTTTACCTATTCAAGCATCCAGTGTGTGTGTGTATATTAGAACCCGGGGATAAAAAGAACCTGCATAGGGGAAATTATTATCTACTCGGTCATCAAGGTCCTTGTCCTTGCCAAACCCAAGGTGGCGTAGTCGTTACAAATTCTAAAAGCAGGTTTACTATGGTTACCCCTGGTCACCCCACCCGTGACACATTTCTTAACATGAGATTTGCAACAGGATTACAGGAAGAGTACGATTCTGCAATTTGACCTTTGAATTTGATGCATTTTGACACATGGAACGATGTTAATTGTACCAAAGTGACACTGGCCTAGCCCCCTAACCCTAAAGCTAACTCTAATCCCCACGGTGTTCCACGTTTAGAATGCCGATTTTCAAAATTTTGAAAAGTATGATGACATCACAAATCAAGAAAAAGAATGTTCCATTCTGGGTGCCAAAAGTCATTCTAAATGTAGCCATTGAGTTCTGTGGCTGGTGAGTGAAAATTACAGCCTACCTGGAAGCTGCTGGGAAGTGGCCTCACAATGAATTCAAGTGGATTAAAGACTTAAGGATATGAAACGTGAAAATAATTGGAAACAGTGTTCCACAATGCCAAGCCGGTTAGAAAGAGAAACACCTCATACTTTAGGGGAGGTGGGGAAATCGTGAGCCCTGTAGATTTGTAATGACACGTTCAAGCAGGAGAAAAAAAAAAAAGATTAGGACTGTAAAATCTTCATATTCCTCTAATGCTATGCCACACTACAAGACTAAGCTTAAGATAGCAAGTAAGCAGGGCTCACAGTCACTCTCTCTACATTCTACTGTCTGCTATTTTTTCCTTCAGAGCTTTCATATATGGATTTTGAAAAGGTAACAGCTGCTCCTATATTTTGCAATGCCATTCATCTCATGTAACTAGCCCTGCACTACTGGAAGACACAGAATACTGCAGTGGATAATGTGTTGCTTTTTGCAAGCGAGTGGGGAATAGGATGCCATCACGTTCTGTGCTAAGATGTCAGTTTAAAGGTTTCTCAGGCACATTTTGCTGATATGTCACACAATAAAGGTCTGCTATTGCCACAACTGAAATGTTCTATACTAGCCCTACAGCAACCTGTACTGGCTTGTGGAATATACGGCCACAACGTTCTCCCCGGCGGCTGTTTCCTGTCAGATCCTCCAATAATAAGACTCAATAGAATGAACCATTATGGTAATCTGGATACATGTGATATTGATGCATCTAGTTTTAAATTAAATGTCCTGGTTAGTTTCTTTGTAAGCCATGTCCTATGTGCTACCAGTGGTCTATTAGGAGTGGAGCAGGGACTAGAGATCTGGAGAAAAGTAATTCGATCTTATCAATACTGTGAGGGGCTTGACAACAAAGCTGTTACACCAGGAGTAAAATCCATCCCCAACCGACTTTGAAAATCTGCCAGCACCCATCCAGTAGGAACTGGCACCTATCAATAAAGAACTGAGATGAGACCACAAGATCTAATTTGAAATACGTCTGAGACAGACAGGCATCAAGCAGGATTTTGTTTTTTGATCTCCACTGACCTGGGCTACAATCGAACTGACAACTCACAATTGACTATGAGCAGGTCAATGGAGATGCAACTTCAAGAAAAGCTTTGCAGCCTAACCAGTATGGCATCTGGCCATGTATACAAATATACTCAGGCAGTATTCATATAAATGTTTCTATCCACATGCATTTAAGTCTGTTCTAAATTGTAGACACGGCTAGTCTTGATCTTCATCTCTTTTAATCACAGTGTATCAGAGCTAAAATACTTATTTTTTGTACTTTACAACTAATTTGTATAATTACTTCACATTTACTATCACATAAATTACATGTTTTTTTTTTTTTTTTTTTTTTTTTTAAGTATATTTAGTAGGTTTAGTATGTCATTTAGTATAAATAGCTTAGAAATGTAAAATGTACTGCATGGTATATTACCATTCTTAATTCTATTTCAATTCTATACCAGTATCTCGTGGTTAGTATAGTCAACTGAGGTCCATAATTTTGCAGGTTTAAAATATAAAGTTGATCAATCTTTTTATTATTTGATTATTTGAACAGGTTTGTGGAATTTAAAGTTGTAAATAGTGGTATTTTCAACACCCCAGATCCGTTGTCAGGGGAACAAAAGCTCTGCAGCCGATGTTTATGTCTAGATAGGAATAGTTTATGAGGCATAGACAGTCAGCACTCGGATATCCGTTACCAAGATACACGTCAGTAGCGTTTTACCACCCTTGTATTAAGAATAAAATCAATCCCCATAATATATATATACGTAACAAATGAATGCACTTAACCATTTTGAAGACTGACTTTGGATAATGTTTTAATTCTGGAAACTGGTGTTTATTTTTTTTGCTAAATTGTATTGCCATTTCTGTTGGAAATATAGTACTATACCAACAAAACTACAATACATCTAAATGGAAGCCTATTTATTTTAAAACACAGTCCTTTCAGCTATTGTGACAGGGTTACTCGTGTCACGTGTGTGGGTAGCTGCTGCTTAAGCAATATAGACTTGGGAGGTGGAGTTGAAACGCCAGCACAGGCGCACAGGATTTATTAATGCAAACAGAAAGTAAACAAAGTGCGTTACCAGTGATGGTAACGCACAGAGGACACATACAGCAAGCTGTACAAAAGGCAAAATAAAACACGTTACAAAAACTACAAATAAAAGGTGCCACACAGGGCGACCGCTAGCCTTATAACGAGGCGTCCCGCTCCAGGAACCGGCTACACTACGTAACCTTCGCTATACATTACTTGGGATCACTATCCCCTAAACTAACCTACTTATGAGTCGGTATCCATACGACGACTTCTGCTGCTTCATACGGCCTTGGCTGGGCATTGCCTTCATAAGCACCGCTTGCAGTTTCAGGGTTGCGTAGCTGTCGTTCCTGCAGAGCGGACTCTCTCCTCTCGATTATACGCAGCTCCCCTCTGTAGCATGGCGTTGCAGTCGCCCCGAGCGATCTCCACCGGATGTTTTTAAACGGACGGACACTCTGTCAAGATCCGCCCACCTGCTGATTGAGGACCGGCACAGCCAATCATCCACTGCCCCTCCTCTCAACCAAACCCAGCAAGTCTCAAACAAGCGCCCGTCTGTAAACAATAATTTAATCACACAAATCAACTCCAAATAGACACACAATAAACCCATTTCCCTATATAAAATTACACCAAAACTAATTTACACATGTGCAGGGCAATCACCCTGCTACACCTATGTATTTTTGACATTGTATCTTTTCTGTGTTCCCTGAAAAAACAAACAAGGATGGAACGGGCCAAAAAGAAATAATCAGATATGCATCACACTCATTTAACTGTGTGGCAAAGTGCCCCGCCCCTGTGTGCATTTGTGTGTTCTGTGTATGTATGTATGCGTGCGTATGTTAATGTTGGTGTATAGATTGGTACACGGGATATAAACGGGTCTGTGTTTCACGTGTGTTTAAAGTGTATAATTATATTTTAAATGCACGTGCGTGATGTGCAATCCCGTGCCTAAATATAATTATACACTTTAAACACACGTGAAACACAGACCCGTTTATATCCCGTGTACCAATCTATACACCAACATTAACATACGCACGCATACATACATACACAGAACACACAAATGCACACAGGGGCGGGGCACTTTGCCACAACTGTCACTGAAGTCAAACTTTTATAGGGTCGGAAATGTGAGTGCTGACTGTATCCACATTTTTATCAGCTTTATTTATTTATTTATTTATTTATTTATTTCTTAGCAGACGCCCTTATCCAGGGCGACTTACAATTGTTACAAGATATCACATTATTTATTTATTTTTACATACAATTACCCATTTATACAGTTGGGTTTTTACTGGAGCAATGTAGGTAAAGTACCTTGCTCAAGGGTACAACAGCAGTGTCCCCCACTGGGGATTGAACCCACAACCCTCTGGTCAAGAGTCCAGAGCCCTAACCACTACTCCACACTGCTGCCCAACTTTAACTTGGAGAACGAAGTGCCTTAAATTCTACCTGCGGTATAAAATTGATTGAGTGTGTGGTGTCTTTGTGAATGAATATTGAACCATGAAAAAAAGCCCAGAGTTAATATCTTTGGTGAAAGATAAAATAAAAAAATCAAACTTATTTTGTATCAGTGTGATTTAGTAATTGAAATGACCTCAGTGGTGTAACAAAGGCAGCAGGGGACTCGTAATCCATACACAGCCTAAACAGTGCCTGCCCTTCACGTTTTCACACGTGTAACAGGGCCAAGGCTGGGAACGAATTGACGGTCCTGCATTCTGCAGGGATACTGACAGGTGTTAATGTTGCTATTACAATAGGCACAACAAGGTACAGAAAATTCAAGGATCTTTTAGTATGAAACTAGTAAGCAGTTCCCCAGGTGAAATTCCTTTCTGAATTCTAGACAAATGATATTGCATCTTTTTAATCTATTAATCTGTGCTGTATAGGATTTTGTCACCTCATTTACATAACAAATTTAGACTGTGGGCCACTTTTGTATAAACAGCATTCTTTGGGGAAACTTTTTTTGTTCATATTTTAAAATGTATTAGTGAAGAACTCTTGAATATCTTATCAAACATTGTGTTATTTCGATCTATTAATGATAAATACAGTAGGGGGGTCAACTGAGTTTTTGATGGGAAAAGAATTTTAGGACAATATAAATTCACACTGTAAATAGTAAATGTGTTGAAATTTGCTTGTTGATGTCTTATCAACAGTGTTTTACACCTAAAATAAATAAAAAATACCTCATTCTTTGTATTTAATACATCAATTCATATTTTCTTTAATAGCTTTTATTTAAGATAAAGGTAACATTAACTGGGTCATAAACCAAATATTGTGAAATCAACATGGCACCCCAAGTACATATTTTCCCTTTAATCAAAATATCATTAGAATTTTCATTTAGATTTAAATAATGGCTATATTGTTATTTAAATAATTCATAATTTTTTTCCTCCTAAGAAAAATCATTGCAATTAATTTATTACAAACGTGTGGATATTTTTCAGTGCCACTAGGCCTAAATGTTGCATGTGGTCATTAGTTTTCACACATTCTTCACTTTTATAGAAATTTCAGCCAATCAGAAGATGAGTTTTGGTTATAGAATGTAACAACACATTCGGGACAAACTTTACTAATAACCTCAATCCATGCAATATTGATCCTTTCGTTTATCCATTCATAAATCACAATATTGGTTTAATGCAAATCTTTGATAGCTAGAGGGAGAAAAAAGCAACTTGTAAATCTCTGAAGGAGAGGAATAGCACTGTTCTCGTTAAAATAACAATATACTGCACCCTATGTTTAAAAAGGAGATGGAAACAGATCAAACAGAAATACATTAAAAACACTCTTTTTTTCTACAGGACTTAAGTGACTAAAGATATGCTTTTTCTTAGGCAAGTGACTATAGTGTTAAGTCAGTTGTTCTCAGTCTAGCACTACGTTTACGCTTAAAACTCCAACTTGAGCTGGCTTTGGGTCGATTAGATTAAAACATCCTTATCATTTGTACCACCTGTTTACACTTAAGCAGTGCTCTAAACCGGCACTAAACCTGTATGTGCGTGCATTGCCCCTGAACAAACGTGCATGACGTCATAACTCCATGGCGAAATCACTATACACAGGACGAAAAGTTAATACAGACATGCATTGCAATTTCCTGAAATCATTTAAAATGTTATAGTTAACACAGGACCTTATTAGGCCACTGTGACAGAGATCGAATGGTGCTTGGTATTAGATCTCCCTCTCGACCTGTGAGGGCACTGTGTAACGGGAACAGAGTACCCTTAACTAAATGGCACGACAATTTATTCCGTAGGGTAGGTGGAAGTTGGTCATTTAGGAAAGGAGCGCAGCTACGGTATCCAAACTCATTGACCCAGACGTTAAACGGTGTGGCATCTGAGGATTGGAGGAGCGGATGCGCTCGTTAAACTAGGGGTCATGAGCGAGGATATAAATAGGGGTCACAGCTAACGTGATCTGTTCCTTGGTAAATGGTTAGAGACAACCTACAAGGAACTTGTGTTACCGTACTGTAAACCGTGAGTTTGTTTTGTCTGTTAGTGTTTGTTATAACTGTCTGTTTGTTTTAAACTAGACTTCCTATAACACGATCCGGAGCTGTAGCAGAAGCCAGCATAAACCCGGACATCACTTTCACCCCTGCATTTCACGGAGAACTGTAATACACCACTTGCACTTATTTCACTATCACTAAGAACTGTGTTTGTGTTTTGTGTTTAGTGTTGGTGTGTAAAACTGGACTTTTTGGTTGCGGGTCAAACCGGGGGATTTACAAATACTGAGTGATACACGCCGCTGTATCACTCCATCGTTATTATTTACAGGTGTTGGCATTAAGGCTCTGGACATTGTAATTTATCAATAAACACCCTTGCACCTGTTAGTAATTGTCTGTGTGATTCATACCTGCACTGCACTTACCTGTATCCACTCACCACTTTGCCACAGCCACTAACAAACTTATATTGTATTACTAAATAAACAAAATACCCACCATATAGATATTTATTTCTTGCACTTTGTTTTTCCCCCCTTAGAAAATGTGTCCATGCCAATTCGTCCCCGTTACTAGGTGGAGATATTTTAAGCCGTAATACAAGAATAACTTGTGTCTATGTAACAAAGGTATTTTGATTTGTTATTTGTACAGGATGCTAGTACAAGAATATTAGAGCGGGTGGTTTAGTGTATTGCTGGTAATCTCCAGCTGGTAACCTGCCCCTCCCAGTTTGCACAGTCACCGATAAGCAGACCTGAGTGCCTTTTAACAAGAGCTACAGTGCCTTGCGAAAGTATTCGGCCCCCTTGAACTTTGCGACCTTTTGCCACATTTCAGGCTTCAAACATAAAGATATGAAACTGTAATTTTTTGTGAAGAATCAACAACAAGTGGGACACAATCATGAAGTGGAACGAAATTTATTGGATATTTCAAACTTTTTTAACAAATAAAAAACTGAAAATTGGGCGTGCAAAATTATTCAGCCCCCTTAAGTTAATACTTTGTAGCGCCACCTTTTGCTGCGATTACAGCTGTAAGTCGCTTGGGGTATGTCTCTATCAGTTTTGCACATCGAGAGACTGAAATTTTTGCCCATTCCTCGAGCTCAGTGAGGTTGGATGGAGAGCATTTGTGAACAGCAGTTTTCAGTTCTTTCCACAGATTCTCGATTGGATTCAGGTCTGGACTTTGACTTGGCCATTCTAACACCTGGATATGTTTATTTGTGAACCATTCCATTGTAGATTTTGCTTTATGTTTTGGATCATTGTCTTGTTGGAAGACAAATCTCCGTCCCAGTCTCAGGTCTTTTGCAGACTCCATCAGGTTTTCTTCCAGAATGGTCCTGTATTTGGCTCCATCCATCTTCCCATCAATTTTAACCATCTTCCCTGTCCCTGCTGAAGAAAAGCAGGCCCAAACCATGATGCTGCCACCACCATGTTTGACAGTGGGGATGGTGTGTTCAGGGTGATGAGCTGTGTTGCTTTTACGCCAAACATAACGTTTTGCATTGTTGCCAAAAAGTTCGATTTTGGTTTCATCTGACCAGAGCACCTTCTTCCACATGTTTGGTGTGTCTCCCAGGTGGCTTGTGGCAAACTGTAAACGACACTTTTTATGGATATCTTTAAGAAATGGCTTTCTTCTTGCCACTCTTCCATAAAGGCCAGATTTGTGCAGTATACGACTGATTGTTGTCCTATGGACAGAGTCTCCCACCTCAGCTGTAGATCTCTGCAGTTCATCCAGAGTGATCATGGGCCTCTTGGCTGCATCTCTGATCAGTCTTCTCCTTGTATGAGCTGAAAGTTTAGAGGGACGGCCAGGTCTTGGTAGATTTGCAGTGGTCTGATACTCCTTCCATTTCAATATTATCGCTTGCACAGTGCTCCTTGGGATGTTTAAAGCTTGGGAAATCTTTTTGTATCCAAATCCGGCTTTAAACTTCTCCACAACAGTATCTCGGACCTGTCTGGTGTGTTCCTTGTTCTTCATGATGCTCTCTGCGCTTTAAATGGACCTCTGAGACTATCACAGTGCAGGTGCATTTATACAGAGACTTGATTACACACAGGTGGATTCTATTTATCATCATTAGTCTTTAGGTCAACATTGGATAATTCAGAGATCCTCACTGAACTTCTGGAGAGAGTTTGCTGCACTGAAAGTAAAGGGGCTGAATAATTTTGCACGCCCAATTTTTCAGTTTTTTATTTGTTAAACATGTTTGAAGCCTGAAATGTGGCAAAAGGTCGCAAAGTTCAAGGGGGCCGAATACTTTCGCAAGGCACTGTAAATACAGCGGTTGTCTGTCCTGTAATGAAAGCCAGTGAAAATCCTGTTAAGCACTTTCCTGAATTGAGAGAGGGGGGCCCACATAGCAATCCTTCCCCAGGGCCCATGAAGGCTCTCAGCAGCTCTGACCAGATCACTCCACTTTTAGGCAAAGTAATTTTTTTTATGCAAGTACTTACATAAGCCCTCCTTCACGATGTGTCACACAAAAAAATTACAGCAGTTCATGAGACCAACAGCTGCCACTGCCTGGAGTGGGGGTTCTTTATGAATGTAACATTTCAGTACTTGCGAGGGAAACTTATGTACTTTGTGTATTTTTTGTGTAGTTGATTAAATTATAAGATACGTTTGATGGTTTGATTTTTCAATGTTTCCCTCTGAAAAACCCATACCTTTCACTGTAACAGCTGACTATCAGGTGAGAGGCAGTGAGAAGAGGGACATGTCAGTACACTGTGTAACGAAGTTTAACTTTGCTCTTTTTTATTTAAAATGGTTTAAGATATATTTTTTAATTTTTTTGAATTGCACTTTGATATTTTGTATTTAGTATGTTTGTTTTTGTAGAAAGTATAAATTTGAAGGTAATCTCAATGTAATTAACTAAATGACTTTAATTATGTGCAGAAGGATGCATTAAGGTTTAAAGCGCAAGAAAGAGCGGAGGATATTTGAGATAATGAGCAATGCGTGCGAGCATGGCGTGAGATGCAAAAGAGGCAGTAGTAAATTTGTGAGATTGAAAGATACAAATAAATGATTTTGGTAGCTAATTAACACAGTGATTCATAACCTCCCGACGACCCTCTCTACCACTCTCTCCAGCAGTCACTCACAGAGGTGGAGAACAGCAATAGACACCTGTGGCCCTGTTTGGACCTTTAGCTCCTCGGTTCCTGTCCCCACCTAAGCACGAGCTGCCGCTACACATTTGTGCCACTCACACTTCCCAAAAAACACCCCAGATAACCCCCAAAAAACACCCCAGACAACCCCCACAAAACACCCCAGATAACACCCCAGACAACCCCCACAAAACACCCCAGATAACACCCCAGACAATCCCCACAAAACACCCCAGATAACACCCCAGACAACCCCCACAAAACACCCCAGATAACCCCCCCAATCACAAGCCACACTCGTGCTCTCGACACCCAGCCATTCAGTATTCGCTCCTCATTTCAGGACACTTTTAGATAGCTGGAATTAGGACAGCTGTCTACACTACAAAAAAAAAGCTATCTTAAGAGCTAACACGCCTCCTCAAATCTGGCTTAAAAGTGGCTATTGTAAATGGAGTATTGATGTCTAAATTATTTCCTTCTGGTAAAGTGAAGAAGTCTGGCACAGTGCTTGCAGTTAAAATGATTAATTTTTGTATCGATGAAATGTGCCTCTACATGAGACTAATTTGATAGTAAAGCATAATGAAGCTGGAACTAGTAAGGTACAATAACCATGAACATTTTTCTTTTAGATAAATTCTGTTTTATTTACATTTCTGTTTATGGAAAAATATTTGTATTCATAGTCTATGTTGCAGATTTTTTTTTTTTAATGGTAATAAAATGTATTGCAAAACAACCATAAAATCGCAAAAGATACCATAAAACATAAATCATCCTGTTTTTATCAGTAACCGATGTCTTGGCTACTCTCATTATTATTTTGAATATGATTTTTTATTTTCTTTGCTGCCTTCTAAGATTTTTTGGTAATATAATTCATATTATTCAATGTAATCCCTACAGGGCTTTGATCCTTTGACCTTCAAAGCTGCAGTAAAAGGGCTTTCCTTTTTCTTTGCCACTGCAGCAGCTGCCCACTGTTCCTCTAAAACAGGCAGCAGACTAATAGCATCATCACATTGAATTTCGATTAACATTTGCTGGCACAAAATGATTTGCTTTATAGCTGAGCTGAAGAAGGGTGTTGTACAACAGTAAAGGATAAATGCATCCCAGAAGCCTTGCAAAAACTCCTGCAGTAAAATATAAATGGATTATTCTCCATTAATATTCCACTAAAAAGCAATGCTGGATCAATCCCTCATCTGGTGAGCACGGTGTGAAAGAGAAATGATGTGTGCTTCCCCATTTATCATCGGGATGCCACAGCTGTTGGAAAAAGACAGAGGATAGCCCCCGATTTTCTTGAGGGTAGAGAATGTGAGACTTTTATTTGCATGGTGATCAGAATTCAGTATTGACTGAACAATCAGCGTGGTTTCTTTGCTGCAGAAGGATGTCCCTACACAAGATAAGCACTGCTATGTAAATGCTGCATGCCCCAGAAGGCTAGAAATCACACTTGCACTTAAGATCAAAGACTAGAACAGAAATGTAGCTGTATCAGGATCATGTTATAGTTCATATTGGCATAGTTCATATTGTTATCTCACTTATTAATATGTCAAGAATCCGGAATTACCATCTCATCCATTAGCTTCATCATCTAAACATTATATATGGTTGTAGTTTCAAACCAAAGCTGTGTTTGATGGGAAATGGAAGTTGGGGCCCCGACGGTTGGTTGCTGTAGGGAACTACAGTACATCCAGCTGTTTTGCTGTGGCTCTGTTGGTTCCTGTTGGGAATTACTTCCAACTGCCTTCCTGTGACCATTGCTGGTTGCTGTTGGAAACTAAGTCCAAGTGCTTTGCGATGGTCTATCCTGGTTGCTGTGTCAAACATCCCATTCCCCTGATGCCGGCTACTTCTCCTACCACTACAACTTTTGTTTAAACATGTCAACACCAGATCAGTAGTCTACTACTCCAAAAAACAGCTCTGAAACATAATTAAGCAAACTTATTGTTGACATGTGTGACAAAGAGAGAGTGAACTCTTGTTTTAGATCTCCCTTCCGACCGGTGAGGACGCTGGGGAGGAGGAGCAGGCGGAGCCACGGTGCGCAACGTCACAGACCCGGTCGGGAAGCGCGGTGGCAATCACGCATTGGCTGACGGCGGTTGCCCTCGCTGACCAACGGAACGGGGCATACAAAAGGGGGCGTGGCCCGGGGTTCTGTTCCTTCCTGCAAGGTACTGTGTGAGAGAGACGGAGAGAGACGATAACAGGGGGAAAAAAAGGATACAAACAAACAGGGGAAGGAAAACAAAGAGAAGGGGTGTGTGGCGCGTGTGTTGCTAATAACTGTGTTACTGTCTTACTTTTATCTGCCAGAGCACTAACGGGACGCTCTGGAGTACAAAAAGGAGGAGCGCGAACCCGGAAGTGCTGGACTGGTGACGCCCCGTTTTCCCGTCGAGGATTTGGGAGAGATGGATTATTGTTTTGTTGGGGTTTTTGGATTGTGCACGTTTTTTTTTCTGGTTCCTTTTTCTTTGTTACTTTATTTTTTCTGGTTGCCAGGTTACACATTGTTGTGTATCCTGGCTCCATTATTATTTTGTGGTGGCCAAAATAAAGTCGCGTGTATTGCACACAGAAAACAGGGACTGGTCTGGTTTATTTCCCATCACCCACACAGCTATCCTGTCACACGTGGTGTCATCGTGGGATGGACCCAACCACTTTGTCGGCGATTCTGGAGGCGTTGGACAGCCGGAGGGAGGCTGAGGAACGGAGGACGGAGGAGCGGTACACGGCTCTTATCTTGAGGGTCGGGATGGGGATGACGTCTGCGGCAACGGGGCCCGTGCTGGTTGCCCCGAAGGCCCGGGCCCAGAAAATGACGGCGGAGGATGACCCTGAGGCCTACCTCATAGCTTTTGAGCGACTGGCTACCACCGCAGCATGGCCCCAAGAGTACTGGGCGAGCCAACTTGGCCCCTGCTTGATTGGGGAAGCACAAGCAGCGTACCGGGCCATGACTGATGAAGATGCTGCTCAGTATGATCTGGTGAAGCAGACTATCCTCCACCGTCTCAATATCACGGGGGAGACTTACAGAGTCAGATTCCGGGAGTTCCGGCGACCCCGCAACACCCGGCCCAGGGTAGTGGCCCAGCGGCTATGCGACCATATGGCGCAATGGCTGAACCCCAGCCAGAAAACCGGGATCCAGATGGGGGAAGCCATTGTCATGGAACAATTCTGCCATGTGGTCGGGGCTGAGACGCAGGCGTGGGTACGCCGGCATAACCCCACTACACTGGAACAGGCCGTGACATTGGCTGAGAATTTCGAGGACTCCCTGGTGTCCCTGAGCCACCTTGCTGGACTGCTCCCCTCCCTCTGCTGCCAAAGGACCGCCCTCAAACCCATCCCCCGGACCCCGGCCAACCAGCCCCTTTACCATGGAGGCAAAGGTTGGCCCCCAGCTGGGGTAGAATGGTTCCCTCTGCCCCGCTGTCATACCAGCAGCGGGACAGATATGTACCGCCCTTACCCTCTGCCCCACCCATCTGTTACAGGTGCTAGCAGTCGGGACACATTGCCAGATACTGCCCAGCGGCCATGGAGTGCGATGTGGCTGCGTGTCACCTGGCGTCTGAAACAGGTAAGAAATGGGGAAATGGTCGGGAGGGCCCGTGTATGGTTGATGTTGTATTGGGGAATGTGAACACCCACGCGTTAGTGCGTGGGCAGCAGTGTGGAGTAGTGGTTAGTGCTCTGGACTCTTGACCGGAGGGTTGTGGGTTCAATCCCCAGTGGGGGACACTGCTGTTGTACCCTTGAGCAAGGTACTTTACCTAGATTGCTCCAGTAAAAACCCAACTGTATAAATGGGTAATTGTATGTAAAAATAATGTGATATCTGTATAATGTGAAATCTTGTAACAATTGTAAGTCGCCCTGGATAAGGGCGTCTACTAAGAAATAAATAATAATAATAATAATAATAATAATAGTGGACACAGGGTGTGAGCAAACTTTAATTCGGACAGCTCCCCTTGGCGGTATGTCGTGGCAGCCACAAGGCCAGGTGGCAATCTCCTGTATCCATGGGGATACGGCGACATACCCCACTCTAAAAGTATATTTATCGGTAGGCCCGATAAAGCGCCACCTAGTAGTGGGGGTGGCCGAAAAGTTGCCACACCCGATTATTCTGGGTCGAGACTGGCCGCAATATAAGGATTTACTAAAAGTATCGGCAGCCTCGACCACACGTGTAGACACAGCAGGCCCCCGGGGAAGGGAAGTAATTGGTACTATTTTCCCTTTCCATACAGAGCTGTTTTCTCCACTTTATCGTCCTAGGAAAACACTAAAGGAGAGACGGAAGGAAAAGTTGGAAGGCGCATCGATAAGACACGGTTGGGGTCTGGCGGGAGACGGTTTAGATGGTCCCAAACGTCAATCGAAGGGGGTCGGAACGCAGTGTGACCGGGCGGGCGAGGTTACTGGACCCTCGAGGGTAGAGACTGCTCCAGCCCCTGTCAATATCCCGGATGTGTGGGCCTCAAGCGCGGATCTAGTGTGGGAGCAGAACAACGACCCCACACTGGTGCACGCTTGGGAACAGGTCCGGTCTATTGAGGGTAAGGATGTTGACGGCATTGGGACGCTGGTATATCCTCATTTCGTTGTAGAGGGGCACTTACTATATAGAGTAAACCCAGCCCCGGGCACAGGACAGCCTGTCAAACAGTTGATGGTTCCCCCGTCCTGTCGACCAGAGGTCATGAGGCTGGCGCATGACGTCCCCTTTGCCGGACATCTTGGCGTTGACAAGACGAGGGACCGAATACTGGCTCGATTTTATTGGGCAGGGCTCTACACCGAGGTGGCGAAATATGTAGCTACCTGCCCGGAATGTCTGCGAGTAGCACCGGGTCGGGTGCACCCCGCCCCTCTGGTTCCACTGGCTATTATCTCCACCCCCTTCGAACGCGTTGCAATGGACATAGTTGGGCCAGTGCTGCCTTCTGATTCCGGGTACACGCACATATTAGTGATGGTGGATTATGCAACACGGTACCCGGAAGCAGTTCCGTTGCGGTCCACTAGTGCCACTGCAATTGCGAGAGTTAAGTCTGATTATGGCTAGAGTAGGGATCCCAAAAGAAATATTGACTGATCATGGAACGAACTTTTTGTCGAAAACGCTACAGCAGGTGTACAAAATTCTAAAAATACGTCCCATCAGGACGTCTGTTTATCATCCTCAGACGGATGGGCTGGTGGAACGTTTCAACCAAACATTAAAGCAAATGTAGAGACGATTTGTGAGTCAGGAGCAGAAACATTGGGCTACCCTTCTTCCTTACCTACTCTTCAGTGAGAGAGGTGCCTCAGAGCTCAACGGGATTTTCTCCCTTTGAGCTTTTGTATGGCTGGCAGCCACGGGGCATCCTCGACCTGTTGAGAGAAGGTTGGGAAGAACACAATAGCTCCTCTAAAAATGTAGTGCAGCATGTGCTCCTACTGCGGGATCGCCTTGATTTAATTGGTCGACTGGCTCAGGACAATCTTAGATCGGCTCAACATCGGCAACAGCAGCATTACAATACTAATGCGCGAATTCGAACCTTTCGGCCAGGTGATAAAGTAATGCTGCTTCTTCCATCATTGGAGTCGAAACTGTGTGCTAAATGGCAGGGGCCATAGAAGGTGATACGGGCCGTAGGATTAGTGAATTATGAAATTAAACAGCCCGATCGCCGAAATAAAACAGAAATTTATCATGTCAATCTGGAAGGCAAGGGAGGTCTTATTCATAGCCCCAGGCGAGATGGAGGATGACTTAGGACCCTGTATAGAGACCCCTAGCCCCAGCCAGATTTCAATGGGGAAACAGTTACTTCGACGCCTACCCCATGCCTCGGATCGACGAACTCCTCGACCGACTGGGGACGGCAGGGTTTATCTCAACTCTGGACCTGACGAAGGGATATTGGCAGATCCCTTTGACCTACGATTCATGTGAAAAAACAGCATTTTCAACTCCGGATGGTCTGTTCCATTTCAAAACCATGCTGTTTGGGCTACATGGTGCGCCCGCCGCCTTTCAGAGACTGATGGACGAGGTGTTACATCCCCGAGTATGCCACCGTGGTTGATCCCCTGGTGAACCTCACTAAGAAAAGTGCGCCAAATTTAGTCAAGTGGTCAGAAGAGTGTCAGGGAGCGTTTGAGACCATCAAGCAAAAACTGTGCCAGGCTCCTGCGCTAATATTACCAGACTTTAGCAAGAGATTCCTCCTCCATACTGACGCGTCAGAGGTTGGTTTGGGGGCGGTCTTGTACCAGAGGGTTAACGGGGTGGAGCACCCCATTCTTTACATTAGCAAAAAAATGCTTCCTAGGGAGCGCAATTACTCAGTTGTAGAGAAGGAGTGCTTGGCCATTAAATGGGTGACTCACTCCCTCAGATATTACTTACTGGGACATTCATTTGATCTGGTCACGGACCATGCCCCACTCAGATGGTTAAGCACTATGAAGGATAGCAATGCTCGGATAACTCGGTGGTATTTGGCATTGCAACCTTACATGTATCGAATGGTACATCGTGCAGGGAAAGATTACCAAAATGCGGATTATTTTTCCCAGGAGGGGGGAGTAATGGGGATGGTAGGTTTGGCCGAGTGTTCCTTCGGCTCCACTCTGAGCGGTGGGATATGTGACAAAGAGAGAGTGAACTCTTGTTTTAGATCTCCCTTCCGACCGGTGAGGACGCTGGGGAGGAGGAGCAGGCGGAGCCGCGGTGCGCAACGTCACAGACCCGGTCGGGAAGCGCGGTGGCAATCACGCATTGGCTGACGGCGGTTGCCCTCGCTGACCAACGGGACAGGGCGTACAAAAGGGGGCGTGGCCCGGGGTTCTGTTCCTTCCTGCAAGGTACTGTGTGAGAGAGACAGAGAGAGACGATAACGGGGGAAAAAAGGATACAAACAAACAGGGGAAGGAAAACAAAGAGAAGGGGTGTGTGGCGCGTGTGTTGCTAATAACTGTGTTACTGTCTTACTTTTACCTGCCAGTACAAAAAAGGAGGAGCGCGAACCCGGAAGTGCCGGACTGGTGACGCCCCGTTTTCCCGTCGAGGATTTGGGAGAGACGGATTATTGTTTTGTTGGGGTTTTTGGATTGTGCACGTTTTTTTTCTGGTTCCTTTTTCTTTGTTACTTTATTTTTTGTGGTTGCCAGGTTACACATTGTTGTGTATCCTGGCTCCATTATTATTTTGTGGTGGCCAAAATAAAGTTGCGTGTATTGCACACAGAAAACAGGGACTGGTCTGGTTTATTTCCCATCACCCACACAGCTATCCTGTCACAACATGATATTAACATTCTGTAATAATACATAATAATAATCTATACTATTCAGGCAGGAAACAACTGCTTCTTTACCGACAAAACCAGAGCACAAGTTTGATGCCTACTAATCTTTGAATGGTTAAACCTCACTTGACACTCAAGGATGAGTCAACATTCCACAGATGGCAGCAGCAAGGTACAGAGTAATTCAAAAATCGCCCAATTATCATTGATTAGTTCTGCAATACATGTTGAAGGATTAATATGCACTAAAGAATAACTAACTCACTACTAGCAGTGTAGTACTCTTGTAGTTTTATATATTACAGTTGTTGATGACCTTTTCATTAAAGTAATCCCCAAACTACCACTACAGGTATTTATAAAGGCCACTGCAAATAGTCATACCAAGTAGGAACAAACCCCTTGTAGTCTCCACCTGTGTAAGAATAAGGGCTACCGTTTTTTTTTTTTTAACCTGAACTGAAATATCTATTTACTGTGGGCCAGTCACTTACGAAGTGATAAAACTGTGTTCTCAAATGAAGAATGAGATGTCCCATCAATTTGGAATTTCCTGGTTGACTAAAGTTAGAATCCTAGATTTTGCAGTGTCTTATTTCAATACTTCAAGTGTATTATACAGTAATTTAAATAAGAAAATATCACACAGAAATATAATAAACGTAAATACAGATGTATTTGTCATTTAACCTCTTTACCCTCAAAACAGAAAGCCCTTACAAAACACATATCTGAACTGCTGAACGAACCCATTAGAAGATGTCCACATCCAAGTCTCAAGTTCAGAACCAAATTGATGCTTATATACGCAACATCCACTTCCGTACCCCAGAAGACCAGAGTAGTTCTTTGTCTGAAACAATTATACATCTATTAAGTAATCAATACACTCAGCCATTAACTCATGCTGTCCCCCTTCATAGTTACATATAGGTTATCAGTGCTACCAAAGCTTTATTCAAGAGATCAGAGAAAGAAAAAAACCCTCATGATTATGTTAATATAATTTTGGCCTCTACTGTATATCATAGTTTACTTTGTGCTTGTAGCAGGGCTGGGGCCATGCATATAAAGAGGAGACTTTTGTGATTGTTTATTGTAAATTATTATGTTGGGGTTGGTTAATTGATTGATGGATTATTATTAAATATGTTAAATAATGGTGTAATGAAGGGTGTTTTTGAATGGTTCCTGGGGGGTCCATTCTGAAGAGGGGGATATGTGCTAGGGGACCCCTGCACATGAAAATGTGTTTGTTTGTGTGTTTTTTGTAATTATATTTAATTAAATAATTGTTTGCTAGCGGGCGCTCAGTTGGGACTTGCTGCCTGCTGTGTTTGGTTGAGGGGAAAGGCAGCAAGCGATTGGTTCTGCTAATCCCAGTAGGTGGGTGTGTCCCAACTGAGTGTCCGCTTCCTTAAAAAAATCCGGTCGAGATTAGTCGAGGTTGCTGCAAGACCATGAGACTCTGTGCTATGGAGGTCTGGAATCCCGCTGGAGAGAACTGGAGACTGCTGAAGACTGCATGGGTTAACCACGGTCAGGGTTCCAGTATTCACGCAAGAAGAAACTGCAACCGCCGCCAGTCATGTGTATACCGGGGTGGGGTAGGAACGGAGCTTAGTTTCGGGCAACAAAAGCCTGCAGTATAGAGAAGTGTAGTCCAGTGGGACATCCTGTTTAGGGGAGTAGCGCTAGCCATTTTTATGGCTCCTTTTTTGTACTGTGTTTTATTTTGCCTTTGTACAGCTTGATGTATGTGTCCTCTGTGCGTTACCATCACTGGTAATGTCACATGACCTGTTTGTTTACTTTCGTTCTCATGTGTTAATAAATCCTGCGCGCCTGTGGGGTGTGACAAACACACCAATCCTACGTGTCTCTCCACTCACTGATAGGCATACCCTCGCAAGTGATAGACACCATGTCACAATGCTAATAATAATAATAATAATAATAATAATAATAATAGGAATCATTTTGAAAACAACATTATCCCACAAAAATATATGTCTTGAGTTGCTTTTGGATGCTACATGTGTGCAGTACTTGTGGACGTGGTTTATGTCAGCAAGTGAATTTTCTTTTTTTTTGTCTTTAAAAAAAGAATTCTTCTGTTATTGGTATGAACCTTGTGTTCCTGTTTTTGATTGAATATCCATCTTTTTATGTGAAACAAATCATTATATTACCTTGTTAAATATTGCATTGTCTTTAAAGGGTCAAGTAAAAATCAGTAATAATAAGTATTATGTGTTATTTCATTCATTTGAAATCACACATACAATAACACTCTGCCTTTGTACATTAAAGGGACAGCATTTACAAGGAAAGTTGTTTTAAATCTAACTCCTCTTGTGTATTTTTTTCCGATCATCAAACCACAGTTTCATTTCAAGTGAGTCTCGCTAATAAACTAGACATGCAATAAGGCCAACTGATTGTTATGACAGATATTGATTTCACAAACACAGATGTAACAGCTGTACACAGCATTTTCCAGACCACGCAGTTCATCCATCATTTACTCTATCTAATCTTCAAACATATTGCCATTATCCACTTCCTATCAAGCTACTGAATATTTCCACTCGGGGTCTGACCTGCCCCTCCCACTCTGCACCCCATATATTGCATTGTCTCCTGATCTCACCCTGTCCTGACATTTTTTTAAAAGGCACGTGTGGTTTTCTCATAAAAATAGATTCCCCCAGTGAGAACATTCCCTTTGGAACCACCCGCAACAGATAATAAGGAAAGCTTGGTCAGCCCTTATCAGATTGAACGCTTGCTAGTATTCAAGCCTAGGCCCAATGCTGCCAGTACCTTATCTTAAATAACTATTACCAGCAACTTTAGGAGACTGAGGTTTGAGCAGGGAATACACAGAACAATTCAAAACACCCTCTGAAATCAATTATGCCACTGGCTGGTACAAAAGCCAACACGTCAAAAGGAAATGTATGTAACCGGCAAACATACGTTTAAGAATAAATCATTGCGATATTACATACCATTTCTCAAAGCAATAATGCCACCATATAGATATACTATACAAGTTGAGTACAATGTCATTTTATTTTTAGAACATAAAACATTTTATGTACCAGACTCACTAACTAAACTACTAAAAATACTTTCTAAAATTAAGTGCTTTTAAAAAATAACCACAAAAGATGTGCAACTGTAGAGCCCAAGTTGATGTGCATTTATGTATCTCTCCCTATATGTGTTAGAAGGAACAGTGTATCCCAGTGTTGTTGACAATTCTTTAAAAATTCAAATAATTCACTCTAAAAGCATATCACTTGTGTCAGCTTCACACATTCGTAACCCCCCACCTTCCCTCTGTTTAAGAGGAAGTGGGTTAATGTATTTATAAAGGTCCACGGCAGAGGGGACACTTAAGGTTATTAATCTCTATGCTTTCAGAGAACATCTACTGATAATGGCCCTAGCGCAACACCAATGCATTTCCTAATTACTGTAAAGCAGGAAATTGCTTGTCTCTGTTACCATCACATAATACAACCATTACATAACTCTCAGCAGTAAAGTGGATTAAAATGCACTCTTATCACTGTTGTTCTCAAATTACTAGCTTTCTTGGAATTGCGTATTAGGAATCAGAGCTGCAGGGTCTATAATAGAAAGAAGATGATGAATAAAAACAATGGCCTTGCTTCCATGTAAAGACTCAGCATCAGATCGATGCGGGAGCTGGCTGCGGCCGAGACTGCCTACAGTGACTCTGAGGTGGGGGAGGCTCCTTACGCGAGGCCGAGAATGGCAGAGAAGGAGGCGCGGCCAGCAGCGACCATGCGGGGTGCAGCGGTGACGTCATCTCTACGCATCAAAACAAACCAGTATGATGGACGGGGCACCTGGGAGGCCTTTCAGAGTGCGTTTGAAGCAATCGTGCTAGTGAACCAGTGGTCAGAGGCCGAGAAGGGAGGCCAGTTGATCGTTGCGCTAGATGGGGAGGTGCAGAGCTGCATCTTGACTACCAACGGGGAGAGGACCAACTACACCGCGCTGGCAGCTGCAGTGGAACAACAATTCGGACAGGCCGCATCCAGTTTCACACACGTGACAAGGCTGAAAGAACGATGGAGGCGATCGGGTGAGTCATTGGGGGGCACTGGGCAATGACGTAACTATGTTGATACAGAAGGCATATCCAGAACTGTCCAATGAGGCTAGGGACAAGCTAGGGACAAGCTAGGGATGGATGCATTTATTGGGGCAATAGCGCCAGCAGAACTACAGCAGCACGTCCTTTTCGTGGAGCCTAAGACGTTAGGAAAGGCTGTACAGGAGGTGCGCCACCTGGAGCAGATCCTCATGCCAGCCCAGGCTGCCTTCCCCCATTCACAACAAGGTCGCAGTAGCCGTGGCAGACGCACAGTGGCGCAATGCTACCCCTGAAGTAGCCGCAGATTTAGACAGTGTGGCTGTTTGCCAGGGCTGGCCAACAGTCCTGAAGCCGGGGGACTCGTTTGACTACCGCGTATGCTGGAACTGCGGGGTACAGGGAAACTTGGAAGCCCGCTGCCCCCAGTCACCTCGGGGCATGTGGGGCCTTCAGGAGTGCATTCTGGGGGCCGATGTCCAGATGGCCATGGGGGTCATTCTAGACCTGAGACAGCAACAGCTATGGGTGCAAAGGGGGGGGGGGGGGGGTCAAACCACTACTGCTGCAAGCCAGGGGCATCGCCCCGACACTCATCAGCCGGAGGGAGCTGTTGGCAGTAGTCAAGTCCATTCGCCACTACGGCAGGCCCTTCACTGTCAGGACGGACCACGCTTCGCTACAGTGGCTCCTCCGCTTCAAAGAACCAAAGTGGTAAGTAGCGCACTGGATCGAGGTGCTCCAGTGGTTCAGTTTCCAGTTCCAACACCGAGCCGGCTGGCAGAATGGGAATGCTGACACCCCATGCCGGCTGTGTGAGGTTGCTCAGTGCCGGTACTGTGAGCGCCTGGGCCTGCAAGCGCCTGGCCGCCTGGCAATCAGGGCTGCAAAATGACTACATGCATGACCTGCAAGACCGGCTGGATCAGGCCCACCAGTTTGCACGGGAGCGGCTAGCAGGCCTATGATCTGTGGAGCAAGGGACGGGACTTCCAGCCAGGTGAGCGGGTCTGGGTGCACTGCCCCTGTGAAAAAAAGGACTGAGCCCTAAGCTGACCAGCCAGTAGGAGGGGCCCTATGAGGTTCTTCTCTGGCTCTGAGGTGGTGTACCAGGTCCGACTGAGGACTCGAGGTCGGAAGGTGCCTCTCCACTGGGACCGGCTCGCCCACTATTATCCGGGGGTTGACCAAGGGGGACCACCCCTACACGCTACTCAGGCGTCGCCAACCAGGAGAGGGCCCGCTGCTGAGGCGGCCCATGAGGACTATGTGTCAGTGCCAACTCCCCCACAGGACCAGCCTCGTCGGAGTGGGAGTCCCCGTCTGGCCCTACAGAGGCTACATGACAGTTTCCTGCATTAGGGCAGTGAGCAGGACATCTCACTGCTAGGAGGGGACAATGTAGCATTCCTGGGGGGCGGGGGGGGGGAAGTGAGGGCATATAAGGGAGTGCAGGAAAAAGACCGGAAGATTGGAGAAAGCAAGAGTGATGGGGGGGTGTGGGGAGAGATAGAGAGGAAAAGGATCAAAAGAAACCAATACTACTACAAATTGTAATCATTTATTTTCATTTTCAACTCCCAGTTCCCTTTCCCTCATCTTATGATTTATTTTGTGATAAATTTAATAATTGTACATAATAAATGGCTTGAACCTTTATCTACTCACGGTTGCAGTCTCAATTCTGTCCCAGGAGAACCCGAAAACGCTACAATATGTACTAAATTAGCATAGCTATTTTATTGCTGCAGGCTACCGACAACATCAGGCTTGAGCCTAATTCATTGAGCAAGATTTGTTTTAAAGAGTACGAAAACATGAAAAAGAAAAAACGTCTTTATAAGTGGGAAATGCAGATGAGTAGCCTATTGGTAAATATACTACTGATATTTTAAAAATGTACTGTACTAAACATTTTGATTGAATCATTTTTATATAACCTAAATGCTGGTATTTTAGCTACGTTCAATCAGAATTGCTGAAGCTACGGTTCTGTAGGAAAACTTTGTACATATTATACTGTATGTACGTGTATTTAGGTTTGTGTTAAATATTCAGTCAAAAAATGTTTAACAATAATAATACAAGGATAGTACATAGTGCTTTCTTAGGGAATGTTTTTTTTTGGTTTTTTTGTGTTCGTATAATGCAATCTCGGGTTTTGTTTCCTTTTTTTTTTTTTTTTCGGTGGCCAAATGAGACAGGATGCACTTGATTTGTGGTGCTTCAACACAAACTTATAACTTCGTGGAAATCCAGTTTAAGAAAGCTGCACAATAGTCACTAGAGGCCAAATTGGTAGTCAGACATAAACATTTAAATATGCCCTCCCATATTTTAATATTGATTAGGTTATTTGCATTTGTAATGAGAATTTCTCTGGCTAAAAGAAAACTACATGGAAACACACACAATACAAAAGTACTACCAAAATAGAGTGAGCAAAAGGTGAGACTTATTTTTCTTGTTCTATGGAAACTGCCCCAATGACAGATGTTTTTACATTTAAATGCTGGTTATAAAGCACAAATAAACAGCTAAAATGCATATCCAACTCTGACTAAGAAACACGGGGCAGGATTTTCAAAAGGTTGTAAATGATAACTCCAGTGTTAATAGGGTGGACAAAGTTTTTTTATATTTCAACAAACAAACCCCCAAATAGGTTATTATCAATAGTTTTTACTTAACTTTAAACATATCTGAAATTACATTTTTTTAGTTTTAAAACATGTAAAAATTGTTTTTCATGCACCAAATTCTACTACACAGTTCCTGACCGGTGGCCATCTTGGATTTATGTTTTGCACTCTACTGACATTAGCTTTTACAATTAAAAAAAAAAAAAAAAAAAGAGGGCGTGGCACTGAGACAGACACTGTACTGCAAAAAAAATGCATAGGTGTCATTTTTAAATGCATGGGTTTTGTTTATAATATACAGAAACATAACGTATTATAGCACGTTTTAAAGGGCATGGATTTGTCTGTTACAAAATTAGAATTATACCCATTCTGCAAAATTTTAGTAGTATTTCTTAGGGGTCAAAGCCATAATAACTTTTTACACATTAATAATTTGTAAAGAATGTTATTATACAACATTGGATTAATGCATTTGCCACCGAAAAAGCAGGTAATGTGAATATACATAATATGAAGCATTTCTTTTTTTAATGTTAAAAATGTAATCCAATTTAAACTAAATCTGTGCATTGCAAAGTCATGTCTTCCACATGTTTTAACTTCCTTTCTATATTACAAATCAATGTATTTAAATGGTCTAGCATATTTGCAGAATCAGAGCCACCGTGAATTGTATCGATGCTACTAGCCCTGTGAGTGTCTGCACTAGCTGACCAGTTTGACCAGTCATACCATCTATGTTACCGCTGTCAACCATGTGTCTGCATGCAAGTAGATATGTCCCTTTTAAATGTATCCCGCGTATTCTTAGTGGAGTTTCTACACACACACACACACACATCATGTTATTTATATATGTGCATATCGCACATTTGAAACACTGTTCATGCTGCACATTTCTAATATCAAGAATTGTTACGATGTATTATTTATTTATTTATGTATTTATTTATTTATTTATTAGCAGAGGCCCTTATCCAGGGTCACTTACAATTGTTACAAAATATCACAATATAAAGTATCATATTATAAAATATCACATTACAGAATATCATAATACAGATAAGAGCAGTTATAAAAGTATGATAAGATCACATTCAAGTAAGAGCAAAATAAAGAATACAGTAAACAGATGTTATAAACTGCAAGAGTTACATATCGTTCTGTCTCGTTACTACTTCTGGCAAATGTATAGATCTCATGCATCACCCCATTTGTTAATAATGACACGTCAAATTTTGCACAGAAACGAATGCTGCTTCCCCTTATCACTGTTTGGCGCCTTCTAACACTCACAGCAGCAGCACTTGTCATTGTCTCAGAGGGAGGGAACTTTGACTGGACGCCGTAAAAACCTGAAGCGTGTCACTTAATCCAACCCAAATATCTAACAAAACCACACCTGACATGATAATAATTCAAAGAGGTGTGTCTTCCAGACATTGCACTAACCAATGATATCGTTTTTGAGAGTTTAGAATTTGGTTTTCGTTTTTGAAATACCGGCCCAAAATATGTAAACATTTTTTTTTTAATGTTCTGACTGTCAGAATAATGTGAAAACTGAAATTCAGAAAGATTAAAATCTATGAAGTTTTTTTTTTTTTTAATAAGTATGCGTGCCACGGCTAAGTATGGAAATGCCATTGCCGCTGGTCTTAAAAACAATAAAATAAAATCCACTTAGAAAAGTACGCTTTTTGTGACAAATGTAATCTAGGTGAATTGTACAATTCAAAGAATTATATTTTGTGAGCTTTATATAATATTTTCCGAAATTATTATTTACGATTAAAGGCCTTCACACACCAGACGCGACACGATATCTACTGGAGCGACACGACAAAATCGCTGCGAGATCACTGTGCACACCAGAAGCGATCACAGACACGACGCGACAGCTGGAAATGTGTGGTGCGTGTGCGTGGTGCTGTCAGACCAGGAAATGAAACCATTAACAATGGTTGTACGGGCAAGCTGCTGCGCTCGTATTTTATAATTAACAAAATAAACTGTTTAAGCAAAAGAACACACAAAATATAGCAAAGGACACTCTGGCCAAAGTAAAACAAACATTAACAATTCTAAACAAGTATATTTTAGATATAACAATTGTTTCTCTATTAATTTAGACTCACGTCTCGCCTCGTTCTGTGCTGTTCTGTATCCGACATGGCTGCGTTAGCGCTCTTAGAGGAGATAGTGAACCGTGCGTTTCGGCGTAAGCGTGTGTTCTGAGACCAAGCAGACTTCTTTGCAGAAACAACTGAAATCTTGGTTTAGAAAACGGCATATTAGATATTACAATAAAGTTTCCTTGGGTGATTGTGGATTTGCAATGCGTCCTTGGCTTTTAACACCTCTGTCTAATCCACACAAGAACCAAGAACAGGTGTAGGACACACAGCGATGCACTAGGAATGTGATCGAGATCGTTGACATGGATTTTGCACAAACGTATTTGTAATGTTGTCAGACTCCCCCCACATTTTATGTACAATGTACACTTTCACCTTCACACGTTTAATGGATATACAATGTTCTTATAATACTGTCAGTGTTCAGTGGCTAATCATGTTGAGTTTATTTTATCGCAGAGGCAACCAGAGAAAATGCATGATTCGAGGAATTCACCGAACAATTAATTATAAACAAATTGTGTATTGAGTTAGGGAGTTCTGTTGTAATTTTAAAAGCTTAATAAATATATAATGAAGTGTTACATACATGGTATACATGTATAATATAATTAACAACTAGAGACACAAATGGCACTTCAAACGTATTTATTTATAGCCTACAATCGTACATACTAAAACAAATACACACAAAAGTAGATGTCAAATAAATTCCAACCAATATACATAGATGGCTTAAATTATTATTTTTTCTTTTCAATCCAAAAAATATTGCAAAATGCACATTAAAAGAGTCGTATATAGTAAGCTGTGGCAAAATATCCCACCGAATGAGGGTAAATGACTAGAAGAGTTTCATTTGTTTGTATTTTTTTTTAAAACCCACACGCCATATAATCGCAAATCAGCATTTTATTTGTGACGTTATCTAAATAAATGTACAGTCTGCATGACAAAATGCACAATTTTAAATTAAGTTTACGAATTATACACAAAATAGATATTCCCATTATTTTTTTATTTCCATTTGGCTGCTGCTAGTTGGTGGGAGAGCCATCTCCCAGTACAGCGAATTATGCTTCCATTCATTTTTCCACGTACTTAGTCATTGAGACAAGAAGTGATGTACGTGACCTGCGACAGTTAAGCTTTTCAACGAGAAATACATTCATTAACAACCTCATCAATTCAATTTCAAAGCATTAACGGATTGATTTAATTAACACATTTCGTTACTATGCCACAAGTTCGATACAATAACACTGTTTTTTGAAAATCCTGCCCACAGTTTCTTATTTAATATTTAAAGCATCAAATTAATCCCAAATGATGGTATTCATAAACAGTCATTTATTTTGTTTAACCCTTGAGATGCAAGAACAGCCACGGGTGCTTTGAACCTCAATACTTTATGATTAGGGCCTGTAGTTTTACACAACCTGTCTGCTTATCTGTAAATTAGTCCTACTATCACACTACTACTATTTTGAGCGGATTTAATTTCTGACACATTCTTGGTAAGCATCCAGCAAATTGTGCAATATTCTTACCTTTCTGAACTGATATGAAATACATTTAAAAAAATCTATACCCCTTAGGTCTATATATAAATGATATTTTATTCCCTTAAAGTATGTTATGTTACAACAATTCCTTACTGCTTTCAGAAACTTGTGAGTTGGTTGAATAAAGCAGGGATTTGCATTGATCAGGGTTGTAGTCATTTATTTATGTTTTTTTTCAGGATTTTTTTTTTTTAAAGCCAGAATCGCTTTTATGCCGAACAATCCAGAGCAGAGGTGAACAGAGATCAGCCCTGGTTTTTATCCACTCGGAATGTGCTGGGTGCCTGGCCAGTAGGGTTCATTGTTGCGTGAAGGAGTCCCTGCCGGTTTCCCATATCCTACCCTGGGAGCATCAGAGCCTCTTTCAGAGTCCCCAGCAAAGTTCGGCCTCTTTGCACAGCCTGGACGCAAGCCGGCGCCGTCCAAGCTGTGTGACTCATCCTGCACTCCCAGCGGCAGCGCTTTAACTGGATGAGCCACTCAGGGACCCCCAGGAAAGTTTTAATACACGGTTTGTTTATTCTGGCATCTGTGCTTTGTATCTCTTGTGACAATGCTTGGTATGCATTTATTAATTAAGCAAATTCAAGTTTGATTTACTCTTTCAAATCACTGTTTCAAATCAACAAGTTGCTTCCTGAGTTTTGCAATAATTGCTTTTGAACGAAATCCTTCATCAAATTCTGGAGTCACATTAACACTTGAGTGCATAATATTCAGATGCAGAATTTAAAAAAAAAATGGTTCAGGGGCAACTTCATTTATATAGTTAGTCCCTTTTCTTATTGCATAATTCAGATGGTCTTGAAAACAACAATTAAAAAACCTTTCTATAGTTGTGCTCAGCTTATCCTCAGAGAAATTATTTGTCAAGATGGGGTGGATATAAAAAACAAAATACTTTTTTTGCATTTAACACTGAACTACCGGAGGAACAGTAGAGAATTACAGTGCCCAAGTGTTTTCTGTTTACCTGTCTTTTATTTTGTGCCTGAGTTCGACTCTGTTGGCTATTCAATGGTAATTTTCATCTCCAGTCTTACAATAGCTGATTTGCTACACTATTATTCTGTAACTTTATTTTTGTTTTTCAATCTAATCATGCACAACAGGACTAAATTAAAAAAAGTGGTTTATTAACATGTTCAAAATCTCAAAGGATGGAACTTATACCTGTTCAAAACATGGATTGTTCAACTGTTCAAATGATGGAATGTATAACTTAAAAATGTTTATTGTTCAAATGTTCAAAAGATGAAAACTGTCTTGGTCTGACACATTTTCATGTCCAGATTTGTCTTCTGATAACTCCTGAAAGTACTGCAAGACTTGGTCTGCTGTCCTACATCGTGTTAGTCTATTCATTTTCACTAGACAATAAGTATTTTTACAGTTGTTGATAAATAAATCACATCTTAAAAAGTCTTCTGTTATAGCTATACAAAATAAGCACATAGCTTTCAAGTTCAGCAGCTTGATCATGTGATCGATGTCACATGCACTGAGCTAAACCCACTGTTTTTACTATGACAGTCTAAATGACAGCTCCGGTAGTTCTAGGTATAACATGTTATATCTCCATAAGTTTCTGCAACCCTCAGTCTACCGATGCTTTGAGATATTTAATACATATATTTAGGAAAAGTTTAAAATAACACAGGCGCCTATCTGCCAAATCAGTGGAGAAAAACGCATTTTAAAACCACGATCAGTCAAAATGCCTGCTCCGGTAGTTCTAGTGTTAACTTTATAAACCTTAATGACATAGTGATACTTCAGATCAGTGTATTTGGAGGCGATGTACAGACAACTAGAAGTATAGGACTGAACTGCAGGTTATGCAAATTCCAGGGTGAATCTTTTTTGAAAACATATCCTGAAAAGGTTACTGAAAAATGGTTTGGTGTGTATAATGAATTGTAATATATGATGAATATTCATGACATACATTGACCTGACCTGACCTAGAGACACTTCCGTTTTCCATGTTCCTTGTTAAATAAACACAAGGTGCTAAATATTCATGAACTTGAGAATGCCAAAATGTTGATCCTTACTCAAGCTAGAAATATGCTACAGCACTTCTTAGGGCTCATTTGCATGTTTCTTATTCCAAGCACCTTTGGTCTGCTTTTGCCAATAGTAAAGGATCATGACAAAAAATAGGTGCAGTGAATTTTAGCATCATGTCTCAATAGGATTGACAAGTAAACAAGAGCCAAGGATATTGAACACATATCAAATTTAGAATCAGTGACCATTATTTAAGAAAAGTGAAAAAGAAACACAGATTTTCATAGTATAGTGTCTAATCGTATCCTGTTTTTGGCATTGATTGTAAAACCACAGACTAGGCCGGTATTTCAACTTCAGTTAGTTTTTGTGAATAAGCATCTGTTGACAGGCTGGCTTGTGGGTGATGTCAGAACCAGGAAGTAATTGTTTGGTTGCGCTCAGCATTTATTAAATGATCAAAGAAAATAAAAGGTTGAACAGACAAAACACGGCACTTTGGGCCAAAATAAATAGACAAATAAAACGAACAGACACTAACAAATAAACTGTGCTGGTGCTTCCAGCACATCGTAGCAATTGTTATTTTCTTTTACTTTTTATTTCTCCTCTCCACACCCGTTCTCCACTCACCGAACACCAACCCAGAGTGAGTGAAATACTGCATCTTGCTAATCAATCATTCAACTGGAATCTCGGTACATCTGCACATGAACTACTTTGTGCACTTCCCATGCTTCTGTAGAAGCTATTTAGATGAATGCATGCTATAACTTTAAGAACTGACGTACTTATTAGGAACACAGGCTGCTTGTTAAGGTGCTAATTATTTCTCTTTGTAATGTATTTAAACTGAGCATGATGAAGGTCAGGCAGGCAGAAGTTTTTGTAAATAGAGTGTGGAGGCAGTGGCAGTGGCAGTGGCAGTGGCAGTGGCAGTGGCGAGGGCGAGGACCATGACTATTGGGGTGTTCTGTCGTAGTACTTGGAAACCGGCTTCGGTGTAATTGCATTGAGACATTCTCTTGGCTAGTGCTGGTTGTGCCATTCTTGGAGATCTACAGTAACACTTGAATGTATTTGTATTTGCTTGCGATTGTAAGTCGCCCTGGATAAGGGCGTCTGCTAAGAAATAAATAATAATAATAAAAGTATTCTGTAACAATAAATACCAATTTGGAAGTATTCTTGAACAGCCTTGTCCTCCACGCTCCATGTTAGTGCATTATGTATTGCTTGTGTGTTTTCTGTTTAGGTATTATATGATTTTAAGGTTGTTGCAACAACGATGAATTGTTTATTTTAAACTCGTCATTTTATCGCGAGTGTATTATTACTGTGCATTGATTTGGATATAGACAAATGGTTAATGTGATAGTTGGACCAGTCGAAAGTACCAGTTGCTTGGTGGTAGGTGATGATTGAATTTTCAGCATTTGTGCCTTGATATATTTTGCTTTGTGATATTTTTATTTCTTCTTTATTCACTTATAATATTTGATTTGTGTTTGTTTCACATTAGATGTTTCTTTTGGATGGATTCTGTTTTGTTGTACACACTGCTGCTAAGGGCTGAGCCTATTTACTTGTAACTTAATTGCTACTAATATGGAAACAATTGCTGTTACATTGGAATAACTGCTGCTACATTGAAACAGTTGTTACTATACTGAAACAATTGCTGCTATATTGAAACAATCGCTGTGAAACTAAACAAATGCTTTTTGTGCCAATAAACTTTAGTAAACTTTTTAAGTGGTCTTGGTTGTGTGTTTGGGAGTGGTTCTGGTAACTGGACAAGTCCTTGCTCAATTAAGAAAATAACTTTAACGAGGATCTTCCTCTTCTCCCTATTATCATCTTGGGAGTGGCATAGCGGCTACAACTAAACATATATTTAACTAAGTAATTGGGTACCAGAATAGTACCTGCTACACATCCATACAAATACCCCTTTTAATCTGCATGTGAAGTGATTGTGCCATCCTCATGTCTAAATATAAATATACATTTTACATCACCTGTGCTACATAACCCACAGTCCGTGAACCAATACACACACAACATATCCCTGTAAAGTAACATTCATATCAATCAGGTCTACATTCTAAGTACATCAGGAACCCCAACGTGTACCAATTAATCTGTCCCTCTGAAACACTCTGCCATTAATGGATCTAAGAAATGCAGTGCCACATTACACTCAATGTGACATGTATTACTTTAAACGCAAATGTGCAATTTCTTACATCCACTCAGAGTGTAACTAATTAATTGTTACAAAGTAATGCACCTGATGCGTTTCAATGATGGTAGATTAAAAGCACTAAGGGTGTTCTACTAGGAAAACCAACACCGTGACATAAATAAAAGGTATACTGTAATAACAATACTTTAATAATAGTAGAATCAGTTTAATTTACGGGGTTTGGCTGTGAAACAATTAAATGGGCTTTTAAATCCTCCACGTCCTTTCTTTCTCATTTAAATGTGGAATGAAAAACGAGAATAAGTGACTATGTATTGATGTTAATACAATTACGAATAGTGATTGTAATAAAGTGTATCCATTTTAAAAATATATATTATAACTTTATTAACGATTAGTCGTTATTTAAATGCTTTGCTGTGCCACGCCACTACTGGGGGAGAGGGGGAGGATTGTTGGTTGCCAGTCTGTACCCCCGCAGTACTGGCGGGAGATTGTGGTCCTGGAATTTAACACAGACAGATACGTTTTTATTATTTGGTTTTGTTTTGGCAAGGTTGTTAATTGTTTATTTGTCCTATACTAATAAACTGCTGAATTTGAGTACAAAGCTACTGCCTGTGTGGAGCCTGCTTTCATTTTACATGCAATGTTACAATATGTTATTTTAGGAAAATCATATTTTTCTAAATATTGTACTGTTTACTAGAAGGGGGTGCAGCAAAACAAATCTCTGAAGGGGGGGGGGGGGGGGGGGATGGGGACCCCTGTTAGAACTTACACATGATTCTGGGACCTCCAAACTTCAGAGTTTTATAAAACCATCAGGATGTGATACATTTAACAGTATACTTTGATTAAGCACAAAGATATCTAAATGTTGTTATATTCATCAGCCAATAGACATAGGAAAGCCACAGAGTCAGGGGAAACTTGCACCAAATGGTAAATCATCTTAAATTGATAACATGCTAGGTGCTAATTCTGAGTTTCTCAATCTCTAAAAGATGCTGTAGTGTTGTTTTTTTTGTACATGCAGTATCTATTATTTTTTTCTTCCATGAACCTAAAAGTTTTAATTTTTGGCATTGGCATGGGTGGAGATTATTACTGCTTACAGCCTTACTGTTAGTTTAGGTCAAAACATGTCACTACATATAACACTTACTGAAAACTATGAAAAGCAATAACTGTGAATCCACACCTTCTTCTGCCAAAATATTACTGATTTGTATTAATGTGAGTGATTAGGATAAGAAATACAAGTTTAGGAGAAAAGATCAGTTCGTTATGAGTGAGTAAAAAGCAAACAAACATGCACATAAAAATCAAGACGCACAGGTCTATTGAATTTATCTAAATCATATTTTTATAGAAAGAAATACACTCACGAGACAAGTGCATGGTAAAATGGCTGAGTTCCATAACCTTGGCCTTATTTGAATGATCTGAACAGCTAGATCAATTAGAAATACCCACTGTCTCAAGGAAATCATTCTGAACAGTTTCGACAGCAATACAGACAATAGGCTGCTGGTTAGGGAGGTTGAACTGACTTGTAATTCATCCTGACAGTGAAACAGCTCAACTGTTATTTCCACCAGTTAAGTGTCAATTGGCTAACACTGCAAATACAAACACACATTCCATATCTTCATTTATACTGTGTGCCTAAAGTCAGGCCGACACTTTTCATAGTACATCTGAGAATAACATACATAATCTCAACCAGAAACAATGTCAGGAAATACCAAGATTACCAAGAGGTTTGGCAAAACAGTTTCTAAGTTACTCCATAATCACATAGCCCTCTGCTTTAGGGTTTGCTGTTAAATTAATCCTTCACTTTTGGGTAGTGATTGCATTATAATCCATCACCATTGCCAAGAGAAATCAAATTTCTCATTATTCTGCTGGTTTGTAAACCCATTATCACAGTTTACCATGGTAAATTATCATGGTCATTTTGCCGTTTTCCCATGCATTTGCCATAGTTTAAAATTGTTAAAGGCATTTTTCAATATGTTTTACCATACCTCCTGGGATTGCCTATGTTTTGCCATGCTTTCACTATTCTTTATTGCACTTTGCAATGCTTCTCTATGGGAGACTTTTATAAGGGACCTTATGCCCCTTATGAGTATCAAATCATGTACAAATGGTGTGTCCCACAGAATTATAGTGTGATCAGCAGATTCAGCCTGAGCCCTACTCTATAAATACATTTTCTGGCAGTAAAGTAATTTGCTTTTGGTGTAAGTAGCTTGAAATTAAATGTCCCCATACCTTTTTAACAGGTTTGTAGTATTTAAGTTATTCTTATTGCAACCTGTGTCTTTATATTGTGATCCTGGGTGTGTTTCTCCTTTCTAGAACATTTGCATTGTTGGAGAGAAATGAGTTTTGCGAATCGAGTCCAGTTTCATTGTTGACATTTCTACCTTAGGCTGCTTTTAAGTGTTTTACTCTTAAAAGTCATAAGTGAAATTGCAGGATTTCCTCCCCCCATAAAAATGAATTAGAAACCAGTGTAATTAGAAACTCTATTCAATACCAACCTCTAACACAATCATAAAATAACTACTTTCCTTTGACAACTAAATTAAGATACATAAACTGGGGTATACAGTAACTTGCTTTAGAATGAAAGGAGACTTATTATTACGATGAAATGTATTTAAGACTTTGTTGAAGTAATCATCGCCCAGAAACAAAAGAAGTCACATGGAAGTCATCTTAGCTCACAGGTTGTAAGTGAAGTGTGTATGTATATTTGGTAAATTTCTTCTCACAGTTTAAATTAGTCCCTGTGTGTCATTCTGCAGCAGCCTGTGAGCGGGGGAGTTTATATGATGCTATGAAGTTCTAAAAGCACCTTCGAATATGTCCAAGTGTCTCTCCATAAAGTTATAAAACACATTCCAATATGTTTAAGGGCCTCATAAAAGGAAACTTGTTAGAATGGATTTTAGAGTAAAGAATGTTTTCTGTTTAGATGCCAGTACAGTAATTAGTTAGCTATTATTGGGTGTCTGGTATGTTAGCGATATGTAATATGTGTTAATGAATGTTTGTTTTATTGCTTGTTTAAAAATAAACTGCTTTGGGAAGGCCCTTTGTAATCTTCAGTGCTTTGGGGATCATTATACTGTAATGCTGTGAAGACTTGTACTTTTTGGAATAAAACTACTTTATTGAAACAATTGAATAAAAACATTGTTGAACTTATTCAAGATGTTTTAAAACCCCATACACAGGTCAAAGTGAAGGGTGCTACTAGATTTTGCCCAAGGGGTTTTCAAAAACACTGAAAATTTGAATTTGCCAGATTCAATGTTTATAATATTTGCATTTGTACCGCCTGTGGCTGGTACAGGTTTGCAAATACATACAAGCTGCCCTATTTTTTTTGTTGGTAATTTAGTGTGTCAAATTATAATTTCCCCTCATTTTTATCCCAATTTGGAATGCCCAATCGCTTTTCTCCTCACCACAGGGAGACCCGAAGATTCAGTGGGCGTCCTTCGACCCCACGACCAAGTCAGCTTCCTTTTTAACCCAGGAACTGTAATTCAACTGTCTATTGTAATCAGTGTTCTTGGTTTAATGTTGCAGTTACATTGTTTTGGTGGCCGGTCATATACCACAACACTAAATAATCTATTTTCACTTCCCTCAGCAGTGGTACGTTCACAATACATTCCTACAACATATTTTCATCTCTAGTGGATTCAACAGTTGGCCAAGAGAAGTCTGGGTAAATTCTTTGTTGTTTAATTGTTATGCACGGCTTAGGCATTTTAGAAACAAACGTCTCTTCCATCATAATAATTCCCAAACGACTCACTCCAAACTATACATCTGCGCAAGTGCTAGTCAGAGCTTGTTTCCCTTCAGACCGTGTCTATGGTAATGGCTGAGACTTGACAACTACGATTGCAAGTATTTCTTGTATAAACCTCCTAAATGCCATTATATGTTTGCTTTATAATGATTTTTCGTTTTGTTTTGTTATATATTTGTATTTCGTTTTATTACGTTTCATATGTTGCATTCCATTTTATTTCATGCTGTTTTGTATTTGCGAAAAACACGGGGCTCTACATATAGATATAATGTTGTATGGATATCTAGACTTTTATTGTAGATAGATAGTTATACCCATAAATGAAGTCGTGGAATGTCACTCAATGATACAGTTCCCACAAAGTAATTTTGAAAGATAATTATAATCATATATAAGAATGTAGCTGTTATAAATATGCATTCCATCCTAAATGCAGATTCAATAGCTAAAAGGCAAAACATGAATTAGCACTTTGAGCTATGCGAGCTCATGTCAGCTCCTAGACAACTGCAGTACATCCAGCAACAGACTCAGGAGGGCATGATTACAAAAGCAGGCATTTAAGAAGTCTCTACTTATCAACGAAAAAGGCCGGAAGCTAACCAAAGGAGGCTTTCTCCGGAGAGAGAAGCCACTGTTAAATAATTCATTGAATGCAAAAAAATGGCATTTTGCTAGCCAAAGGAAATGAAGCACTGTGGCTAAGCACTGAGGGACTTCGCTCATAAATTATTAAAGTCAATCTCCTTGTGGTAGGCATTACAGTATGTATCACTCGCCCCTCCTAGAAGGATCTTTGTAGTAGAGCTGCCTCTTTGGCACACCAGGTCAATGGAATAATGTAATACAGGATGGACAGAGCAGGCCTGGAACATCACAAAGAAGAGTGATAAGAGCTACAGGATGATGCATTGATATGCCCACTGCACATGATATTGGATGCCCGCAGCACTGATAAGCGTTACTTAAAATAGATCAGGTGGAAGAGACAAGGCAATGCATCAAACCATCTCTTTAAGATTTGCTTTTTAAATCCAGCATTTCCTTAACCCCATTTTTATGTTCTTGGACTCTTACATGAATGAAGCTTAATGTGAGCGATGGGACTAAAGCAAGTTGTGAGCTCCCTGTAGCCCACAGTTTATAGTGAAAGAGAACACTGGGACAGACTTGTGAAGGTCTTAATTTATTAACAGTTTTAGTTTTCTTTCAGTCAAAAAAAAATGGCTAATATTGACATTTTCAGAATCTATATTATTTTGACTCTGCTGGTATCATACAAAATCTATTAAGTCTCCACATTTTGTAAAGAACAGTGTTTAAATAATAATAATACGAATAATACGAATAATACTAATAATACTACTACTACTAATAATAATAATAATAATAATAATAATAATAATAATAATAATAATAATAATCCCGGTTGGGAATTCGGCACAGTTTATGGGTGATTTACTTTGTTTTGTTTTACAGAAGTATACTTTACTCAGATGGATGAAATGTCACTTCCTGAAAATGTGAAGCATATTAAATAGCAGAAACAAAACAAAGAGTAAAAACCTTGAACATCATTGTTATGCGCCAAATATGGTTGACATGTTGAATTTGTAGGCAATAAATCTGTCTTCATGAATAATGCAGAACCTGGAAATATTTGTGCATGCAATATTAAATATGTTTTACAACAAACAATCTGATGGGGGAAAAAATGGCTGCTAATATTAAATTAGCTCTAATTGGTATTTATAGTAGCTAACATGTTTTATTTAAAGAAAAACTACGATTCTCTTAGTTGTTTTAGCTTTGAAAGTACAATGGAGCAATATATTGTCCCTTGATATGATTAATGGTGAATTATGCCATTCTCACACAGGGTTATTAGTTTAGCTTGTCATATTTCAGTTGTTGATCAAGGACACCTTTATTATTTGTCCTGCACAGCAGTTATAAGCTCTTACCTGAATCTATGTTCCTGCCTGTGTAAACACTTGTGCTGAATTAGTCTGTTTTAAGTCAGTCATACTAAAAATAAACATAGCTATAAATTTAGCCAATGTTTCAATGAGAAGTCTTTAATAATATTAATGTTATTTTAAAGTATTTTAATGTTCATACAAATACATTTTTATATAGAAAAAAGGTTATTTCATGGTAGTTCTGTATCATTTTTATAATAAAACAATGTAGATACCTTTGCACTATAGTTAAATGCTACAAGACAAGTATATAAACAAGATACGTATATATACATGCTTTCCAGATACACTGTATTGAGATATCTATATAAATGACATTTTCTAAATAAACAGAACATGTATTTAAATTTATATAGACCGAAGTGCTGATCCACATTTCTATGTCAAGCCAAAGATGCAAGGCAGCATTTTCACTGCTTAACTCTGCACACCTCAAGGTTGTGCCTTTACCAGGTGAGCCACATAGGTTGCAATTTTCCAACTCCAAACAGCAGATGAAAAAAGCAAGGGTGAAGCAAAGATAACACTGTGTAACAATTTTTTTTTTTTTTTTGGTTCCTGGGTAGTAAGTGTTATTTCCTAATTGCTTATGCCTCAACAGTATAGAAAATGGCTATTATTCCCCACAAACTTTGCTTTTGTGACCAGGACAGTGATATTTTGAAATGTACCTATTTTCCAGAACATTCCAGATAGATTCAGTGCCGAGTAAACTTGGAGTAACTTCTAGAACTTTCTAGAACTTTCCAGTAATATAAATAGTAGTATAAATACAGGGGCCTTAAGCCCACCAGTTTAGTTTAGTTCCAGCTGCCTAAGTGGATACATATCTGCATTTTTCTGAGATGGCATCAAGGTCATAGGAGACTTCAAAATGGTGGCATTCCTGATGGGTCTCCAAGGCGGTTTTACCAAGTTTCCCTGCTATCTTTGCCTTTGGGACAGCAGGGACACCAAGGCGCACTACCACAGGCGGGACTGGCCACAGCGGACCGAGTTCTCTGTGGGGAGGAACAACTTCAAGTGGGAGCCACTGGTGGACCCCCGGAAGGTGCTGATGCCACCACTGCACATCAAATTGGGCCTTATGAAACAATTTGTCAGAGCTCCAGATAAGGAGTCGGCAGCCTTCAAGTACCTTCAAGACTTCTTCCCTAAGCTGTCTGAGGCAAAGGTCAAAGCCGGTGTCTTCGTCGGACCACAGATAAAGAAGATCCTGGAGTGCAATGAATTCCCCAAGAAGCTCACTAGTAAGGAGAAAGCGGCTTGGAACAGCTTTGTCGCAGTGGTTCGGGGCTTCCTGGGCAATCACAAGGCCGAAAACTATGTGGAGCTGGTTGAGACTCTGGTGAAGAACTACGGCACAATGGGCTGTAGGATGTCCCTCAAAGTCCATATCCTTGATGCTCATCTTGATAAATTCAAGGAGAACATGGGAGCGTACTCGGAGGAGCAAGGCGAGCGCTTCCACCAGGATATACTGGACTTTGAACGCCGCTACCAAGGACAGTATAACAAGAACATGATGGGAGACTACATTTGGTGGCTGATTCGTGAAAGTGATTTACAGTATAATCGTAAATCTCGAAAAACTACTCACTTCTAAATCTTTTGTAGTCATTTTTGTATTACTTTAGTATAAATACATGTTAATTTGGATTCATATGTTGTTTTTTTCTGACTTTATGTGAACGAAAAGACACAAATTCACCCGTTTTCTCATTGGAAATAGGTAAATTTCAAAATATCACTGTCCTGGTCACAAAAGCAAAGTTTGTGGGGAATAATAGCCATTTTCTATACTTTTGAGGCATAAGCAATTAGGAAATAACACTTACTACCCAGGAACAAAAATTGTGTTACATAGTGATAACCAAATAATGTGATAGTGGATTGCAGGTCCTAGAGCTTTGAGTCTCTACCTATCAGCAGAACATGATCATTAAGGTCAGCTGTAGTGTGAACTTTGCCACACTTCCTACATTATTCAAACCAACAGTATAGGGCTTATCTTCTTAGGCTGAGACCTTATCTTAAATACCCTGTCATCCCAGTCATAAAATTATGATATAGATTCCTGTCCATTAAAAACAGAGCTAGCTTTTGTCACCAAAAAGCTGAATTGTGTCCCCCAGGTTTCCAGAACTTACCAAACTCAAACAAAAGCCAACAGAGGGTGTACATTGTAAAATATAGATTCATACACAAATCCCCAGTGCAAAACCATAAATCTTCAAGATCACACCTGTCTACAAACAGGCCTCCTTCACCATGACATAATTGAATGCCACAAAGCCAGACTCAGCAGCACTACATGTAGAGAAAACATATTTTGATCAGTGCAGCACAGAAGGTTTTAATTAAGCCTACATTTATTCAACCCATTAGTATGCAAAACAGTTAAACCCTAATAATATCACATCTGTTAAGTTTACTTCATGGATCACTGCCTATGTAAATAGTGTGTGTTTTGGTGTGCTTGTGCTAGTGATAGGAAGGGGTTAATTCCCCGTCCCTGGAAAACATGTGAGAATGTGGTGGTGGGATAATTAGTTAACTGGTGCAAATAGATGTTCACACAGGTGCATAATTATTTGTTTATTTAACAGACGCCTTTATCCAAGGCGACTTACAGAGACTAGGGTGTGTGAACTATGCATCAGCTGCAGAGTCACTTACAATTACTTCTCACCTGAAAGACGGAGCACAAGGAGGTTAAGTGACTTGCTCAGGGTCACACAACGAGTCAGTGGCTGAGGTGGGATTTGAACCAGGGACCTCCTGCTTACAAGCCCTTTTCTTTAACCACTGTTTATTTTATTTCTTATCTGTGCTCTTTAGTTGCTTTTGTGCATATTCATTTGCAAGTGAAGTGCGACATTAGGGGCTTCGAGCATTGTATTCTGCAATTTTAAATACTGACTTTGGATACTGTTTTAATTCAGAAAACTATGTTGTTTTTAATCTTTTGCTAAATTGCATTGCCTTTTACATTTTACGCAGTTCTGTGCATGGGTAACATTTTGATTTCATTTTGCTGTTGGGATTTTTAATGGACCACACAGGCAGCAGTCCTGGAGAGTGGTTTTCTCCAGGTATTCAGGTGTGGTGATTTCCTTTTGTTTTGTAAAGACAACAGGGCTAGTCAGGCATTGGATAATGTTTGTTGGGTTGGTTTGTCTTTTATACAGTTTCCTAGTAACTGAAGACATTGTATTCTGGTAGATGTAGTTGTTAGTGGAAGTTTTAGGGAGGCAGGAGGGGAGGCAGACAAGCTGTGCAGCAAAATTGCTATGCTTATTTTTACACATTAAATTTTGTGTGTATTTTGGATTTTTTAATGTGTAAAAATGGCAGGTACATATCTTATCTACAACGCTGTTTAGATAATTTGACTAGACCCCACTGTCTTCCCCTTTCAGTCATCAGTCATTTACGATCCCAGAATGTGGCTGGAAGTGAATAACGGAATAATTGATGATTAATTAGGTTCCAGCCACAGCTGTATATAAGGAGCCAGAAATCCTTTGTTTGGGAGAGAGAGTGGGTGAGTAATCTTTGTGGTGTTACACACTTGTATTTAACATAAAACAAAGAAACAAGGACAAGGGCCAAAACAAAAGGTTTAAACAGAACACTTTGCAGGCTGGGCATTCACTTTCACTGACCAATACCCATCCTATCCCCAAATACAGCACAACAGCACAAAGGTTACTCTCCCAAGCAAAGGCTGTCTGGTTCCTTATATACAGCTGTGGCTGGAGCCTAATTAATCATCATTTATTCCATTATTCACTTCCAGCCACATTTTCACGTGGAGTTGGCAGGGAGAGATTAACTCCTTCCCTGCCCACTCAACCCAACACATGTGCAAGGCCTCTGCCCAGTCACAGTCCTGAAAAGTAGGGCATGCACTGTCAAGTTCCTTTCAAACTGTGCTAATTCTTTGCTAGTACCTTTTGTCTTATATACCACACACGATCTTGTGAAACATGGTCTGTGGGTCAGCTCATATGAAAAGCCTTGTCTTATGATGTGTGCCAGCATTTTGTCCCACATAGTTCCTTATTAAAATCTGGTTATACTAGTGCACAGCAAAGTGGTTTTAATATTTAAGAATTGTGTTTTTACACAATTTTGTAAGGTACCGTTGGTTATTTGCCTCATTGAGTTTATACTACAGTGCCTTCCACTTGCCTTGTTAAAAGCATCAAACCTATAAAAAGGATTGTGATGGACATTAAACTAAAATACAGTAAGTATTCTGGTGCTGTCAAGCAGAGGATCATTTTTTGGATGCATGGATGAAGTTTCAAAAAGATAATGAGAACAGGCAGGAGTCTGAATTGAAATACCAGAAACAGTGACAGATGCCGCCGGTCTACAAAAAAGATATCACTGTATCTGAGGGTAATCTTTATAAAAAACAAAAAAACAAAGTTAAGTTATTGTCATAACCCTTGTTCCCTGAAATAGAAATGTAACCATTACCTACTAAAGACCTCGAAACTTGAATAAGATATAACAAAGCTGCTCACAGAGCCTGTGACGCAGTCATTGCCAACCCCGAGGGCACAAAACACTGTGCTCACAGATCTTGGCATAATTTTTCCTTCAAGCCTGTTGCAATCATGGACACAACGACCTTGAAGGTTAATGGTTTCATTTCTATTTCAGGGAATCAGGGTTATAATAATAACCTAACGTTCCCTTTCAAGTACCAAATGTAATCATTATCGTAAGGGTGACAGTACCAAAGCAGCCACGAGGCTAAGATTGCAGAACAACTGAAATGCTACAAGGCTAAGCCAAGAGGCTGCCTTGTGCATTACCATACAGAACCCCAGTAACAAGTAGCTAGGGTGAAAACATTGAAGGAGAAACTCACCTCTATGTCTGTGTTGTAAGGTTTGACTGAGAAGCCGCCCTTAACACTTGTTCCAAAACCAGGGTTTTGATGACCCACCACATTAAGTCTGTAGAACCTAGTAAATGTATGGGGAGTAGCCCACACCGCTGCATTGCATATGTCATTGACAGATGAACAATGGAATAAAGCCCACGAATTTGCCATACCCCTGGTGGAATTGGCAGTGAGCTTTTCTGGAGGGGGCAATTTGGCCAGCTGATAGGCAGTTCTGCTATCCATTCAGACAGCCTCTGCTTAGACAAGGCTTGACCATGGGATTTAGCTCCACAGCAGACAAAAAATTGTTCGGACTGCCTCTAACTTTACGTCCTGTCACCATAGTAAGCCAGGGCCCACTCTGGGCAGAGCATATGGAGCTGTCACTCCCTGTCAGACTGGAAAGGAGGTGGATGGAAAGCCTCCAATTCCACAGACTGGTTGGCATGAAATGCCGAGATCGTCTTCGGCAAAAAGGCAGGATCGGTACAGAGTGTAACCTTTGTCCTGGTCGCTGTAAAAATTAAGCAGGCTTTTGCAATGGAGAATGCCTGCATCTCACTAACCCGCTTTGCAGAGGTGATTGCAAGCAAGAAGCCACTTTGAGTGATAAATATTTCAGCTCAGCTGAATGCATGGGCTCAAATGGAGGCTTCATGAGTGCATTAAGCACCATGTCTTTCATAGGCGGCCGAAGCCGCCGAGCGAGCCCCTTTCAAAAATTGCCACGCCAGGAAGTGAGGTCCTGGGGAGAACGAGTCAAATTTGACATGGCAAGCCGAAATGGCTGCCAGATAGACCTTTAACGTGGAAGGGTAGTGCACCGACGCCAATAGTCCAGACGGCTCCCTGAAAAGGAGCCCTGGGCCTGTGGCAGCAAACACCTAAGGCTGTTGCTCGGCTTGTGGCTTGGCACGAGACTTCTGTCTCTGCACTGGGGTGCCGGTTCTGAACACCACCTCTGGCAGCAGGCACAGCCAACTGTGCTGGTCTTTGAGGCTGCTGGGGCCTAGGGCGCCAGTTTGCTGCTGGTTTGCGCACTGGAGGTGGTTGCTTTGGAAGCAGACAGGATTGGTACATCTACCACAGGACCAAACATATCCCCTGGTGTAATAGGGGCATCCAACAGCGGTGCTTTGTCCCCGTCAGGCATGCGTGCCTGGGAAAGCCAGAGCTGCCTACATGCAGCTATCAGCGCAGCCAGGCTAGTGCCTACACAGCCAGCCAGTTGAGTTTTGACATACGGAGCAGGTTCTTATTAACCAGGTGCAGCTCATCCAGCTGTTGTGGTGAGGGCCTGTGTGCCAGAAAGGGACCTCAGCAAATAGGACTGGTAATCTACTAGAATAGTACTATAAATTAGGGGTCTACCTAATTCACGATTTCGCTCCAAAGCGGTTATAACTTTCTTGTTTACTGTTCACATGACAACAATGGTTTAATCAGCCTAGTATCTGTACTGGCTTTTCTGTGACCCGTACTGTACAGTATGAGGTGGGACAAAGTCAGTGTTGCATTGTTATTTTGATTTAGGTTGCTAAAATCTAGTTTTCAACATTGAAGGTAAAATACCAAAAATGGACGACACAGCAAAAAAAGCAAAGTGTATTTCGATTGAGGATCATGTCAAGAAATTTCCCAAAGAAACTTTACATGCAGATGGAGGTAAATTGTTTTGGATATACTGTAATGTGACTTTGGAGAATATATGATCAATCACTATTTAACTTCAGAATCATACATTAAATGAAAGGCTACTACAGAGGCTGCTAAATAGAACATACAACAAACAACAGCTTTCAGAAAACAAACTTGAAAGTATTCCTGTCGGTTGTAGCCAAATTAACTCAGTACTACAAGTATGATCTAGCACAGCCACTTCGTTTCAAACAACCTAGTGCTGCTTACTTTGTAAACGTGAATTTTAGACCTTAATAGGCACGTGTGGCAAAGTGGTTTGTAGTGCGCCAGTGTAGGGGTGATGCAGTGCTCAAGACAAGGATAAACAAAAAAGTACTGGTGAAATAATGGTTTATTTTGTAATCCCAAGTCTGATGACAATAGTAAACAATAATGATAACAGACAATACAGCGTTGCGTATTGCTCTGTTTAATCCACGGGTTCAGTCCCAAAATAGTCCCGATATTTTAAACACCCACACGTAACACAAACACGATCACAAGTCCACAGTGAGTGCTATAGTGCTCGTGGTACAAATACAGTTAATCGTGACACAAGTGAAATGTTGTCCTGGTTTGGTGCTGGCCTTTAGCGACAGCTCCAGATCGTGTTAGCCATCTAATAACAACAAACAAGTATATATTTAGACACAACAAAACAAACGAAACACTCATGATAACAACACGGTTGTCCTTCCGGTTCAGCATTAACCAAAACAAAGGAACAGATCACCTCGCTACGTCCCCTTATATACCATCAATCACACCCCCTTGGTTAACAGTTGAAACCGCTCATCCAATCCACGGCTGCCACATCGTTTCCCTTCCGGGTTGATGATTTAGCGTACCGTAGCTCCTCCCCCTTTCTAGATGGCCGACTTTCGCCTAACCCTGGGAATTAATTGTCTGGCCATCCAGTCCAGGCCACTCTGTTCCCTTTGCACAGCATCCTCACAGGTCAGGAGGGAGATTTATCACCAAGAATCATTCTGTCTCTGTCACAGCACGTTGTCTTTATTTTGACTCAGTACTAATAAAATACATTCCTGGATGGGACAAACAACATGACAATGAAAGTGCTGCATACATGGCCTTTATTAAAGAATTCCAGATGCCCTTGAGGGTAGTCAAGTTTTGGCACTGTTTCTACACTTACTTCCTACACTTCCAGCCAATTCAGTGGATGCAGAACATGCAGTCTCAATGTATGGGCAAGTCTTCACACTACAGAGACAGAGAATGTAAGCAGCAACTGCATGCTGCATGTTGCAGGCTTGCCTTTAACAAATGACAGCACTCCGTTTAAGTAAGCAAACATGTCCACTATATTTAGGCTTTTATAGTGCTCTGAAATATTATCTACTTAGGTTTATTTAATATTTAAACAGATCTGCGAAAAGTCTGCAAAATCCTACTTTTATTCCATAACCTACCCGGGGAAAATGGGCCAGACAAAGCTGCTCCGCATCATGCACCCTATATAGAGCATCCATCGACCAGGAAACAGCAGGAGCTGTTGCCGGGTGGTCCCAGGAAAAAAGAAAATCCAGGTGAACTGGGGGGGATACGGGAAGCAGTAGGCGCATCGTCGAAAATCGACTGCCTTATTTCCCCTGCTGTAGGCCAGGGCACTTGCAAAATTGCAGTGGCCCTCTTGATCAGCGGGAGAGCTTAACCACAGGGGATGTGCCATCGGACTCCACATCCTCAGATGGGAATGCCAGCTCCTGTTCGCCCGCCTCCTCAGAGGCGGTGATGGACAGTATGTCCTCCTGTGGCCAATCTGTGCTCGTAGACCCCTGGGGCCTCAATGGGAAAGGCGGGGAAGGCAGCACTGAACGTTCACACAGTAATTCTGCAAGAACAGTTCCTTGGTGAGAAACAGCTGCCCAGAGCTTTTCCATCTGCTCTGAGTCTGCCGATTGTTTGGAATGGAATGGCGACTCCTCTTCTTCCTCAGGGCCCAGGCAGGAAGATCTTCCTCAGGGCCCAGGCAGGAAGATCATCCGCCGTGCTTGTTCTCAATAGGCAGACTGGCCTTGCATGTCTCACAGGGATAAAACCCAGGCATGATGCAAGAAGCAAGCAATGCAGTGTACAGTATACAGATGTACAGGTGCTGCCTCAATCTGCTTATAGATAGCAACCAGGCATGTCAAGATCCGGTTCGGTACAGTACCGGATCGGAACCGGGATGGTACCGTGTTGGCTTGGTACTGGTTTGGTGACTTTAACACTGGGTTGGTATGGGCACGGTACCATGTCACCACCGGTGCAGTAACCTCGTTTTTTTTTTTTTTTGCAAAGCTGGTTATTTCAATAGACAATAAAATATAAATACATGTACAAGACTGTACCCTAGTATATCAGCCAAACAACCACACATCTTGCTATGTATCCACTTATTTCAATTTGAACATCCCAAAGCCCCCAAACAAACAGCATGTTTAAACAGCTCTTGCACAAATACTGCACTGCAGATCAATTCTCAGCAGAGCTAGGTCTAATATTTTATCCTCTGTACAAAAACATAAAACAAATCTAAAGATATGCTGCTGTTCTCTACAATACATTTCAGATTTCCTAAATTATTAACTACTGTACCTGTGCTGCTGTCATGCGGAAGTGCTTGTTCCTCTGACTTCAAACAATTATGATTTATTCTTGCTTAAAAAACTGCAACATTCTGAAGATCTGCTTTAAAATACAGATACATATGTCTTAACATATGTCCTTCAGCCATGTGACAGGATGACTGACACGGTGACATCAGGCCAGATGCAGGAAGAAAACAAACCAGTAAGTACTGCAGTGCAAAAGGCATTTATTTTAGTTTAGTTTTGTTTCTGTCATCTCCTCCGCTCTTGTTCCTCCTCTCGAACACCCAGCCCAAGTGCAGAGAGCTGCAGGCTTATATACAGGTGAGCATCTCCCGATTAGCAACAATTAAACAATTAATTAACTCGGGAGATGGTCACCTTCTGCACAAGGTTTTTAATGTGGATGGGGCTTCCCATCCACGCTGCTAAACAATACAAAATAATAACAAAACACGGCTCTGCCATCATATTTATGAATAAATAAACCATAACAATAATAATAATAATAATAATAATAATAATAATAATAATAATAATAATAATAATAATATTAGCACTGACCTTGGACTACCTAATGTTAGTTTAGGTAAACTTCCATATGTTTGTAGTTTTTATTTTACATTAGCTTAACAAATACTGTAAACAATGTTTTATTCAGAATTGGATTTAAAGGGAAATTTAAAAATAGCTACAAAGCACCAACTCCCTTAAGAGATATGGTGTCCAGAAATAAACAGATAAAATACATACAACCATACATACATACATTACATAAATAAAATAGTGAGCACCAAATACTTCCCAAATTATTTACTTTTCAAGCTTTCACTAGGCAAAATTTTACTTATTAGAAATGTTTTAGATGCATTTGTTACCTTCATTTGTGTGCTAACTCCTAATCAGTGCTTTTTCTGCTGTGTTGTTTAATTTGCCCTGGTATTATTTTTAAGTTTTTTTTAAATATCGAATATCGACTACCTACTCATTTTGGAAAAATACCACTGTTGCATTGTGCCTCGGTTTTTAATTAATTCAGATTCTCATTTTAGCCGTTGAAAAAAACTAAAAACCTACCACTATAAATTAGTGGCAGTTACCGGTGCTATGTTTTGAATGCAGTTTATTCATATTGTCGCTTTACAGTGCTGGCAGGATGCAGCCTGCTTGTTTCTCTCCCGGTTGACTGTATAATTATTAAAAGCAAACTCCACCACTGCAGGTATTTTTAGTGTTACTCTCCATGTTGTTGTGGTTTTGTTTTTTTCGTGTCTGTGTCAAAACTCAAAAATCACTATTTTCCTCAGGATTTTCTGTGATCAGTGATCAGAAATCTGTCTTTGCTTCCTGCCTACACATTTTGATTCCGGGGCTCCCTGCTGCTTGTGACGTTATTAACACAGAACGGTGCTATAGGATTTTTAAAAAATCAGGCAGGACCAGGCCAAGGTGCTCCTAGTAGCCCTATTTTGCCTCAGGAGGTTTTCAACCCTGATGCAGCTCCTGAGTGGCCAGCCGTGGAGACTACAGACACGCAGCGACCTGCTCAGTCCGGCACGGGGGACCTTATTGCATACCGACCCATCGAGCCTGCGCTCTGGGTCTGGCCCCTGAACGGCTGCATTTGAGCCATCTGGGCGTGTCCAACAGGGTTATGACACCCTGCAAAATGCCAGAGCAGCATTCCCAGTACATGTACAAGTGGGGCGTCTTTCAGATGTGATGTCTGCCTCATGGGTTCGACCCCACGATTTGTCCCAGGACCTATTTGATGAAGGGAATTACCCCTCCACATTAAAGGTATATCTGGCAGCTACTCCAGCTTGCCATGTTAAAATTGACTCGGTCTCCCCAGGAGCTCATTTCCTGGCTGGGCAATTTTTGAAAGGGGCTCAGCAGCTTCGGCCGCCTATGAAGGACATTGACCGTAGCAGGAGGCCAAATGTGGTGCTTAATGCACTCATGAAGCCTCCATCTGAGCTCCTGCATTCAGCTGAGCTGAAATTTATATCATTTTATGCAGATTTCTTGTTTGCTATCACCTACAGCAAAAGCCTGCTTCATTTTTACAGAGGCCAGGACAAAGGTCACAGTCCATACCAATCCTGCCTTTTTGCCGAAGACTATCTCAGCGTTCAATGTCAACCAGTCTGTGGAATTGGAGGCTTTCCATCCACCCCCTTTCCAGTCTGACAGAGCAGCAGCTCCATACGCTCTGCCCAGTGCAGGCCTGGTGTAGTACGTTGACAGGAGCAGCTGTCCAAGTGGATAGCAGACATGGTCAGGAGGACTGCCTATGAGCTGGCCAACTTGCCCCCTGCAGAAAAGCTGACTGCCCATTCCACAAGGGGCATGGCAACTTTGTGGGCTTTATTCCTGGGTACATGTCAAAGACATATGCAATGCAGTGGTGTGGGCTACTCCACATACCTTCACTAGGTTCTACAGACTTAATGTCGTGGATCCTCAAAATCCTGTTTTGGAACTAGAGTGTTAAGGGCAGCTTCCCAGTCAGGGTCCCTCAATTTATTCACCTAGCTAATTACTGGGGTTCCTAATGGTAACACACAAGGCAGCCTCGGCTTAGCCTTGTAGCATTCCGGTTGTTCGGCAATCTTGCCCTTGGGAAGGCTTGGTTATACTGACCCATTCGGTAATGGTTACATTTTGTACTTGAAATGGAGCATTAGGTTATTATCATAACCCTGGTTCCCTTAAATAGAAATGTAACTATTAACCTTCAATGTTGCTGCGTCCATGATTGCAGCAGACTTGAAGGAAAAATTACGCTGAGATCTGTGAGTGCAGTCACTTTGATACCTCGGGGGTGGAGTCATGACTGTTATAGGCTCGGTGAGCAGCTTTGGTATACAATTTTCAGGATTCTAGGCTTTAGGAGTTATGGTTACATTTCTATTTCAGGGAACCAGGGTTATGATAATAACCTAATGTTAAATTTATACTCGTTTTCATTTTTTCTTTATTCATATATACATTTTACCGTTTTTTTTGTCAATTTGAAAAGCCTCTCTGCAAATCAATCATGAGGACTGACAATCAAGGAAAGAGCTCTGTTACACAGTTATGCCTATCCCCTGTACTCACCTACCAAACCTACAGTATGCAGAGCAATGTTACCAAGCCCAGTCTCGTCAGATGCCTAGACTCGTCAGATGCCTGACACGTAGGGGTTGCTAATATGCAAGGAGGCAAACAACCCCATTCTCTGATCAATTTTCCTACCTGCCAAGACTGGCACTCACTCTGCAGTCCAAGTGGCAGTGTTTTTACTAGGTGTGCCACTGGGGAATCCAATAGTATTGTATTATTGAATTGACTAAAATGAAGTTTAACTCCAGACTGAAGACACCACTTACTCATAAATGGGACTTGTTAACCTCCTAGTACATGTCTGTACAGTACATGAAAAATGTTGTTGGTCAGATACAGTAACATTTAACAAAAAACAGTTAATATTTCGTATCAACTTCAACCTCCATCTCAATCTCCTGTCTGTCGCATATGCCCGAATCCACATGGCAGGCAGCTACTCTGTCACAAGCATTAATACCCTGTATCTTTCTAAACAAGGGATTTAAGGGAGCTCCCTAATAAAAGCTGAATCTCAAAACATTAATAATATAGTACAGTAATTTTTAAAGCTGTGTATAATGGTATTTAAAACAGGATTCATTTATCCACCTTTTTACATATCCACCCTTACACTGGTCCCATCACAGTCGGATACACGACGGATTACTGTACTTTTTATTACATTCATGTGTTTTAATACATCTGTTTTATTAGTGTAATGAGTGTCTTAATAAATATTTTTAACTGCATACACGCGTGTTTGTTTTGATTACTGTACTACTGACATTTTGAATGTCAGGTTATTGTGTGGGTGTTTATACCGTCCATCGCGGGTGAATCATGTTAACACAAACGTGCCCATTCTAAGCAGCGGTGACTGTATTCGATTTTTATTTTTTTGCCAAATCAACGATTAATATTGACGTTTATTTTAGAAAGAATTGACCTTTTTTTCAATCTTTATTTTTCAATTCAAGCAGAGAATGGGTGATATCGACCTTTGTATACCATTGAGAAATGTCTCATTTAGCGAAACCTGTTTATCATATTCAACATGAAACAAAACCATGGCTACCAACATTCTAATTGAAATAATGTTTGGTCACAGCGGCGCTGTACCTTGTAAAGATACATTTCAAAATTGTCTTAAATAAACTGTAGAAAATGCAGTATATGAGTATATTACACAGTATTACAAATACTTTTATAGCATACATTTACAAGTAAAAATAATATGCACAGAACAAAACATTAGATAGTTGAACAGAACTACAGGTAGGGGAAAAAAAAATGGAAACATCTGGGTAAATGAGGGACACCAAGTATATTGAAAGCAAGGGCTTCCACACAGGTGTGGCTCATGCGTTAATTAAGCAAATAACATCCCAGCATACTTAGGGTCATGTATAAAAATGCTGGACAGGCCTGGTTGCCTATAATTATGGCAAGCATGGCTGCAAGAGGAGACCTCAGTGACTTTGAAAGAGGGGTTATTGTTAGGGCGCATTTGGCAGGAGCTTCAGTGACCAAGACAACTTGCTGATGTTTCACGAGCAACGGTGTCTACGTTGATATCGGCATGGAACTCCGAGGGAAAGACAACATCAGCAAAGGGCAACAGTGGGCGGAAGCGCATACTCCAGGATCGTGATAACCGCGCATTAATTCAAAGTGCAAGGCAAAACAGGCGAGCAACTGCAGATCAATTGACTGCAAATTTCAACCTGGGGCACGAGCAGCCAGTTTAATCAAAAACGGTCCGCCGAAAACTCCACAGAGCGGGATACCATAGTGGCCCAACGCCCTATTAAGTGACTTTACATTGGTGTTTCCATTTTTTTGTTCATTACCTGTAACTTGCACTTATTATTCTGAGTCTGAGCTCCATCCCTCTCCTGCTTCAGAAGAGCTGGACTCAGAGTCACTGGAAGGCAAGGCAGATGGGCCCGCTTCATCCTGCCGCAGAGACATCAGCCGTCGGTCAGGGTATTGTGCACAATACTCATTACGTGTTTTTCTCTTGTGCCCCATTTTCAGTAACTGTCACCGTATACCTATAGCAAAAGCTTACCTACACCTTAACCCGCTAATTTCAAAGTAGGCGCTTTGAATGACAGGCGCTGTAGCTGGCAAATGAAAGTGCACAGTCGGTGTAGGTCTTGATGATTTACCAATCATTTAAAATGAATGAGAGCAATTCTAGCGCAGGATGAAATGACTAACATTGAAACTACAGTAGCCTACTAATAAGGGACCACTGAGATGACTGACAGTGACCCCAGAGCGGAACGGAGATGGGACGTGAGGGTGGATTGGGAAGCCGCTCTCAGTACTCTCGTGCCAAATCCAGGATTCTGCGAGTCCACGACATTCAGTTGATAGAACCTGGCAAACGTATGGGGGGGTGGGGACAAACTCCTGCACTACATGTCCTGGATCGATGCACCTTGAAACAAAGCCCACAAAGTTGCCTGACCTCTGGTGGAATGGCCGGTGAACTTTTCGGGCGGGGACAGATTGGCCAGTTCATACACAGTCTCTATTTCGCCTGTTATCCATTTGGATAGATGCTGTTTAGACAGAGCCTGACTGCCTCCAGCTTTTAGATCTGTCCACATAATACGCTAATGCCTGCACTAGGCAAAGCACACAGAGCTGATACTCTGGAACGCCGAGATTGTTTTCAGCAGAAAAAACAGGTTAGTACGAAGTGTGACCTTCGTTCTGGCCTCTGAACGGCCAGTGTGATTGCAAGCAAGAAAGCTGTCTTGGAAGACAACAATTTTAGCCTAGCTGAATGCATGGGCTGAAATGGAGCTTTTGTCAGTACATTAAGTACTACATTTAACCTCCAAGGAGGAACTATGCCCCCCCCAGGAAATGAGTTCTGGGGAGACTGAATCTATTTTTACATGGCACACCAAAATGGCTGCCAAATAGACCTTTAGATTAGAGGGGGATTTCCCCTCATCAAAAAGGTCTTGTAAAATTGCAGTATAACTGCCATAGGGCTTGTCATGAGTTTGAAACCATGAGTCAAACACCAAGTCTGAAACAGGCCCCACTTGTAACTATACTGGGAACGAGTAGAAGCTGCCCTGGCATTTTGTAGGGTGTTGATCACCCTGTTTGATAACCCCAGATGGCTCAAATGCAGCCGTTCAGGGGCCAGACCCAGAGCTACAGGCTTGATGGATTGGGGTGCCACAGGGTACCCTGCGCCTGGCTGAGCAGGTCATGGCGCATCTGCAGCTCCCACGGCTGGTCACTCAGGAGCTGTATTAGAGGGGAGAACCAAACTCTCCTGGGCAAGTATGGGGTTATTAAGAGCACCCTGGACCGGTCTTGTCTGACTTTCTCCAAACACAACGGTAGCAGCGCAAGCGGCGGAAACGCATAAAGCAGATGTGCTGGCCACAGGTGTGCCAGTGCGTCTAACTCTAGAGGTCCCCCTTCTCCTATTATGGAGAACCACAGGGGACAATGTGTCAACTCCTAAGACTCCTGCTCTCCCGAATCTCTCCCAAATGAGACACGACTTTGAGATGGAGTCTCCACTCCGCGTCGCTGGGGAACCCCCTCGAGAGGAGGTCCTCAGCCCAGTTGGTCACTCCTGGCAGGTGAACTGCCCGAAGTGAGATGAGGTTCACTTGTGCCCACATCAGAAGCTTGTGGGCCACATGGTGGAGACTGGGCGACCGTAAACCATCCTGGTGGTTTATGTAGGACACCTCAGACGTGTTGTCCATACGGATGAGCACGTGTCACCCCTGAACCTGCTCCAAAAATTCCTGCAAGGACAGGTACACTGCCTGCAGTTCCAAAATATTGATGTGGCAACCTTCCCATGGGGTTTGCCACAGACCCTGCATGACACTGGGACACTGTCAATAGGAGGTTGTGGTTCAGAACCGGCTGACAAGCCATGCGTTTGAACCAAACCTGCATAGGGCGCATATGCAGGTTTGCTGCCATCAAGCCCAGAAGCCTCTGGAAGACCACTACTGGTAGGGCCCTGCCGAGCTGAAACAGCTCTAAGGAAGCGGTCACTCTCAGCACTCTGTCGTCCGACAGAGTTGCCAACATGCGTCCTGAATCCAGGCACAGCCACAGATAGGTCACTGTCTGAGTGGGTACTAGCTGGCGCTTTGCATGGTTTACCTTCAGGCCCAAACGATGTAGATGGTTGGTGACGAGCTCTGGGTGTTCGTGCCCCCATGCTGGAGACTCGGCACTGTAAGCAAGCCTAGTTATATGATAAAATCATTCTCAAAAAAGTAAAAGTGTTTTTTAAAAACATATTATTTATTATTTAGTCATTTTAGCAGACACGTTTATGCAAAGAGACTTGCGGGTGAACTATGCATCACACCTGCTGCTGCAGAGTCACTTACAATAGGACCTCGGTTTTACGTCTCATTCGAAGTATAACAGACAACATAAAACAGAGCTGTATTTCACTATTCAACCCAACTGCTCCAAATACAACCTTTCCACCCATGGTGGCTTACACAAAACCTGTAAAGATATCCAACATACATACAGTTAAGCAGCAGAACAAAACTGACTAATGAAATTGAACGATTTATGACTGCAGTTAATTTAATAATTAATTATACATTTATTTGTAAATAATTAAATAAAATGTAAAAAAGAAAACTTTAGTCCAAAATTGATTTTCTCACATCTTACTAAGCAATATACATTTCTCTAATTATTTAGTTTTTAAATTGTTATTGCCAGTCTGACTCAGTACTTCAGCCAAAAAGAATAAATCTGCCTAATATAAAAGGACATTAAATATATACCAGATAGTTAATAAAATGAACTGTCTGGTACTAAAAGAAACTGATTAATGCTTTTTACAAGGCACAGCAAGTAGAGAAATTCACATTTTAAAGCTTTAGTATGTATGGCCATTAATTCCATTTTTAATATTATCTCTTTCTATGCTCGCTGGGAGAACTGGATTACAAAATATCCTAGTATCCCTACATAGACAATAGCCTCATCTTCAAGTACAGATTTTAATTAATCCAAAAGAGCTGTGAAACCCCAATGTTATTAACTTACTACCAATGTAGACATTTAATAATGTGGTACAAGCCTTTGCAGACACCACTATCCAAAGAATTTAATGGCACATTGCATTTATTGTACATCCATGCTTTATGAATGAGGCTCCATGACCTTAGTGACCCTAAGAGAGATCCTGAAATTCTCAGAATGCTGGTGTCAGTTTCAATAAGCTGGCACACTTCCTATTGAGAAAAGGGTCAAAGCCCAAAACAAATTAGACTGCTATAGCTCCCTTCACAGAAACTGTGCACTGTCAGATTACTTTCTAACAGTCAATAACACAGAGCCATTTTCGACTAGTCAATACTGACTAACAAACCATAAACTAGAGATAGAAAAAACACAAATTAACCAACAAACCCAAACAGAAACCAAGAGCCTCAACTCTGAAACCTGTGATCTATCAACACTGAGTCACAGAAAATACAACCATACAAAGAAAGAATGAACAGTTGGACAAAGTTAGCAAGATTCTATACAGGAATGGAAATAAGGCGCCTAATGCATGGCAATTTCATCCATTCCAGGTTTTAATATGAGCAGACGCTTTTATCCATAGCGACTTACAGAGGCTACAGAGTGAACTATGCATCACAACTGCTGATGCAGAGTCACTTACAATAGGACCTCGGTTTTATGTCACATCCGAAGGACAGAATATAAGGAGGTTACGTGACTTGCTCAGGGCCCCACACAATGAGTCAGTGACTGAGCTGGGATTGAACCTGGAACCTCCTGGTGACAAGTCCCTTTCTTTAACCACTGTTTATTTTATTTTTTATCTGTGCTCTTTAGTTGCTTTTGTGCATATTCATTTGCAAGTGAAGTGCGACATTAGGGGCTTCGAGCATTGTATTCTGCAATTTTAAATACTGACTTTGGATACTGTTTTAATTTAGAAAACTATGTTGTTTTTAATCTTTTGCTAAATTGCATTGCCTTTTACATTTTACGCAGTTCTGTGCATGGGTAACATTTTGATTTCATTTTGCTGTTGGGATATTAATGGGGAATTTTACATACTGCTACAATATGTACCGGATTTAAAAGTATGTACTGTATTACAGTCCACGTCTCCAGTTGTCCCTTTTGGCAAGTGATATTTTCAGAATCATATCATTCTGAATTAAAATACGTATTCTATTGAAAATATAGTACTGTACCAACAAAACCAACTACAGTACATCTTATAGAAGCCTACTTATTTTACAACACAGTCCTTTCAGCTATGTATTTTTGACATTGTATCTTTTTTGTGTTCCTTGAAGAAATGGACAATGGTTGGAACGGGGCAAAATGAAATAAACAGATATGCATCACACTCGTTTAACCGTCACTGAAGTCAAAATTTGATAGGGTCGGATATGTGAGTGCTGACTGTATTAAACTCATAGTAAAACCAAGGAATGGATCAAACCACTATGCAATGGGATTACTATTTCTATCTCTACATTAGAGGTTCCACAATAATTCACCTGGTAAAGGTGGACTGCAGGTCATGTGAGCAAGAGATTGACGGATCGATTCACTTGCTGGTGATTTGCCGATCTTGGCTGGTTTGGGAGATAAATCATCAGGGGACAGTTCTCCTCACCACGCTGCAGTGAACCCTACTTACTGGTCAGGCAGTACCTGGCAGTGGGTAAAAAGACTGGCTTTACAGCAGGAACAGAAGTCACCTGTTGATTTGCAGCGAGTGGGTTGCCATGGTAAATTGACTACTGGCATACAGAATCCTCTTGTACATTAGCGACAAAATTAAGAAGCCTCTGAAATTTTGGCAAATATACTGAACAGGACCAGTTACTCTCTCTCTCTTTCTCTCTGTTTTTTTAAATAATCTAAATATATATATTTTTTATAATCGAAATACATGTTTTTTTTATAATCTAAATATGTGTTTTTTTATAATCTAAATATAATTTTTAATAATCCAAATATATGCCCTTCATTTAGTGAATGTTTAATATAAATTACTACATATTTTCATATATTATCCATTATCCAAGTAAAACAAATTAGGAAATTAAGCTGAACCAACTCTGCAGATACGTTTCTGACAGTTTCATGAAAATGTGTTCAAACTGGACATTTAATAAAATCTTAGTATACTTGACAGGGTTTTACAATTAGTATTAAGGTATGTGGCACTTACAAGGTAGCAGGGAGCATTTAATAGAGAAATGTGTAAGGTACTGCGCGCAGGCAATAAAAATGTGCACTATAAATATCACATGGGAGATTGGGAAATTGAAGAAGGAATCTATGAAAAAGACCTAGGAGTTTATGTTGACTCAGAAATGTTTTCATCTAGACAATGTGGGGAAGTTATAAAAAAAGGCCAACAAGATGCTCAGATATATTGTGAAAAGCATGGAATTTAAATCAAGGGAAGTAATGTTAAAACTTTACAATGCATTAGTAAGATCTCATCTAGAATATTGTGTTCAGTTCTGGTCACCTCGCTACAAAAAGGATATTGCTGCTGTAGAAGGAGTGCAAAGAAGAGCGAACAGAATTATTCCGGGTTTAAAAGGCATTTCGTATGCAGACAGGCCAAAAGAATTGAATCTATTCAGTCTTGAACAAAGAAGACTACGCGGTGATCTGATTCAAGCATTCAGAATTCTAAAAGGTATTAACAATGTCGACCCAAGGGACTTTTTTGACCTGAAAAAAGAAACAAGGACCAGGGGTCACAAATGGAGATTAGATAAAAGGGCATTCAGAACAGAAAATAGGAGGCACTTTTTTACACAGAGAATTGTGAGTCTGGAACCAACTCCCAAGTAATCTTGTTGAAGCTGACACCCTGGGATCCTTCAAGAAGCTGCTTGATGAGATTCTAGGATCAATAAGCTACTAACAACCAAACTAGCAAGATGAGCCGAATGGCCTCCTCTCGTTTGTAAACTTTCTTATGTTCTTATGTTCTTAATCTCATGGTGGCGCGTAGGGCCGATGGGGGAGAGTGTGGGAGGGGAGGCCCCCCCTCCCCCACATTTGTATTAGGGGATTACAATTGTGCATTCTGGTGCAATTTTGGATGGCTTAAGCATGTGCTAGTGTCTGACAAAGTACTCCATTAGTGCAATGAAGGGGTTTTATTTAAGCACTGCTCACAGCAAGAAAAGATCAACAAGAATAAATTGACTTTTGAAGCATCAAGACCCCTGCAATACAAGACTGGCTGAAAATGTGTGTGGAATTGGTGACCGCACCTTTAAATGTGTAAAGTTGTAATATGGGAAACAGCATGTTCAAGTCTGACATCATGTACTGTGATACAGATAGCTCTTATGATTACATGTTACCGTTTATTTTTCTGTAAAAACAAGTTTAAATTGCAGCGTGTGCGTTCTGCTATTTTTGATGTTAAATACACCACAGCAAGGGCAATGTCATATATTTTAGATATTTTCATTTGCACAATCTGAGAGCTACATTTTGTGAATGGCAGTTTATTTTACTGTAGTCAAGTAAGCTTTTTTTTTCGCAGCAGTACAATTCCTAATTACAGTCCTAAGTACTGTATTTGTATGCCTTGTTTTCACCTTTCTGGTCAGTTTGAGAATTTAACTTCATTTTTCCTGCAACAGCTGACCCTGCTTTGGTACAAAACTCTACATTACTGTTTTTTTTTTTATTACGGTAATGTCTTAAATGACCCCGCTTGCTTGGCTGAAGAAATATTATCAGCTCATCCTTTAATTAGGGAATCTGCTGCGTGATTAAACTCCTGACAGTAAACAATGTAGCGGCTGCTATAGAAGATGCAACAGACAAAAAAAATCTATTGTTTTTAGGCACTGTACGATTTTACTGGCGAAAGATAATGTAGATTTATTGGAGTTCACAAAAAACTTTGCTCAGCTTGGTACAGTAGCCTTTTCACTTCCTTTTTTGTTTAATTATTGGGCTTTTTGCTGCATTACATTATTTTCTTTATATTTTCTTTATGTTAAGTTTTCAGGGCATTTTGTTCATGCACGTGTGCAACACACAAACCTTAAGTGTATTTTTATTTTTCGCTGTTCTTGTTCTAAATTTCTTGAATGCAACTGTTCTTTTTAAGGTTTTTTTTGTTTTTGTTTTAAATATACAACAGTACTCACACAGGTTTGGTCACCATCACAACTGTTGCATGAAACTGGGCAGCAGTGTGGAGTAGTGGTTAGGGCTCTAGACTCTTGACCGGAGGGTTGTGGGTTCAATCCCCAGTGGGGGACACTGCTGTTGTACCCTTGAGCAAGGTACTTTACCTAGATTGCTCCAGTAATAACCCAACTGTATAAATGGGTAATTGTATGTAAAAATAATGTGATATCTGTAAAAAATGTGAAATAATGTATAATGTGATATGTTGTAACAATTGTAAGTCGCCCTGGATAAGGGCGTCTGCTAAGAAATAAATAATAATAATAAATAATAATGAATCTGGGGTTACCTTATTCTGCTGGTGTTAATTGAGAGGAACGGTAATTCCTTGTGCCAAATTATCAGCGAGAACTGTCAGAGACTCTCTATACAGCAAGGATAGTTCACATGTTTTCATGGTATTGGCTCAGCAAAAGTAAAATAACCAAAGGCACCATTTCACGTGTAATTTGTAGTTCCCAACACTCTTAGGTGAAATGTAGAAAAAAAGTCAATACCTGTCATACAGTAAGAGAAATAAGTCGCCAAAGTAAGTTAAAAATGTCCTCCTTTTTTTCCCCAACGTTTTCTTTTTTGCAGTTTTTGCAATCCAAGACACTTTTATCCACGCATAAACAATTTATTCATATTTTAAAATGTACTAGTCGCATGCATCGCACGCAAAAAAAAAAAATAATAATAATAATTTAAGACCCACGCATATGTATATTACAGGACATCCGAGTTTAATGACAATTAAAAAATGTCACAATTAATATACTATATACATTAGTGAGCAACCCCAAAACATGAATATTCCTTGGTTAGCACTGCAGTTAGGAGGGTAGCTGGAGTTTGCACGATATTGCTTATAAATATACATTGATAAATACAAATACCTTTACAACTTCTAATTATTTTAAATTTTATTTTACACTTAAATTTAAAAAAAGTGAGAAAATGGAGACATCATAGTCGATTTGGTTATGAGTCCTTTTTCAAGGAGAACTTTCGCTGAAAAATTGGAGATTGTTAAAAAAGGGAGTTATACACCACAGATCCCCGAGCTGACACAGGAAGGTAAAGGATTTACTCGGCACTTTCAGAATTCAAATTATGAAAGGTATCTGTGGCTTACATGTAGCTGTCACTTAAAAAAAGGGGGGGCGCGGGGGTTGCGACAACTCTGCTACCCCAGTCCATTTTGTCACGGCACACCACTGATATCCAGAAAACTAGTTTAACCTAATGTCTATAGCGGGCTGCACATTACTAAAAAATAATCTGAGTTTAACCCTTAGCTGCAATATACATAGTACTGCACGATACACATCACAAACAAAAATATACAAAACAATTAAAAACAAAGCATTAATATCGTACTGTTATACCATATACACACACATTGCACAATAATACAAAGCAAATTAAATATCTACTTGCTGAAGCGGTTTTTATTTTAGCAGACAAGTTGTTCAGTTGTAGCAGGCAGCAATGTAGCAAAAGTCACAGGGCAGTGACGTCACTTCCCTAGCAACAAACCTCCTATGTTGGGAATGTGTTCTTTCAATGCAGCGGGTTTGTACATTTCAGAAAGGAGAGAAAGAAAGAAATTAGTTGGAGACAAGCTGATGAGAAGCAATTACCCTCCGCAATACGAATTAAAATGGTGTGCTGCTTTTTATGCGAAAAATTAGAAAAAGCAAGTCAACAAAGTTAAAAAAAAAAATCTTTCCGATATATTCATAAGTGAAATGGAATTAATACACTGGGCCGCAGTCAGACAATAAACGGGCCATGGGTTGTGTGTCCCTGATCCATGCTGAAGGATAGCCTATATATTTGGTGAAAGTAAAACAAAAATAAATAATTACATTAATAAATAGACTAGGCTACTATTTACATTTACCCTATCCAAACAGCAATACATTGCCTCAATATAGGTTGAAGAATTTTGCTATTCCCGTAATGTGTGTGTGTTATTATCCATTAAGTGAAAAAAGAAGTGATATCTGAAACAAAAACACATTGGAAATGTGAAAAAATGCCAAGTTATCAAAAGTGCCCAGCCATTTAAAGTGGTGATATCAAAAACACAAGTCAAGTTTCAAAACCATTGGGGCAACCTTGCCCAGCACAAAGCAAACAGGCACAACTGTAAAACCAATGGGGGCCAACGTTGCCCCAATTGTTTCTACTAACTTGGCTTGTGTTTTTCAGGCACAATAAAAGCTGATCAAAGTTTTTGTAGTTTCGCAAAAAAAATTGCTGAAATAAATAATTGTCTTGTAACTTGTTTTTCTCATCCACAAAAGCAAATCTTTTGCTACAAAAATTTTTCCTATAATTATAATTTTTTTTCCAGAAATTTCTAGAAATTATAAATTTCCATTGTACACTTTTGACTACAACTGTATACATGAATCTATCTTTATATGGCATACTAATCAAGTTGCATGATATCATCCTTCGGATGAGACGTAAAACCAACGTCCTATTGTAAGTGACTCTGCAGCAGTAATTGTTGATACATAGTTCACCACCTAGTCTCTGTAAGTCGCTTTCAATAAAAGCGTCTGCTAAATGACTAATTAATAATATCATTAATTTTGGTCATGCATGTTCCTATTTTGCTTATATTTAAAAACATATTAAGAATATTTGTACATCAATATATGGATATGTGATGCATATATACAGAACATATAAACGGTTACATTGCATATATTTATAATATAGTGAATATATGTGTGGTAAACAGCTGCTTTATGGAGGGTCAGTGCGTTAAATTCAATTGATCGAAATGTTTAGGTATCTAAATACAGATGTCATTTAAATCTTTAAAAAATGTTGCTTCCTGTTTTGTTTTTTATTCATATTTTTATAGTCAGAGATTGACTAAAGAGATTAACATGTACTGTTGTATGTTTGATTTAAATAAACTTGGGTGTTTGTAATAGTTATTTAAACAGTGGCGATATTTAAATATGCAAAATTTTCTGCTAATGGAACTTGAGCTTAAAGGGTACATAAGGACCTTTTTATTTTATTGTGTTACATGTTCCATGTGTTGCTAAAACTGTTTGCGTAAGGTGTGTGTATTGTTTTAATTAATTAATTTTTTTACATTTCCCGTGTACCCGCATGGACCTCGCAGAACTACATCATCCTCCTGCTCACTGGTAAATCCATCTCAGTTACATATGTGAGCAGGAGGGGATGATGGGAAATGTAGTTCTGAGAGGTCCATGTGGGTACATGGGAAGCCATCTTGAGGCAGGGAATGCAATTTAAAAATTTTAAAAAGTGGTCAAAATGTAAAAAAAAATTAAAACAATACACACACCTTAAGTAAACAGTTGAAGCTACACATGGGAACATGTAACACAATAAAATAAAAAAGGTCCTAATGTACCCTTTAAGTAGTCAGGGAAACCGCAAACTTACATAGCAAGTGACATGAAGAGGGGTTGGTCTGGCTCACAATTTGTGGCGACAAAGTCACATTATCAACATTCCACTGGGAGGACAGGTTTTAAGGCCCATTTAGAGCTGCCTCATTATATCCCCTCAGGAAGCTGGCAGCCGGCACCACCAACCATTCCATTTCACAAGGAAAGTAAACACATCCCTCCCTGAGCATTGTAAGCGGCCACGGTTCATTACAGGCACAGGAATGAGATGGAAAGGGAAGAAGAGGCAATAAAGAGTCTGTATCCAATAGCTGTCTGAGTGATAAGTTTCTTTCAGGGACTGGAAAGGGGGAGGGGGAAAAGGTTGCCTATAGCTGCTACAGTTGAATTATTGACAGAGACAAGAGAGAAAAGGAGCCATCAGGAAACGATATTGGACACAACAGACCTATTTGCAGGTTGTAAATTTTCTGGGGAAAGAAGAACAACAATTAGGTTGAAGTCAGAGCTGGGGATGGAAAGCTGCAAGCCAAACCATGACAGGGTGATATTTCAGAGCCAAAGCCCACCCCAGACGTACCGTAAAGCTGATAATAAGCAGGCTTACTATTATGCTGCAGGATGAGGGTTTAATCATTACTTACTAAACAACTGGTGCTGCAAGAAAACAAAACAGCAAAGCAGACTGCTTTGTAGAGTGGATTCACAGGTTCTTACAAAATCTAGCAATTCCCCATTTTATTAACAGACAGTAAAGTATTAACAGTAAATTTATGAGACTGTAGTGGAACTGGATATAGTGTCTAAGGGGGTGATAAGATTTTATGTTCCACCGCACATAAATATTCCTTAATAGACTATTTGAGTGAATGTAATGGTGTAAAATACAATTTAGTGAAATAGTAAGGAAATGTAACTCAGTTGACATATAGCTATTACTGTATCTATTACAGCATGTTAAATGCTTGGTAAGTAGTTAACTGGCCTATGGATCATGAGATAAGAACTTTGAAACATGCCTAGGGCTAATCTTGACCTGCCATATTATAAACAAAAACCCAAGCATGTGTATAAGCCACTGTCCTACTAATCTGCAAAAGTGGTTATATCTAAGCTATGACTGTGGAGTCATGCAGTCAGTAATTTATAACCCATTAAGGCTTATTTATACATTCATCTTAATACACTGGATTTTAAACCGCTGTGTCAAAAACAGCAAAATATATACCATTTTTTAAATTTATTTACTTATTTATTTTTTTAATTTAGTAGTCGCCAATTGATTTTACCCCGTTTTTCTCCCAATTTGAAATATCCAATTTTAGGCTCAGCTCACCACTACCACCCCTGCGCTGACTAGGGAGCAGTAAAGACGAACACACGCTGTCCTCCGAAGCGTGTGCCATCAGCCGACCGTTTCTTTTTACTCTGCAGGCCCATCATGCAGCGACCTCGGAGCTACAGCTTCGGAGGACAATGCAGCTCTGGGCAGCTTACAGGTAAGCCCACAGGCACCCGGCCAGACTACAGGGGTTGCTAGTGCACAGTGATTTGTCAAAACCGAAGTACTGTAAAATATTTGATGGTCATTGTAATTGATTCTGAATGAATACAAAGCAGACTGTAAAAAAGCATCACCAACTCACTGTCAATGCCCTGTGCTTCAGTATGCTCACTTAAGAAATATCAAAAGGTACATCTTAGGGCATTGAGACCTCTGTAAAACCTATGGTATTTTCTGACTTGGGGACCTTAAAGAACCTCTACAATTCTGCACATTTTGTTAATAATGTCATAAACCCGATAGTGTCAAGTTAACTACTTTTACTTATTTCAATTCAACTGGAATTAGCCTCTGATGACTGATCTAGCCCTAGGTACTGTGATGACAAGTACTAACTGCAAACAGAACTCCTAGTGGACTGCAACAGACACATGTATTATATTTGTAATCAATATAGTTATTTAAAGTCTTCTGTGTGGTTACAAAAATATCTTTAGCTCCTACTGTACCTCCCAATTACATTTTTTGATAGCTTTCTCCCTAAGTAATATTATTTGATCACCAACTGTACCCCTTTAAATGGCTTTTCTAATGGAATAGAGACACATGCACACAAATTCATAAAAGCAGTAAATAAACATGTTTATCAATGGAAACTAGTCTTTTCACATAGCTATTTGTAAAACGTGATGTGCACTTCACGATGGACGCAGTGCTGTGAATGATTGTAAATCATTTCAGGAGAAACAGCAGCAAAATTTAAAAAATTCCAAGGAAGGTAAATAAAAAAAACGGACTTGGGTGGGATTAAGATGCAGCAAGCATGATCGGTCCAAATAAGCACTAATATGGAAAAAGGAGGGTGGCTGTATGTATAAGACGGCAACATCAATCCTTACAGTTTAACAAACACATCGCTCATTAGAGCAGTGAAGGGTCCAGACTGTTGGCATGGAGTCAGACATACAGTGTCTGCATCTCTAATCAGTTGCTTCAGTCTGAGGTTTTCCTTCAGGTACAGTATATTCCTCTGTAACCAGCTCTAGATAATTCCCTGGATCAGCAAGTTTGCAGATTTCTTATTTTACAGCATGACCTTCTGAAGATGTACATTATTTCTCTAAAGGCCTAAGCAGCTGTGCTAATCAATATAACTTTATACAGGGTTTGCACACTTCAATGAATGCAGAATTCCATGGCTTTTTCATGACTTTACATGACCTTATATTAAAAATTTCCATGGCCATTTTACCCATCAAGGGACATATTTCACATGACTTAAACAGGGTTGAGTGACAGGATTTGACCTATCCAGACACTAAATCCATTAAAGCAGAACAAAATGAACACATGGGATAAATATACAACAAAATTGAAAATGTTATGCTGCTGGTTAATGCACTCTAATTAACAGATCAAGTAATCAGATTACATAAAATCACTGTAGGGAAATTACATTACTTTTTTTTTTATGACCACAATCCAGAATCAGAGAATTCTGGATCAATCCATAAAATACTCACCCTGTCTTAAAACACTGGTGAAAAGTTATTGTAAAGTAAACCAAGTAAAGGAAAGCACTACTTTTTCAATAAACAAATTGGTTTATTTTTCTCAATTACCGTAAAAATTGTGGTATAGGTCGCACTGGTGTAAAAGTCGCATGCTCCTTTTTGAGACTTAAATTTTAGGAAAACACCTTTTTTGTGTTTAACATACTTTTTTTCTTCCTACATGTTCAACACCAATAAATAAATACACAGGTTTAGTTTCGAAATAACCCTTGTTTGCAACATTTTATTCCATTAATAATTTTACAGTGTTGTTTTTCGTTTTTCAAAATTTCTGAATAATTGGTTCAATTGAATTTAAATACAATGTAAAAATACATCAAAATATAGATATAACACTACTGTAAATTCCAGTAGTAACAGTGTAAACCACTGACAAGTGGTACTTGAATGGATTTAAAAAGTAATAATTAACAGTGCACCAGTAAGTACAATCAATCTACATCACATCTGTATTGACCTATTTTATTTTAGCTTATCAAATACCCAAGCACCCAAGAACATATCTTTGCGTTACTGAACATTTCTTTCCAAAACAGTACTTAGACAATATAGTTCCAGCTGCATTGGCTTTTACAAATGCGTTGCATTAATTACAGTTTTAAAGAAAAATATTAAACAGTGCTGCTTGCATAAATTAAAAAAAAACAAAAATCAAAACAATAGACTAAACAGTGCACCATCTAATAATCAGTAAACAAAACATCTTAGTGTTGCATACAATGCAGTGCATTTGCATTAAACGTCCATCTGTACAATGATACACTCATTTTGTTTTGTTAATCAGAGCCATAACCATACACATACTTTACAAGTGTACCACTGTGTTGCACTGACATGTAGAACAAGTTACAGTATGTATTAAAGCCATTCAAAGTACTTGTGGCAAAGTGGCTGCTGATTGAAAACAGGTGCAGAGGTGATGCAGTGCAGAAATAATCACAAGCCAGGAAACTATAATCCGTTTTGGAAAAGGGGACTTTATTTTGTAATTCCCGGTCATAAACCTCTGGCAAAACTCATTGTATTTCTGTCGCCATTGTAACAGACCAGGGGGAGGAAGGGGAAAAGATGTAGTCAAGAAGGGGCCAAAAGACCCCAGAATGCCACAGGAGGGAGCTAGGATGGGGTACACCTGGCTCTAATAATAAATGATTGCCACCTGCGTGCAATTAGCAGGCAGGTATTTAAACTAGGACAAATGTTTGTTCTGGACAGTCTCCATTTCATTCCATGACCACAACTAGACCATGAAAATACCTTGACTTTCCAGGTCTGGAATAAATATTTTATTTTCCCCTGATTTTCCAGAAATTCCATGACCCGTACGAACCCTGTTTATGTGTATCTCCAACAAGTATTGATTCTCGACAGAACCGAGGTCCAGTATTCACCTCAACCGATATTCAGTTCAGGTCTGACTGGAATGCAACTCATGTCACAATGCAAGATGCTTTCAGATGCATACATTACGCAGCATCCATCCTGTGTGCCCAACTATAGACAATCATATCAGCGTATCCATCACTGTACACAACACAAACAGAAAGGATATACATGCGTTGGCCCTGGAAATCGCTATTCAATCAGTTTGAGCGGCTTTTCAAACCATGTCAACTTGAAGCAATGGAACATTTATCAGAGGGACAAGACACACATTTTTTTCTCATTATGCTAAGATCCAGAATTCTTGGTGATGCAGTCGTTACTGTGACACTGTTGTCTGTGCCCCTGCTGGACTTGATATTTCTTAATTCTGCTACTAAATTAAATCAGTACAAGCCTCAGTATTAATCCAGAGCAAATGGAGGCACTGTACCTGAAAGGTAACTTTCTGGTTAATGTGTGAAACATAGAACTGTTTCAGAAAGCGTTCGTCCTCACTCCAGAAGAGCTGGATGTCTGGGATGTTGTACAGGATCACGGCCAGCCTCTCCAGCCCCAGACCGAACGCCCAGCCAATTTTCTCATGGGCACCGCCTGCAATTAAAACCACATACAAAAAAAATAATAATAATCATGAGCAGATAACAATAAAAGCTTTTTATAGAACAATTGGGATGAAACACCTCATTGTGGGCCCGCTTTTAACAGTGTCACAGATTGGTGTATCTGAAGCAAAAGAAGGTGATTATTATTATTATTATTATTATTATTATTATTATTATTATTATTATTACATATGTTGTAGTAGATGCAATAACATTTTTAAATGGGTTAAATCCCCTCTCTGTCTTTTTTGATTGCTTACACTCTGGGGCACTAATTATCTCTCAGCATCCCCATAGCTTTTCAAATCCCAACAGAGATTAGGGTACCATGCCATCTTGCCCCTCCTGCTTTGTATTTATTTTAGTCTTGATCAACCAATATGGATACAGATGCCGATAAAACAATGCATTTTAATAAGCAGTTTTAAAAACATATTTGTTCTCTTCAGTTAACGTTAGTATTAAAAACATAATCTGGGAAGTTCACTGTACTATTATTTTGTTAGATCCCCCCAAAAAACTATATTTATTACAATATAGAGGGAGAAATGTAAAGAGTAGGAATCTACCAAAATATTTTTATTTCAAACAAATCATATAAAAAAATGTCAAGGTATGATTTACATTTACCTTTTTCTTTCTTTTTCTTTTTTTCTTTTTACACTTTTTGGATTTTATTTTTATTTTGGGAGATCTAAAAGTGATCTATAGTGAAATTTTGCTTGACACAGAGATATCGTGAAATCAAGCCAAGTTAAGAAGATATGGAGCACAGGGGTCAGTTTTAACAGTTTTACTTCAGAGAGGCCACCCAAGACTAACCTGGTGTACATGTTTATTTCATGCCACATAAATTCTCATTTCCACAAAGCTTTTTCAGGTCAGTTCATTTTAGTCAATGTATCCTTCTTCACTTGAGTGGGCAGCTACATCCTGTACTGCTTGCCCTGTACACCAGTGCTCATTTGTTAATGAAAGAACCTGACACTGCTTGTATCAGTTACACAGGCAATGTATCAGAATATGACGCTTGTGTTATGTCAGGTCACTGTCGAATTCTAGAATCGCAGTACACACAGATATGAGCCGGGTCATCTTTGAGAAGGGTCCTGTGACTATCTTCATGATGTGACACCAGTGTTTTCACAGGGCATAAAAAATAATCCAGTATTTAACCAGGACCATTCAACTATGCCAATGGTCCTGATAGTAAGATAACAATCCTAAACCTAATAATAATATTCAAGTTATATTTACTAACCCCTAAAGAGGAAATATTAGAAAGCTGCTTGTTCACAGTTAATACAAAAAAATGACAACTTAAAACTAGCATTTCTAGGCAAATCACACGCCCGTTTCCACTGTGGATTATTGTCTGAGATTGTCAAAGACTCAAAGACATCCAGCTGCACAGCAGGGATAAATTCAGTCCTGGGGCCATGCTTTTTTAATTTTTTAATTTTTTATTATGGTTTCTTTCGGGAAGAAGTAAGCAGGTTTTTGTAAAAGTAGTTGTCCTTCATTACAAATGCTAGTTGCAGATACGCACAATTGAAAAGTCATCACTATCTACAGGATATTTGCGTCCCCTAACAAGCAATATTTATTGACAACATGCCGTAATACAGGAACAAATGATCTCTGCACTTTATCTGGTAATAACCCTTCTCCTACCTTCAATCAATAAACTTTAATTTAGTCCCACACTTGGTATGCACATTCATTCCCATTCACGTCAGTACACTTCATAACCTAACGTTGAATTTTTTTTTTTACAGTGTACTATTATTATTTAACTTCTTCAAATAATTAGTCAATGTGATAAAGAGAGAAAGGATCGATGTTGTAAATCTCCCTCCCGACCAGAAAGGGCGCTGTGTAAGGTTGGTAGTACACTTCCCCGTAGACAGGTCGACACGACAGTGGGCGGAAACAGGAAGTCAGCCATCTCGGAGGAAGCACGTAGCTGCACATACTTAAAACGATTCCTATGCGATCAGCTGCGGGCCAGGCAGTGATTGGTTACACTGGGCACCTGGCTGATTACAGGGAGGAGTTGGGCAGTACAAAGGGGACGTAGCTACATGGATACAGCCCCTTGTGCTGAGAAGTAGCACATGGCCAGAACCTTACTTATGTGTTTTGTTTGTTACGAATCTGTTTTGTATTGTAGAGGAGGAGAACGGAGCCAGGGGCTGCAGCCACGGAGCCCGCCCAACTCACTGATCACTTCCCTCACCTCACAACACCAGCCCTCACCACAGCTGCGCTGTTTTGGATCGCACACTTTCGTGCACGGGACTGTGGATTGGGGATTATTTGTGAATTGTTATTGTTTTTGTTTTGTGCCTGCAAGCCAGCCGTGTACCTCCCGATACCATCGCTGGTAGAGGGGCAGCTCTTTTTGTTATTGTTTAATTAAACATGGAGAAAACTGTTTCCACACCACATATTTACACACCACAAAAACATATGTAAAACATACCATCATGCTGTAATTAATCTTTATGGAATGTGACTGACATTTTATTTCTTAAAACAGAATTTTATTGTTGTATCACTTAGTGTGTATTTTTCTTTTTTTTGGCTGCAGTAATGCAAAAAGTACCCACTATGTGGAAGCAATTAATTAATGATATGGCAACCTTCATACACTTTTGAAGCTATAAATATACAGGGCTGGTCTGAAGGCGCTTGAATTACATCAACACATGCTGTGGTTCACCTATCTGAGGTGCAGTAGAGTGCCACAGGGGGTGCAGTTGAACCCCATACCACATGGCTAACTGTCACAAGAGAGATATTCTCTCTTTAACTGAAACTTGGCTTGGACCGAATGACAATGTTTCCCTGACTGAGGCTTCTCCACCTAACTATTCTTTTTTCCAGAAAGCTCGCTCTACTGGATGGGGATGTGGACTTGCTACTGTTTTCAGTAGTGAACTTAGAATCAAACAGGAAATATGTCAAGGTTAAAAGTTTTAACCTTGACATTAAACAGTCCATTACTTGTTAATATTGTAATTATTTATCGACCACCTAAGTCAAACCCGCTACTTCTGACTGAATTTGGGGAGCTGCTATCGATATTGACAGTCAAATATGATAGGATTCTTTTATTGGGTGATTTAAACCTTCAGTTGACATTGATTCTGATTCTAACTCCTTGGAATTTGTGAGGCTACTGGATTCCTGAGATTATATCCTGCATGTCAAAGGTCCTATGCATAATCGTGGCCACACTTTACAGCTGGTAATTCCTCATGGTTTAGCTGTTAAGAACGTCATAACCCTAGATCTTACTATTTCTGATCATCTTGCCATTCTTTTTGAGGTGAATCTGCCAGTATCTACAAAGACTGTGGACTGTTCATTTAAATCACAGGTAATTAATTCTTCAACTGCTGCTAAGCTTTCTGATGTATTGAGTTCATTACCACTTTCTGACTCCTCATCAGTAGATGAGCTGGTTAATACCTACAACACCACCTTCACTGGTATCTTAGATAGTGTAGCGCCAATCAAAACTCAGAGAGTGTCTGTTAAAAAAAGCTCACCGTGGTTTAATGATACAACTCGCAAGATGAAATATGAGGGTCATAAACTAGAACGGAGATGGGGGGAATCTAAACTGCACGTTCATTACAACGCATGGAAGGGCCACCTGGTTAAATATAGGAAGGCTCTGGTGTTGGCTAGATCATCAAGTTATTCCAATTTAAATAAAACAAATAAAAATAATCCTAGATTTCTTTTCGCTACCCTAGATAAATGAATTAATCCTTCCCCTAATAGTCCTACCCTTGACATTGGCTCCTCTCACAGCTGCAATGACTTACTGCATTTCTTTAAAAATACAATACTAGACATCAGAAATGAGATTCCACAGACAACTATTAAGGCTAAGACGGGGGCTGTCAGAGCTAGTTCAACATATGAGAGCTACTACATGCTCTCTTGGTCCTATTCCTACAAAACTATTAAAATATGTTATTGGTGTTATTAATACCCACATTTTAAAAATTATAAATGGTTCACTTTCCTTCGGTATAGTTCCCTCAGCACTAAGGTAACTGTGGTAAAGCCTAGACTTAAGAAACACAATTTGGACACTAAAGTCCTCAATAACTATAGGCCAATCTCCAACCTACCATTCTTAGATAAGGGTCTAGAGAGAGTTGTTGCAATTCAATTACAAAAAATTCTAACTCTTAATGGTATATTCGAGAAGTTTCAGTTTGGTTTTCATGCTGCACATAGCACCGTGACGGCCCTTGTCAGAGTTGTGAACAATCTGCTGATAAGCTCTGACTCTGGCTTTCCATCAGTTTTAATTCTTCTAGATCTAAGTGCTGCCTTTGATACTGCAGACCATTCCATCCTACTGAATCGTCTTGAAAGCACAGTAGGACTGTCTGGCCTTGTCCTATCCTGGTTCAATTCTTATCTTTCTGGTAGGTTTCACTTTGTTTCTATTGAGGAGGTAAAATCGGCATAAACGGAAGTTATCTATGGTGTTCCACAGGGCTCCATTCTAGGTGTTCCTTGCTGTTTTCATTATATATGCTACCGTTAGGTGACATTATCCGCAGACACAGAGTGAACTTCCATTGCTATGCTGACGATACCCAGCTATATCTGTCCCTAAAGCCAGGAATTTCTTCTGCCTGGGTGTTATTAGCTACTTGCCTCACAGACATCAAGCATTGGATGTCACAGAATTTTCTAATGTTGAATTCAGATAAAACAGAGGTTATGCTAGTGGGCTCACAGAACCAACTAAAAGGAAATGTGGGATTACATGAGCTTGACCCTTGCAGTCTCTCATCAAAACTTAAACTAGAAATTAAGAGTTTGGGGGTCACCTTTGATCCTGATCTCTCATTTGAGACTCACATCAGGGAAGAAATATAGCCAAGCTTAGACCAATTATTTCTTTATCTGATGCCGAGAGACTAATTCATGACTATGTTTCATCTAGAATTGATTATTGTAATGCACTTTTTTCTGGTGTCCCAGAACGTGTGGTATCCCGCTTGCAGCTTGTTCAGAATACAGTCGCTAGAATTCTGACTAAAACAAGAAAAAGTGAACATATTCCCTGTTTTGGCCTCTTTACACTGGCTCCCTGTGCAGTATAGAATTAGTTTTAAGATTCTGCTGTTAGCTTACGAGGTCCTGAATGGATTAGCAACTAATTATTTGCAATAGTTACTGACCCCGTATCTTCCAAACCGCACTCTGAGATCACAGGATGCTGGGCTGCTGGTTATTCCTAGGGTCAACAAAAGCAACACAGGAGGTATAGCTTTTTCTTGTAGAGCTCCTAAATTATGAAATGCTCTGCCTTCGTTTGTCAGGGAAGCTGAGACTGTTACACTTTTCAAGTCAAGACTAAAAGCACACTTTTATAAAATGGCTTTCTTATCTTAGTGTGTTTTAATGCATCTTTAAAATGGCTGCTTTTGTATTATGTATATACTGTTATTTAAACGGTCTGACTGTGGGAGTTGTATGTGTGACATGCTATACAAATGTATTGTGGTTTGTTCTTTTTTTCTGCTATGTACTGTACAGTGCTTTACGATACTTTTGTATAAAAAGCGCTATATAAATGCAATAAATAAATACATAATTATGAGTGTTGACATCACAGAGAATGACACAATGCTGAATTAATGAGAAGAGGCCTCAGTCAGACTCGCTTTATATGAACCCTTAGTTAATTAGATCCCAAAACAACTCATATTCATAGAAACGTAAATAGAACAGGAAAAATGTAAAACAGGAGGTCATCCATCACAATATGTTGTTTTTCTCACTAAATTAAATCTTATGACAAATGTCCACATGGGAAGCATAATGATGGGGAAAAATGCCAATAAGGGTTGCTCTTAAAGCCCATATCATTTGGCTAATTTGCATCATATCTTGCATTATAAAAGATCACACAAAACTGGCACAGCTTTCATTAATGCAAGGAATACATTTTTCTAAGATTTATGAACACTCTGAATACCGTTTTAATATGCTGCTGGTCTGTCTCCACTTGTGACATCTATGTTACAGTGTTCTGCAACACAGTTCAAATTATTAAAGTGGGGATTCAGTTTCTCATCTTAAGCACTTGTTAGGAATTAATTTGGCTAAGATGATGTCTGGCTGTGATGATGGAGTATTTTTGTCATGGACCTGACTTAACAGAGTTATTCCGAGGCGGGCAGTGGTGTGGTAATCCATTCCATTAGTACAGTATTAAAAATGTGGACTCCATTTGCCAAAAGCTTCTTTAAGCTTACAAGCATGTACTGTATGTCTACTGAAATGATATAAAAAGCAGGAGATCAAAACTAAAAATAGGAGGTTTTTGAACAAAAACAACACATCCCAGGGGAGGGGAAAATGTGTCATTTCAGATTGAATAGTTTGTAAAATGCATATGTGAAAAAGATCTGAATCATTGATATGAGGTTAGAAAAACAAAAACAATGGCAGCCATCTTAAGTTACAGGTCGAGGAATTTCTAAAAAAATGAAATGGTTTATGGGATATCAGCACTTGTCGAAGCTGAGGAAATGCAAATTCATAAAAGCTCCCCCACAGGTATCCTTAACAGTGATGCTTGGTTTATTAAGAGAGAACCCCCAAGAGGGTTAACAACAGGATGTTCTTGACAGTTTAAAGCACACTCCCAACGTGATGCAGAACGTTCGATTATTATCATAACACTGGTTCCCTGAAATAGAAATGTAACCATTACCAAATGGGTGCTTACCTGCTAAAGACCCAGAAACCTGAATAGATATACCAAAGCTGCATGCTAGTGCATGTGACACAGTCATGCCCGCCCCCCAAGGGCATAAGAAAACTGCACACACAGATACCAGCATCATTTTTCATTCAAGCATGCTGCCATCACGGACACAGCGACCTTGCAGAGTAATGGTTATATTTCTATTTCAGGGAACCAGGGTTATGATAATAACCTAATGTTCCCTTTCAAGTATGACATACAGTGCCTATAGAAAGTCTATAACCCGTTTCAAAATGTTCACCTTTTGTTGCCTTATAGCCTGGAATTAAAATGCATTAAAATAGTTTTATTTTTCATTTATCTACACATCCTACCCCACAACTTCCAAGTGAAAAAAATATTCTAGAAATGTGTAGAAAATTAATTAAAAATAAAAACTGAAATAGCTTGGTTGGATAAATGTCCACCCCTAAATTAGCAATCCTAAATTAGCTCAGGTGTAACCAATCGCCTTCAAAATCACACACCAAGTTAAGTGGCCTCCACCTGTGTTAAATTGTAGTGATTCACATGATTTCAGGATAAATTCAGCAGTTCCTGTAGGTTCCCTCTGCTGGGTAGTGCATTTCAAAGCAAAGACTCAGACTCAACCTCAGACATCAGCAGGGTCTGGGGCACTTGTCAGGATAGAAGGGAAAATGAATGGAGCAAAATACAGAGAAGTCCTTGAGGAAAACCTGCTGCCTTCTGCAAGAAAGCTGAAACTGGGACGGAAGTTCACCTTTCAGCATGACAACGACCCAAAGCACACAGCCAGAGCTACACTGGAGTGGTTAAGGAACAAAAAGGTAAATGTCCTTGAGTGGCCCAGTCAGAGCCTCGACCTAAATCCAATCGAAAATTAGTGGCATTACTTGAAGATTGCTGTCCATTAACACTCCCCAAGGAACTTGACAGAGCTTTAACAGTTTTGTAAAGAAGAATGGTCAAATATTGCCAAATCCAGGTTTGCAAAGTTGGTAGAGACCTATCCCAACAGACTCACAGCTGTAATTGCTGCCAAAGGTGCTTCCACCAAGTATTAACTCAGGGGGGTGGAGACTCCAATTATGATCTTTCAGTTTTGTATTTTTAATATGTAATTTTTTTCTCAATAAAAACTTTTTTCCCCTTAACAGTGTGGAGTATGGTGTGTAGATAAGTGGAAAAAAATCCTCATTTAAATGCATGAAACTCTGAGGCACTGACACAACAAAATGTGAAAAAAGTTCAAGGGGGTGTAGACTTTCTATAGGCAATGCATAACCATTACCAAAGCTGTCGCAAGGTCAATATTGCATAACAACTGGAATGCTACAAGGCTAATTTGGGAAAAATTCATAGTTATTATTGGATATACTTGTACACACACAGGTACTACAGGCTGAAGCGCTGGTGCGAGTATTTATTTAAACAAAAATAAATAAAAAGGACATAAAACAACACAGCTCACTGATCCACAAATACACAGGTTGAACGAAAATAAATCTTGCAACACAAAATATACCTCCACCCACCACAAGTATCAATTGTTTTCTTTTGGTTTTTACTTTAGTTTTACTTTCTTTCTCCGGTCTCTCACTCTCTCTCGCTCCTTCAACACCCACCCCGAACACAAGCAAAGCCCAGCTTATATACACGTGCACATAACAATAATTACCAACACTCAGAGGCTTCTGGGATTTGTAGTTTTTAGACCTTTGGCCATGATACCCCTCCCATGGACTATAAAATTATAACACACCAAGTGCATCTACCGGCAGGGCTCTCGCCCTGTCACAATGACATTTCCATTCTTAAATATATTACCCCTTCTCCACTGGCACATCCGACACGTGAAGGCTCAGTACAGTACGGGTATGGTTGGTTTTCCACTGACTATTTGTCGAGCTGAGCGAGAACCAAATCGTGAAACTCCGGCCTCACAAGACATCTGAATTTGTCTCGGAGCCAAGCCAGGCCAAGGGTGGGGTTAAGGATTTTTTGTCATTACATTGCATCAGTCAGTGCACTCCAGAAATACGAACAAAAAACAACATGGCTGGCAGCGAGTGTGATGAGAGAAAAGTACAGCCTTGAGACACTGAGGAAGTGCAGGCTCTAGTTTATCTGTGGACAGATAGAAGTGTTCAGAAAGAGCTGCAGTCGTGCATCAGAAATTAGAAAATTTATGCCCGAATTTCTGACAATTTGAAGCAAATGTACATAAACCGCGGGTACGGTACACTTAGCTCACACACTCAAAAACACAAAATTCTACCAAATTTCTCATCCTTCATTATATTAATATAAAGAAAAGAAAATGTGGAAAATAAAAAAAATTCTAATTCTTATTTACAAAAATATAGTAAAACAAAATACAGCTGTACCATACATACAACTACGGCTCTCGTTGTGCTCTAGAACTTTCCCCTTCAACAGAACTAACTGAAATTTATTAAGTCGATATAATCAGTAAAATTTGTGGATTATAAAGAAATTCCTAAATATATTTACAAAATATAGCGATACAAGACACAGCTGTGCCATTGGTCTATTAATTTTTGAACACCATTTGTTTGCGCATCTTTTGGCAAACTGAGTAAATTAATAACAATAAATAATAACAACTGTCTTTCGTTGCATGTGACGTCAGCAGGCACGGCAGTGGAAAAACAACCCTGCTCCTCCTTAACTGCACCGTGAGGGCTCGGTATGGTGGAAAAGAGGCATATGAGACTTGAGATGCTGTGATGTTAATTAAGTTTGTCTTTCCCTCAATTAAGAGCATCTGTCTGGAAATCCAGTATACAACTTTCTTCCTGTAAAGGGTTAAGAAGGGTGACACCTGGTGGATACGAGGTACCATGACTCTCTCCCATCAAATAAATAACACTATGTTCAGATGTAGTGTGACAAATGTGTAACAATTTAAATTATTAAATTGGTTTTAGAATAAAGGCCCAGGGTCCCTGAGAAGGGGCCCGGGCCTGTGGCAGCAAACCCCTATGGCCACAGCTCACCATATGGCTTGGCCTGAGGCTCTTGCCTCTGCGTCGGGCGGTGGAAATTATTATAGCCGGTTCTGAATACCACCTCTGGCCGCAGGCACAGCCGGCTGTGCCGGTCCCTGAGGCTGCTAGCACAGGGGTAAAAATAGCAAGCAATGTACAGTAAGAATGTACAGTTGCTGCCTCAGCTTGCTAAAGACAGCAACAGGACTGTCAACAAGGCCTGCTTGGTACCAGACTGGGGATGTACAGTGCCGTGAAAAATTATTTGCCCCCTGTCTGATTTTCTGCATTTTTGCACATTTTTCACATTGTATTTGGTCAGATTTTTATGTGGGTTATAGTAATATATAGAGGGAGTCTGAGAGAAAAAATGACACCAAAGTTTGGTGCTTCTTTCATTTGTCTGGTGTGCAAGTTAATCAAACATGCAATCTTCAGGTGTGAAAAACCTATTGCCCCCCCTAGTTAACTCAACCCAATTAAAGGGATCATTAGGGTCAGCTGTTTGAGTACTTTGGTTAACAACCAGGCCTGATTTGGGCCAGCCCTGCCCAATATAAATCTGACTAACTTTGGCCCTTACCATCAGAGTGAAGTTGTCAGCACACAGGTTATAGAGGCACATCACGCCACAAACAAAAGAAATTCCTGAAGACCTCCGGAAAAAAGTTGTTGATGCCTATCAGTCTGGAAATGGTTACAAAGCCATTTCTAAGGCTCTGGGGCTCAGAGCCATATTGTCCATCTTGCCAAAATCTCTCCAAGAGCAAGGCGTAAAATCGTCCAGGAAGTCACAAAGAACCCTAGAACAACATCCAGGGATCTGCAGGCCTCTCTCGCCTCGGCTAAGGTCAGTGTTCATGACTCCACCATCAGAAAGACACTGGGCAAAAATGGGATTCATGGCAGAGTAGCAAGGCGAAAACCATTGCTCACTAAGAAGAACATGAATGCTCGTCTCAAGTTTGCCAAAAAGCACCTGGATGATCCTCAAGAGCTCTGGAACAATGTTCTATGGACAGATGAGTCAAAAGTGGATTCCACAGTAAGAACCTCATACCAACAGTCAAGCATGGTGGTGGTAGTGTCATGGTTTGGAGATGCTTTGCTGCATCAGGACCTGGACGCCTTGCCATCATTGAAGGAACTATGAATTCTGCTCTGTATCAGAGAATTCTACAGGAGAATGTCAGGCCATCCGTCCGTGAGCTGAAGCTGAAGTGCAGCTGGGTCATGCAGCAAGACAATGATCCGAAACACACAAGCAAGTCTGAAACGAGCAGTTCATGCTCGAAAATCCACAAATGTCACTGAGTTGAAGCAGTTCTGCATGGAGGAGTGGGTCAAAATTCCTCCACGGCGCTGTGAGAGACTAATCAATAACTACAGGAAGCGTTTGGTTGCAGTTATTGCTGCTAAAGGTGGCGTAACCAGTTATTGAGTCTAAGGGGGTGATTACTTTTTCACACGGGGGCATTGGGGGTTGCATAACTTTCTTTAATAAATAAATGAAATATGTATACCATTTTTGTGTCATTTGTTCACTCAGGGTCCCTTTTATCTAATATTAGGTTTTGATTGAAGATCTGATAACATTCAGTGTCAAAAATATGCAAAAATGCAGAAAATCAGACAGGGGGCAAATACTTTTTCACGGCACTGTAAACACCGGTCGGTAGCAGGTCGGAACCGGGCCGGTACCGGAATGGTACAGGGTCGGTTCGGTACCAGTTCGGTGCCTGTAGCACCGGGTCAGTACAGTAGTGTACAGTACTGTTAGACACCCCTTGCGCCACCCCCCCCGTCATTCTACACAGCGCCCCAGCGCAGGCTGGACACGTCTGCTCAAGCAGCAACACCGCTGTACAGTAATGTAACAGGACGGACGCTGTGTACAATACTTTAAAAACTGTAACAGGGTGGTACTGGACTAGGGATGGTACCACGGTCAGAACCAGGTTGGTGACTTTGCACCAAGTCAGAACGGTATTGTACCGGGATGGATCTGGGCAGTACCAGGACAGCCAGGTCAGTTCAATACCAGTTCGGTGCCTTAGTGCCGGTTCGGTATGGTACGGTACTGGTGCAGTAACCTCATTCCCTGTTCAGTACGGGTATCGGGTCGGGAACAGAGCGGGTCGGTGACCTACAGGTCTACTAGGTTTGTTTACCACAAGAAGCAGTATACAGGGATGCCCATCTACATAGCTTCTGGAAAACCCAAACAGTCTAAATGCATACAAGACTGAGGGAAGCCTGCTGTTAGAGCCCTAAGAGCCTTCATAATGGTGCTGCAAGCAGTTACCAAGACAGCAACAAGATACAGAAGGAGAGACTGCAAGCAATCTGTGCCGAAGCACATACCTTGGTCATCGCACAGCTGAGCCCAGCAGCTGTACTTGTGCTTCTGCAAAACAAAGACTCAAAGAAAACAGTAATCACACAATTAAAGTTCAAATAATAATAAAATAGTTTACAAAAACAAAACTTTTATTTTTAACTCCAGGCAGAGCTAAGCAGCCTGTGAGGAGAGCAGAATTCAGCCAACTCAAGTTGCTTGGTACCTGTGAAGAGGTGACAGAAACCACCGGCTTCACATGCATTTAAACTATTTAATAATATGTAAGCACAGGGTTGCACAGATTTAGTTCATGTGCTGGGATTCAAGTAAATAATTAATTGGTAATTGAATCCCAGCACAACAGTATATATAGATGCACGTTTCATTCACTCGGGGTTGTGTGTTCAGGGCGAAGGAATGGGGGAGAGTGTGGAGAGAAAAAACAATATAATAATAATAGTAAGCAATTGCTACGTGGTGCTGGAGGACCAGCACGGTACATGTTTGTTTATCTGTTTGTTCACTGTCTGTTTACTGTTTTGTCGTTTTGTTCGTCTATTTATTTTGGCCATGTTCTGTTTTGTTCAACCTTTTATTTTTTGTTTGTTTAATAAACGTACTGAGCGCTGCCATTGCGTCTCAGTTTCAACCAGGGAGATCATGGGAGATCATGTCTAACTAACCTACTTGACTTTTTTGAGGATGCAACATTGAAAATGGATAACTGCAAAGCATACGACATGGTCTATTTAGATTTCCAGAAAGCTTTTGACAAAGTCCCGCATAAAAGATTAATTCTCAAACTGAACGCAGTAGGGATTCAAGGAAATGCATGCACATGGATTAGGGAGTGGTTAACAGGTAGAAAACAGAAAGTACTGATTAGAGGAGAAACCTCAGAATGGAGTGAGGTAACCAGTGGTGTACCACAGGGATCAGTATTAGGTCCTCTGCTATTCCTAATCTACATTAATGATTTAGATTCTGGTATAGTAAGCAAACTCGTTAAATTTGCAGACGACACAAAAATAGGAGGAGTGGCAAACACTGTTGAAGCAGCAAAGGTCATTCAAAATGATCTAGACAGCGTTCAGAATTGGGCAGACACATGGCAAATGAAATTTAATAGAGAAAAGTGTATAGTATTGCATGCGGGCAATAAAAATGTGCATTATAAATATCATATGGGAGATACTGAAATTGAAGAAGGGAACTATGAAAAAGACCTAGGAGTTTATGTTGACTCAGAAATGTCTTCATCTAGACAATGTGGGGAAGCTATAAAAAAGGCTAACAAGATGCTCGGATATATTGTGAGAAGTGTTGAATTTAAATCAAGGGAAGTAATGTTAAAACTTTACAATGCATTAGTAAGACCTCACCTAGAATATTGTGTTCAGTTCTGGTCACCTCGTTACAAAAAGGATATTGCTGCTCTAGAAAGAGTGCAAAGAAGAGCAACCAGAATTAACCCAGGTTTAAAAGGCATGTCGTATGCAGACAGGCTAAAAGAATTGAATCTATTCAGTCTTGAACAAAGAAGACTACGCGGCGATCTGATTCAAACATTCAAAATCCTAAAAGGTATAGACAATGTCGACCCGGGGGACTTCTTTGACTTGAAAAAAGAAAAAAGGACCAGGGGTCATAAATGGAGATTAGATAAAGGGGCATTCAGAACAGAAAATAGGAGGCACTTTTTTACACAGAGAATTGTGAGGGTCTGGAACCAACTCCCCAATAATGTTGTTGAAGCTGACACCCTGGGATCCTTCAAGAAGCTGCTTGATGAGATTCTGGGATCAATAAGCTACTAACAACCAAACGAGCAAGATGGGCTGAATAGCCTCCTCTCGTTTGTAAACTTTCTTATGTTCTTATGTTCTTATGTTCTTATGTACTGCCTGCTTGTGTGATTCTTTCTGGCCTGACGTCACCCCTACAGCCAGCCTGTTCACAGTAGATTTAAGAAAATAAAGACTCTTCAATAAATGTTTATTTTATATGCAGGGAATCAAGTTTCCATAACAGAACAAGCAGCTTCAAAGTTTTTACAGTTTACAGGACATTAAATACCCCGTTGTACAGGGTGTTTCCACTCTCCTGTTCCTGGCACTTAACCAATACTACAGGGACAACGTTCTGTGGTCACACCTCTTTCTTAGTACTGTGTGTGTAATGTTTTTGTGTTGTGTGCAAAAGATGTGACTAGTGTCATGTGCTGAGGTAGCCTTGAAAATTGCTTGTCAGCATAAAATTACTGTTTTCCAGCTTGTTATTCTTAGGATGTTAGCTAGCTATTGTCATGTTATCTTGGGTGTTTCAGTTTCCTCAGCCATCATCCGTCGTTTGTAAGAGAAGTTGCCGTTAGCTCAATGCTCAAACGTGTGGATTTGGCTATCTTCCTGTTTTTCTCAAGAATATGCCAGACAAGCAAGTCTGTGACTCTAGCCCTTATCAATTGTCAGCAGTGTGTGCAATTTTGGAACTAGCAGTATGTTATCTACCATGTTAGTCGCTTTTCAGAAAATAACACGATTGTAGTTCTGCCAGTCCGCACGCTTAGCAATCTACTACGCAATACTTATTTAATGGTTAATTCATGTTCTTCAACAGCCATTCATGACTATTTACTTATTCATCATCCAGGGTGAATATTTTTAAATAAATACATCCTTTTACATGTAGTTTTGTTTCAACTGTTCAAAATATAATTATGCTCCATGTGAACAGTTTTCTGAGAGGTTTTTTTTAGATATTACAAGTGCCCTGCAGGAGCAGTTCTACTTCAAAGAAAGTCCCTACTATTTTGGAGATATTATTATTTTCAATAGTGAGTGTACACTGAAGTGTGATATACAAGAATTAATTGGGATTTGTAAAGCACTGAAACACAGAAATCCAAATGGACTGCTGATTTATGAGCTTTTACAAGTTAAAAGATTGGTTCTTTTTACAAGGAAGATTGACAAAAGGTTTTAAGCATGAGTTCTGGTTTTTAATAAATGAAGGCTGCATTTTCACAGTACATCTTGGGAACCGCTTGTCTATTGTTGTGGAACTGTGCATGGCCATTTGTTATGAGATTATATACAGTACAGGATATAGATCATAGTTATCAAATGTGCCTCGAAGCTGAATGCATATTTATCATGTGATTGTGGAGTTCAAATTCTGCACCTTCCTTCCTTTGCTCAACTTTTTATTTTCATGAGAGATACAAGTTTGACAAGGTAAAATGTAAGCGTCTCTTAAAAGAAAAAAGATGAATTGCAAGTTTTGTCTCTCTGCCACATATCTTGTAATCAAGTGGTTTCTGTTCATGTCAAAACCACCTACACTAATGACTATCTTAATTACCGTTATTTTATTTACACTGCATCATACAGTTTTGTTGAAATCTGCATAGTGTAATACAGTAGCTGGAACTCAGTATATTGGCAGATCTATTAGATCACCCACACTGGAGTGATCAGTCTAGGAAGAGTGTTGAGCAACATTTTTAGAAACGTAATTATTCTGCTGCAACTGTGGGTAAGAAATGATTCAACAACCTCTAAGTGTTTCATTTCACCAGAATAAACCCTGAATGTTCTTAAAATAATAGTTTTGAAGAGTGATACTTATCCATCATCAGTGAAGAATGAACCAAAATGTTTTTCTACTTCACTTTAGTTTCTTGAATTTACCCATTTGAGATTATGTCTTAATTAAGCATCTTTACTTTTTACAGGGTTTAATGATTTCCAAGACAAAATATAATAGAGTCCAGTTAGTTGGGAAATGATCCACACTCTGGTCTGAAAAACGGGTTACCACTGACACAAAATAAAGTGACAAAAATCAAATGTAGCAAATATCAGATAAATCAAAATGCTGTCGTACCTTGGTGTAAAATATCTTCCCCATCAAACCCACACACATGCAATTTAAATGAAATGCCAGCCACTCGAATGCCTGAAGAGGCACATCAATATCAGAGTGCTCAAAACTGCAATAGAATAGCAATATGAATAAAGAATGACCAGGTCTCGGGAGGAATCCCTGGTTATCTGCGGACAGGGGAAGACAAGCCCTGGCAGTCACCTCGAAACACAGATTCCCATCACTGGAGATGATGGGACACAGCTATCACTCTGTTTGCTAAAGAGCTTCTGTCAAAGGAAGAGCAGGGCTTGATTAGTTCAGTATGAACAGCCAAATCTGTCTTGTGTGCAGTGACCATTACGAAATACAGATGCAGGAGCCAGACAGAACATACTCCACTCCTTTTCAGGCACAATAAACTCTGTTGGGAGAATTCTAGTACCTTTTTTGATTCTTGAATGTATTAAACTTCCTGACAACAGATACTGTATAACATTCATGTATTATTTCCATTCCTGTATTTTAATTTCATTTCACTTTTAATTTAGTACCTGGCAAGAGCAGATCCAGTTGTCTTACACCCTACAGTCTTGTATCAGTTTTTTCCCCTTCATGGTTGCAGGCACTCATTTAAAGACTACATGTACTATACAGACTTAGACCAGAATGATTCGTGATTAAATAACTCATTTTAAATCTGATTTATCAGAAGACTGATTGCTCAGATTACCAGTCATTTAGTAACACATCTAATAACATAATTATAAAACAAGATACAAGGAACATGGATTTACCCACCCCTGAGCATTCAACATCTAAAACAGATGCAAGTCCTCCGTTTTTAACAGGTAGCGGTAGTGCATGCCAGCAAGTGTGCAAGAGTAGTGCCAACATTCCTTTGGTTTTTACATTTTTAATGCAGAATGTTGTCCACCGAAACCTGGACTGGACTAACATTAGTACCCATGTCATAGATGATGTCCTATCAAGGACAAGTGTAATTGTCTTACTACACGTTCCCACCACTACTAGTAAGAGCTGCTATTAGGCAGGATGAATAGGCAGTTGTCTAATGATGCACACTGAGTATTAAAACGGACCATTAATACTAAATACTAAAACCAAAAAAAAAGAAAAAAAGACCTCTGAATAATCCAGTGGTGTTAAATTTTCCATAGGTTTTTTTCTGCAAAACATTCCTTATTTTTGAAACTGAAATTGCCTGCCTGATCCCTATCGCAAACTGACTCAGCTGTGAAGCCCTTTACAAGCATCGATAATCTGTGCTGAAACTCAGATCTAACGCAAAGCTCACCTGAATCTGTTCAAGTTATCAGCTATAATTATTATACCTCTAGATAGCTGATATGAAAGAGATTGGCTGTAAAGCCGTGACTTGACAATATGATTAAACATAACACTGTGTCCCTCTATAGATTGACAGTTGGCAACAGTACCAAAGTGGAAAGCATGACCGTCGCCCCCCCAAAATATTGGATGTTAAACGTACAAGATTTTATTTGACATGCAGTATTTTTCACCCCTGTGTATCAGTTATAAACTACATGCAAAGATAATGACCCTACAAACACAAAACACACCATGCTGATGTGCAATCTTTATTACTGCCTACATGAAAAGGAGATATAACTAAAACGGTGTTTGTTGCACAGCAAATCACACCAGTGTGCACACGCAAATGATTATGCATACAGATCAGTTATTGTTAACGAGTTGGTTTTTGATGTGTTTTTGGGGAATAGAACTTTTTTAGTTTAACTAGTCATTTTTGCTTCTGTTTAAAGCATTGCAGTAAAAATATTATGGTCTGCAGCGAAGCTGAAAGGTCTATTAACATGTTGGTTTTCTGTTGTGTAATTTAGTTGAAATCGGTTCTGATCGTTTCAGCAAGCCAGCATTATTTAAAGGTTAATTTGTGTTGAAATTAATTTTTTCAACCATTTTAATTTAAAATTTAAAAAAGGACGGTGCCAAAACTCTAGGCTTTTGCAGTCATCTAATGTGGGAAAATGGCCGCTCTACTCGTAACCTGATTGGTGGAGACAAACCATGAGGTTTATGATAAAAAATGGACACTTTGTATTAATTTCTAGACAACACTCAGCTGTCACTTAAAGTCATGGACATCGTCCTAATCGCTGCAGGAAGAGTGATTAAAAAAAACATAACAAGTGCTCTCTTTTCTGTTCCGTACCACATCATGGATCGTTATTGCTGTGTTACCTGTTTGACAACGTGGGCAATAATCCTTACACCATCAGTGCACTAGAGCGCTTTTCAAAATAGTGCAAGGATTATTGTAGCAACACATGGGAACGTAAAACGCTATCTTTTTCGGAACCCCGCTACTTACTCTTTACTGGTTAGCACCACACACTTTAACTGGAGCTTTTTATTAAGCATACAGTAATCTTAAAATAACCTGAAACAGATTTGTGCGACACCAACTAGTTAACTAGTTAAACAAATCGTCTTAAATCAACTGGACAGAGCGTTTTGCTGTTGTGCTCCTCTCTACCAGAGAATGCCAGCAATGCTTATGGCATCTAAAATCAAAGTTTGTGAAGATCCCTTATTGTTTTTGAAATGGACATCTGCCCTGCAGAGCTATACTGTTTTAGGATCACTGTGTTTGGAGCATTTGTGTTCCTGTTTTCTAGGCAGTTGGTTTAGAAGACCTTTGCGACACCAGAGTTGTGTTCCAAGAAGGGCTTTCGCTATACAATTTCACAAGCTGTGAAACTCAAGTCCACATGATTCCTTAATGGAGGATCCTACAACACCTGACAGGTCAACTTTTTCCCTAGGCTTGATTTCAATTTGCGTGCTGTTGCTCATGCTCTCTCTTGTATACTGACAAGCATGTGTTATAAGAACAAACATACTGCATATAAATGACAAAGTGCGTGTCAATTTAAGATAGGGCAAGCAGTGTGCAAACTACAGTATAAAAACACTGAAATACAAATATCCAAAAGGTTTGCTAAGAAAGTAATAAGGTTGTTTATTCTGACTTTTTCATTTTATTATTATTATTAGTAGTAGTATTAGTATTAGTATTAGTAGTATTATTTTATTATTATTATTTATTATTATTTTATTTTTATGTTTGTACCTTGTATTTTTTCTGTACTGCAGGGCGTAGCTACTGAATAAGTTGGTTTTAAGTGGTGTTATTTTGTATTATTTTACTGTATCCAGTGTTATGAAGGATTGTCCTTGTTGAGAAAATAATTACTGCTCAAAGTGACGTCAATGTGTATAATTTATTTATTGTTACATTATCTCATTTAAGTTTGACTTAATAACAAAAAATCCCATCATTATTTTATCCTATTACATATCATGCAAAGTTGCATCAAGACCATCGCATTTATCGTGATAAGAATAGTATCATGGCCTGCATGTGACTGCAAGGGTGTGACATTTTTGAAAAAAACTTCTTGTCCAAGGGACAACATGCTAAAAAAAACTACTTATTTTATTAAAAATCTACTTGCCCCCTCCCCATCGCACAAAACACACACAAAAAAGTAGAATATAACTTTTGGTTTTACTCAACAGTGAACACAATCAATCAATTCGTGATTAACAGGGGCGGATCTAGCCTTGTAGCTTGACTGGTTCACTAAATTCTTTAAGATACACAAAAGGTTCCCTGTGACCCCACCTCACCTCAACAAATTTATAACATACATGAAGGAAATGTTCCTTTCAGTGCAGTTTGGAACACATTTGCTAGTAAATTTAAGTAACATATTAAGAGTACAACTATAATAAGCAATACTTGGTTATTCAAATATAAAAATAGCTTATTTTTTCCCACTCTTTCTGTATAAGCTGACTCCTGGTGTACAGGTGTTTTTGTTTGTTACATCACAGATAAGAAATCATTGCCAACTATATTTTTCTTGACATTCTTTCAGCTTTGTAACTGCTGAACCCCAGATTTTTTAAAGGACTTGTGTATAACCTGTCAAGTTTCTCTGCATTTTTTCACTGTTTTTCTACCAAAATGCACGCAATATTTACAGTAGACTCCATCAAATTCTACAAAGGCAAAATGTTTTTTCTTTTGTTTATTTCTATTATATACTTCTTATGTACAACATTTTACAGCTACTTTTCCTCTTCTAACATCTTGTCCCATGATGGCTAACTGGAACACTGCTGCAGCAGGTGATGGTTTCATACCCTGAGGGCTTTTTTTTGGGAGGGCAACATTCTTTCCCTGCACTAGTCTCACTGAAAAATGGATACATAAACTCATTGCCTTGAGATTTACAGTCTGTATTTTATTTTAAAATAATAATAAAAAAATATTGTACAGATAATCTCATGTATAAGCATCTAATTTCTATCATTCTAAACATATTTATCAATCTTCATGTTTTAATAGTTTCACAAATCGATGGATTGTGCATGTCCAAAAAAATAACTAATATTGTTTCTGTTCAAATCTAGTAAAAAAGAAAAAATAATAAAAAGTTATATGTGTGTGTGTGTGTGTGTAAGGGTTCGAATTATCCCAAATTGCACAGTGGCCCTGCGTACCCACGCCTGACCACTGGCAAACGGATCCCAAGGTGACTCAATTTGCAGGGAAATCAGTATACCACACACACGTCAAGTTTACAATGCTTTATTTAGCATACAAAAACAATATCATGAACACCCATAACCAATATACCGTTCCCCGGGCTGTACAACTGTGCACCCACCTTCCAGTTCCGTGTCACACACTAAAAATCCCTCCCATCAATAAATACCTAAAACCACAATTATCCCCTCTAACACCGTGCAATAAATACTTCACATCTAATTGGTCTATGAGCGCTCAGATTATATAAATAAATTCTATTCTAAAATGCATAAATAGAATAATCACTATAACCAGGCAGATCAAAACAGCAATACTCAAAATTTAAACTCTGTTTCGCCCAGTGGATCACTCCAGGATGTCCCCCACCCTCTCCAAACTTAGCCTGGTGCAATGTCCAACTCAGATGATCCGATTTCTTAATTGCTTTCTGATCCAGGCTTAACTCTCCTGGCCCCACTACAGTCCCACACAATTCCACTTTCTTCTCCTCTTCACAGCCCTATCAAGGCTGGCTTTGTTGTGTCAGTCCTGTAGTATTCGATGGCTCCTCCTCTCATGTTACATCCTGTCCCGACTGATCCAGCTCCCTCTCGTGACGTAACCTCTCTGCAAAGAACACAGCACAGCCCTCAATGCAGGTAGGTACGGCCCAGCGCAATGCCTCTAATACATTATGTACATGCTGCACCTCTATTTGGCTAAAGCCTCAGTTAATGTGCCTTTCCAGCAGGCCACTGCTACTTAACTTAGGAGGTATTTAGCCCAGCGTCGAGGTGCAGCGCAGCACTCCGGATCCGTGCCGTCCCCCTCTCGTAGGGCTGGTCTACTCCTCTGTCTTCTCCTCAGCGCACTCAAGGAGGAGCTGAAAACAAGCGCAATTAAACCCTGTGCCAATGCATGGCATAAATTAGTATCCCGAATCTAACCCAGCAATGTCATTACCACACTGGCCAGATTAGTTGCCAAGCAGTTATTCACCCCAGGTACTGTGCAAATCAATCTTGTATACTTTCCTTAAGGTTTCTGTCTCTCGGTCCCCGTCTTTCTCTTCTTGCAGCAGCGTCAGCTCACCCACACGGCTCACTCCAGGCCTCTGGCCAGTTTTTCCCTTCCTTTCCTTACAGTCTCCGTCTCTCGGTCCCCATTTTTCTCTCACTGGCTGGCTGGCTGACTCCTGGCCGTCCACTCCAAACTCTCCACTCCAAACTAACCTGTTTGGTTTCTCTGTGCTTGTCTCTCCTTTCTGCGCTGGTTCTCTCTCTGATTCCTCTTTTCTGCGCTGGTTCTCTCTCTGATTCCTCTTTTCTGCGCTGGTTCTCTCTCTGATTCCTCTTTTCTGCGCTGGTTCTCTCTCTGATTCCTCTTCTGCGCTGGTTCTCTCTCTGATTCCTCTTCTGCGCTGGTTCTCTCTCTGATTCCTCTTTTCTGCGCTGGTTCTCTCTGATTCCTCTTATCTGCGCTGGTTCTCTCTCTGATTCCTCTTTTCTGCGCTGGTTCTCTCTCTGATTCCTCTTTTCTGCACTGGTTCTCTCCTTTCTGCGCTGGTTCTCTCTCTGATTCCACTTTTCTGCGCTGATTCTCTCTCTGATTCTCCCCTTTTGTCTTCCAACAGCTCCTCTTTATAGGGATCTTAATTAATCCAATAGAGTACCTCAAACTGAAAAACTGAAAAGCCTTGATTGCATAAGTATTCACCCCCTTTGCTGTGACACCCCAAAATAAGCTCTGGTACCACCAATTGCCTTCAGAAGTCACATAATTAGTTGAATGGAGTCCACCTGTGTGCAATTAAAGTGTCACATGATCTCAGATTAAATACACCTGTTTCTGGAAGGCCCCAGAGTTTGTTAGAGAGCATATCTAAACAAACAGCATCATGAAGACCAACGAGCTATCAAAACAAGTCTGGGATAAAGTTCTGGAGAAACACCAATCAGGGTTGGGTTATAAAAAAATATCCCAAACTTTGAACATCCCCCGGAGCACCGTTAAATCCATTATTAAAAAATGGAAAGAATATGGCACAACCGCGACTCTGCCTAGAGAAGGCCGTGCACCAAAACTCAGTGACCAGGTAGGGAGGGCATTAGTCAGAGAAGCAACCAAGAGGCTAATGGTAACTCTGAAGGAGCTGGAGAGATCCACAGCTGAGATGGGAGAAACCATCCATGGGACAACTATAACCCGGACGCTCCACAAAGCTGGGCTGAGTGGCGAGAAGAAAGCCATTGCTGAAAAAAACCCATATCAAATCCTGTTTGGATTTTGCCAAAAGGCATGTGGGAGACACAACAAACATGTGGAAAAGGTTCTCTGGTTTGATGAGACTAAAATTGAACTTTTTGGCCTTAGTGCAAAACGCTATGTATGGCGCAAAGCCAACACTGTCATCACCCTGGGAACACCATCCCCACGGTGAAGCATGGTGGTGGCAGCATCATGTTATGGGGATGCTTTTCATCGGCAGGGACTGGGAAACTGGTCAGGATTGAGGGCAAGATGGAAGGAGCCAAATACAGGGAAATTCTAGAGGAAAACCTGTTTCAGTCTGCAAGAGACCTGGGACTGGGGCGGAGGTTCACCTTCCAGCAGGACAATGACCCTAAACACACAGCCAAAGCTATACTGGAGTGGTTTAAAAACAAGATATATATATATTATATATATATATATATATATATATATATATATATATAGCGTTTAAATCTAAAACAAATATGTAAATATGGTAAATGGCAAACTAGGTTAGCAACACTAAAATCAAAAGAAAAAAAAAATTAAATTAAATTAAATTAAATTGCCAGGGAAACTTTGTCTTGAAATGCTTCTAAACAGTAAACTTCACGTTTTTTAAGCATCCCAACAAGTACACACTTCACCACAAAGTAGACAAAAAATTATTTTATAAAATTACACAACACGATTTTTTTGTAATCCGCCAGTACCTTAGCGACTATGGTGGGGGGGGGGGGGGGGTTTGTTGTTTTTTGTAACTTTACTAGATTGCTGTATTTAAATGTCAGGTTCATGTATTAAGTAAGCAGTATTATTTGCCAATTTACAAAAAAAACACATAAATGATACCTTAGTTTAAAAGATTAGCCTGTGCCTTGCCAGAGGCTCTCTTAGCAGCCATTTCTGGGTTTCTTTGTAACCAATAGAAGATCAGCTTTTTCCACAGCCATCCAATCAGAAGTGATAGGGGTGAGACAAACCATTATAAAAATGTTTGTGTGCAGGTGCTAGTCTTCTGCAATTCAGTGTTCAGAAACGTGCGTGGATCTCTAGAAATATACCAGAGTGTTTTTCTAGCAACAGAATGAACATTGGAAAAATAAATAAATAAAAACTATTTGTCCAACAGGCAAAGTATAACGGCAAAACTTGTTGTCCCGAGCATCGGCTGATATGAATTGCACACCCCTGTGACTTACAAAGTAATGTACTGCTGATGTATATAAGCCATTGTATTTTATTTTATTTCAGTTGTTTGTCCTTAGAGTCTTATAAAAGCTCATTTTACTTGTTACCGATTTAATTGCAACAGCAATTTAATGAATTATTGATTTAAGCCTTCTGTACCTGTGCTTATAATACCAATTGTGTGAGATGCAGCAGCTTGTCAACAGGACATCCCTGTATTAAACCCAGAGATTGTTAAACATAAATTGAAATGTTTATATAAAAATATAAGGTCTATATTGTATATCTATGGCATAATTGCACAAACAGAAGATCATTAATGTGCATGGGCAGTCTTTCATTACGTACCCAAATAGTATTATTGAATGAAGCAGTGGCCACTGGGGAACTGTGCACTGTATTACCTGTATACAGTGACATCAAGGAGTTGTTTACAAAAAATTTAAACAGCAAACAATTTGTTCTAACATAAGCACTTTGTTCAATCTTGTCTTGTTACTTTCTGCTGTTGAGATGGAAGTATAGTAGAACCTTTTATCTGAACTTGGTGAAATGGAAATAGTTTGAATTAATGACACAGAAACTACAGTAACTTTGTATACCTCCAGGGATGGTATAACATGTTGGTGGACAAGCCTCCACGGTTTTGGTTTATGGTTCAATAAGTGTAAACTTTATGCCCTGCTGCTCCGATGAATGTTTAACAGGTAATCATTTTTATTTATACCACCAATATTCCCGGATCTAATAAAAACACACATACCAGCTTCCAGCAGTGATGTAGAAGACAACTTGAATAGTAAACTCACTGGGGAAACCAGTTTCTCATTTTTGGACAAATGAAACATATATAGTAAATACAAATTGCATCAATAAAGCAGCTGATGCCAATATATTATTCTGATATAATGTAAACATGAGTTACATACATTACTTCAGTATTTGCATGTTATGGTTTATTACAGCACTCATTCATTATATAAAAATCATATCTTATACCAAGTAGCAGCTCTCTTCTAGATATCGTCAGGCCAGATGGAGACCATGTAAATATTTTAGAAACAGTAATCTCACCACTGAACAATGGTTACCCTCAAATCTGAGGGATTGGGGACAATATTTGTCCTAAATAATTGTATAATTCATGTAAAGCAGTGTGCCAACCTTTCAGGTATAATAAACATACATACAGTATTTTAATTCTCCAAATTGGTAAGCCTTCTATATTTTTTAAACATGTCTTATTTTGGACATGTTTTACCTCTTAACAGTGTATTACATTTATATTTACAAATCTCTTTCAAAAATCTATCTTCATCCAGACGCTGCAGGTTTTACAGTACGGTGTAATCTAAGAAGGAACGCCTCTAAAACCTTGCAGAGGCTCTATATTTCCTTTTTTTTTATTGTTCAGGCGAGCAGGCCGAGTTGGAACGTTGCACAAACAAATGTTTATTTTGGCTGGCTCAGTGGGAGGTGCAGGGTAGCCCCGCATACAGGCTGCCTGCTCCCTTATTCCACCAGTAATTGCTTTCAGGACCACCAGGACCACTGCAATTACCAGGGGGCTTCACCTTAGCAAACATAGGGGCAGGAATTGCATTAGGCACGTGCTCTTGGAGTGTTTCATAATGATCAAGAGGAAAAATCTAAATTAATGTCTGATAGTGGCTGAATAAGAAAGAGGTGGGTTGATTGGATTGTGATTAATTCAGTGTCGGATTAAAATTGATAGCGCCACCTGAATCAGGCCTGATCCTCAGCCGTCTTTCTACCCCCACCTAAACCCCCGTCACCCCACCTATTCACCAGCTCCTTGGAGCATAAAGCCGTAGAGCAGTTAATTGTCACATACATGGGTTTAATCACATTGGCCATGTGTTCAGGGTCTCCCTCCAGCCATCCATGACTAATTGTTGTGGTAACTTTACTGTCATTAACACCAGCGCATATGTTACAGACAAATCTCAAGGCGCTCACTAGGTTCCCCAGTGGATTGAGGGCGGTAGAGAAGGGGATTTACACTAATAAATAAAGACCACAGTGCTGTGCCCCTGCACCCCCTCAAGCTTAGCAGAGGGAAGGGGTAGCAAAATAATCCTACAACAGATATTACTCATCGTCGTCTGACCTAGAAAAATAAATAAATAAGTCTCCTCCTCCTCCCCCCAAAAAAAAACAAAATAAAAAAAACAAATGGGCTCACACTCCATCTGGGATGGCCAAATACAGACCTAATTCCTCATCTCAGCACTGCAAATCAAGCCCCCCCCCCCCACCGTGTGCCCTTTTATTTCTGGGGAGTTTCAGCTGTATTAAGGGTTACCATGGTAACGGCTGTGCTCATCTGCTGCACCATACTGCAGTTTCACTTAAGCTCTAGCTGCTCTGGTGTCGGACAAGAGGAGGGAGGGCCTCCTGCAGTGCACACTGGGGCAGTGTCTGCCTTAGGAAGGTCTCCATGTATGCTGGCAACCACCCTGCTGTAACACTAGAGCCATACCTGTAAGTGATAACTGCACTTGAACTATATTAAAGCTTGGTCAAATGAAATACGTTTAAAAAAAAAAAAAAATGGATATGTGTTCTTAATAATCATTTATTACTGTTTCATGTTTAATAAAGTCATCAGGATATTTTATAAACCCATCTGGTTGTTACTCCTGGTATTACTGCAGGCCAAAAAGGTAGACGGAGCACATCATGTGCTATAACATTACGATTCTGTTAAAAAAAACTATGCATTCAAATACTATAGTCCATTTTAAAGGTTTTAAAAAGGGATAACTAAAATTTACACATACGTTATACTAGTCCTCCAGCAAGTATCTCAATGTGTCCCAGTACTTTCTGTAGGGTTGTGCCTACTGGTTATTTATTGATACCCTATTAACATTTTTTAAATGTAAATATGTTAATTCAGATCCTTCACAATAAATAATGGGTTGAAGGTCCATTATCTGTTTTTATAATTCATTCTCGATTATTTATTGTTTCCTGGAATAGTCTGCATTAGTAATCCTAAGGGGGACACTTGATGTTCTACTAGTCTCATCTGCTTATAAAAATATATCTCTAGGGGAAATGTTTTGCCGAATTCCCTGGTAAAAAGTAATAAATACAAATATGCAACTCTAGCTTATTTTAAATAGCAACTCTTGCAATTATTAATTTATGCATCCACTTTTTTTTTCATCCACTTGTTTATTTTCTAACCACTTGAGCTGTTGCCACGGTGTGTGATGTAAACCTCCAGTATATTAACTGCACAGTCCTTGAACAGGAACTTTATAATAGATCTAGACACCAAACCCTTTACACAGGTTTTACATGTCAAGATATACCCTTGTGCTTAATTTAAACCTCCTCTCAAGTTTTACATATCAGGTACGTCAACCTCACAGTAGTCAACACAATTCTGGATATCCACAGTCATGACCAAAAACATGATGATTATGTCGGAATTTCTTTATCGCTATTTTTTATTTGTTGATTATGGAGGTTAAATGTAAAAACAAACAGGTTCTGACCTCAAGCATCCATCCTCATCGTTTAACATATTGCACATTCCCAGAGATATTGAAACCCAAACAATACCATTATTATCATTATTAATAATAATTTCTTAGCAGACGCCCTTATTAAGGGCGACTTACAATTATTACAAGATATCACATTATTTTTACATACAATTACCCATTTATACAGTTGGGTTTTTACTGGAGCAATCTAGGTAAAGTACCTTGCTCAAGAGTACAGCAGCAGTGTCCCCACCTGGGACTGAACCCACAACCCTCCGGTCAAGAGTCCAGAGCCCTAACCACTACACCACACTGCTGCCCTTCAAATAATTACTGTAATACAAAAACATCTGCATTTAATTAGTGATAAGTTACAAAAAAAATTAAATAATTGTACTTGTACTAACTATCAAACCCAAATAAAAATGGCCAACAGGAATTACAGTAATTAAAGTATAGATCCAAAAGGCTTCATGTTAATATATATATATATATATATATATATATATATATATATATATATATATATATATATATATATTGTGAGCCAGCTCACAAGTTTACCACCAGGAGTCGTTTATGGCAGGCTTGGTATGAGCCCACAGAGGTTGCCAGTAATGATCAGATGGACCTGTGGGCAGCATACATGCCTGCCATAACGTCAAGAAGTTAACAGGCTAACAGGCTGCAGGTGTGGTTAGGTAGGCAATCATGGCTTGACTATTGTTAGACTATCATTGGCCTTAATTGGCCCACATCTGTAGCCTGTAACAGCCAAATGCCTGGCTGATAAAAGGGAGCATGTGCCGGCAGTCTGGTGGGTTGTTTGTTTTGTGTTCCTGCCTGAGAACCTCTGGGGCTTATCTACCACAAGACTGGAATAGAATAACAGGAACCAGTGTCGGATAACGTGGTGGTCCTTTGCGTCTCCAATTCCCTGTTCTCTACAGGGGCTACGAGGAACGGCCTGCCCGCTGCTGGGATCCATAAAAGACTGGACTGCAGAGTAAGGGTAGAAGAAGCCAAGCAAGCTGGAAAAAACCCAAACCCCAGGTCGAATGACCTATTCACCAACTGGACGTGGTTATTGGTCCAGTTGGTTTACATCGGCATTTTTGTTTTGGTGGTTTTTGTTTTGTTTGAAATCTTGTTTGAACTGTTTACTTTCGTTATGGACATGGCTCGATAACGCAGCGGACATTGCAGTATAAGAGCAAGCCTTATAAAATACTGAAATAAAACGTGCTTTGTTTTGGAAACTCCTGTCTGTTTTCTCTGTGTGCACCCACCCGCTCACAATATATATATATATATATATATATATATATATATATATATATATTAACATCACCATCCCTTCTTTCTACAGTGAATTTTTTTTTCAATAACAACTCACTTTAATACATTTGGTATATTGTTATTATTGTGAGGGAGGAGACCCTCACATTGTCTCAGTATATATCTGGACATTTACTGTAAATGCTTTTAAAATGTTTTCGTATTGTGTTGCTGATCCTTGTGTCTAGTAAAGGGAAAAAAAAAACAACTTCACTTACCTGCTGTATGGGAACTGGAGGCCTGTGGTTGGGAGCGTCCTGAAAAACAAAAGAAAGGTTAATCAAGAGTACTGTTTAGATAGTTGGTTTGGAAGGGTGCACACTTCCAGAACAATGTATTGCAGTACTATTGTTAAGATAAAATGAACAACAGTTATTTTAATGAGCATGTTTTTGATATGCAATAGTTTAGGTAACCTGAGTTGGTTTTTTGGTGTGGTCCTCCATCTTGACAGGAAGTGGGGAACCAGCCATATTGGCGAGGGAAGCTTTTACTGACTTCCCTGGGTACTGACGTCCTGTAGCAGGGCAGTACCTGTAGAAGATATTGAAAGGGGGATAGCTGATTTTAATTAAGTTTCTCTCTGCTTGTTTTGAAGCATAGTTTTAATGCACGTTTTAGATTAATGTTTAGTTATATATATTCATTGACTTATGTTTTTTTAATACTTTGATATTTATTATTAATAACTGTTTGCTGGTTTGTTTTTATATAACCACCTGCATAATGGTTTATTCTGGGGGAGGGGTAGGCCTGGAAGGGTATATAGGCTGTTAGTTTGTTCAGTTAGGATCTTCCTTTTGTGTAGATCAGAGGGCAGTTTTGCAGCTCTATGGTTGGACGTACCTGTGATTAGGTGACTATAAATAGTTATTTTTGTTTTTCACTTTTTCTTTCTTTAAATTGTTTGATATTTTGTTCAATTAGCTTTTTGTTTATTATTGTTCTTAAATAAAAATAATTGGTTTTGCACCAAACTTCTCTGTGATCTGTGTGCTTCCCTGCAAATTAACACCAGCCGCTGGCTGCACTCTCCAACAATTATATTCAATCAAATGTTTTGCAACTGGTGAAGTTAAATCTTTCCTCTGGATAGCACTCTAGTGTTCCCCAAGTCAGATTGTCAATTGTCTCATAGCTTTTCCAACATATCCGTACCGAACAGACTCGATAAAAGATACATAATGTGTGTTCTAATTCTTACCAGTGCTTGGATGAACAAATTAATCTGTCTTCAGTATATTATTACATGAAGCACATTACTGACAAGGATAACACCCTGGTACAATAGGAAAAACTAGAAATGAGGGATTAAAACAATCTGCATGATCCCTGGAAACAGTGCTGCTTTAAACACAACAGAATCCATGGATGAATTGAGTTTAAGGATTTTAAATTTAAAGAAGGGAGTTCGATTTGACAAGCAGTTTTAAGTATGTGTTTTAGAAATAAGAGGACAGCAAGAGGACTGTGTCTTCAGAAAGAATCCACGGTTGGCAGGGGCAATTCTGATTTTTTGCCAGTGATGGTGCGAAATTCTTAATCGCTGTTCCTTGGATTTAATGCTGTTGATCAATGACTTTACAAGAAGTTAACTTTTTACCTTTTGAATGGAAAAAACCAACAGCTGTAAAGAGATATTACAGTAATGCCATTTGTTTGATAGAAATTGAGCGAAAACTGAAAGGGATACAATGAACTATAAAGACAATATGGTTTACCCATGGCTGTCTGGAAGATCTTTGTTAAATCACTTCAAGACATCACAAAAACCTTCCATAGATGTTAATCTTACATCATGTGACATTGGTTCAGCTTCCTCTACTTCACAGGGTTCGAAGGGCGTTGTTTCCTCTTTTTTAGAACGCAAAAGAGTTCCAGCAAGAGATTTGCAAAGGAAAAAGAAAGATCAACCACTTTAAGAGGAAAGAGGATGAAAATAAAAGAAGACCCAGAAATATTACCTAACAGAGACTATTATTATTAGTTTATTTAGCAGACGGCTTTATCCAAGGCGACTTACAGAGACTAGGGTGTGTGAACTATGCATCCGCTGCAGAGTCACTTACAATTACATCTCACCCGCAAGACAGAGCACAAGGAGGTTAAGTGACTTGCTCAGGGTCACACAATGAGTCAGTGGCTGAGGTGGGTTTTGAACTGGGGATCTTCTGGTTATAAGCCCTTTTCTTTAACCACTGGACCACACAGCCTCAATCTGTAGGGTAAGACCCATTCACAAAATGAATCTTCTGTTTTAAGTAAAGGCCTTTCCTTTGTACCCTTTTATGACAAATTCTATTATTCAATGTCAGATTGTACAGTAAAACTACTGAATGAGGTGTGTGGTGGAGTGTCCCGCCCCTATGTATTATTATTTGTATTTTTGTTTGCGGTGCGGATAAAAGCACTGCGACTTTTGTTATTGTTTTTATATTTATAATTTAAAACCCTGTGAGGATGCATGACTGATCAGCTACTGATTATTTAACTAGCTGACAATCATGCATCCTTACCAAACACGTGCAGACTGTGGCCGAGGGGTAATAAGATAATTAACAGCTAGTTAACTCCTCGGCCAGAGTATAAGAATCTGCAGCTGTCCGTGCTGCAGGGTTGGGGTGTACAGAGGAGGTACGGGGAGATACAGAGGAGACAGAATATAAAAACAATTGCTAAAACGTGCTGGATTACAGCACGACCCTTACTTGTTTGTCTGTTTATTTATTTGGCCCTCGTGCCCCTTTGTTTCAGTTTTGTTGTTTGTTTAAATGTTTTGTTTTTGGTTTGTTTATTTAATAAATCCACGCTGAGTGCCGTTGCATTCAGCTTCACCCGCCCATCCATTGTTTTGATTCAGTTACTTCCTGGTCCGTGACGCCACCACACCTCACCACTGCGAGCCATCCTGCCACAGGTGCAACAGGTTTTAGACCTAAAAGTACATTTATACCTTGGGCTTCTGATTTTTGGTTTTAACCGTTAAAAACCGATAAAACACCCCCGATACAAAAAAAAAACAAAAACAAAATCGGTGTAAAGCCAATAAACACATAAAAACACTGGAAAAACACTGAAAATGGTTTCTCAATTCAGTTGACTTAACCCCTTTCCCATTTTAAAAAACAAAAATAAAAACAAACTACCTTTCCCAGTGCATCTGGGAAATGTCCCTCCTTCCTGACTTGTATCTATCATTGATTTGTTCTGAATACTTTAACCCCACCCCAACTGGCAGCAAACTCCTACATTTCTTGTGGAGACTCCACTTGTAAGATTTAAAATGAGATTACAATTAGGAATGGAGGCTTGTTCGTGGGATTTAAAGCTGTATTACAGTTAAGATACGGAGAATTTAAAACAGAATTGCAAATTCTGGCGAAATGTAAAAAAATGCCTACACATAAAAACTCCAGAAGAATGTGCCCGGGACCATAAGGATACAATTAAAGTATGGAAGTACTGTCGACTTACTTTACATATTTAAACATAAAAAACCGCCCAAGCGTTTTGGAAAGTAACCAAAAACAATAATTTCATACAGTATATAAAAAGCTAAAGCCCTGAAAAAAAATGATTTACATAAAACTTGAAAAGTAGCTAAAAATAAGCATCGAAAAATGAAATTAATAAAAACCAAAAAACAGAAGCCCTATTTATACCAAAAGCAACTCATCCTTCTGTTCCTTCTGTGAATACCTTTTGCTGGTTGGTTGAAAGGGATGTGGATGAATTATTAAAAAATCAGCAGATCAAAACCCCTTTGGTTACAAGATACATAATAATCTAACTAATGATGAATATTTATTATTATATAGGGTGTACGAACTATGCATCAGCTGCAGAGTCACTTACAACAGCGTCTCACCCGAAAGACAGAGCTCAGGGTCACCCAACAGTCAGTGGCTGAGCCGGCATTCTTATAAAAAGGAAATTGCAAGACAATTGTCTCACAATAATTTTTATAGACAATTAGACTATGACCCTACAGCAAAATATTAAAAGGAAATTGATTCAGTGTTACGTATAGATTTGGACAATCAATTTTTAACAGAACAAGAATGCAGATTTTTAACTAATGACAAACCCATTAGACCTGTGTTTTATACATTACCTAAAATACACAAATTAATAATCATCCTGGTCATCCTATTGTGGCAAGAATTGGCTCTCACAGAACATTTGTCTAGATTTTTATATTTTCATATAGCACCATTAGTTAGAACACTGCCTTCTTATTTGAAAGACACAACTGATGCTTTAAGAAAAAGTGGTACTATTTCATTAATCCCTGAAAATGGGTGGTTAGTTGCATTGGATGTATCAAGTCTATACACTAACATCCCCAATGAATTAGTAAGATTAGATTTCTTTATACAGCTTGCCCAATTAGTTTTAACCAAAAATTGCTTCTATTTGAAATAAATTATAATTTACAGATTCAGAAAACTCAACAACGGCTCACAAATGATGCTAATTTGTTTATGGTTAATCTGAAAGGGACAATATTAATAACAACCTCTTTAAAAATGTTATAAGATATTGGGCTATAACGATGACATCTTTATGGTTTGGTCTGGAACATTTAAGGAATTGGGAACTTTATTAATTTTCTTAACAGTAGAATATACTCTCTTAAATTTGTTTGTACTAAAAGTAAAACAAAAATGTACTTTTTGGGTGTGACTTTTTTTAAAGAAGGTGGTAGATTGCATACTACAGTATACAGAAAGACTTACTACATCATTAAAAAGAGGTCTTTCTGTTATAGTCAACTAGATTGTGCAGAATCTGCGAGACAGAGGGGGATTTTGAAAAAAAAAACGCAGCTATACTGTTCGAAAGTTGCTGTAATAAAAACTATCCTGAAACATGGTTAACAGAAGCTAAAAAAAAACAATGAATGATTAAAAAATAGGCAGAGTTTGTTAGGACCACAATCTAAGGGATTTTTCAGTTACTTTTATGTCCACGTATGCAAACAAAATCTATAGTACGCAAACACTGGCATATATTGTCAACTGATCCAAAACTAACATAAATTTTCCAAAATTCCTCCTCTATTTACGAATCGAAGAGCACACAATTTGAGGGATCAGTTAGTTCATGTAGATTGTTTTAACCCTTCAGTTTTTGTACCGGGATAACATGGAAATGCTCTTTGTAATCCGTGATGCATGATATTTTAATATTGAGAATTCTAAATATTAAACATAGAAAACCATGTACTACAGTACAGTACAATACATGCAGTGTGTTGTGTAGTGGCAGCATTTTTTTCTAGAGGAGATAGTGTTGACTCTCAGGCACACAGCTTGTCTAATTACCACTCTGCACCTGTCACAGAGTGACAAATACTCAGTCTGGCAGGATAGGCTTTTCCACTTCTGTCCTCGGGCAGTTAATCTGGATACCCTTCATTTAAAGTGTAGTCAAGGCAGCTTGTCCCTTGGGTTTCACTTCAGATTGAACCCCCTTGGATACAGGAATAATTGTAAAGTTATTACAAGGATTGTGACATAATCAAACGATTATAAAGGAAGTGTGGCCTATACACCAATAAGTCTACTCATTAATACAATTGAAAATGTCATTATTAACTTACAGAACAAGGACTGAGCGTGCAACAGTACAGTCATATACTACTCAAAAGACTATGAAGTGTTGAATTTGCTCTTTTTCTTACTGCCTATGGAATAGATATTTTTTATCATAGGCCGATTTGAAAGACTACTTTATTACTCATTTAACTTATTGACTAGAAATACAGTAAACAGGAATTAAACCAGCAAGCATTTTATTTGATGAAGCTTTTCTCAATTGCAGTACCTTCATAATCAAAATTAAAACTTAAAAATAGAAAGTGGATGATTATATAATCTTCTGGCATTAAAAGTAGGTAACTAAGCATTTTACCAAATGACAGATTTTTATATCTGACAACTGATACACATACAGGCATACACATTGTCCAACAATATTGCTCATGGCTTAATTTACGAGAGAGACTACAAGATGCTGTGGCATCAGGGGCTATTACCCTTCCAATGCCTCAAGTGAGCAGTGAAACTGGTTGAGGTTGCCATCCCTGGAAAAACTGGCCACCGTAATTCCAAAGTGCTAATTTCCAACAGGGGTGGGAAGAACCAAGACTCAGGGGTGTGCAATTTTTGAAAAAAACTTCTTGTCCAAGGGACAAATTGCTAGAAAAAATCTACTTGTCCTTCATAAAAATCTACATGCCCCCTCCCTGTCGCACATCACACACACAAAAAAGTAGACTATAACTTGTAGGATTTTGGTTTTATTTAACACTGAACACAATCAATTAATTAGTATCTGTATCTGTAGTATTTTGCATTTAATCGTATCCTGATGTAACTATCACTGACACTGTTATCTGCTCTGATATTGATTCGTATTTTGTAATATACTTGTACTTACTAGAACTGAAGTCATTGTATTTTATCTTGCTCTTAATTGTATTAATACTTGTACTGTGATTCTTGAAATGTATTTTGTGTTTTCGACTGTAAGTCGCCCTGGATAAGGGCGTCTGCTAAGAAATAAATAATAATAATAATAATAATAATAATAATAATAATAATAATTAACAGGGGCAGATCTAGCCTTGTAGCTTGACGGGTTCACTAAATTCTTCAAGATACACAAAGGTTCCCTGACCCCACCTCACCTCAACAAATGTATAACATACTTTAAGGAAATGTTCCTTTCAGTGCAGTTTGGTTAGTAAATTTAAGTAAGATACTTTGGGCTACGTACACACACACTGCAGTTGGCTCGACAATCGTATTTACAAACAGCACTCGCTTCGGTTGTTTGTTGTACAAACACACACCTTTCATTACTGAAGTGAGTGACTCCCTGTTTAAACAAACCACTGAACTCGGGCCATCATTACATGCTGATCGTGAGGTTTTGTGTGACAACATGGAGGCTGTGTTTTTGTTTATGCTTATGGAAGAAAGTACTGTATGTAATCGATCGAGAGCTCGTCAAGCACAGCAAGAGACGTTCGGTATCGTTCGAAAAACGAGTTGCAGTCGCACTGTGGTGTTTGGGGATACGAACTGTATCATATTGTTTTATTTAAGTTGCAAAACCAAAAATACAACAATATTTTTTTTCTTACAACAAAATATCATACAGCTGTACGATGATTAAATTAAAAATTCAATTAAATGGTCAGCTGAGTTTCAAGGGGCGTTTGATACTATTAAGCGTAAACTTTGCCAGGCCCCCACCCTTATCACACCAGATTTCACCAAGAGATTCATCCTCCACACCGATGCGTTGGACGTGGGTTTGGTGCTGTCTTGTGCCAAAAGGTAGACAGAGTAGAACACCTGATACTGTATCTGAGTAAAAAGATGCAACTTGTGAGATTTACAGTCTGTATTTTATTTTAAAATAATAATACAATATTGTACAGATAATCCCAAAACACATGTAACATTTAGTTTCATAGGAATGTCAGCTGGCCAACATGATCTACAAAAAGTCAAACATTTTTTAAAAATACAGCTTCAAAAATTCAAGTATACATTTCACAAGCTATACCTATCTTTTAACTTACAAGTTCTATATGTTTTAGTGCTTTACATTATTAATTACTTAAAAAAAAAGACTTTGTCATTCACATTTTACTAATATTTATTTTTCTTAAATTTGTCACATTGTAGTTTTGGAGCTGGATTTCTTTGCTAGGCTTGAAAGAAATAATATATTTCAAATAATAACATAGATGATATAAATGATCCCTTTAAAGAAATAATCAAAAGTTAAAAAAGACTAACTTTTCATATTCCCCATGTTTTCAACTTATCTCCTGGGTTAATATGACCCCTCATGCTTAAAACACACTTGTGTTAATACAAAGAGTGTTTTTGGCAACAATCCACATTAGGCTCCTTGTCTGTGCAGCTTTAAACAAAATGTTTGGCAAGTGAACAAAAATCAGTAAAAAAAAAAAATAATAAAATGATTTAATGGAAATCAGGTGAATGAAATTAACAAAAAAAAAAAAAAAAAAAAAAACACTGTGCAGCTTTAATGCTTTAATCTTCCCACTGCTTCCAGAAATATGAATTATGGAAAAGACCTCATTTATTGTAAGTATTTGATTTACAAAGTGTTAATAAATTAAACCAAAAACAGAGCCTTGTCCCCACAAGCTACTTTTAAAAAGACTTCTCCATTAGCTGGTCATCCACCAGCTAATAAACGGTGGGAATTGCATCACAGTGCTTCAGAAGGGTTAAGAATGCAAGCTGTCATTTTCGTTCAGATGACAACCTCATGCTTGACAGATGTTTGACAGTGGAATGTATAAATCTATTATTCTATGACTGAAAGCACTGTACCAAACATATAGAGAGACTGACAGATATGGCTCCTTCATAAACCCCTATATTCTGATACTCACAATAATACAAACAGACGTACGGACTTACGGACGTCCGCAGGGATATGCATCTTATTGAAAAATGTAAATGTAATTCTGCATTTCATTGTACAGTTACTTGAACATTGTTTAATGCTGAACATTTTAATACGTGCATACAGTACCGAAGAGTGACAAGAGTGGGTGGAAGAGGACACCAGGGAACACACAGCTACAGCTTTAAGAGTCAGTTTATGTACAAGGTGATTAAAAAGTAAGGAAGTTCAGCCAGCTGTAATTATTCATGGGATGAAACAGAAATTGAGTTTATAGCCCCAGGGTGTCTTACAAAGCAAATAGAAGGAATTATCACAGTTCAGTATATGGGGGTTCCACTAGTGCCTAAAAGTGCATACATTTCTACTGCATAACCTTCTTAAATGTGACAGCATTTAAAAAAAAAACATTATTAAGAACTAAATGCAACACTGTCACAGGGATACAAAACACGCTTTCACAAATGGCATCCTTCATATTGATAAAGAATGTTTTTTTTCTGCAGAAGCTTTACAAGGTGGCAAAGTTATTTTAAAACTACTTGGTATACAGATCTAAAGAACAGATTGGCAGGTTGACTGCATACTGCCCATAGAATACTGTTATAATGGTCCATAAACGACTACTGTACAGGACTCTTATTTTTATTTTCTTATTTGTCAAGAGACACAACACCTGCGGTCTCCTAAAGCTCTGAGTCAGACCCCAGGGAAGGGCGGATCCAGAGAACGACAATCCAAAGCCCATTGAGGAAGGCTTGTCTGATGAGAAATCAATGGAGAACAATTCAGGCAAGCACAATACAACAAACACTCACTCCTTTTACCACCTCGCAACATGACTGATGGGGGGGCGGTTACCTTCCATTTTACTAAACCACTTGTACAACAGGGCCACAATGATCTTAGATAGTCTATTACTCAGTGCCAAGTTGTTTTTGTTTTTGATTTACTGTAGAAGGCTAGTAGGCTACAGCTGCCTATTCTTTGTTTATACAAATATAAATATACAAATGTAAAAAGAAATATGTTTAAAAAAATCTGTAAAACTGCTTTTTGACATTATGGAAAAGGGGGAGCGACTTTCACACTAATGCGGCCATTTCCTTGCTTGAATTAAACTTGCCTGCTATTTAGAGTATTTTACTTTTAGAAAAATGTGAACAGATGCACATTTATAAAAATAAAAAAATACCTCTGTATTTCTAAAATTTCAACCTAAATTAGCCAAATACATAACACATACACAAACACAAACACCAGTCCACAGTGTGTGCTCTAGTGCTCGTGGTGAATACAGTTCTTGTGAAAACAACGTGCAGTGATGTTTGATCCAGGTTTAGTGCTATCCTTCCTTGACAGCTCCGAATCGTGTTAGCTGTTTAAACAATAGTATTTTTAGACAAGACAAACAAACAAAACACTCACGATTTATTTTCCCACAGTCTCCTTTTGGTTCTCGCGTTAACCATTCACAAAGGAACAGATCACATCACTACGTCCCCTTTTTATATCGTCACCCATGACCCCTTGGTCAACGAGCGCATCCTCTCCTCCAATCCACAGATGCCACACCGTTTCCTGTCCGGGTCATTGCTTTCGTGTACCATAGCTCCACCCCTTTCTAGATGGCCAACTTCCGCCTAACCCTGGGAATTAACTGTCGTGCCATCCAGTCCAGGGTATTCTGTTCCCTTTACACAGTGCCCTCGCAGGTCGGGAGGGAGATATAACACTAAGAATCATTGGATCTCTGTCACATATCCCACCGCTCAGAGTGCAGCCGAAGGAACACTCAGCTAAATCTACATTTCCCATTACTCCCCTCTCCCAGGAAAAATAATCTGCATTTTGGTGGTCTTTCCCCACACGGTGAAGGGCTGCAATGCCAGATACAACTGAGTTATCCAGGCATTGCTGTCCTTCATTGTGCTTAACCACTTGAGTGGGGCTTGGTCAGTGACCAGATCAAATGAATGTCCCAGCAGGTAGTATCGTAAAGAGTAGCCCATTTAATGGCCAAACACTCCGGGAGTAGTTGCGCTCCAGAGGGAGCATCTTTTTACTGAGGTACAGGATGGGGAATTCTACTCTGTCTACCGTTTGGAACAAGTCTGCACCCAAAACAACATCCGACACATCGGTGTGGAGGGTGAATCTCTTAGTGTAGTCTGGAGTGATGAGAGCAGGGGCCTGGCAGAGTCTCTGCTTAACAACAAACTCGCAGTGGCCCTCTTGAGTAGCAGCATGAGCTCTGCCGACAGGGAGAGCTTTACCGCTGAGGACATGCTGTCCGACTCCACATCAACTCCTGATCACCCACCTCCTCAGTCCTTCTGTGGTCCTCCTGTGGCCAATCTGTGCTTGCAGCCTTGTAGGGCCCCAAGGGGGCAGGCTGGGCTGGTGGCACCGAGCACTCCTGAAGCAGCTGTGCGAGGACTTTTCCTTGATGGGAAACAGATGCCATGATGTTCTCCATCTGCTCCAAGTCTGCCGATCACCTGGAACGGCGACTCTTCTTCCTCTTCCATGGGGGAGGGGATGGAGAGGAGAGGCAGAGTTCAAGAAGGACGATGCAGACGGTTTTGAGCCTGGGCTACCTTTTCAGATGCGTCATTTGCTCTCCCTTGGTGCAGAGCATGGGGTGAGGACGCAGCAACCTCTCTACAAGAGGGTGATGGAGAAGAGCGCTGTGCAGGAGTCAGAGACGCAGAAGGCTCTTTAGAGTTGCGGAACAACCTCATCTCCAGCGTGCGCTTGGAGAAAGGGGCACAAAACTAGCAGAACTAGCACTTCCTTGACATGCTCTGGGCCCATGCACGTCCTTAGGGATGGAACCTGGGCATGATGCAAGGAGCAAGCAATGCAATGTACAGTACACATTTGTACAGTTGCTGCCTCAATCTGCTCATATATATCGACCGGGCAGGTCAAGACCCGAATGGAGCCAGTTCGGTACCGGGCCGGTGACCTCACCACCGGGTCGGTAGCTAGCTGAAACCGGTTCAGTACTGGTTCGGAACCTGGTCAGCACCAGGCCGGTTCTGTGGCTTTGGCACCGTTCAGTACCAGGTCAGAACCGAGATGGTACTGGTTTGGTTTGGTATCAGTTCGGTGGCATTAGCACTGTGTCGGTACCAGGTCGGAACCGGGTTGGTACCAGGATAGTACCGGGACGGTTTGGTACCGGATCAGTGACTTTAGCACCGGGTCAGTTCGGTACTGGTTCAGTGATTGTAGCACCGGGTTGGAACCAGGACGGTAACAGTAACCTGCAACTGATGGCTTCTTTCTTAACTCTAGAAGTCCCTGTCTCCCTGGTTGTGCTTTCTTAATATCTCTGTCACAGTACTTTGCACTCTTTCTTGATATTGCCAACAGCCGATAAGCAGTTCGGTTTGAATATTGCTTCGGCTATTTTAAACAAATGGCCGGTAAGCATTGTGTTTATGAAGCTTACTTTGTTTAATTCAAATGCATTTAAAAGCTACAAAAACACACTGACAATATCTGCAAGCGTGCGCTCCATCATATAAACACATTGCACAAAAAAAAGCTTTCTCGACTGGCGTATTGAAACGTCACTGCTTCACGCAGCTGACTGACACACGCACACAGCCTGTCTCTCTTAAAGGGGAACACACCAAAAGGCTGATTGCTATAATGCTTTCTTTCTGTTTCCATCGCGGAAGCGGCATTTGCTGCCAATGCCATTACTCTCGTAGCCTACTTTTAATATTTATTTCTTTATTTATTTAGCGAGGAGGTTAATTGATCAGGGTGGTTATGTGATGGTCGGATATGCGACGTTCCACTGTATATACAGATAGAACCAACGATCTACTTATCTGAACAAGGCTTTCCCATCAGGTCAGTCTTGCAAGGAAAAATGGCACCGAGATCTGTGAGCACAGTCCTTTGTTCCCTTGGGGGTGGGGCCATGACTGCGTCACAGGCTCGGTGAGCAGCTTTGGTATACAATATTCAGGATTCAGGTCTTTAGGAGGTAAATACCCTTTTGGTAATGGTTAAATTTCATACTTTAAAGGGAACCTTATGACCTCCTGGGGTATTCACGACACAGAAAAAACACAGAAAAAAGAGAATTGAAGGAAAGTATTACCTTTACAGTACAGTTTATAACCATATAATATCTTTTATGCTCAAGTCATTTTAAATACAACAGCAATCATGCCCTGATTCTGTAAGAATTCAGATGATATTTCCAGAACTGGAGAACTGTTGAAGCGACATTTTTCTTCATATCATTATTTTGTTTTTATTGTACTGGGTAATTTATGTTTTTATTTAGCCAAGCAGATTAGCCTAGCTCTATCATTACTTAGATTATGTTATGCACCTAGACTGTGATTCCCCAATTGGCAACTATTTTCTTAAATAGAATGTTTGGAATCAGTCTGTTAGTGTACCACAATTTAAGTTACAGTACAGCATTGTAGGTTTTCATTTGCCAAATGATAACAACTAATACAAAAGGTGTTTTCAATTAAGTCACTTTGGGTTTAGTGTTATAGTACAACATGTATACACATTCATACACACAAAAAAATAAAGCAATACTAACTAATATAAATAAATAACTCTATTTAAGGTAAGCTGGCTAGCACTTGCTGTGTAAAAAGAGTTTAGGGCTGCAACAACCCTTTCGTCACCTAAAACACAACTGCCTTATACTGACATCTGCTGGAAGAGGCTGCAGTGGAACAGCTGCTCCTGCAGTTCCACCACAGACATGCCTGTCAGTGTGCATGTGCCTCAAGATTAGCGGCATGAGCTGGATCAATCCCCATTCTATGCAAGGGACAAGATAGAGCAGTAGGCTAATTCACTGGTGTCTCAAGCCTTTCACCTCTGTAGGTATGGGTACATATCTACTGCAGCTGAGGTCCCAGGTGATTTTGACAGCCTCCAGTGGACATTGAACCAGCTCAGCCTGGTATCGTGATCCTAACAGATTTTAAATTCTCATTATTCTTGTTACCCCTCAATTTTTTTTTTTTTTTTTTTTTTTTTAGCAAAGCCAATTTTTTTTTTTAGCTGAATCAGTGTTTATGAAATAGATTACAATGCATTGTGCTTATTCAAATACTTTCTCATGTCCTTCATAAGGTTTAGTACATATGTTACTCCTTCTCAAAACATATGATTGATATGATTTGCAACTTTTAAAAGTCTGTGGTTCAGTCCACTTTTTTTTTTTTTTAATGATTTTCACAGTACGATATTTCACATATATAAACACATACACATTGATATGATGCTACTGGTAATCACTGCTAATGCATATTGCTGTATATGCTCTGTTTTTCTTTATTTATATTTCTAGTCAGATATGCAAAGCAAACCTTGACACATGCTGACATCACAGTGGTGAAGTTACAAGGTTCTCTTCTATGAGTAGCTGCTCATTAAAACCATACAAACCATTGAAACTTGTGTTTTTAATGTGCTCTATTGAGGTTTAGGGGCATAGTTCAGTACCACTTTCTGCTGGCACAGTGCTGTCTGAATGAGTGTTTTAATATGGATGGATTGTCTTTTTAATGTGTATTTCATCACAGCATAGCTTTTAATCAGCCTTTTAACTCAATGTTAATAACTGCACAGATTGCTTTAATTTATTAAACACGGTGAGTGGGCACGACAGCTCCCATCAGCTGTGCTGAAGAATTGACAGAGGTGAAAAATCACTTTGCTTGGAGCACGCAGAATGTGTAAAATCCAAAATTACATTTTGAAAGAGTAATGTAGTAGTACCTTACTATTTAATTTGTGTAATGATAAAGATGTTCAAAAAATGTAGATCTGACTAAAAGTATCTTTAAAAACTGCTATGTGTCAGGTGCGCTCCGCGTGGAGTGCAGGATGCACCCTATAGCCTGGACATCGCCGGTTCGAGTCCAGGCTATTCCACTGCCGACCGTGGACGGGAGCTCCCAGGGGGCTGCGCACAATTGGCAGAGCGTCGCCTGGGTGGGGGGGAGGGCTTCGGTCAGCCAGGGTGTCCTCGGCTCACCGCGCACCAGCGACCCTGTAGTCAGGCCTGGTTCCTGCAGGCTTGCCTGTAAGCTGCCCAGAGCTGCGTTGTCCTCTGACGCTGTAGCTCTGAGGTGGCTGCATGGTGCGTCTGCAGTGTGAAAAGAAGCAGTCGGCTGACGGCACACGCTTCGGAGGACAGCGTGTGTTCGTCTTCGCAACTTCCAAGTCATTGCGGGGGTGGTAGCGGTGAGCTGAGCCTAAAAATAATTGGCTTTCTAATTTTGGAAAAAATGATAAAAAAAACAATTGCCGACTACTAAATTATTAAAAAAACAAACAAACAAACAAAAACTGCTATGTGTGAAGTAAATCCTATAAAACTTGGTAGACAGTAACATCATCAAGGGGAGTTGATTTTTCCACAATAAAGAAATATTTTGCACACATAGTGCACTAGCCTTCTGGAGGCCAAGCTAGGTTGAACTCCAACAAAATGGCGATGTGCTACTCCTAATGAGTTATCCATGAGTGCCTATTTCTTATCTTGACAAATCAAATCAAAATAATTGCTTTTGACCTATGTACTTCTACCCTCCATTTACCATTACATCACATTACATTGTGGCCAAACTTGCCAGTCAGGCAGTATTGTTGCCCTACCTGAATTCACAAGCTGTTGTTCCATCACCCCACAGCCCAGTACCTCCAGCCACTCCAGCCGCTCTCCCTGAAACTTGATCACCATTTCAAAAGAAGGGTGCGTGAACGGGAAGTAGCAGTCAACCCATCTAATTTCAAGCCCTGTGGCAAGGAAAATAAATAAATAAATAAATAAATAAATAAATAAATAAACGGGCCTCTATAAAACTCGGCCTTTGGCTAAATGACATCAATTACTGGATTCCTGAGAAAAAAAAACAGTTTTGTTCCAGGCAATAAATCTTGAAACTTGGGAAAAAATAGAGGTGTCTTTTCCAATATGAAAAGCACTTTGTGTCGCTCAGGCCCCCTTGTAAACTAAATCAATCTCCTGTCAAAGTCCTGCAGTCACCTGGTAAGGAAGGAAAATGAGCCAAGACCAGTCAGGGGTAGGCAGGTAATCGTGTTATCTGCTTAAAATGGAAATGACTAACAGTCCCCTGGGAGACAATAAAATACATGAGGTGGTTTCTTTGGATGGTCTGATATGATAAACTAAATAATGTTGGGAGAAAGTGTGAACAGGTGGCTGAAACAGAGAACTAAAAACCAGGGGATCTGAGTATTGAATCCTTGCCCATTGTGGTGTGTTAATGTTGGTGTATGGTATTGGTGCAAGGCATATAATGGGGCTATGTGGAGCACAAGTGATTTAAAATGTATATTTATAATACATATTTAGGCGCGGGGATTAGTATGTGAGCACAGGGAGTGCACAAATTAGTTCACGTTCTGGGATTGAAGTGAATAATTAATTAGTAATTGAATCCCGGCACAACTGTATATGTAGGTGCACGTTTCACTCACTCAGGGTTTGGGTGTTTGTGAGTGTAGAACGGGTGTGGAGGTAGAGGAAAAACAAAACCAAAACGTAACTAAACAAAACAATCGCTATTGCGTGCTGGAAGCATCAGCATGATACTTGCCATCCTGTGACATATGGTGTCCTGCATGGGATAAACCACAGCCTCCACGAGTCAGACCAGGGAAAGACAGCATTTTTTTGTCTTATTGTGCTTATTAAGTTATGATAATTCAGTTACTAGAATCAATCACCTGCTGTCGGGAAATTAAAATTAAATACAGTTAACAGGATAGCCAAGTGATGACGTCCGCAGACCAAAAAGCTGACAGAGACACAACACAGGTACTTGCGGGTGAAATTGCTGTGGTGCGTTTTTATTAAAAAAAAAAAAATAAATAAATAAATAAATAAATAAATAAATAAATATTTAAACAAAAACACTGCTCACAGAGCGAAATAAAAGGTTTAAACAAAACAAACTCTCGAACACATAAAGCACCACAATATCTAGGTCAGGCTGGGCAGTCGCCTTCACTTATCCTATAGCTGGTTTACTTTTGCTTTCTCCTTGCTCTCTCTGTCTCTCACACACACGTTCCTCCTTGAACACCCATCCCACAGACAGAAAAACACAAGCTTATATGTGCGTACACCTTACATTAATTACAATCCCCTTAAACAATAATTAAGTAAAAGGCTCCAGCCACATTCTCACATGTTTTTGACAGGGATAGGAATTAATCTCATCCCTGCCAACCACCACCAACACACAAACCAAACAATTTGTTTATTTTTAAATCATAGTAAATAGTTTTTAAATAAAGACAAAATACATACACTTGTATAAATAAACATAAACAATTCACTAGACAAGCAGGGTTTTGCCTTGCCCCCTCTAATTATGTGCAGGGCTCTCTTCTGCCCTGCTATAGCTACATTAAATTAATTTAATGGAAACTTATAATGCATTAGACCACCACAACTGTATATGTATTTGAAACTCAAAGGATGTTGGATGACTAAGTTGAGAGAGCTGCAGACAGTGCTCCCGAGTGGCGCATCCGGTAAAGGTGCTCCATATGGAGTGCAGGATGCACCCTATAGCCTGGACGTCGCCGGTTCAGGTCCAGGCTATTCCATTGCCAACCATGGATGGGAGCTACCAGGGGGAGGCGCACAATTGGCCGAGCGCCGCCCGGGAGGGGGGTGGAGCTCAGCTCAGCTCATCACGCATCAGCGACCCCTGTAGACTGGCAGGGCGCCTGCGGGCTTGCCTGTAAGCTGCCTAGAGCTGCATTGTCCTCCGACGCTGTAGTTCTGAGGTGGCTGCATGTCGGGCCTGCAGTGTGAAAAAAAAGCAGTCGGCTGACGGCACACGCTTTGAAAGACAGCGTGTGTTCGTCTTTGCCACTCCCGAGTCAGAGCAGGGGTGGTAGCAGTGAGCTGAGCCTAAAAATAATTGCATATTCTAAATTGGGAGAAAATACAAAAAGAGCTGCAGACCTTGACAAAATAAGATGAAAACAGTTTTCTAATGTGCTTACTTCTTTATCATGTGTTTTGCTTATTTTTATTAAACAAGTGATTACTTACTACTGTACAACAAATGACATAGATGTGACACCCATCTCTCATAGTTAAAACTATTTCTAAATTTGTGAATATTGGTCATTGTCTCTTACCATCGCCATAAGTTTTAATGAATGGTGATTCACAAACACACTGCAGTATAATTCAAATCAATTTCTCAGAGCAATTCTACTACAATCATAAATACATTCTTAACACATACAAAAACACACACAATATATCATGCAAAGAGTTCATTGATTTAAAAACCAACAATTACTTCATAAATTACCGCCTGATATTGATATTTGTGTTCCAATGTGGTCGGTTCAAATAAAGTAAATTAATTACTGTAAAGAAAACAAATGCCCCTTGCAACATGATGTGTTGAGAAATACATTTTTCTCTATATACATATTTTAAAGATGCAGCAACTAATCAAATGGGAAACTCACCAAATGAAGAAACTGACATTTAACATTGAATATTTTAGCAGACATTGGGTCTGATTTACTATAGTCAGCAAATTGGTAGTATCACACATTTACTATGGGGTGAGCAATTTGCCTGCAGTATGCCCACAGTGGAAAATAAAGGCCTAGGTCTATGACTCTAGTTAATTATCTTTGTGTGTCCCCAGTGTCCGAACTGAAGGGAAAAAAAGATCATTTAAAAATCTTACAAATAAAATGTTGACAACCTCTCAAATTCAACATACCATGAGCACTTTTGAATGTGTGTGCTCTCGTGGACGGTACATCTTGGCAGCCACATGCCCAGGTGGCTATTTCCTGTGTTCATGGAAAAACCAAGGTATATCCGACCACAAAATTATATGTGACTGTGGGAAGTCGGACAGACTGCGTAGTCATGGCTGTCGCGGATAGTCTGCCCTATCCTGTCATTTTGGGGAGGGACTGGCCATGTTTCAAACAGCTGTTATTGGGTGAAACAGGGCCAGCCTCGAGTAAGCTAGTAGTTGCAAAGGAGGATCGTATTGGCCAGATCTTTCCGATGCAAGCTGAACTGTTCTCGTCTCACTTCCGGCCCTGAAAAACAAAACGAGAGCGACGGGCTGAGAAGTAGGAGGGGATAGCAATGAGACAAGGGTGGGGCTTGATTGGAGAAGCTTCTGTGTCAAGGGAAAGGTGTAGGGTCGCAGTGTGACCTGCGGGGCGGAATTACTGAGAACCCCAGTGCACGGGCTACCATAACTCCGCTCGACATACCAAAGTTCTGGGACCGCTCACATTTCCCCACTATGTCATATCCGGGCAGTTACTGTATAGGGTAACCCAAGCCCTGGGCACAGGTCCTCCTGTAAACCAATTATTGGTTCCGGGGCCTTTTCGAGCCGAGGTGATGCAGTTGGCACACGATATTCCTTTTTCGGGGCACCTCGGTTCTGAAAAGACGCTGGAGCGAATATTGGCTCGGTTTTATTGGCTTGGGGTATGCGGCGAAGTGAGGAAATATGTAGCGGAATGCCCTGAGTGTCAAAAGGTGGCGCCGGGTCGAGTTCGCCCCGCCTCGCTGGTCCCACTGACCTTGGTGGGGGTTCCCTTTGAGCGTATCGCAATAGACATAGTGGGCCCATTGATTCCCTCTGACTCAGGATATACGCATATTTTAGTAGTGGTGGACTACGCAACGTGATATTCTGAGGCAGTACCTTTGCGGACCACTAGTGCAGCTGCCGTTGCAACTGAATTAGTAAAGATTATGTCTAGAGTAGGGATCCCCAAAGAAATTTTGACTGATCATGGGACTAATTTTATGTCTAAATATCTTGTTCAAGTGTATAAATTATTGCAAATCCGCTCCATCCGCACGTCAATTTACCATCCGCAGACTGACGGCTTGGTGGAGCGGTTCAATCAGACCTTAAAACAGATGCTGAGGCGGTTTGTAAACCAAGAGCAGAAAGATTAGGCAAAGCTTCTCCCATACCTTCTGTTTGCAGTGAGAGAGGTGCCCCAGAGTTCAACTGGGTTCTCCCCATTTGAGCTGCTGTACAGAAGACAACCCCGAGGCATTCTCGACCTAATAAGAGAAGGGTGGGAGGAGCCTCAAAATGAGACCAAAAATGTAGTCCAGCATGTAATGCTGTTGAGAGAGCGCCTAGAAATAATTGGCAAACTGGCACATGATAACTTGAAACAGGCTCAGCATCGTCAGGAGCGACATTATAACAAAAACGCACGGATTCTGACCTTTCAACCTGGGGATAAGGTGATGTTGCTCCTGCCCTCAAGCGAATCAAAGCTGTTTGCTAAATGGCAGGGCCCATATGAGGTGGTGCGGGCAATGGGACAGGTAAATTATGAGATTCGGCAGCTTGACCGCCGAAATAAAACTGAAATTTACCACATTAATTTGTTGAAACCCTGGAAGGAAAGGGAGGCCCTGTTCATTGCGGGAGATAGTGTCGAGGACGATTTTAGTCCTGGCATTCATCCCCCCAGCAACCTGGAGGTGGTGGTGGGGGATCAATTAGTTCCCAGTCAAAAGTGAGAGATACAAGGGTTAATTGGGAAGTTCGGTGATGTTTTTTTCTGATTTGCCAGGTAGAACGAATATAATCGAACAATCTGTTGTTACTTCCCCAGGTGTGAGGGTGCGAGAGAGACCGTACCGCCTCCCAGAAAGTCGGAGGGGGACGGTGAGTAGAGAAGTAGCGGATATGTTAGAGCTTGGAGTCATAGAGCCTTCACGGAGCGAGTGGTGCAGCCCAATTGTCTTGGTTGGCAAGAAGGACGGCACCAATCGCTTTTGTGTGGATTTCCGCAAAGTGAATGCAGTCTCCAAGTTCGACGTATACCCTATGCCTCGAGTGGATGAGCTCTTGGACCGGATAAGAGGGGCGCGGTTCATCTCCACCCTCGATCTGACGAAGGGATACTGGCAGATTCCCTTAACTCTAAGCTCTCGCGAGAAAACCGCATTTTCGACTCCGGAAGGCTTGTTCCATTTTGTGACCATGCCGTTCGGGCTGCATGGGGCTCCAGCAACCTTTCAGAGACTGATGGATCAAGTGCTAGCTCCACATCAGAAATATGCGGCCGCGTATATTGACGATGTGGTAGTGTTTAGCTGTTCCTGGAAAGAGCATCTTGCCAACCTGAGGAAATGTGTGTTTGCCAAACTAGAAACACAATATTTGGGTTATATTATGGGTAATGGTCGGGTGAAGCCGATGGCCTCTAAAGTCCAGGCTTTGGTGGACACTCCGATTCTGAAGACCAAAACCCAGGTGAGATCCCTCCTTGGGTTAGCGGGTTATTACCGTAGGTTCCTCCCCAAGTTCTCCACTATTGCTACCCCGTTAATGGATCTCACTAAGAAGCAGGCTCCAAATTTGGTAAAGTGGTCAGCTGAGTGTCAGGGGGCTTTTGATGTGATAAAGAGGCGGCTATGTCAAGCTCCTGCACTAATATCTCCTGATTTCAGCAAAGAATTCATCCTCCAGACTGATGCGTCTGACGTAGGTCTGGGGGCGGTCTTGTCCCAGGAGATTGACAGAGTAGAACACCCCGTCTTGTACATCAGTAAGAAGATGCTCCCTCGGGAGAGTAACTATTCCATCATCGAGAAGGAGTGTCTGGCTATTAAATGGGCTGTGCACTCCCTCCGGTATTATCTCCTGGGGCGTCGTTTCCTCCTTGTCAGAGATCACGCTCCGCTGAAGCGGTTAGACACGATGAAGGATAACAACGCTAGGATAACTCGGTGGTATCTGGCGTTGCAATCCTTCAACTTTCGGGTAAAACATCGTGTGGGTAAGGAGCACTCAAATGCAGACTTTTTCTCTAGGGAGGGGGGCCAATTGGGGAAGGTAGTATTGGCCGAGTGTGCCTTCGGCTGCACTCTGAGGAAAGGGATATGTGACAGGGAGCGTGAGGATCTGAGCTGCAAATCTCCCTCCCGACCCAAGAGGGCGCTAAGCAGAGGTACTTGCACGCCTGTTCAGAAACGGGCCGGCTTGGAGAGAGGGGCGGAAAAGGAAGTTGGCCATCTTGGTGCAGGGCGGAATGACCATATTAGGGGACAAGATTACTGTGATCAGTTGTGCTGCATTAGACAACTGGCAGGTGTGCTGAGTCACGCTGATCATGTGGTGGAGTCTCCTAGTATATAAGGGCTGTCATTCTGCAAGTGTGGGGCCTTTGAGGTAATAGTAAGCCTGTGTTGCTGAGCTGTGTGTTTGTTTTGTTTGTTGGTGGTCTATGTGTTTGTGATTTATTTATCGTCAGGACCGGGGTCAGACGCCAAGGAGCTGCCGCACTACTGCCAGAAACAGTTCAATTGAAGACGGTGTGCTAAATACATTTCAAAATAAATTCAGAAAAACCTGAAGCCTACGTCAAATCCCATAGCAGAGCTTGATAATCACCTTTCACGATTTACTGAATAAAAATACAACAGTTCAAATATGGACAAGAGTAGCATGTTGATTATTATCCAATTAAACAAAAAAAATCTATATAGGAGGGTGCTCAAATTTTTGTCCACTAACTGTAGTTCCCCCATAGTTCACAAAAATATTAAATGAAAAAGTAAATAAACAGACACACCTGCACATTGTCGTGTAGTCAAATCATTGGCTGCCAACCTTGTCATTTTGTTTTTACTGACATACATATTTACAGTGGCCTTTTTTTATTTTACTGACACTATTTTTTTACTGACATAATTTAAAAAACAAACTAGAAACAATAAATAAAAATACATTATAAAATAGTCTAGTTTTGTGTACTTACATCTCTTTAGGTCTTATTTACTTCTTATGGTCATACATGGACACATTTGCAGGCTGGATCATTGGTCTGAAGCTGGTGCTGTTTTTAACAGCAGTCTTGATAGTCAGAATTCCATTCAGAATGTCTGTAGACAATTGATTTCTTACATCTGAGAAAAAAAAAAAACTTGTTCTAATTCTGCGGTCCTGTGTGGCAAAGTCAACATGTTAATAGCAACCTTGGCAAGTGGAAACATGGCTCTCCGCTAGGTATATACAAGTGCACAGTTTTGTGCCAGTTTTCATCAGCTGCCAGATCACGTCTAAGATCCGTCAAGTCAGTCAGTCACTTGTTATTAAATAAATTCCATCTAGGCTATCCAGCATATTTCCAATAACAAAAAAACATTGCAAGTTTGACGATGTCTCCCGAGCTCGCTATGCTTTATTTACTTACTTGGTTGAAGAACGCGTATACTCATTCCAGCACAGTGTTGTTAACTGGTATTCTTCTTTTGATACTTTTCACTGCCATCACATAAGGTGTAGGTATATGTCATTCGAGGTGATTGGGAAAGCCACAAGCAATACAAAATATACCATATTTATTTTGATTCAAATTCATGGGCATTTTTTATTTATTTCCATTGTAGTGTTAAAATGTGACTTTTTTTTACTGACTGGCTTTAATGGACAGTTGGCAGCCTTAAGCCAAATGCAGTTTAACGTGGCTTTCTCAGTCGCTAATAAAGCAAAGGCAGTGAGCTTTCCTTGCTTTTCTGTTGATCGGAGGTGTTTTTTGACACGCTTCATTAAATAAAATGCTCTTTCTCCAGGGTCAGGGAGAAGTTTTCAGAGGTACGGGGCTTTCAGCACCAATTTGTAAAAATATTTCTAATGGCCCCCTTTACCGCTTGCATTCTTCTTCTTCCTGTTTCTTGTGTTTATGCTTTGCTGCCCCTGAAAGAGACATTGTTTGCTGTATTCAAGCAAAATCAAACTGACTGACCTGGAATTTACTTGTGTTGCCCCATGAAAGTGAGCGAGACAGTAAGTTCCGGGTTTGATTTTGTGTGAACACCAGTGAGATACACTGCCTCGGTTGAAATGTCAGTGAGTGAAGTTCTTCCAGTTTGCGTGCAATTCCATATCTGTTTAAAAAAAAAAAAAAAAAAAAAAAAATTTAGTTTTGGCCCCCCCCATGACTTTGGGCCCTAGGCAGGTGCCTAGTTTGCCTATGTGTTAATCCGGCCCTGTGTACAACATGTACATTTGTGCTAGGAAATTCACAATGCAGTGTGCTGTAGTGTAGGGTAATTGTTCACAAAAAGTATTACCAACACCTGCAGTGCTTCCTACACATCCTGGTATGACTAATTACAATATTTTATTTACTTATTTGAAGTTCTAATTGTAGTTTGATTAATACACTGTTGTTTAAGTTGTCAACTGGTGATAACAAAAAAAAGGGTTAATGTAATGTCTTATCTTTCCTGAGTCAACAAAAAAAAATATTGAATACTTAAAAGCCAATGTTACAAGACTACACAGGTTTAAAAGTGGAATGGGTAGCTTGTGCTGTACACCAGTACAGAGTATACAGTTTGCTCACATTAATTTTCTAACTGCTTTATTTCGCTGGGAGTATGAGACAGGTTTGCCATCCTCCAGCTGTTAAAATTACTTGTGATTTCTCACGAGAAAGTGCAGTGCAGCTGCCTAATATATTAAAGCACTTTTAAAGGCTTAATGCAGCAAAGGTGAGTAAAACATTAAGGTGGAAAAAGAACTCTGAAGGAATTGAAAATGTTTGGAAATATTCTTGCAGGAATACTGTACCACAGTATATAAAAACGGTGGAAGAAGAACAATGTACGTAAATCTTGGCTACCTTTTCATTGTCCAACACAGTTATTTTTTCTCCAGTTTTATATGTAGCACATATTGAGCCAACTTCTGGAATAACAAGTGTGTGACTCTGCTGCCTTACTCTTCTGTGCAGCTTTATTAAATTTAAAATATAATGCTATACAACTGTTATACAATTTGTATGCAAACACTTTCTTATATATTGTTTAAATAACCGAGATAGGTTGCTGTCTCAGAATAAAGAGAATTGGTCCAGATAAGATTACATTTATATTGCTCTTCTCAAATTTAAGAGTTCTATTCCAGTACCTGTTGTTTTGGTGATACTGTAGATTTTGTTGATTAGACCAATTTACTCTGAACACCACCACCAGCTCTCATGACATCTAATCTTCAGGCCAAATTGAAACCATTTTTTTCTGCAATTATCTTAAGGAAACACATTCCAAACATCCTTGATGTGTGCTGCAGTTAGTTGAAAAAGAAAAAAAAAAAGTTTGTTTTGATGCAGCATTTGAGCTGACATCAAACTAAAGTTTAACTAAGAAACTGGCCCTGGTACTTCGCACATGAAACACTGTACTTGTAAACAAGTGAGACAGTCAAACTTGCCTCATGATTTGAGAAGAGACACACACCCTCCATCTGATGGAAGACAGGGTAGTGGCTGCTGTCGATTTCGTCCCGCCTGTAGACATCACTGCCTATTGAAGTTGTCGTGAACTGAGAACAATGGGTTCCCAAAGCGGCCTATGTATTACTTATAGAAATGGTCTTTAATCCTCTCCTTAATCAGCCACAACGGGTGGTATTTCTGGTTGTGCAAGTTCTTCCCTGCTTTGGAGAGTATTTTGGGGGTGACATTGTAGTCATCGCGAGAGTAGAGTTTCCCAAAAGGTTCCACTAATTCTGACAGACTTGAGTTGGAGGTCGGGCCTGATGCTAGTCTTCTGAAGTAGACATACCTCAAGGTCCTACACAGTTTTGTTTGCTGAAGACAAATGAGTGTTTTGAAAAACTGGAAGAATAATCTAAGGGTCTAAGTTCCATGGACAAGTCCTGTCCAAACACTGACATATGCAATGCTGCAGAATCGGTGACCCCCGTACTTTCACAAGGATCTATAGACTGGTTTTGCAACTGGTTTTGCTACGGGCATCCACTCAGTCTACCCTTTACACAGATATACCATAGTGTGGGTTTACCTGACACTTTTTTCACTTCTGGGTTCTTACACCAGAGTGCTAAATGTAGCTATTCAGGCTACTTTTTACAGCATGCACATGTTGTGGGTTCTCCCCATACTTTTTTTAGGTTCTATGGACCATATGTCTTGTGTCCTCAAAACCTGGCTTTTGGGACCTGTGCTAAGGGCAGCTTCCCGGTCTACCCCTTTCAGCACATTTGCCAGTCCTGCAAGTCCTGCATTTGCAACAGCTTGGGTATACTATCTCAAATCAGTAATGGAATAACATTTCATACTTGAAAGGGAACGTTAGGTTATATAACATAGCCCTGGTTCCCTGAAATAGAAATGTTATCCATTGCCTTGCAAGGTTGCGGTGTTCACTCGAACACAGCAGGCTTGAATAAAAAACTGCCACTGATCCCTCCTGCTCACGGCACCGTATCCCCTTGGGGGCAGGGTCTTCATGCCTGACGCAGACTAGGCACATACAAGCAGCTTTGATATACGACTCAGGTAATTCAGGCTACACAGAGGTATATTCCAATCAATAATGGATAACATTTGATACTTTAAAGCAGTGGTGCGCAAACTTTTTATATGACGCCCCCTTTCCTTAGCATACATTTTGTTGCGCACCACTACACCCCCCCATGAATTTTTTCCTAGATTTACCCACAAAAAGTCCAGATTTAGTTAAATACATAGGTGTATCACAAATTCAACATTTTAAATCATTCTAGAAACCTTTTTTACATTTAGCAAAGGAACATTAAGCTGACACTTCTAACAAATAAATCAGTGAAAAAATAAATTTTACTTAAATCTTTTTTTCTTTAAACTTGGCAATTCAACATTTACCTAACAGATAAATCTGAAAAACATTAGCGTTCAGCAATTAAATCTAAGAAAATAAATCTGGGTTTTCACAAAAAAAAATCTTTATTTTGCCAGCTACCGATCTATCTGAAGCTGACATGCAAGCCCACGTCCATTGACGCGTTTGATTTGGTATTGCTGCAGAGCTGCTTTACACTCCAGCTTTTAAGAATGAGTTTGTTAACATTTATGTATTTAGCTAAATCTGGACTTTTCTTGGTTAAATCTAGGAAAAAATATGCGATTTACATTAAATCCGGGAAAAAACACCTTGTAACAGGGCGAGCAGCCCTGTACATTGTTTTGTTTATTTTGTTATAAACATTGTTTTGGAGTCCCCTCCGCCCATGTGCAGTGTATTTTGTATTTGCTTTGTTTTATGATTTGTTTTATTATATTTAAATGTATGACGGCGAGCGCCGCAGGATTTATTATTTATGTAAAGATGACGGCGTACCGCCGTGTTATTGTTTTGTTTAGCGTGGATGGGTAGCCCCATCCACAACATAATTAAAACTCGTGCAGAAGGTGGCCATCTCCCGAATTAATTAGGTGATTTAATTTGTTGCTAATCGGGAGATGGTCACCTGTTATAAAAAGCCTGCAGCTCTCCAACTCGGGGTGGGAGTTCAGAGGAGGAACAAGAGAGCAGAGAGACGGCGAGTAAACGTAATAAAAGAAACATAGGAACAGTGAAGGCAATCTGCCCAGCCTGACCTTTGTTTATGTATTTTTGTGTTCGTGATTTGTTTTTGTTTACTTGTTTTATTTTCGCTCTGTGAGCAAGTGCTTTTTGTTTAAATATTTTATTTATTTTTGGATTATTTTAATAAAACGGCGCCTGCGCCACTGCACCGTACCTTTTTGCTTTTGTTGTGCCTTCTTCTGGTCTGACGTCACCACTCGTCATCCCTGTCACACACCTGTTAAAACATTAGTGGTTTTTTTTACACTTGTCGCCCCATACATGGAAGAAGCCATTTCGGCTCGGTTCACTGCAGCTTCACTGACACGCGCCACTTCAAACATAAAGTCCTAGAGTGATCGTCACTTGAAAGGTATGAACTTGGACCAATTAGCTGTCATTTATGTATTTATTTAAAATGTTCTATCCTTTTTATATATATATATACAGTGCCTTGCATAGGTATTCACCCCCCTTGGACTTTTCCACATTTTGTAGTGTTACAACCTGGAATTAAAATGGATTTAATTAGGATTTTTTGACCCTGATCTACACAAAATAGTCCATAATGTCGAAGTGGGGAAAAAATCTACATATTTTTCAAAATTATTTACAAATAAAAAACTGAAAAGTCTTGATTGCATAAGTATTCACCCCCTTTATTGTGACACCTCTAAATAAGCTCTGGTGCCACCAATTGCCTTCAGAAGCCACATAATTAATTGAATGGAGTCCACCTGTGTGCAATTAAAGTGTCACATGATCTCAGATTAAATACACCTGTTTCTGGAAGGCCCCAGAGTTTGTTAGAGAGCATATCTAAACAAACAGCATCATGAAGACCAAGGAGCTATCAAAACAAGTCCGGGATAAAGTTCTGGAGAAGCACCAATAAGGGTTGGGTATATAGAAAAATATCCCAAACTTTGAATATCCCCCGGAGCACCGTTAAATCCATTATTAAAAAATGGAAAGAATATGGCACAACCGCGACTCTGCCTAGAGAAGGCCGTCCACCAAAACTCAGTGACCAGGTAAGGAGGGCATTAGTCAGAGAAGCAACCAAGAGGCCAATGGTAACTCTGAAGGAGCAGGAGAGATCCACAGCTGAGATGGGAGAAACCGTCCGTGGGACAACTATAACCCGGACGCTCCAAAAAGCTGGGCTTTATGGAAGAGTGGCGAGAAGAAAGCCATTGCTGAAAAAAACCTGAAGAAAACCTGTTTCAGTCTGCAAGAGACCTGGGACTGGGGCGGAGGTTCACCTTCCAGCAGGACAATGACCCTAAACACACAGCCAAAGCTACACTGGAGTGGTTTAAAAACAAGAACCTGAATGTCTTAGAATGGCCCAGTCAAAGCCCAGACCTCAATCCGATTGAGAATCTGTGGCAAGACTTGAAAATTGCTGTTCACCAACGGTCCCCATCCAACTTGACAGAGCTTGAGCAATTTTGCCAAGAAGAATGGGCAAAAGTTGCAGGATCCAGATGTGCAAAGCTGGTAGAGACTTACCTAAAAAGACTCGCAGCTGTAATTGCTGCCAAAGGTGCTTCTACCAAGTATTGACTCAGGGGGGTGAATACTTATGCAACCAACAAATGTCTTTTTTTTTTGTTTAATTAACTTTTGTGTCACAATAAAAAAATATTTTGCACCTTCAAAGTGTTAAGTATGTTGTGTAAATCAAATGGTAAAAATCCCAATTAAATCCATTTTAATTCCAGGTTGTAACACTACAAAATGTGGAAAAGTCCAAGGGAGGTGAATACTTATGCAAGGCACTGTAATATATATATATATATCATTTGCATAACTGGCCCTTTAGTTATGGTCATGCCTCCCACTTTGCGCACCACTGCTTTAACAACACCATAATTTCAGGGTACAATACAGCTGAAGAGAAATAATAATGCAAATTGATCCAGTCATAAAGTTTCAATTTTGTCTGCAAAACATGTTATTCACATACAGTATATTCATTGTTATAGTCAGTTCTGAAACGTTTTCCATGTTACCTATTAAAGAATTATTAGATTTGTTTTTACTGTGCAGTTTTTTTTAACTATCTTTTTTCAAATGCTTCTAATAGTATATATTTATATTTCTAAATATTTGCTCCCAACAGTATTGACCAAAAGAATACATTGAATACAAAAACTGTTACACTTGGGACATACTTAAATACATTGGAATACAATAATTTAATAGTGACAAAACATTCCCTATCACCTGTAGGTTCAGTATTTTAATTAATTTCTTAGTATTATTAAAACAGATTTTTTTTTAAAAACTGCATGCTTAGTTTCAGTTTGCAAAATAAGCTATTTTTACACAATTTGTATTAAATGTACACTCAGAGTAGGACTGTGTTGACCACTGTACATGTCTTAGGTCTTTTACTTTATTATAAAATGGAACTTATGTGTCTGTCTTCCTGGTAATAGCTTGGATTTTCATACTGAAAATTTTAAAATATATTTTCTAATGCCCAAATGTTACACACACTATTCCTGGATTGATGTACTTAAAATAATATATTATCATTTTGTTCTGGTTCACACAAAACCCAGGACAAAACAAGTCAAATGTGTAAGCTTACTTTGTACTGTTTTATATGTGTTTTCCAGAGTAATAAACTAAACTGCAAAAAGTCTACCTTCTGTTCAGGAAATGTTTGCAAAGCCTCTGCATGACTTGTTTACTGAAGCGGGTTACAGGTGAGTAATCAAGTGCTTGCTTGCAGTACAGTGCACACTTAAACTCAAGTATTGTGAAAAATGTAATTACTCTGACACCATCCCCTTTCTAGGGGAGTCACAATTTCTGCCTTTGACATTTATGTTAGACTGGAAGGGAATTTAAATTGTGCAGAGCAAACTGCTGTAAAAAAAAATCTAGAGATAATTAGGGCAAGCTTGAGAGCTTGAGACAAGACTGTGGGAATTCTTTAAAGTTCAAGCCACTTTTCTGCTTCTCGGTGCCATTTAATTTTCTGCAGATTTAAAAAATGCATACAAAATAGAACCTACAGGAAAAAAAACTCCATTATCCAATTATTCTCTCTGTCGTCTGCCGAGAAGCTGAATGCAGTAATTAGATTGCCTCTTGCAGTGTCTGATTGCTTTCAGTCAGCTGTTTGCTCCTTGACTCCAGAGAAAGAAGGCTCGCAAAACAAGGATCAATAGACTGTCTAAACCAGTTTGAGTTGGACCCTTTTTGCATTGGGGTTTCTGGGAGTGAGGAGCAGTAATGCAGAAGAGTAACAATGCACGAAGGACCCTATTTATCAAGTCTGTTTGCGAACGTAAACACATGTACAAAACGGACTGTAATTGCCCATTAATGCATTTGGGAACTTGTAATTTAGTGAACAGGTTTATATGTGCACAGGGAGGAAGAGGAACATGATAACCAATTGTCACTGACAATCCTTTAAAAAGCTAACCCAATATTCCTCACAAATTAAAACAACATTTTAAAATAAATCACTCACCAGAATTACAAAATGGGTGAACTTTACAAATAATCTGAATGTTTTACACATACATTTCCTAAACACAAAAAAATCACCCCCTGGCATTTTATCACAGTAAGTTATGTATCAACCAAAACACCAAAATAGAATCGAACAACCTAGCTTTTGAATTTAATAGCAGTAACTTTCTTCCTCTGTCTGATAGAAAATCCTGTACCATTATTGTTTACATTGATTGGATAAAATGTATAATTTTATTCCACGGAGTTGCATAAACTGAGCTAGACACAAAACTCCACAATGACCGTAAGCATTAATGGCATCCTTATTCTTTTTTTTTTTTCTTACCCAAATCCCCTTTGTAAGCCAGTATTATATACAGTATATGTTGCTATTACTTATTAACTGAATAACAACAAATACACTTATGTACAACATGGTTTTCTAAAGAAGAGTATTAAATATATTTTTTTACTAAAAGATAATTTTCCAACTAATACTTTGTTGCACTATTTCTTTCCCTCTGTAAATTTTTTAATTTTTATAGTAACAATAAATATTGTGTGCGTGTCTTTATTATTATTTATTTCTTAGCAGATGCCCTTATCCAGGGCGACTTACAATTGTTACAAGATATCACATTTTTACATACAATTACCCATTTATACAGTTGGGATTTTACTGGAGCAACCTAGGTAAAGTACCTTGCTCAAGGGTACAGCAGCAGTGTCCCCTACCAGGGATTGAACCCACGACCCTCCGGTCAAGAGTCCAGAGCCCTAACCACTACTCCACACTGCTGCCCATACTTTGCAAGGTATGACCTGCAGTGCAGCACAACACCTGTCCAATTTGCAAAAATCACTCCAGTTTATATTGTAATCATGCCATTCCTTTAATGTTCTGTCTTCCTGGACACTGAGGCAGATACTCCAGCAATGCGCTAAACCACGTTTGTTAAATAACTTTGCATCGTTGGTTATGGGGTGCAAAGAGGGGACAAACAGACCTTGAACGATGTATGTATTTATTTGTGTCCCCTTTGGAGGCCTAATTTAGGAAGTGGTTTTAAAAAAAAATCTGTTAATTACATTACATCTTCTTGGGCCCATTCTTCCTCATTTAGTTTCTAACCTCATTAACAAAACCCAGATGTTTTTCAGCATCTTACTTGTTATGTTATAGATGAAGAGCAGAACTTCAGATTAAGTCATTGTATTATACTGTTTACTGCGGTAATTATAATGTATTGGCTGCCCTTATCAAATTGTCAGCCTTTGTCCAGAAATGAAGACAAACTGATTTAGACATAATATGATGTGCTGGACATAAGGTAAAAAAACAACAACAAATGAGAGTTTTTGTGAACAAAAACAAAGCAGAATAAGGAGTATGCCATATAAGATCTATTCAGTTGTTTAGATCAAATTAATTCTGTATCTTTACTACGGTCAGAACGTGGCACTGAAACGGTTAAAATTCACTGGACACCACCTGTAATGGAACTATTGAGAGAATCATAAATGTGCCAATTATAAAGAAACTGGCCCTTATTCAATCTAATTAACACAATAACTTGTCTCACAGTGTTGTATATAAATTCTTCATGCCAGCTTTTGAGATGCAGTTCTTAGGTATACAAAAATAACCTGATTTCTGTTTTTCAATATGAAGTTTATATTAATCTCTGAAAGTGTTTTATTGTGTTCAGACAATCAATTCTGTAATTGAAGGATCTCCCCTTTCTATATACTGTAGTGTTTTTTTACAACATGTAAAAGAATGAAGAGTTAAGTCTAATTGGTCACTGCCACACACCATACATTTTTGCAACTTTGTCTTTTCTTTACATTTTAGCTTGTAAAGGTGTGAGACAACCATTACTGTGCAAGCTTCAGACAGAGAAAGAAAGTAAAGGTATCTCTCAATGTACAATAAATAAGCAAGGGTTCTAATAAATGCTTTTACCTCAAATTGGAATGTTAAGGTCAATTATTTTCTTTATTTTGTTGGCTAAATAAATTGTTGAATTTGAGTTTTGTCTATTTGAATTACCCGACCTGGTCTACCCTATATTAGAGAACCTGTGTGCTGGTGTGGAAAGACGACTGGTAAATTCCTTAACTCAAACATTTTTGGGTGTAATTCCTAATGGTGTAGTCGGACTATACAATAATGAAACACTGGGGTACAAACGCCGTTTCCCTCCATGATTTAGTAGGCCCCCCTGTACTTAGGAGACACTAGTTACATATGGTTAAATTAATCTGTATTGAGTATTTATGTCATTTCTCTTTGCAAAGTTAAAATTCAAGCATAATTTACATTTATAGATGTATAGTTCATTACCATTTTATTCATGAATTTGCATTATCACGGCTGAAGTTTGTTAGTATGTGTTAGTGTGTGCTTAACATGTTTGTGTAAACAGAAGCATTCCTCTAGTATGCGGCTCAATTTGTGTTCCTGCTTATTCACAGGGTCGCCATAATTAAGGGATCAAGTGTGGAATAGTTGTACATAGTTCTGAAAATCGATACTGTAAGTGTTGTGAAAACTCATCTCAGTGTACATTTTGTAAGATGACACATTAAAATGAATGTACAGTGGCTTTCAAAAGTATTCACCCCCCTTGGACTTTTCCACATTTTATTGTGTTACAACATGGAATCAAAATGGATTTAATTAGGAGTTTTTGCTACTGATCAACACAAAAAAGTCCATAATGTCAAAGTGAAAAATAAAATCTACAAATTGTTCTAAATTAATTACAAATATAAAACAGAAAATAATTGATTGCATAAGTATTCATCCCCTTTGCTATGACACACCTAAATAAGCTCTGGTGCAACCAATTGTCTTTAGAAGTCACATAATTACTTGAATGGAGTCTACCTGTGTGCAATTAAGGTGTTTCACATGATTTCAGGTTAATACACCTGTCTCTGGGAGGTCCCACAGTTGGTTAGTACATTTCCTAACAAAAACTACATTATGAAGACGAAGGAACATTCAAAGCAAATCCGGAATACGGTTCTTCAAAAGCACCAATCAGGGGTAGGATATAAGAACATTTCCAAGGCATTGAATATCCCCCAGAGCATAGTAAAGTCCATTAAGAAATTGAGAAAATATGGCACAACTGTGAATCTGTCTAGAATAGGCCGTCCTCAGAAACTGAGTATCCAGGCGGGAAGGGCACTAGTCAGGGAGGCCTATTGCAACTCTAAAGGAGTTACAGTCTTCCACGGCTGAGCTGGGAGACACTGTGCATACGGCAACAATAGCCCGGGTGCTTCACAAAACTGGCCTTTATGGGAGAGTGGCAAAAAGAAAGCCATTGTTGAAAAAACCTCGGCTAGAGTTTGCCAGAAGGCATGTGGGAGACTCTGAGACCAAGTGGAAGAAGATTCTATGGTCTGATGAGACCAAAATAGAGCTTTGTGGCCTCAACACTAAGCACTATGTTTGGCGCAAGCCTAACACTGCACATCATCCTGAGAACACCATCCCTACTGTGATGCATGGTGGTGGCAGCATCATGCTATGGGGATGCCTCTCTGCATCAGGGCCTGGAAAGCTCGTGAAGATATAGGGCAAAATGGATGCAGCAAAGTAAAGAGAAATCCTGGAGGAAAACCTGCTGAAGTCTGCAAGAGACCTGGGACTTGGGAGAAAATTCACCTTCCAGCAGGACAATGACCCCAAACATACAGCCAAAGCCACACTGGAGTGGCTTAAAAACAAAGAGGTCAATGTCCTGGAGTGGCTCAGTCAAAGCCCGGACCTCAATCCAATTGAGAATATGTGGAAAGAGTTGAAAATTGCTGTTCACCAAAGGTCCCCATCCAACTTGACAGAGCTTGAGCAATTTTGCAAAAAAGAATGGGCAAAAATTGCAGTGTCCAGATGTACAAAGTTGGTAGAGACTTATCCAAATAGATTCATGGCTGTAATTGCTATCAAAGGTGCCTCTACCAAATATTGACTCAAGGGGGTGAATACTTAAGCAATCAATTATTTTCTGTTTTGTATTTGTAATTAATTTAGAACAATTTGTAGATTTTATCTTTCACTTTGACATTATGGACTTTTTTGTGTTGATCAGTGGCAAAAACTCCTAATTAAATCCATTTTGATTCCATGTTGTAACACAATAAAATGTGGAAAAGTCCAAGGGGGGGTGAATACTTTTGAGAGCAACTGTATACTTCTATATGGTGTTCTGTGTCTTTACTCATATAATATGACTTAGTAGTACATGGAGATGTATGGATTTATGTTTTGACAGTATACTTAAAGAAGTGTAAATTATTTTTGATTTCCATTACACGAGAGTAGATGTTAAAACTTCATGCTGATTTGAACTCGGCTCTCGCCAAGATAAGCACCAACTAAGACGTAGCTTTACAGTAAACTAATGTGATCCATATGCGTCTCCATCCATTTACGTTTCCTTCCATATGATGATGTAGATATCCTTCTGTCTGGTGTTAATGGCTGAAGTGTAATGCTGGCTCCAGGGATCAGCTTATTTTGCCTCCCTGGCGCATCAGCACACACAACGGCTGCGATGCTGGCTCCGGGGATCAACCAAAGTGCGGCCTCCCCAGCGCATCAGCATGACAACCGTCTGGATTGAGCTAAGTAGGGTACATCTCTGGGGTTTTCAAGTGGGCACCTTCCATCCTCAGTGTTTCGTCGACTAGCCCACGACACCTCAAGAGGGCTCGACGGTGATTCTGGCGTCCCAATTATTTTCTGTTTTGTATTTGTAATTAATTTAGAACAATTTGTAGATTTTATCTTTCACTTTGACATTATGGACTTTTTTGTGTTGATCAGTGGCAAAAACTCCTAATTAAATCCATTTTGATTCCATGTTGTAACACAATAAAATGTGGAAAAGTCCAAGGGGGGGTGAATACTTTTGAGAGCAACTGTATACTTCTATATGGTGTTCTGTGTCTTTACTCATATAATATGACTTAGTAGTACATGGAGATGTATGGATTTATGTTTTGACAGTATACTTAAAGAAGTGTATAGGTCTCTGCCACATCCTTTGCTACACTATTTATTCAGAAATAAACATATTTTAATACCTGGGAAACCCATATAGAGGTGTTCTGTCTGGGATATATGAAGACAGGTGAAAATGTTACAAAATCATTAGAAAGATAACATTGCTTGCAATATAAATACAAAGAAAAATGTATATTACAAAAGTTTACAAGTATAGACATTTTTACTTATAATGCTCTATATTACAATATACAACCTTCTTTCTAACCATACATTCTCAAAAAGGAAGGACATTTTTTGCAAAAAAAAACTTTAACGCAGAAGGAGCAAAGGCAACACAAGCAACCTCAGGCAGCCACCATCAGGTAAGACAAACAACATACAACTCTCTGCAGATAACACAAGAGAGAGGTGTATGAGGTCTGCTGCCATGCCAGTGTGTTGGGAGGACGCCAACATGCTGGGCACCATGGGGGGGGGGGTATATCTGGGCACTGCTTAGACAGGTACAGTAGTAGACAGATACATAATGGTAGGGCTGGCACCGACAACACATTGTACATGTATGAATTCCACTGCCATGGTCAGTGTCTAGTGTGGCATCCGCATGTTCAGTGTGGTGCTAGATTGTTAGGTGGGTGGTGGGGAGCTGCATGCAGAGCAACATGAGGTGTCCAAGCATAACAGTTTGTTGCGATAAATTGTAGGTGTTCAATGGCATAACACAGCACTCGCATTCATTGTAACATCAGGAGGTGGGGAGTGGAGCGCATCAAAAACAGGACCCCTATGCAACAGATACATGACACAATGATATCACCACCAGCAAAATAGAGGTGTAGGAGGTCCACTGTTATGAAACTGTGTTTACATGGGGGAGTGGAATGTGCTGTGTCATGTCCGTTTGAGAGGGCAGCACCAATAACACGGATCAACCAACAAGACTTTTTCAGTGTCATACTAGATGAGTAACATTTATTATGGGTACAGTATTGCATATGAGACTGAATGTAGCACCCTGGAGTACACCATGCAAATCTGCCATCTTTACCCAATTTTTTTTTTGGCACCTGGCCCAAATACATATTGCGAAATCATTTAAAAAATGTATGTAAACACTAAAATGTATGTTCTTGGATTTATGTCTACAGTTCACATGACATTGCACAAGTAAACTTTCAACATCTAGAGATTGTAGTAAAAAAAAACCTAAAATGCAGTTACTATAAATCGATATATTCAAACTTGTATTCTGTGTCGACACATTTTCCTCGTAAATCATTATAAAAATTAATTTATTCTATACTACATTTAAATAAATTGCCTGTATTACATTTCGAAGAGGTATGAATACGACAAAGCATTACTGTGGCTTTTATTATTATTATTATTATTATTATAATTATTATTATTATTATTACTATTATTATTACTTATTTCTTAGCAGATGCTTTTATAAGGCATCTTTATAATAACAGCTTTATAATAACAGCACGATGTATAATAAAATTGTGATTTTTATTAGAAATCTTCGGCTATAACGAACCTGGCCCCTGGATCCCAACTAGACAATAATAAAAAGAAAAAAAATCGATAATCTAGGCCCAGACTGTCAACATCCCATCCTGCACCCAGCAGATCTCTAATTAGCATGGGATGCCACCTCCGCAGTTAAATCAACTCGTTTTCAGTGTCATAAAAGTGCATGTCGTGTAACTATGCCTCCGAAACTAAAATCAATTTATGTTGCAACAAAGCAGGACCTTATTGATCAATTGAAAAAAATAGCAAGGCAGGCAGATCTCTGCCGTGAATATTGATTGTCAAAAAGCAAAAAAAAAAGCGCTCTGTTTTGGCTCACGCAGCTACCATGCAACATATACTTTTTTTGTACCGTGTTTTAGTTCTTCAGAGAATAGGATAAAGCAAAGGAAGAATATTGGATACATGTCAGGACCTGGTATGTGTAATGCTACTTTTATTCGCAATCTCATCTCATTAACTTACTGCAACAGTTTATTGTTCATTTTGATTGTCCTTTCGCTATAACGAAACCGCTCGCTATAAAGAACAAAAGGCTTGGACCCCAACAGGTTCAATATAGTGAGGATGTATTGTAGTCTTAATACAAGTTATGCAGCTAAACATGTGTACCTTTACCTAACTTTTCTGCTCTTTGCAGTGCTTTTTCTATAGTATGTTTATGTTTTAGCTCAATAATTAACAGGCGCATGAAGCTATTTTAGTTTTTACTGGCTATGTGGGAGCCATGAGGAATATTCTCATGAGATAAAATGAACAAGAGAGACTGGGGCACAACGCTACCCAGGTGTACTGCATGTTATCTCATATGGGGAAAGTTGATGTAAATATTATGAACGTTTTTTCTGTTTGATTATTTATCAAACACGACACCTTATTTTGTATCCTAAGATGCACTCATTTGTTAAAATAATTAAACTTTAGCCATTTTGTTACCCAGATGGAACTCTGTATGTGCTAATGAGTGCAAAGTGTTCTAATTTGAATATGTAAGTGACAGTACAACCATCTGGTATTTATGAAATTAATAACTGGAAAAAAGTAATATAGTTTGTGTTGTTTCATGTGAGGTAATAAAACTACAGCTTTATTATATGCTCACTTGCCATGCTGTAGGTGACATCGTGACACAGGTTCCCCTTTATGCCAAGAGAAATTATTCAATTTAATAACCGGGCATCTCCGACGGGCCGTGGGCCACAAACACTGCAAGAATACAGCAGCCAAAAGCCACATTTCTAGCATTCTCGTGTCCTTTGTCCACCTCGGCTCCAACAAAGCAGCTGAATCAAATTAGCTGGAAAACAAGCTCTGACTTCTCCCTTTAAACAAGAATACGAAGATTACCTCGAATATGTTTCTTTGTCGGATGATGAACTACACACACAAAGTGAACTCCCGCTCTCCCTGTTGCTTGGGTCAGGAGAACAAACTGATCTCTTTGTGGTATCCCTTTTGGCGCCAAAGTCAGCGTCCATAAAACCAGACGTTATTTCAGATTCATTGTCCAAATTTAAAAAATAAGACTGTAAAGAAAAAAGGGGAAGGTGGGTGGAATATAGGTGTGTTGAGTTCATCATCCTACAAAAAAACCATATAACTGGTAATCTTTGTATTCTTACTTCGTATGAACTGCACACACAAAGTGAACTGTGAACCATAGCAATGGGTTACAAAGACTGAGCAAAAGTAGGCTGAGAGTAAGACACATCCAAGTTATAATGCTTAATAAAGGTCTCGAATGAGGCCCAGGTAGCAGCGCTGCAGATATCTTGTATTTGGACATATTTTAGTTTTGGCCATTTAGTAGCCACTCCCCTTACCGAGTGAGCATTGATAGATCCTGGAGCTGATTTCTTTTCGAGGCTGTAACAGAACTCGATGCAGGATGTGATCCAGTTTGAATTTATCTATTTGGAGACAGGTTTGCCCCAGGCTTATGAGATAAGGAGATAAACAGTTGTCCTGATGGTCTGATATCGAGAGTCCTATGTATGTAGAAATGCAAGGATCTCCAGATGTCAATTAAAAGTTGTCTGGCCTCCTCTTCCAATTTATGAGGTTTTGGGTGGAAATCAGGAAATGTCATGACCTGATCCAAATGGAACTCTGTTACCACCATTGGTATGAACTGGAGGTTAGAGCTAAAGACAATCCTGTCCTTGAAAGGCTGGAAATATGGTATATCAATAACAAGGGCTTGGAGCTAACTTACCTTTCTTGCTGAGGTCACTGCCACTAGAAACGTTGTTTTCCAAGTGAGGAATAGTAGCTAATGGGTACGAATGGGGGTTCCATAAGTTTGTTGAGTACCAAGCTAGGGCTCCCTTGCGTCTTTTACCAAGAATGTTTTATACCCATGCTACCCAGCTCCTGGTCCAGGCCCTGGTACTCTCCCGCCTAGACTACTGCAACTCCCTCCTGGCTGGCCTCCAGACCCTCATCTCTCCCTACACCCCCACTCGACCTCTCCGCTCCGCCTGCACTAGAAGACTGGCTCTACCTCTGCTACGCTCCCCTGCCTCCCGAGCCCGCTCCTTCTCCACCCTTGCTCCGCAGTGGTGGAATGACCTTCCTACAGATGTCAGGACTCACCTCTTCAAACAGCACCTGTAGAACTCCTCTGTTTGTATCCTGGGACACTATCACCCTTCATTTAAATGTGCTTTATTTTGCTCTTATCTGCCCCCTATTTTACTGCATTTAATCCTGTACTTCAGAATACTGTAATCTGCCAAGTGTTTAACCTGTAGTACTTTGTATTTAATCATCTCCTGATGTAACTATCACTATTATCTGCTGTATTATTGAATTGTGGTTTGTCACACTTGAACAAAAATTATTGTATTTCTTGCTCTTATTGTATTACTTGTATTGTAACACTTGAATGTATTTGTATTTGCTTGCGATTGTAAGTCGCCCTGGATAAGGGCGTCTGCTAAGAAATAAATAATAATAATAATAATAATAATAATAAGAAGAAGAAGAAAACTGCCGCTGCCATGTGCTCAAGAATCTGCTGAAATAACGGTGCTGTTGGCCTGGCCTTTGTTTTGAAGTGACACGCCAGGTGTCAGATTGTGGCTACCTTCTCCTCTGTCAGATACTCTTCCTGAGAGTGTATTGAACTGGGCCCCCAGGAATACTGTGCCAGGGAGAGAGATGATTTTTGACCAAAAGACCTAGGTCTTGAAAGAGGTGAAGAACCTTGTCCCTGGAGGGTGCCCGCACTAACCAGTCATCTATAGAGGGGAGATGTGGATGCTCATGCCTCAGACATGCGCTTTCACTTCTGTCATCACCTTAGTAAACACCCTGGGAGCTGTAGAAATCCCAGAAGGAAGCACCTTGAACTATTACTGACGGTTCCTGTGTATGGGAAGATGGAAGTAGGCATCCTTCAGATCTATTGAAATTAACCAGTCCCTTTTCTGAAAGGATGTATTTGTTCAGACCCCCTAATGTTTAGAATGTCTCAATTTCCCATTTGTTTTCTGAATTACAAAATACATCGAGTGTAGGCCCTGCCTTTGTAAAGATGAGGGGACCTGTTCTATGGCATGGGTATAAAACATTATTATTATTATTATTATTATTATTATTATTATTATTATTATTATTGTTTACTAAGAACAACTGTACCCAAGCAAACATAAGACACTTAGACAATTAATCTGGAATGATGTCCGGTTTTATGGGGGAGGAACACTTTCTTTGGCACCAAAAAGGAATATATCACAATGATCTGTGGGTAAGAGACCGGTTTGTTCTGCTAACCCAAGCATCATCGAGACTTGGAATTCACTTTCTGTGTGCAGTGCATCATATGAGGTAAGAAACTGTATTTACAATCAAAACAAATGACAGGGATACTGGCCACCCTGTGACACATTCATTCTTTATGAAAGAAGCTTATATTGTTGACAGTAAAAAAGTTAAGAAGGTTAACATACAAGTAATTTGTAAATGACATAACAAGGTAGGTAGTACAACAAAGCAAACAGAACATGACAATGTGTGGTCTGTCCCCCTTAGGGTGACCAGCTAGCAAGAGTGAAAAATCGTGACACTTTCAGTTGGTGAGGGGAGGAAAGAAACCTTGTGAACTACTGTACAATGCAAGCGACGCAAACTACGTGTCTTTCTTCTGTAGATAGGCTTTTTTTATTCCTTCGCCTTCCTGTGTGCATTGCACTTAGGCAAAAACAAAAACTTAAGAGAAATATCATTTTTAAAAAGAAATACTCCAAAGCGGTTACCTTTTTTGTTTACTGTTCAGATGACAACTATGTTTTAATCAGGCTATCCGTGCATCTGTACTGGCTTTTCTGTGGCCTGCTGTATTGTACATAGCAGGTAGGACAAAGTCAGTGCTGCATTGTTTTGATTTAGGTTGCTAAAATCTAGTTTTCAGCATTAGACGTAAAATACCAAAAATGGACGACAAAGCAAAACAAGCAAAGTATATTTCGGCTGAGGATCATGTCAAGACATTTCCCAAAGAAACTGTACATGCAGAGTGAGGTAATTGTTTTGCACATCTTCTAATGTGACTTAAAGAAAATACGATCGATCGCTATTTAACTTCATAATCACACATTAAACAAAAGGCTACTACAGAGGCTGCTGAACAGAACGTAAAATAAACAACAACTTTCAGAAAACAAACTGGAAAGTCAGTGCAGACAAAAAATTATTCCTCTGTTGGTTGTACCCAAGTAAAATCAGCACTACAGGTACAATCAAGCGCAGCTACCTCGGTTCAAACAACCTGCTGTTTACTTTTTAAACGCAGTTAGGATTTTAGACCCAAATAGGCACGTTTTCTTTGTTTTGACTCGGTACTGGTTAAATAAATTCCTGGATGGGACAAATAACATGACAACGAACGTGCTGCATACATGGACTTTATGAAAGAATGCCAGATACCTTTTAGGTAACCGAGTTTTGGGACTGTTTCTAATCGATTTCCACATCTGTATAACTTGGCAAAGCTTTACCTTACACTTCCAACCAATTCAGTGGATGCAGAACATGCAGTCTCAATGTATGGGTAAATCCACAACAGACAGAATGTGGGCAGCAACTGTTGGGAGATGTTGCATACTTGCCTTTTAACAAATTACAGCACTCTGTTTTAGTAAGGAAGCAAGTACCACCAGCTAGCATGACACTTCGCCAGTAAAACTGGACGGAGAGGCCACGCACCAAGAAAAACACATGACGCATACCGCATCCTATGACTGCAGGTTAACGTGATTGGATAGCCGCATAGATGCAATGCAAACAACTCACTCAAAAAACACGCCATAAACCAGTAGAGTATGCTTTTGCACCACGAGACAGTACAGCAGCCACATATGCAAAATGTCCTAACAAGAAAATACAAATTTCACATTTTACGCCTGGGTATTGGGACAAATGGCGTCCCGACAGTACCTCGATCTGGACGCGGGACAAAGCCCCTAATATCGGGACGATCCTGATTTTATCAGGACGTCTGCTCACCCTAGCCCTCCCATTTATTGTCAGTATTATGTATATAATATAGAAGTTATCTTTTACTATTACACATAAAAAGTTGATGATAATGCAGTGTTTTATATTGTCTAGTCGTTTACAGTGTTCCTCAATTGACAGGAAAAAAGAGCTAAACCAAATAAATGAAGGAAATGGTTATTGTGCAGGGTTTTTGGCTTTAACATAGTAACATATGCACACACTAATATGCCTTTGGGCTGGATCCCTGAGAGCACAACAGGTAAAAGGACTAATTTAGAAATTAAAAAGCTGACAATTTCAAAGAGTACAAACAGTAATTTAAATATGAAAAATGTTACACAAAATAAGGATAAACCATCTTTGCCAGGTTTATGCAATGAAATAAATAAATAAATTCAGGGTTGCTGTCTTCAGAGGAAAGTGTTATACAAGTCTGACTGCATTCTAATCACAGGCTTGCACAATTCTTAAAAACAAAAACCATGGACCAAACCATCAGTAAGGGGTGTTTTTTTTATTGTATGATCTATGCCGCAATCACAATAGACTTTATACAAATGTACTAAGAATTAAAGCTAAAGAAAATTCCGAATGATTTTTGCACATCCTCTTCACTAGCTGACATATTCTTAATAAATACTGAATGATAAATAACTAATTTGTCATTGTAGAAGTCTGTACTATGTGTGCATGCAACAAAGGGTAGTAATACATTCAAAATACTTGAGATGAACGATAGATATGTTAAAGCAAAGGCCAAGGACCCCAAAGCATCTGTATTATCACTAGCAAGCATGTATGCCTGTTGTGATAGAGCTCCCTTCTGTCTTTTGTTAAGGTTAATGTCTATAACACACACGTACACACTGCACACCACAGCAGTCTTTTGACTACAGACTCTGAGCAAGCAAGCCATATAAACATAGAACGATCTAAAGGTTTACTCTGCTGGATTCTACTTGTCATGTACAATCAAGTGCACCCTGCCAAGAAGCCAGCCAATCATACTGCTAAGTAGGAAAGTTCTAATGCATTATCACTATGAAAAATGATGATGTAACTGCCAAAGATGCTCTATCAGTCAGCAGAGCAGGCTGCTAGTGGAATAAAACAAACACACAAACACATATATATGGGGAAATAAACTTTACTAACATTATTATTATTATTATTATTATTATTTATTTCTTAGCAGACATCCTTAACATTGCTGTCACATTGTAAATATTGTACAATTGTGCAGATAGACTACAAACTACAATACACTACTAAAATACAGATGTGCTGCTAGTAAATTGACCACATGCATAAACCACCCATAGACAGTAAATAAATAAACATACATATACACACACACATAATAGTCAGTCACTATTACAGACACTGTTATGTCATATTATTATTTGTTTATTTAACAGACGCCTTTATCCAAGGCAACTTACAGAGACTAGCGTGTGTGAATTATGCATCAGCTGCAGAGTCACTTATAATTATTTCTCACATGAAAGACGGAGCACAAGGAGGTTAAGTGACTTGCTCAGAGTCACACAATGAGTCAGTGGCTGAGGTGGGATTTGAACCGGGGACCTCCTGGTTACAAGCCCATTTCTTTATCCACTGGACCACACAGCCTCCTGTGCAGCCGTGTATGTGCCCCAGTAACATCCAATTAAGGCCCGGACCAAATCAAAACTGACTAATCGCACTTAACAAAAATGTATTTAATAGAATATAGTTCTGTTAAGTTCGATTAGCGGGTTGTCAAAGTTTTGATTTGGTCCCAGCCTAAGTGTGACGCTAGGTCACTATGAACTCCATGATCCAAAGAAACACACTGAAAAAAATACGGCTGTTATAATGACAACAAAGACAGGACGAAAATAAACAGAACAGATACAAGTAGCCTAATAAAATTAAGTACATGATTAAGAGATGGCATATAAACTTGTACTCTCCAGAGTTTAAACTAACTGTGATCAATTGGTTGGAAAAGAAATGGATAACTATTAAAATTCTAAATTTGAAATAGTAAATTGCTTTTGCAAATAAAGTCTGACTCATACCATTAGGAAACAAAAGTACCATGTAGGCTATGTGCTTTACTTGCACACTGTAAAGTTTTATATGTACATTTAAAAATGATTTATTTCTGTAAAATGTTTGCAATTTATGTAAGGTACTGTATAGTATCACAACCTGTCAAAGCAGCACCATGATCTATTTTGTGTTAATTGTTTACTGAGGAAAAAAAAATTAAAAAGCTGAAATAATTTAGATTCAATTAAAATGTTATTTTCACATTGTACAGTAATGTGTACAATTCAGCAGGCTAAAGTAAAAAAGTTGGTATTCATTTGATTTTACTACTGTACTGTAATGTGTACAGAGAACACATTAATGTTATTTCAGCGCAATGATATATACATTTTAAATAAATGAAGTACAGTAATCCATCACGTATCCGCCCGTCGCATATCTACCCTAACTGTTTATCCACCATGATCAATCTCTTCAGCAACGTTAGCTTATTATTGAACAGAGAAGGTTTGTTCAGAGATTGTAGATCCTACCAAAGTGTTTGTACACTGTGTTGTATGTACTCTGTGTTCTACCATTGCTGGTAGTGTCACATGAGCTGTTCAGTGTGTTGATATGTAAATAAATCCTGTTCGCCTGTGGGGCTGTGGCAAAGTGGTTTGCAGTGCGCAGGTGTAGAGCTGATGCAGTGCTCAGGAATGATTTGAAACAACACAGTTCACAGTCAAACAGCTCTTTATTTGGCTGGGTTGCTTGTCCTGCAACCAGAATTAATAATACCTGGCTCTACACAACAATATGTATCACGCAGGTAAACCACTGGGTTTAGTCTCGAAATAATAATAGACACTAAACAAGACACACACAAACACAACACGGTCACAAGTCCAGAGTGAGTGCTTTTAGTAAAAGTGGTGATTTACAGGTTTATACGTGCACAGTGGTGAAGTGTAGTCTGGTTTAATTGTTGGCTGTTTAGCTACAGCTCCCAGATATTAGCCTTCTATAAACAACAAACATAATGGTTTAATAGAGAAACAAAACAACACACAAAAACTCACAGTTTCTTTATAACTCATTACTCCTTCATTGGTCCTTCCGTAACCATAACAAAGGAACAGATTGTTTTGCCACATCCTCTGATATACCCCCAGTCACGCCTCCTTTGGTAGCGAGTGCAATCACGTATCCTCCAATCCATGACTGACACATTGCCTACTGCCTACTGCATTAAGGTAATGGCTTCTGGTATTGTGACTCTGCCCCCTTTCTGGATGGCTGACTTCTGACTAACCCTGGAATGAACTACAAAACCATTCAGTCCGGGGCACACTGTTCCTGTTATACAACGCCCTCACAAGTCGGGGGGGGGGGGGGGGTTGGGGGGATTGTTGACTAGGATTCATTCGCACGCATCCACACGGCAGACTGCTCCTTGGTCACAAGATACAAATACCCTGCATTTTTCTAAACAAGGGATTTAGGGGAGCTCCCTAATAAAAGCTGAATTTCACAAAAATAATTGTCTGAAATATAGTAATTGTTACAGCTGTGTATAATAATATTTAAAACAGAATTCATTTATTCACCTTTTTACGTATCTGGCCTTACCCACAGCAGTCGGATATGTGACGGATTACTGTACTATAAATGTATGTGTGTGCAATTTATTATTATTATTTTTTTCAGCCATCTTGTTAATTCCGGACAACCTGTTTGTCCCCCGACCATGTCTGGTTTAATGAGGGACTACTTTAGCAATAGAACCTGAAGAAGACGTCTTTATCGTCTGGTAAGACCCGTCTCGTGAAATGTCCCGAGGCTCAAGGCGAAGGGTTTATGAGGGTTCTATTTCTATTTGAAAATGAATATGTTAAATGCTGAAAGTAATCAGATTGCATCCATTTGTCTGATTTCTTCAACTCATCATTCAAACCGGAGACTAGTTGCTATTGTGGTTACTGCGTTGCCGGTGGATTGTGTTCCATGGCTTATCCCCATTGAAAACTGGAGCAATTCAAGTGGTAGATGGTGTTCCTCTGTAGTGAGAGGGAGAGAAACAAAAATACTCTTGTAAACTAGTATTTGAATACACCCCGTAGCACATCTGCCTTTTTTTTTTTTAGCTTCTGAGATCAGACGAGATAAGGCTTACTCAAGTTGTGGCCGTAGGCTGTATCTGTTACTTGTGGGGTACCCTCTGTGTCGAGTATATCTGGAATGCTATAAGTAGGTTGTCTGGATTGTGATGCCTATTGATTAAAGTATGCCCCTGTTTTAACTGGCAACTAGTTTTCAGTGCATGGCAGATAAGTCTGCTCCTTGAAAATTGCCACATTGTGGTTCCTGTTGTAGCTCTCAAAGAAGCTTGATGTTGAGGGAAACTGGGAAGATCTAGTTAAAAGAAAAAAGGGACATCCCTATCTCTGTCACCTGTGGTCTTGCTTCTTACCAAGGAGCTTTCTGCTGCCAGTGTCCAGAAACTGCTGAAATTGTTGTGCTGTTGATCTGGCCCCTATCCAGAAGAGGCTTGACAGCTGATGGCTTGTGACCATCCTGTCCTATTGTGAAAAACACTCTAAGGTACACTCTTCTTGTAAGTGTGTAAAATTGGATTCCCGGAAATATGCTGTGGAGAAGCGATATTTCCCTGTAGACCAATAAGTCTCTGTCCTGGAAGACAAAAGTAACTTACTTTTTACTGGGCTCCACGGTTTTAACCTCCTTTTCCTTTTTTTTCTGAGAGAGAGAGGCTTGTCCTCAAAATACGTCTGAAGTACTTCATCTATGCCTGGTGAATACTTCCCCTATCGAGATCCCCAAGCAAAGACCCCTTTAGCTAGTTTTGGCAGGTCCTGATGGAGAACAGATTTATTACTGTACTCCTCTCCTCCTTTTTTTTTTTAAAAGATACCTGGATGGACCCCTATGAAAGGATGAGAGCACAGATGAAATCTCTTTGTAGAAACTCTGTGTGTAAGCAGTTCTCAGTGTGCCGACCTGTCTGTCACTGGTGTAAACTGTTTTCAATGATGTTGGCTATTTATCTTGTGGGTCAATTTCAGTTCCAGGACCTTAAGGGTGAATGTATATCCCGCTCATTTTGTTGAAATTGGGCTAGAGGTACGAATAACAGGAAGTAAACTAATCTATTGTGTTATTATGGCAATAGAAAGATCCACCTCCCTGGCCCTGCTGGACGTGGCTTCCCTTTTAAGTAGAATCGCTAATGCCTAAAAGGCAATTGTTTGTTAAGGATCCCACATTGGGGAAAGCACCTCTCACAGCTGCAGAGCAGTATAGATCGAACCACTCCCCCAGGTAATGATGGCGGTGCCCTTGTCAGCTCATTGAAATTGTTAGTAAACTATTTGCCGTCTAGTGTTGCAGTTCTGATCTTGTGTTTTAAGGATATGACAGTCCTTGTGTGGTCATGCTGGAACCCTGGAGCCCTTGTCTTCTGTGTTGGCGAGCTCGATTTCTTTTTATTTTTTATAATAAATCTGCATGACTGTCAGCTAATTAAATAATTACTAGCCGACAGTCACGCAGTCTCACGAGTAAAGTACAAAAATACAAATAACAACAGTAATGACGGACAACTTTTCGTCCACACTGCATTTTAAATAATAATAATACAAAATAATACAAGACATGCACAGGGACGGGGAGTACCCCGTCACAAGGCTATACAAAAAAAACATGTACTGTATTGTAATAGTCGTCAAAATGATTCTAGGTAGAAGTGCTTATCAAATTGTTATTTTTGCAAATCTGCCGCTCAGATGGCATCAGGATATCTAATACATATATTTATAAAAATAATGTGTAAAAAATAATGTAACTGAATGTAAAAATAATGTGATATATTGTAACAATTGTAAGTCACCCAGGATAAGGGCGTCTGCTAAGAAATAAATAATAATAATAATTTAGGGAAAAAAAAAATTTATACCCGAATCTCGCCCTCACAATGGGGGGGTCGACTTTTACACAAGGTCGACTTTTACTCGAGCAAATACGGTACGGTTACAGATCATATTACCTTTAATATACAAATACGTCAGAAAATTTGTAAACACAATTATCCACTCTCATTACACATCACCATCAGTGAAATTTTATTTGAGTAGCACTTGAAACAGAAATTAGAAAATGAACCAGATATTTCCTCTAACCTAATTTGTCAATACGAGGTCCCCAATCTCTGGTAAAGGACCTTAAACGTTATAATTCAAATTATGTTTAATCTCTGTTTCAAATAAATCAGTCAGAAAATATGTAAATACAGTATTCATGTATTTTACCTTTTCTGCTTTATGAAGGAAATCTCTGTTTCAGTACACACCCTCTGAATGCTGTCTGTCAGTGTAGACTACGTCTGCTTTCTCGTTGTCCTATACTTTCAATGTATCTATTTAAATTTAGTATAGCAAATAAAGTTTAAAAAGAAACGAGAACAGAGTTTGCTGTCAGCAGCAATACAGTAACCACAATAGCAACTGCAGTAGTCACCGGTTTAAATGAAGGTTTGAAGAAATCAAACAACTGGATGCAGTCTGATTACTTTCAGCAACGTTATTTCAGCAGATCACAGTAACAGACGATGGTGCTCTATTAGACTCTAACAAAGACAGGAAGGAGCTTTTGAATGCACTTTATGAACACACTGTGAACAAGTTACTGAATAGCACGATCAGACTACTAGATATTTTTAATGAATACATCTTTTTTATTGTTGTTTTTTTTTACTTTTGCAAATACATTTTAGGACCTAACAGTAACTTAAATACTGAAACTTACACAAATACACAAACCTGCACTCAAATCCTAATTTAAAAAGATGACCTACTGTACTTTTATTCTTTTTACATGTTTTAGAAACAGTTCACAAACCATGTTCGCTAGTGTGTATGACGTACCTGAACTGAACAGCTCCATGTAAGTAGAAGATTTTTTTTTTTTTTTTTTTTTTTTTTAATACTGAGGTATTATTTAGGCTAAAAGACCCCCAACGCAATAGTCCACTGCTTGGATAATGAAGCCTGAGGCTTCCAGACCACAGATGGAATTCTGAGAAAACTGCATTACTCATGGAATATTGAGGAAATTGTTTGCATTCATTAGCAACATAAACTGCATAAAATCACGAAAAAAAGAAAAATGTTAAATGTTATCCATTTTCTAATAGCAATAGAACCCTCATAAGAGGACTTTGTCCATTTCTCATTATGTCAAACGCATGAGGTGGGCTTTACCAGGCTGTAAAGCCCTCATATGAGGGTTCTGTTGTTTAAATATTGACCGGGAGACTGAAGTCTGACTCCAGCTAGTGGGTGTTACCTTTATCTTATTATTATTGGCTCCTCAATTTGAGTAGTTTTTGAAATGATAGCCAATTATAGCAGAGGATTGAAGTCAATCAGGATACTGTCTTGGTAGTAGTTCCGCTATCATATTGTGATTGATGCCATTTTTCAATTTATTTAAATGGCACAATTTAAGATGGCCTACTGGGATACTAATGGTGCAATTTTGTCTTCTTTCTGATTCCTTACTAATCCCAATCATAACACATAAAACTGAGTGGGATGACGCAAAAGGTTCAAACATCTTGGAGAATTTCCATCTAATTAAACTATGAGGCAAGGCTAATCAACTGAAACGTACCAATGCCTTGTATAATTTCACTGACAGAGTATCACTTATTAACTGTGCAGTGCGGCTTTCTTGTTTAAGTGTTTAGAGCCATTATTTGAACAGACTAATCTGTTCAAATAAACTAAATTTCTCTTCAACCTAAGGGGGACGTCCTTCCAGTAACATTGACACAAAAGGATTTTCATCAGAATATGAATTGGGTTCCTTTTAAATTGTTAAATCTTCATAAAATTGAATTTCCTAATCTGCCTTAAGATCCCTGAGGAGACAGCTTTAGGTAAATGGATATTATAATAGCTTCTATGACAACACTACTGTACATTTTTTTTAAAATATTTTCCATCTAAGCATGCCATGCCACCATTAAAATTTGTTTTTGTCATTGAATATAGTTATTGGCACTGAAGAAAAGCAAGCTGGTTTTCTATTACAATAAAAAATATATTAAAAATCTTCATTTACTTATAATACAACTTCATTAGCTTATAATAAAGTTTTGGAAGTCCATCTTAGGTCACAAGTGAAATTGGTTTGGTTGCAGTATCTGACATCAAGGCAGTCTCAAAACGAATGGATGAACCACTTAACATGATTGTGAATGTCATTTAGAAGTGATTTTATTATTATTATTTTATCAATATGCAAACATCAGTTACTTTTGATGTTAATAAGCATGTACATACTCTCTGACATTTCTATTGCCGTGATTCTGTACCAAGGTTGTACACTGACAATGGAAATAAAAACAAAGTGATATCAAAATGAGAACAGAAAGGTAGCACATACACAATCACATATAAAGTGTGTGTGGTAGGGCAAAAGTCCTGCTTGTATAAATAGTGTGTGTGGGACTGTAAGGTTGGCAGGGATGGGGTTAATTCTGCCCCTGCCAACAATCACAGTGTGGCCATTCTCCAATTAGGTAATTGAGTCTAATTGGAGAGTAGCCACCTGTATAAAGGGGGAAATAATTTGCTGGGTGGAAGGAGTTAGGTGAGTGAAACTGTGTTTGTTTGCAATGTTATAGTGAAGGCGGTGACTGTCAGACTAGTAAAAGATAGTGTAGGTTTGCCTGAGATTTAATCTGTTCTTAGAAAAACAGTGGGAAAGATAACCAAGGAAACCGTAAGCATTTCTAAACAAAATCTCTATCTGTAATGACAACTTGTAATATTGACCTATACTTAAAGCAAAACTATGAAATGTCTTCAAACAGAGAAGTATGTCTTGTTCCTTCAGAGACGGTGAAATAAACAGACGTTATGAACGCAGTCTGAAAGCTGGAAAAAGCCAGCAGCTAGGTATTGTTATTCTGTCATTAGTTCTTCATGACATCTTAGCCAGCAAAGTACAGAGAGGAAAACTGTAAGCAGCAGTTTTTTTTTTAATAGAATCGTGTCAAATGCCATATACTGTAGATATATGCGATATAAACATCAATTACACTACAAATTAAAAAGGTAGATGTAAATGTTTCGTGATATTTACAAAGTGTGCATGTTGCTGACACAAAGCTATGCATGTGTGTCACACTAAAGTTAGTGTGCAAAGGATGGTATGGGGAGGGGCACACGACAGTAAATCACTTAACAACAAACTATACATACACATCCTCATGATTGGCGTGTGATTGGTTGAACTGGCTCGCTGTACAAATTATATAGCTGCCCAATAATTCGTTTGTAGACTTACTGTAGTGTAGTAATCCAATTGTAAATGTATTTTAAAGTTTATATCTGGCAGCCCTATTCATAGCAGACTCCCCTATACTAATATTACGCCATCAATGTGACCTGAAGCCCAGTTGTACAGTTCTTGAGACATCATTATGTAGGTACAGTAGGTGGCCTGTCTGGTTGATTTCACTACTTCTAAATTTAATCAAAAAAGAGAAACTAAAGATCTGTTTAGGCAAACCTAAAGTACATTAAAATACAATTTGTACTCCTATTGTATGGTTTATTGTTTCTTTTGTACTATCCTAGTCATTCTATAAGGTGCATGACATTTTTAAAATAAGCCTCACATCATAGAGAAATGGCATTCCATACCAAAGGACCATTTATTTCAAACTCATATTCATTTTGGGTTACAACTTACTGTACACAGCTATGTGGATAATTGGAATGATCTCATTCACATTAACATGATCTTTGTATTAATCTCTACATCCCACCCAAAAACAAATTTAAAGCTTTACAATATAAATGATTGACCATTTAAAATATGAGGCAATTCTGGTCAAATGGAACTGACGGCTTCTAACCTGAAAATCGGAGAGGCAAAAAGCAACATTAATCTTCTTAAATAAGATATAGTATCACACAATGACTCCACATATGCTATTGATCCAGCAAGCAAGTAGCTGTAAAGGTCATTGTGTTGGCCTGCTGTTTTCTAATTATAAAAAAAAAAAAATAATGTTATGGTGAAAGAGCCAACATTCGACTTTCAGCTGGAAGTCAACAAAGCAGCTTGTGGCCACACGAACCTCATGCACTATGCAACACTACAATAGCACAAGATACAGCTGCCATTTAATTTAATTATTTAAGAGCTGGTTGGGCAGATTTTGCATTTTACAGCAGCTATAAATAAAACACTGAACTTTCAATCCCTCAAATGTCTCAAACTGCGTTCAAGTCAACTGATAAATGTTTGATTTCATACTCTGTCAGACATGAATGCCTACATCATTCTGGCAGTTTCAAAACTGCTTATGCTTCTTTATAATTTACATTATATATTTACTTAGGCCACCAAGAAAGGATTTAACAATTTTTCATCTGTTTAACCATACCACACACATTTAACATATATCCCTGTGCTAAATAATAATAGTGTTTTTTGACTACCACCCAACCATCCCCTTAAACTACAGCAGAAAAGACAGATTTTTATTGCACCATGTAAATAAACCATTGTGGTTAAATTGATAAAAAAAACTAAGAAAAAGAAATGTTGCTTCTCCACCAGAAATCAGTCAAAGTCTGCTGTACGGTATGCACACAAAAATATTTTTAGGATAGGGGAGATATTCCTGTTGTAGTTTACTCTTTAGTTTTTTCTTGATATAAATAGACTTGGTGCTAAGCCTATGTTCTGAAGCTTTGTATGCTGGTAATAAATGTATGCAAGTGCAGGCTTCACCGGTTGGGTCAAGCAGAATTAGACATTATGTCGATCAGACCCGAGTCACAGATAGCAGCTCTACTAGGACTCAAATCACAGCATTGCTTTTGGCGGTTTCAGAATAACTGACAAGAATCACTTTCAGATATCATTATGCAAAAATAGTTTTTCAGATTAATAGATTAATGTACATACAGTGCTTATAAAAAGTCTACACCCCCTTGAACTTTTTTCACATTTTGTTGTGTCAGTGCCTCAGAGTTTCATGCATTTAAATGAGGATTTTTTCCCACTTATCTACACACCATACTCCAAACTGTTAAGGGGTAAAAAGTTTTTATTGAGAAAGATTTTATATTAAAAATACAAAACTGAAAGATCATAACTGGATAAGTCTCCACCCCCCTGGGTTAATACTTGGTGGAAGCACCTTTGGCAGCAATTACAGCTGTGAGTCTGTTGGGATAGGTCTCTACCAACTTTGCACACCTAGATTTGGCAATATTTGACCATTCTTCTTTACAAAACTGTTAAAGCTCTGTCAAGTTCCTTGGGGAGTGTTGATGGACAGCAATCTTCAAGTAATGCCACCAATTTTCGATTGGATTTAGGTCGGGGCTCTGACTGGGCCACTCAAGGACGTTTACCTTTTTGTTCCTTAGCCACGCCAGTGTAGATTTGGCTGTGTGCTTTGGGTCGTTGTCATGCTGAAAGGTGAACTTCCATCCCAGTTTCAGCTTTCTTGCAGAGGGTAGCAGGTTTTCTTCAAGGACTTTTCTGTACTTTGCTCCATTCATTTTCTATCCTGACAAGTGCCCCAGTCCCTGCCGATGAGGGTGCAGCAGGGTGATCCTGATTTCATAGCCTGATGGCTTTTATTTTTTTATTTTTTTTGAGGGCAACATTCTTTCCCTGCACTACTCTCACTGAAAAATAAATACTTAAATTAATTAATACATAAACACATTGCCATAAGACTTAGTCTGTATTTTAAAATAGTAATAATAAATTATTGCAAAGATAATCTCATATATAAGCATGTCATTTCTATCATTATAAACATATTTGTCATTCTTCATGTTTTAATAATTTCACAGATCGGGCGATTTCCAATAAATAACTAATATTGCTTCTGTTCAAATCCTGTTTTTTTTTTTTTTAAATATAACATTTATATATAAAAAAAATATGTAAATATGGTAAACAGCCAGCTAGGTTACGCAAAATCTGGTCTTCCCTGGGAACAGGCGCGTGGTTGTTGTATTCTTTCATTGTTAACATCCTGATAACTTTTTACACTTATAACTTTAAAGTCTGTTTCAAAGCTCTTTTCAAATTGTCCGCTCTCGTGCGCTGGGGTTTGAGATCTGTCTTCTAAATCACTGCAGGAAAAAAACAAAAAAAACATAAGTGCGCTGGCTTTTCTGTTCCGTACCACATCATGGATCGTTATTGCTGTGTTACCTGTTTGACAACATAGACAATAATCCTTACACTATCAGTGCACTAGAGCGGACATCTGAAAAAAAAAAAGACCTTTGAAACAGACTAACGCTAGAAGTATAAAAAGTTGTCAGGATGTTAATAGTGAAAGAAAAAATACAGGTATGTTATTTAAACAGTTGTAGCAACACGTGGGGACATGTAACACTATATTTTTCGTAACCCTGCTAATCGACATTATTTCTCTCGCCTTACCGGGCATGGCATTCCATACATTCACAATGGCTTTCTTTAGTTATTTCATTAAAAGTGTGATTTTTTGTTTCTTCCATTTACTTTTTCAAGAGAAACTGTTTTTAAGTCGATTACCATGTATTTTAGTTTCATCCAATCAATAAAAACACAAGCTGCCAAGCAGGTGATTTTTTTTGTGTTTGCTTTATTTTAGTTTTCTTCAATTTCATTAAGTTGTTGACTTGTTAGATCTTCATGTCTCTTGCTTTTTTTTAACAAAGGTTTTTCTTCTTGTAATTCTAGTCACTTGTCTACTGTCATGCCTCCAAAAAGATCAAATGTGATGAAAGGAATGTCACTTATTTAGAAAAACTTTAAAAGACCTCTCACAACAACATTAACATTGTTTAATATGTTGTGTATTGATAGTTGAAACTGTGCATAGGAAAAAATTAAGTTCCGCCCTGCATTGTGCTACATATCTGCTCTGTTAAGTCATCAACAGCCAATCAGCGAGCAGTATTCGAGCATTCCATTTTATATTCCATGTTAATTCCAAGAGGTTCCAGTGCCTAATTTGAAAATGAATTTGCGTTATTTTTGCTTCCTGGCTGCATTTGTCCCATAGCAGTGATTTCTCCCACACATTGTGTTGTTTTCTGCAGTGTGGTCATTTTTTGTTGAAATGTCTGGCAACAGGAGATGTAGAGGTGTTAATTTGTATACTTCGTAGATATTTCAACACAAATTACAGACTTAAGACTCTCTTAGCCTGGCAGTCTGAATTGGAAGAGTTACGACAATTAAAGACTCAGAGAAAGATCAGTGACTTTTTTAAACCAGCTCTTTCTGCCTCTGTACAGCGCTGATTATGTACAGTATATATTTTGACCACTGTTGTGACATTTTATCTTATTTGTATTATTGCGTTTTTCAAGTTTTCAATTAATAGTGCAGCGATTTCCCAAACAGTAAACTCAATTTTGACTAATTCTGGCTCAAATGTGTCCCAATCTGCACGGACTAATGGGGGTCTACTTTACAAGTAATCACTTTTAGTGACGTAATCTGTCATTTTCTTTTGAGCTGTACTGCCCTGTCTGTTTTTGGTATACTGTAAGCTTTCTAGTTTTATACTAACAAAAGTAACTTACTGAGTGCTATTTTATTTTAGTTAGCTGAAGAAAATGTATGATATAGCTGTTAATTTTCTGATACCGTTTGAAAGAAATTTGAATAAAAAGAAGAATCATCTTACTTGCAACTAAGATGACACGATAAACTTGTAGTACTGCCGTGAAATGAAGTCACCGAAGCGATTGTTGCAAGTTAGTCTTTCATTCTGAGCTATTGTGAATTATTGGGGTCAAGTACTCTCTGCCATTTTTCACAATTTCTTTTTCGCGCACTCATTAAATTATATTTCTCTTCAGCTAACCAGGTGTGATTAATCATATATATGAATCAGTGCTTGGAAATTCTGGCTTGTGATTGGTTAAAACCTCATCATAGGAGAAAAAATAGATTGAACTATTGCCTTAACATCCCTACACCACAGGGCAATAGTCTCCCTCCTACATGCGATTAGTTCACATCATGGTCAGTCCCGCCCCTTTTCAAAAGAATGCACCGCCCTTCCCCTGCACTCCTCACAACAAGAGAAATGGCCGAAAGTGAAAGAACTGCTAAACAGCAATTCTGTGACTTAACAGAAAATTAATTACAAAACATACTAAAATGGTGATTGAAACATCACTGTCACTGTTTTCTGACTTTCTGAAATTCAAACAAATTCAACTCAACGATGTAAACAAATATGACGGCCATGATCTAAACGCACAGTATTATGCAGCTGTCAGGAAGCCAGACAGAGAGCTGTACACCAAAAAGACTTTGATAACTATGCGGTATGAACTTCAAAAACATTTTCTGTTATTTATTTGCTATTTATTTATTTATTTATTTACGTATATTGTATCAGCAATATTTAAACTAAATATATAAAGTCATATTTACTATCCAACCTTGCCTCACTTATTTTCTTGACTGATTCATATATTACATATGTACTGCACACTCAGCTCATAGTGGAAAATTCCGTATTCCCACGAATTTAAGACACACTTTTTTAACAATTTTTTGCTTCTCAAAAATAGCCTGTGTCTTAAATTCGAGTACAGTATAGTGATGCGTGTATTAAAAAATTGGCAACAAATGACATTGCTATCCAAGTACACAAACAGCAACGTGACTAACTGCCGAAAAAAGACAAACAAAGACGCCTGCCTGAATACACAAGCAGCAACGTAACTTACTGCTGAGAAAAGACGAACCAAAATGTTACTAACCGATTGTAACAGGGCAAGGAGTCCTGTACATGGATTTTGTTTATTTTTAGAACTGGGTACCCCTCCCGCCCCTGTGCAGTGTATTGTTTTGCATTTGTTTGTTTTAGTTGTTGCAGTATTATTATTATTATTATTATTATTATTATTATTATTATTATTATTATTACTATAGGATTGTAGGTATAGATGACGGTGAAACGCCACCGGTTTTGTTATTGTTTTTGTATTTATTTTTGTTGTTTATAAATATGACGGCGTAGCCGATTGTTTTGTTTAGTAGCGTGGATGGGTAGCCCCATCCACAGCAGTTTAAAAACTTCGTGCAGAAGGTGGCCATCTCCCGAATTAATTAAGTGATTAATTTGTTGCTAAATCGGGAGATGGTGACCTGCATAAAAGCCTGCAGCTCGCTGCACTCGGGGTGGGTGTATGAGGAGCGAGGAGCGAGGAGAGAGAGAGTAGAGAGCGAGGAGAGAGGAGAGAGAAAAACGAAACTTAAAAAAAATATACAGTAACAGTGACAGCGACTGCCCAGCCTGACCTGTATTTATTATTTTGTGTTCGTCATTTGTTTTATTTCAACCTTTTATTTTGAGGGAGTAAGCGGTTTTACCTTGCTTTAGTTGAACAGAATAATAATTATTACATTTTATTTTTTTGTATGTAATAATAATAATAATAATAATAATAATAATAATAATAATAATAAAAGTACAGTATTTCATCTTCTGTATGTCATCTGTTTTCTCCCCCCAAAATAATCTACTACATACTGGTGAAATACTGGGTAACCAACTTCTGTCTTATCTCCTGTCCACCTTGATGTCTTTCATGTGCAGGAGACAATGGGATGGCCTTGAGAGGCGGAAGTCTTTTTTGTCTCTATATCTGACGATTTGTTGTTTTAATATCTCGATCAGCCCAATTAGGCCTTCTTTTCTCATACGGAATCTCTGCAGAAAACTTTCATCGTTAAATTCAACAGATGGATTGCTACGATCGCGAACATTTTAATACTACAGTGCTACTTTGGATGTTAATTTATTATTTCATATTGTGTTTTCACACTAGACACTGCAATTTCTTACTTGCAGAGATTATGTAAACCCCTTTATTTTAGTGGGCCAAAAATGTCATGTGTTTATATATTTTTTAAATGTAGCAACTTATATTTTAGCGTTTTTCACCTACAAATGTGGTTTTTCATGTGCTTTTGCACTGCACACTGTAGCTTTAAAGTTTAATATTTGTTTTGTGAAAAGATTTTAAATGACAAAACAGTGGACATACTGCAGCAGCTTTGAATTGCATTCCACCAGTCCTTAAATATGTTAACTACATTTCTTGATTCTTTATCGTGACTGTGTGCTGTGCTCTACATTTGAATTTTAAGCGCCTAATTGTAAACGTAACCTATGTATCTAATGTTAAAAATACTCCCTCTGCAATAATGCCTTTAATTTTGAGTCAATGCCGCCATACATACTTTTGCCTTAATGACAACTTTACGCCCCCCGTTTTTATTTTTTTTGTTGGGGGGGGGGGCATTTAAAAGAAAGCAAAAAGGTAAGGAAGAAAAAAGCACTCCTTGACATGAAGGATGTTTCCCACACATGTGCGGGCTTAGCGGGAGATAAACATACTCAAACACACTGTAAATACTGTACAGTGTAAATGTAATGTCTATGTTGCTGTACATAGACAGATGCTAGTTTATTTGTGTTTGTTACTGTTTTTTAAATAAGCCTGTGCTGGTCAATCAGCAACAATTACTAAAGGTAGTTTTTAAAAAATACAATGCATAAGAGTGTATAGTTTAAACTCTTTAATTGTGGTGTTTGTTTTTGGACCACCTGCATTCTCAATGATGGTTAAAGTTCAATGTGGTTATAATAAAACAGCCATGCGATCAGTATGCTATTTGTGGCCTGACCATTAGAAACCTTCAAAAAAGGAAACGGAATATACAGAATGCTGTATACCAGGAATGCATGCAGTGAACATTATTAGTTCAATTTGAATATCCTTGCAAAGTAGCAGAAATAGACACGTATTAATGACATTTAAAGCATGGTCAGGGTTGCTGAAACTGCCTTGCTGTAATTAAGTATCTGGCACCCTGCTTTTTTGATGAGCAGGCAAGTTTTATATGCTGATGAGATTCATCACAGCTTACTTCCTCCTGCTCATCCCCATCAGCCTTTGTCTTAGAGGATCGGCCAATCAATCATGCTGTTGACCTTCAGCTTTCAAGCAGCGTCACTGGGGTGGAGATCAGCACTACAAGATCCAGCAGGCACTAGTTGTTTCTTTATTTCTCTTAAAAACTCTTGAAAAGGCTAATTAGACATATGGAATGTGCTTTTTAGCCTTATTTATGCCTGTCTAAGCCATGTTAGTTTATTACACAACAGTTAGCTGTAATACTGCCCTTCTGCCTCACATTATGCGCAGTATCGATATATGTAAGGGAAGTCAATGCAAGCGTATGATCATGCTCAAGCCATTTAAATGTTCAAACACAATTTTTTTTTTTTAAACTGTAAGAGCAACTGCTAAAGAGGTTCTGATATCCCACAGGATACATTCACCTCAATATCCCAGGTTCACCAACATGGGATTAGTTCTAGGCACTCCACTGCTGAGGTGAAGGCCAAGTAACTCAGATAATGATGATGTAACATCCCACCTCATAACAACAGGAGGAATCTTTGAGATGCCCACGCCAGTAATAGTGGAAAATGTACATAAACACATCTAGTATTAGGCCCTGTTATGCATGTGTTTAAATTAAGCTCCAACTCATTTATTTGCCCATTATCAGTCCTTATGCATGTCAGTCTCGGGTGATATGCATGATTCTTTTTTTATCTACCTGGATTATTCTTGCAAGTTAATTGATATGCTTTCAAAAAAAATAATTTTGGTTGCTACCAGATGACTACAGTGTTTGTATAAAGGAGAAACAACAATATACTGAAAAGTATTTTGACTGACTGTGTTTGTGTTTTATTTCTTCCTGCTGCAGTGCACAGCACATGCTGCTGTGTCTGTAATATTGATAATACTGACCTTGCAGATATCTGTCTAGAGCACCAAACCCTCTACCTACATCCAATAGTGCATTAAATTCCATCAAATGGATTTCAAATGTGTGCGACTTAAACCGTTGCCATTTTCTTTCTGTGGAAAAATTATTGTTTTGCAAATTTGAACTTCACTTAATCTGTACAGGCTGGACACAAATAAAGTACTACAAAGTTTGCCTTTTCTTTAAAGGTATATCTAGAAATATCTAATAATATTCTGAACATGGGCTTTTAGAGATACTGTAAGTCAAGTGGAATATGGTGCCAATAATTCTCATCTCTAAGAGATAATGTTGTGCCCATTGAAATTCAAAGCCGCACCTACGTAAACACAGGACCACTGGTGTTCCTTCTCAATACCTCTACTCTAGTGTGAGTCATTCCACTGAATAACAGGCATTTTATTTTGTTTAATTTCTTTTCCATACAGGGGTATGTTGGACACTGTCAACCTATTTCAGCTTCGTTTAATCACTATCCAGGACACAAGGTATATAGAGGGTACAACAAGAACGTGAATAGAATTCTGTTGTTACTCCACAAATGAGGATAGCTGAAAAACCCATGTTTATATACATAAGATACTTATGGAAAGGAAAGTATGTTTAAACCTAAATTAAACTAGATAATTACTTTCCTTTGATCAAGCTCGCCATTTGCTTAGCAACGCAGCGTAATTTGGAACAATGCAATTCCAAAATGACATCCAGTAAACAAAACAAAAAAAGAATCACTCAGGATTGTCATATATAAATACATAATATGAAATATATTCCACTACCATCCATCAAATATAATCTACACCTGAGTGGTTACGTTGTTCCATGTTAGCATCACATTGGCTTAGGTTGTAAATCATAATTAAAATAAGTGTTTTCTGGCATTGTAACATTTTTTGCTCCATCTATGACATTTTTGTCTTCACTCGCTTTGCTCATCCTAGACATCATAAAAACTACAGTATCTTTAAATTGTGACATGACAGCTATACTGTGTGCCGCCTCCACCCTTATTTGTATTGACTGGTCATCTAGAGTGAACACATGTTCTTACGGAAGTATCCAATAATCAAATCCTGTCCTATTTGGAGTATCAAAAAATAACCTCCCTTTGTTTAATGCATATAGATTGATACATAAGGACCAAAGAGCAACTGCACTAGATTATTTATTCTGATACTTAGTCAGGGAACCGACACCAAAGAAAACCTTCTGCTTTGCTGACACTGTCGACTGAATACTGAATACAATTTCCAGAAATGAGGACCCAAAAAAAAAAGTCTACAAAAGACAGTGGGTCCCATAGGGAAGGACACTGGCAACCCATGTACAAATCTAAACTGTGATATCATGTCAGATAGTACTGCTATTGTCATTGTTCAATTCGACTAACTGGCACTGATTTGACTGTAAAGAACTACCAAAAAAAAAATCTTATATTTGCTTTGAGCCAGAAATAACTACAGTAGCAAACTCATTATGTACAGCATCACTATGCGCCAATGTTCCCCAATAAACCTGCTGCTTCTTGAAGTCAGATTCAGCCAGGAAGGTATCAGATAACAGATACCCTCCTGGCAGAGCTGGAATGTGAACTTGACTGTAATCTTTGAATTATTAGAACATATTTCAACAGTGCAGTCCTTTTTAGCATGCACGGTCAATTCCCAGGAACTTTGTCCCTGGTCAATGGAACAATGTTTGCAGCCGTTTTAATGTGCTTAATATACCACATCTTTTATTTTTCCTCTCCTGAGTACTAACCAAAGTGAGGGAGCTTAAGTGGGCTGGATGGCCTTTCCTCGTTCTGGAATTTCTTATGTTCTTATAACAAAAATACCTCACACACTATGTTGGGACATTAAACTGAGTTACTCGAAGTACTGTACAACTTATTCCTCTTGAGGTCAGTGCTCGATGAGCTTTTGAGTACACCTTTCATCTCAAACTATGATGCCACCTGCTGAAATCTAAACATTTTATAAGATCTTTTTCAGGGCCATAAAAACATCCCTTGCAGTTTGTTTTCACCTTTACATCTTTTCAGGTCACCTCCAGTTAGTTCAGCTAAAGAATTATTTCAGCACAAAGAAAGCCTCCTCTCAGGAATGTCCCTACTGCAGGTGTCTGATGTGGAATGTGACCCGACTGTTAAGTCTTTATTTTGTGCAACGTTTTATACTGCTGCCACAACACTACAGGCAGCCTTAAATTTTCCACTTTTGAGTTGCCGGTACACTTTTTGCATGTTAATGCCTTGCTCGCTGCGCTCAGTGTGTTTCCCATTAAATAGAGGAGGATTCTCTTTTATCATTAACATAAAATATGACATTGTGGGATTTAGATGAAGTCATAGCAAGTGCAACTTATTCCACAGAGCATGACACTCGGCTATTTCTTTAAGTCATGCCAATACAATGGAGGTTTATAAATACTTTTATTATTAAACAATCATCATTGCCCCATAATTGTTTTATCCTTTAAAAATATACTTTAACCTGCAAGCTTTGTTTACTGAAGGCCATTTATAACTGAGCCCCTGAGAACCAAGGGAAAAAGAGGAATGCATGTTTGTAATTTAAATTTAAATTGACTAGATATGACATTACTGTCTATCATTTTGGTTTGTAAATGCACAAAGAACAGCATCTTGTCTGGGGGGAGTCAGAAAGCTTTGCTGGTTTGCATGTAAGGCATGTCAAAAATATATTTTCTCTAAGGACTAAAACTAGTACTGAAGACAAGAGGGAAATTATGCTTTGATCAAACTTGGATTGAAGTAATCTATAGGTTTCAATGTATTCTGACTATCAATAAACCTGTCACTTAATATACTGGTGAGTAAAACAAAAGTTGCATATTTATATATTGTTATATATTGTTTTTTTTCTTTGAGTGTGTGGCACCGAGAATCATAAATCAACATACACAGGTTCTGATCTACTGAACATTCTTTCATTAATTCACTAAACATGACAAATGTAGCAGATCAATTCTATTAGCATCTATTTATTGCCTTCCAAATGATATACAACAATAGATAATAGTATGACTAAAATATTTCACATAATTTGACAAATGTATTATTGATATTGTGGAAGTGGCAAATGTTTTAATGTTACCAGGTCAGACAATGATCACATACCTCGGTGTGGATAGGATTTTAAAACTGGCTGGCTAGGAGTATCTCTATGAAGATTGTCAGCTGTTGCACTAGAACAACAAAAAGCAACAATTACACAACTAATTAAACTCGGGAGATGGTCACCTTCTGCACAAGGTTTTTTAAATTACTGTGGATGGGGCTTCCCATCCACGCTACTAAACAATAAAATACAATACAATGCCAAAACATTTGGCTACGCCGTCAAACAATAACAAAACACGGTCATATATAAATACATTTTTAAATAAATACAAATAAACAATAACACAGCGTTCGCCGTCATATAAATCCAACAATAAATCATAACAATAATCATAAACCACAAATACAAAATAATAAACTGCACAGGGGCGGAGTGGGAGATCCCGTTCTAAAAATAAATAAACACAACACGGTACAGGACTCCTTGCCCTGTTAAACCTCACTATAAAATTACTGTAGAAAAGTGGAACTTTTGACTATTAAACATTTTGACGGAGAATTTTTGTTTACGTAAATTGAATGTAATTGCAAAAAGAAAACAACAACAAAAAAAACACAACCATATGTCACATATGTAATATAGCCTAAACAACTGTGTTCCTTCTGTTGCTTCTTTATTTTAAACTACAGGAAAGCCATGAGTCCTATACTCAGCCTATGCACCGCATAGGGAAAAATAAGCGCATGCTCAGAACTCTAGTGTATCTGTTCCCATGGCATTGCTATTGTAAAAAAAGGGTAGTTGCATACATAGAAGAGAGTTAACTTTTAATGGAAGGATAGGCGGTTTATTTTATTAAACTGTCTGCATACAAGCAGCCATGTGCAACTCAGTATGTTCCTAATAGTATTTTTTTTAAAAACTTAGTTTGATTCTTCAAATGGCAGACCAGTGCCACCCAAGTAAAGAAAACAAATGCTTCCAGGTAACGTTAGCAATTTTGTTTTGTTATATTAATACGTTTGGTGGCACTTTTTTTTTATGAAAGTTAACATTCTCGAATTAACATAAATGTTTAAATAAGAATGATATATGTATTATTTTACAACATAAAACTACATAATTTATAAATATACAAATTACAATTGGTGTATTTTTATAGTGATTGTTCTGGGCACCCACCAGAAATGTGTATATTGTCTAGTTTTTGTCTTCTAAACTCAGTGATTTAGACTGTCAGTTGTCATGCTGCTGAAGTGTAAATTTGATATATTACAAGAATTTAAAATATTTTATTTATTCAGCCGATAATCACGATTATTGTGATAATTTACAGACGATAATCAATAGCTGAAAATGTCATTATCGGCCAACCCTATCACACCCTCCAGTCCTCCACCACCGGCAGATTAGCTGTACCCTCCCCCCCTCCGCTCCCCCACTTCCAGAGCCCACTCCTTCTCCACCCTTGCCCCTCATTGGTAGTACAACCTACACACGGATATCAGGACTGTTCAGTCCCTGACCACCTTCCGGTGCCTCCTCAAGACACACCTGTTAAGACAGCATTTGTAAACCTCACAACTCTCGACTGTACTGGACTATATGGCACCCAATTATACCTACTTGCATCAACTTCTTCTTGCACTGAACTGCTCCATACCTTGCTGTATTCTACTACTGCTCTTAATTATAACTATTTCCTGTATCTTGTACTTGATTTTACTCTTATAGGCATCCATATTCACGTTTTTTGTAATTGTTGTTATTTGAAATTGTTCTTATCCATGTGTCGTACTTACTACGTGGTCTTAATGGACCTTACTCGTATAAGCAAATATTTTTACTATAAGTTTAACTGCTCTTAGTCGAACACGCTCTTAAATATAATTATTTACTGTATACGCTTATTTGAAATTGATCTTATTTTCTACTGATTTTACTGTACTTTATAACCTCTCTTATCTGCAAAGTGATATTCTGTAATGTGATACTTTGTACAGTGATATTTTGTAACAACTGTAAGTCGCTCTGGATAAGGGTGTCTGCTAATAAATAAATAAATAAACTAATAAATAATGCATGGGCTACTTCAGATTCAGTAGGTTTTTATGTTTTGGTCAGATGGAAGTCTTTCTACAAGTCTCAGCACAATGTCTCCACTTGCCAAGGGAGAACTTCAGTGGTCTTGTGGTGCCCTTGCCAACATAAACTCCAAAATCACAGACGATTCCACTTGTTCCTGCACGGACAAATACCTTTATCCCCCCTCTTGTGAGGCTTGTTTTGATATAGTGCTTCAAAGAACTCCTTCTTTGAATGGGTTGATCATTTCATCAGTTGAGTGGTGCTCCTCAATAAGAATTGCTTTTAGATTTTCTTTGACTAATGTTAAAAAAGGGCGCACTTTGAAGAGTGGGTCATACTGACATAAATATGATTATCAATTGATTTAAATATGAAATGTATGCATAAAATATAAGATGTCATATGGTGCACAAAAACACAGTACTTCATGCAGCAGGTATTGTGCATAATAAAGGCCCACCGACGCCATTTGGAATCACACATTTTCAAACTTCATAAAAATAACCAAAATAATGTGATAAAACACATTTAGACTCTGTGTACACACATCTACTTAACATTTTGTTAACAAAATAACTAATAATCAAATAAGTTAAATTAGGTTAGGCATAATATAAGTAACACATACCTACAAATCATACACTCTTAAGTCACATGACCAAGCAAGCCCCCTCTCCCCTATATCCATTGGTCCAAATTATAACCAATTTGAGTGCCTCCATTACTACCAATGATCACAAATGTTTTTCTTGGCAGAAACAGTGCAACCCTAAAACAATGATTCCATTTGGAATCACTGGGCTGGAAATTAAGTGTATTTTTATTTTTCAAATTTCTTGTTCTAAATTTCTTGAAGGCAACTGTTCATTTTAAACAGTTTATTTTAAACAACAGTACTCATACACTATAGTGTATTAAACTTTAAATGTAACATACTGTTTTTTATTATTATTATTTGTGTTTATACTATATTTGTGATGGTGGTCCTCTATGAAAGGCACTATATAAAAATAAAGATGATGATTATTATTATTAAACAACCTGCTAAGTCATTCCACAGCAGCTGAAGTAAGAAGTGTGTTTGGAGAAAATGGTATGCTTGAAACTGAACCAGTTACAATCTCCTTAAAAGAAGGTTCACAACCATATGCAGTCCACACAGCCCGCAGAGTGCCTATCCCATTGTTCGCAAAAGTTAAAGAAGAGTTACAATGAATTGGAGAAAACGGCATCATTGAGAAAATAACGGAACCAACAGAGTGGTGTGCCCCGATGGTACCAGTCAAAAAAAGAAAAAGTGTGCATTTTTGTGTCTCTCAAAAAGCTAAATGAAGCAGTCAAGAGGGAGCGGTTCATATTACTTGCCTGTGACACAGCAAATGAATCCTAGTCAATCTCCCTCCCGACCTGTGAGGGCGCTGTACAAAAGGAAGAGTGTGCCTCGTAGTGGATGGTTCGGCAGGGTCAGTCGGAAGCCGGCCATCCAGAAAGGTGGTGGAGTCACAATACCAGAAGTCATCGCCCTAGTATGGTAAGCGATGTGTCAGTCATGGATTGGAGGAGACGTGATTGAACTAGCTATCGGTGGGGGCGTGACTAAGGGTATAACTGGGGGTGTGATGATGCAATCTGTTCCTTTCTTATGGCTGAAAACAGACCTGTAAAGCACGGACAAAAAGTATAAACCGTGAGTGTTTTGTATTTGTGTTTTTGTTACTAAACTGTTATTATTTATAATTATTAGACGGCTAACAAACTGGGAGCTGTCGCTGTCAAGCCAGCATCACACCAGGATTAGAAATACTGCTCCAGTCATGATAACTGTGTATTCACCACCAGCAAAGGAGCACCGCAAAAGGATGTGGAGCCGTGCATGTACATTGTCTTTGTTTATTATTAATTTGGGACTGAAACCCTGTATTGTTTAGCTGTGCAGCTACACGTTGCTGGGTAGTTGCCAGCATTATTATGTAACGGTGCCAAACCATGCAAACAAAATGAAATAACTGTTTAGACCGTGGACTCTGTTTGTTTGTTGTTGTTGGAGCACTACATCACCACTACACCTGTGCACTGCAAACCACTTGTTCACACTGCCTTAGAAAATATTATTTCCAAGCTGTCAGGAAGCAGCTTCTGGCAAGTTCCACTTCACCGGATAGCACCAGACTGACCACATTCATTACCCTATTTGGCATTACAAGTGCCCTGGAGATCTTCCAGAGGAAAATGAGTGAGACACTCCACGGCCTACAAGGAGTCGCAGTGTGTATGGATGATATTCTTATATATGGAACATGACAAACGACTTGACAGAGCATTACAAGTCATTAAGTCAGCAGGACTGAAACTAAATCAGGAGAAGTGTGTGCTGAGGAAAAAATAAAAAATGTGGTTTCTGGGAACACCTAATTGGTGAAAAGAGTGTCACACCTAATTCAGAGAAAGTCAAGGCGATAGAAGAATTGCCTTCAGCAACAAAAAAAAAAAATGTCCTGGAGCTGAAACGTGTCCTGGGCATGATTAACTACATGGGCAAGTACTGTATATACCCAATCTATCTACAGTTAGTCAGCCACTCTATGAACTCTTGAAATCAAACACAGCATGGACCTGGGATCATGAACAACAACAGACCTTTCAATACCTGAAAAAACTGTTAATCACTTCACCAGTGCTAACATACTATGATGTGTTGAAGCCCATGGCTGTTTTTGCAGATGCTAGCAGTTACCAGATTGGAGGAGTACTAATTCAGCAGCACGGAGAGGACTGGAAACCAGTAGCATACTGGTCCAGGCGGCTTACAGATGCAGAGACCAGGTATGCTCAAATAGAGAAAGAATGCTTCTCAAGTGTGTGGGCATGTGAGAGGTTCAACATATACCTGTATGGCTTAGAAGATTTTAAGCTAGAAACTGATCATAAGCCTCTTGTTCCATTAATAAGTAGCAAAGATTTGGACGCTGTTCCGCTGAGATGTCAAAGACTGCTCAAGCGTTTAATGAGATTCAAGCCTACAGCTAAGTATGCACCTGGAAAGACACTGGTTGTAGCAGATGTCCTATCCAGAAGCCCAGTGAGTAACTCAGTAAAAAGTCATGTTGCAGCAATAGTAAGCATTCTGCCTGCCCACAGAAGCTAGAGAGTGTAAAAACAGCTACAGCAGCGGATAGCCAGTTACAGACAGTGCTACAGGTTATAGAGAAGGGATGGCCTGAATATATAAAGAACATTCCCAGCACTTAAAAGTTTATTGTAATCCCATGTCAAAAAAAAAAAAAAGGCCGGAGTCAAGTAGATTGTTTTTCAGGAATTATAGCACTCCTATATGCTACCTCGATTTCTGTTGTAAACAGCCATTGTAAACTAGATTTATGCTTTAAATTATTCTTTCAACCAAAAAGAATAAGATTCTGTTTAAAGAAAAAAAAAACAGAACAATTTAAGACAATCCTAGTTCCCCTGAAATTAAAATTCTGCAATTCATATATCACTTCAGCCCGTAACTGACCTAACTATGTCTTCTAAAAATGGTGTCAATGGAAGATTTATGTACATAATATTCCAAGTACAAGGTATACCTATAACTAACAGTAAATAATCCTTATTTTTAACGTGTATAATGTTCTTCTAAGCCAAGGCAATGCGAGCTGGGACAGAAATGCTGATTTACTAAAGTGAAGATGTCTAAAATGGCCACTAGGCTACTGAAATAGCTATTTACAATCCTGTCCTTGAAGACAAATTCACACAGTGGAAAATAAAACATGTAGTGCTAGCATCCAGTCTCCAATGTACCATAAAGCAAGTGAATCTGGGTCCTTGGGGTTTTGCATCTCCATAGAACTGAAATACACTGGCAGATAGATAGCATGATAATCATATCTGAAAATCTCGTATCAACGCAATGCAGAATGAGGAAGGTGCCTTCATATCACAGATTAATTTGATTCTGTCAGACCACCAAACACTTCAGAACATGCAATTAGTTGGAAGGCAAAGCTCTTTTTTTAATTTTAGTTGAGAAAATGACTTTCTCTATTATGGTGATGGTAGTAATTACAATAATTCCTTCTGTCAGAAATTGGACACTGGAGAATAGCTTCAAACAGCAGGCTTAGGTGGCATGGCAAGAGTCATTAATAACATCCAGATATGATGCTGTTTTTAGACACCAGGAATCAGCCTTTAGAAATTAGATCTATTAGAAATAAAACCCTAAGGACCTAATTAAAGAACGTATCTCAAAAGAGATAAACAGGTTAGGGTATTTTGAAACTATCAGTTACGTTAGCGATTACGATGTTTCTTTTGTATGCATAACTTGACACTGTCCGGATTAATGATTTAATTAAAAACAGTATCTGTCTGCGGTTCCACTCTTTTTGGCATCCCATGCTATAATCATTACTTAGCTGTTAATGCCATTAAAAATATGCACAATTCAACCAATACGTAATGGAAGCCTTATAGTGGTGCACAAAAACTTTATTATGTTCTTCAATTGCTGCTTCTGTTACCTCCAATATATCCACATCTCCAACGATATGTATCCCCCCGTGCAAAGCTAATATTAACCTTTGTAGTAGTAGAGGCCCATTCAATTGACTTTGAGAGGATTAAAAAAATAAATAAATAAAATACAAATGTGGATCCATTTTAATTTTGATTACTGATAAAGCACTTCTCAGTCACTTTCTTTTTTTGCCTGTACTGTACTGTATTTGTGTGAAACTGTGTGATGGTTTACACAATTCTTTCAGAAATGGGAATTTTCACATGAAGCTACATATTACACAGCAATGGCAAACTTCGCAAAATCTGTGATAACTGAAGAAGATACAGCCTTAACTATAATTAATCAAACATAACTTTCTAAAGAGGCTACATTTTTTAACACTAAACTTTAGACTGAATCTCCTTTTCAGGGATATTTGTATTTTGAGTCACTGCTATTATATTGTGAGTTTATCGAGATTGGTTCTTCAGAGATATAACCACAGTACAATACTTGTAAATCTCTGGAACTGGTAGCACGTGCACATGTCAATTTTTCTAATCCAAAAGTGCTCCACTATTAGAACCAGTAACTTATACACTGTGCTGCTGTCAGCAGTGTATGAGTTACTGGTTCTAATAGTGGAGCACTTTCAACACCACTAAACAAATAAAAAATTGTTCCAAGCAAATGGGCATGAATCGTGAAGTAAATTATGCCAGAAGCTAATGCTGAAATTTGGACTTTCAGAGTACCGGCAGCATCAGGATCCCTTCCCAAACCTGATCAATGTCTGATGAAGGCATAAAATTTACATTTATTTGACCTTCTAGCACACTCAGCAAATGCCATGGCACTGTTAACCACAGCTTTCTTTGCTAAAACTGCAGTCTATTATTTTCCAAACAAAGTTTATAAAATTCTCAAAGCCTTCCTTATAGTTGATAAAGATGGTATTTACAATGTTACAGTAGATGCAACACCTATTTTTTATATGCTGAATGAATGTGAAGTAATTTTGTCACCCAAAATTCTATAAAAGCCTTAAATGTATGCCAATTGTGTTTTAAAAAATATTTTAAAAAACTTGACATCATTAAGGATGGAAGCTGATTTTAAACTTGCCTTTCTTAAAAATGTCTGGCTCCACAAACCAATCTTGTGCTAGATTCCTTCCTGGTGTTAAGTCACATGACTTGTTTTAAATTTTTTTTTTTTTAAAAGCTTAACATGAGATTGCAACATTACCTTGTAATGTGCAATGCTTTAGTCTTCTGTTCCCAATGTGATGGACGTAATATATCGCAACGTAACGTCTGTCACAGCAAATATTTTGAATCGTCAAATAGTCAAGCAAATTCACCAAGTGTTCCTCTTATACTTTAGCTGCAATAAAAGTTTCTGTGAAAAAAATGTGACGGATGTTACACAGCTGGCAAATATTATTTAATAAAAAAGCAAAAACTCAGGTTAGGTGTCCAATTGGTTGACACATTTCAGACAAACTTAATTATCAAAACCACCTTGGCAATAGGTCAAGGTATCTGGGTAGTTTACAACTACTGTCTACTGTTTTCAGTTTTTGCGCCAGGTATATACTGAAAGTGAATCTCTAGTGTAAGCTGTTGAAATACAGCCGTGGAATGCAATCAGTAAGCAGAATAATAACATTAAATACAGTCTACTTTTTGGAGCAAAAGACAAATGAATAGTTGCCTTAGTTAATGAGGTTCAAAGGAAGGTTGAGTTAAGCTTTTCTCTGCATGTGGCTGAGCTTGAGTGTAATTCAGAAAATCACCTGAGAAGATGAAGCAAGAGGAAGTACAAAATGAAGGTCAAGTTGAAGGGGCAAGGCTGAAGTGGGAGAAGTGGTGGGTTTACAACTTAACTTTTGTTAACCTTGTCCTGAAGGGACCACCTTCTACCAACTATTATATACAGCTCTGGAAAAAATTAAGAGACCACTGCAAAATTATCAGTTTCTCTGGTTTTACCATTTATAGGTATGTGTTTGGGTAAAATTAACATTTTTGTTTTATTCTATAAACTACTGACAACATTTCTCCCAAATTCCAAATAAAAATATTGTCATTTAGAGCATTTATTTGCAGAAAATGACAACTGGTCAAAATAACAAAAAAGATGCAGTGTTGTCAGACCTCGAATAATGCAAAGAAAATAAGTTCATATTCATTTTTAAACAACACAATACTAATGTTTTAACTTAGGAAGAGTGATTTTCTGCCCGATTCCAGCCTTGCTGAAGCACCCCCAGATCATCACCGATCTAGGCCTCTCCAGGTCTCCGTCTAACCATTAGATGACCAGGTGTTGGGCAAAGCTGAAAATTGGACTCATCTGGGGGTGCTTCAGCAAGGCTGGAATCGGGCAGATTTGTCTTTGTGAAGGACGCATGAATCAAGCCAAGTACAAGGCTGTCCTGGAAGAAAACTTGCTTCCTTCTGCTCTGACAATGTTCCCCAACTCTGAGGACTGGTTTTTCCAGCAGGACAATGCTCCATGCCACACAGCCAGGTCAATCAAGGTGTGGATGGAGGACCACCAGATCAAGACCCTGTCATGGCCAGCCCAATCTCCAGACCTGAACCCCATTGAAAACCTCTGGAATGTGATCAAGAGGAAGATGGATGGTCACAAGCCATCAAACAAAGCCGAGCTGCTTGAATTTTTGCGCCAGGAGTGGCATAAAGTCACCCAACATCAATGTGAAAGACTGGTGGAGAGCATGCCAAGACGCATGAAAGCTGTGCTTGAAAATCATGGTTATTCCACCAAATATTGATTTCTGAACTCTTCCTAAGTTAAAACATTAGTATTGTGTTGTTTAAAAATGAATATGAACTTATTTTCTTTGCATTATTCGAGGTCTGACAACACTGCATCTTTTTTGTTATTTTAACCAGTTATCATTTTCTGCAAATAAATGCTCTAAATGACAATATTTTTATTTGGAATTTGGGAGAAATGTTGTCAGTAGTTTATAGAATAAAACAAAAATGTTCATTTTACCCAAACACATACCTATAAATAGTAAAACCAGAGAAACTGATAATTTTGCAGTGGTCTCTTAATTTTTTCCAGAGCTGTATATATATATATATATATATATATATATATATATATATATATATATATATATATATAATTTAGGAAATCTATGCAATATACAAATATGGAGCAATAACACATCATTCATGATGATCATTTGTTTCTCGGATTTTGGTCAGTTATAGTACATATTTAACAGAATTTGGTAGCTCAGTCCCAATGCTCATTGAACCAATGTCAGGGTACAAATAAAAGTAATCCTTTAGTGGCAATATTTTAATGGAAGCACACTGTCAGTGGAGAAGGGAAAAAGTTGAAAGAGCCTAATATGAATGCTTGCAGGCTTAGTTTAGTAGTTTGACAGCCATGTTAGGGCAGCAACCTATGACTCACAGTTGAGACAAGACAGGGAGAAAGTCCATTCGTAAGCTTAATAGATTACAACTCAACAATCAAACAATAAATTGATTTACTCATTTGTAAAAGGGAAAACAGCAGAATTTGGTTTTAAAAAAGCTAAGTTTGATGGCAATAATCCTGTTCCAAAGGAAAGTAGGGGTTGATTTGACCTACCAATACTCCGCCTACCATAAGTCACGGCTGGATTTTTGGAGCACTTTGCAGCACAATAGAATCACCAAGGATTCCATCAGCCATCTATTTTTAACAACTGATAGTAGTTGATGCAGGGATCCAGGTTAATTTCCCAGAAACACTTCTTAAATTACTGTTATTACAGGATTTCACCTATACTGTGATTCAGGGGCACATCTTACGGTATGAAAGAAAACAGGTTCAATTGCCTGTTCTTCTTCTGCAAGTCCCTCAGGGAAATTCCGTAGCACGATCCTAATCTCTACTAACCAGAAGACAAATAATGTCACCCCCTAACGAGCTCTGCAAAGGAAATCAATGAAAACAGCAACACTTTGTGCTAAGTTAAATGGATCACAAACGCAGGGAGCATTATGGCGTTCACATAGCACTGTATTAACAGAAAAGTTTGCTTTGTTGTCCTCCTGTCTCTGAGGTTTAGTAACATCAGTAATATACTCTTGTAACTTAGGGGTGTAAATCAAAAAGGTATCCAATCTCAAGACCTAAAAACATTTCTAATCACTGTCAGTTCATGATATCCACAATAATGGGCAGAGTTGGCACTTGCTATATTATACAATAAACATAATTAATTCTATAGACATTTAACTTAAAGTAATATACCTTTGCTTCTGTATTTAGTTACCCACAGTATAACTGCAAGCTGTGGGCACCTTAGGGTGGGGGGGTAGGGGGGGGAACAGCCAGCCCTTCAGGTTTCCACTGAAACTCACAGGGCACCTGGACAGTATCTATAGCATATAGAGGTGAAGCAATCCCTGCCGTTTTTACCCCCAACCCAATGTGACACATCCCTGTTGAATTTCCAGACAAGGCCGTCAACTTGGGACTTCCAAGACGCAAACCTATGCTCTCATGACTACATACAGTACATTTGCATACTGTATACCTATATAATCTCACTGAGAGTTAACTATTCAGCAACAATATGGAAAAACAGAAGGATCCAATTGAAGTCATAAGGAGCATGACAGTGGGTGTCCATGCAACAAGCTAATCCCAAATGTAGGTTGAATTGACCAACTTGTCTATCAATACAGTCTCTGGAATGGCAATGTTTGCAGAAAACCACTGAAAGCAAACTCCAGTTGCAAACATGTCATGATTATCAATACTTGAGTTATTCAAATATAAAAATAGCTTCTGCCTTTTTTTCAACTCTTTCTGTATAAGCTGAATCCAACTGCTGATGTACAGGTGTTTTAGTTTGTTGCATCACAGATACAAAATCATTGCCAACTATTACTTCTGATTTGTAGAATTCAGGTTTTTCTTGACGTTCTTTCAGTTTTGTAACTGCTGAACCCCATCTATTTAAAGGACTTGTGTATAACCTGTCAAGTTTCTCTGCATTTATTTACTGTTTTTATACCAAAATGCATGCAATATTTACAATAGGCTCCAGCAAATTCTGCAAAGACAAAATATGCGTTTTCTTTTGTTTATTTCTATTATATCCTTTTAAAAAAAAAAAAAAAAAAAAAGAAACACTGTACAACATTTTACAGCTATTTTTCCTCATCTAACATCTTGTCCCATGATAGCTAACTGTAACACTGCTGCAGCAGGGTGATCCTGGTTTCATACTGTGACAGGATTGCTGGGCGGTGACGTCAGGCCAGATGCAGAAAGTAAAAATACTGACACCAATACTGCAGATTTCAAAATAATAAAGACGCGGCGGCGCCGTTTATTCAAATACAAAAATAAATAAAAGGTTTAAACAAAATGAAACTTGCTCACAGAGCGAAAATAAATATTTTAAATAAAACAAATCACGAACACAAAATATAAATACAGGTCAGGCTGGGCAGTCGCTGTCACTGTCATTGTTCCTGTATATTTTAAAGTTCGTTCTCGTTTGTTCGTTCGTTTGGTCGTTCGTTCATTCTCTCTCTCTCTCTCTCTCTCTCTCTCTCTCTCTCTCTCTCTCTCTCTCTCTCTCTCTCTCTCTCTCTCTCTCAGGCTGCAGGCTTTTTATATCGTCGCCGAGGGGCTTAACTAGTTAGTAATTATTCTATTACCCCTCGGCCACAATCTGCAAGAGTTTTTTTAAATTACTGTGGATGGGGCTACCCATCCACGCTACTAAACAAATATAATAACAAAACAAACATGGCTACACCGTCACATTTATAAACAACAAAACAATAACAAAACGTGCTGCGCTTCACCGTCATATAAATACAATAACTAAACCATAGTACAAAACAAATATAAAATAACACACTACACAGGGGCGGAGGGGGAAACCCCGTTCTAAAAAATAAATAAACACAACACTGTACAGGACTCCTCGCCCTGTTACACCTCACTATAAAATTACTGTAGAAAAGTGGAACTTTTGACTATTAAACATTTTGACGTAGGATTTTTTTTTACGTAAATTGAATGTAATTGCAAAAAGAAAACAAATACATTTAATCAGCAGGGCTTACTACCGCCCTGCTACACATACCCTGATGGCTTTTTTTTTTTCTTCTCTACACTACTCTCACTGAAAAATAAATACATTAATGAATTAATACATAAACACACTGCTCATGAGATTTACAGTCTGTATTTTATTTTAAAATAATAATAAAATATTGTACAGAAATTAAGCATTTCATTTCTATCATTATATCCATGACAACCGTCATGTTTTAATAGTTTTTGTGTTTAATGTTTTTAAATATGTAAATATGGTAAATAGCAAACTATGATGTCAGGGCATGGGGGAGGCACTTCACAGCCGGTGAGCTGGTGTGGGTTTACAGCCCCTGGCGCAAGTGGGGCCGCTGCCACAAGTTGGACAGCTCTTGGTTGGGACCATGCCAAGTGCTGGAGCGCATCGCGGGGATCGTCTATCGTGTCAAGCTACATCAGAGGATGGCGGGTGGTACTCCATTGGACCAACCCGCTCCGTACCGGGGGCGAGGACCCGCACAGCCCGGCCTGGCAGCACCTGCCTCCCCCTTGCCCGAAAATCCCCCTCCGCTCCAGTCTGGACCCGGCTACCTTACCAGGGTGCTCCCCTACCTTGAGAGCCAATAAACTCCTGCCGGCAGACACAAAGCCCGGGTCACCTGCACAGCCAAGACCCCAACACCAGCGTAGACCCCCCCCCCCACACACTCCGTTGTTTTTGGGACTTTATTAGTCGAGGGAACTTAGGGGATGAGGGTACTTAGGGAGGAGCTGTGTAGCGGCAGCTGGTTGGAACTGGGGAAACCGGGTGGGTCATGTGACTTGGGGTTCTCGAGCTTTCTCTCTTCCACAGCCCCTGAACTGTAACTGTGTCAGATGTTAGCGGCAGGGCTGTTTTGGACCTGTGGGGAGCCTGATTAGGGAAAGACCTATAATGGAAAGCATTTAATGGGGGCGACAACGCCCTCTTTTGGTTTGGGACTAGTGAGAAAGACCCCTAATTGTTGTACACTTTTATTTTGGCGTAACCACAGCCCACAGTGGTTTATCTTTACTGTAGTCTGTGGCACTCTGCCAAACTACTTTATCATCCTCTACAGTAGCTGTTACTGCTTGTTCCAGCTACAAAGTAGTTATTTTGCAGTGAAATAAACCGAGTAGTTCGAGAACTGCACTGTTTGTTGTGAGCCTGCCTTCATTTCCATGTAACGCTACAGTTTCATAACCTGTCAATGCAGCACCATTTGTGTTAACTGTGTACCAAGTAGGTACAGTAATGTACAGTAATGTGTACAGTGCAGCAGCATGATTTATTTTGAGTTACTAGTAAAGTGCACTAGGTATTCAAATGATTTTGCTACTGTACTGTATAGGCCTACAGTACAGATTTATATTTTTACATAATGTAATACACAAGAGAACACATTAAGCACAATGATTTTTGTTTGTTCTGTTCAGCAAGGGACTACTATGTCTGTGCACACATTTTTTGTGAAAAATAAAATTTAGATGGAACAAGATTCCAGTTTTCCCATCCTCCAGCTCACCATGTGTTCTAATTTAGCCTCCCAGAAACTTGTTAGACTTCCCTTCAAGACTGAAAAAGACACACCCAATTCCACTCGAAAAATAATGTACCAAGAGCTAAGCAAAACAAGAACAAAACAAAACAAAACAAGAACAATACACAATGACTTATTTCTTGATTATAACAATATTCAGCATGGGGCACAAAATGCAAAATGTTGCATTATAATAATCAGGAGGCATTTCCCAGTACTGAATTAATTCTTCGATGAATTAGGCAGTAACATAACTTGTGACCCGCTGGCTGGCACATAGTCTGCTATCTTCTGAGCCCACAGTAATACATAACATGATACTACTTTATCACAATTATTTAAGTAATGAACAGTATTGATCTTGTTTTAAGGTCATAAAGGCAATCTTTGCTCTACAACTAAACCACTTCTCTGGAAAAGGTTACTTGCCAGTGTTTTATAGGATACATTAAAACTTGTAATAAGTCAGCCACTTTTTTACTGGTTTCAATTAGATGGACAGGTAGCCTAAACTATACATTAAAATTACCCTTGACTGAAAGCTTACTTTAACACAATGGCTGTGTATGGACAATTTTTAAGACAGATTAATCATAAGGTGCAGTGCCCACAATATGTTACACTAATACTCAAAGATAGATTAAGTTGGGGAGAAATTAGCAGTAGAATATCACTCCTTTAATCAATAACCAAGTTTGTTTGTCTTAAATCCAATTATTAGCATAACCCAAATTATCTCTAGGTTTTTTGTTTTGTTTTGTTTTTGACAATAGTTTTTTGCTTGTTTTTTTATACTGTACTTTTAATTTAGTATTTCAAATACAACACTTAGTACCTAATTATATCATCGGTATTAGTTTCACTATGATGTTTTATAGTAGCTGCAGTCAGAATATGTGACCTAAACCACAGGAAATGAAGTACCAGGAAACAACACTCATCTAATCTAGTAGGCGGAGGTATGACACAGGCCCGGTTTTTGGGATGGAACCGCATAACAGTCTCGCGTTTTGATTGGTCCATGTCTGTCACATGAATATGTCGTCACACGAGTGGAAAAGCGTGCAGGCATTTTTAACATTGTGATCAGATAGAGAGAGTGATCCGCTTTCCACAACCTTATCATTAAAATATAATGTGGTATTACACTGTACTGATATAACAAACTATGAGGAATTACTTTATATAAATTATCATGTTATGCACGAATGTAAGAATTGGCTTTCTGTGGTGGTGTACTTTTTTCTTTCAAGTAGCATATATCTATAATCGTTTTTGCGATATATTTTAATATAAAACATACACGCTATTGCAGTTTTGTTACAGGATACATTAGTTTATCTCTAATGTAATCACAGGTTTACATATAGACTGCCCCTGTTTTCATTTACGGCCGCTTTGCTTTTCAGATAATGTCCCAAATTCTGGGCCGCTTTGGTTTTTAGATAACGTCCCAAATTCTGGGCCGCTTTGGTTTTTAGATAACGTCCCAAATTCTGGGCCGCTTTGGTTTTTAGATAACGTCCCAAATTCTGGGCCGCTTTGGTTTTTAGATAACGTCCCAAATTCTGGGCAGCCTTGGTTTTTAGATAACGTCCCAAATTCTGGGCAGCCTTGGTTTTTAGATAACATCCCAAATTCTGGGCCGCTTTGCATTTCCGAATTCAGCCCAGTTTTGGGGAATCAGCTGACAGCCGAGTTTCTAAGTCATGCATGCACAGTTTACCATAAACTGGATCGTGAATTCATTTGAGAGTAACCCTTAGTACATTAATCAAAGTTCATGTATTTTTTACTCTCCCCAGAAATCTTTTTTTTTTTTTTAATGAAAAAAACAAAAATGTAAATGTTAAAAAACGTATTTCTTATTACATGAAGAAACTACATTGCACTGAAATAGATACATGAAAATTAATTTAAGCAGTCGTTTTCCTTTATCAAAGGCTAATATTAAAACACATTTTTGGGAAGGAACATGGTATTCCGAAAAAAGGACATCTCGTTTTCTTATGTAACGTCCATCAATATATTGTAGTGTTTCGGGTTCTTTTTGGACAGAAATGAGACTGCAACTGTGAGTAGATGAAGGCCGTTTATTTTGACAATAATTAAATAATCACAAAATAAAATCATAAAGTGAGGGAAAGAAGACTGGGAGACGAAAGTGAAAATAAATGATTGTAGTAATTTTTATTTTACCCTACCCTTCCCAGTCTTTTCACTGCCCCTCTTGTGCGCAAAACCTGAACTCCAATTCCCCTCCACACACGTGTACCACCATGCAACCCCGGCACGCACACACCACCATGCAACCCTGGCACACACACACCACCATGCAACCCCTGCACGCATACACCCACCATGCAACCCCTGCACGCATACACCCACCATGCAACCCCTGCACGCACACACCACCATGCAACCCCTGCACGCATACACCCACCATGCAACCCCTGCACGCACACACCACCATGCAACCCCTGCACGCATACACCCACCATGCAACCCCTGCACGCATACACCCACCATGCAACCCCTGCACGCACACACCACCATGCAACCCCTGCACGCATACACCCACCATGCAACCCCTGCACGCATACACCCACCATGCAACCCCTGCACGCACACACCACCATGCAACCCCTGCACGCATACACCCACCATGCAACCCCTGCACGCATACACCCACCATGCAACCCCTGCACGCACACACCACCATGCAACCCCTGCACGCATACACCCACCATGCAACCCCTGCACGCACACACCACCATGCAACCCCTGCACGCATACACCCACCATGCAACCCCTGCACGCATACACCCACCATGCAACCCCTGCACGCACACACCACCATGCAACCCCTGCACGCATACACCCACCGTAGCAATTCTTTGCAAAATATATTTTTGGGTATTCAGCCCCATTCATGTCTATGGCAGTGTTATAAAACACATTTTCAGGTATATCTCTCGAACCCGAGCACGTAGAACCACCATTCAAAGTGATATAGACTCAGGGGAGCACCCCAAACCACCCCCTAAAAAGGTGTGGTGGTTCACCCAAAAACTCATGTCATGACGAAAAAATTCACTTTGCCAACCTGTCCTGGCATTTGAACCATGAAAATGGTGACTCCTTGTGCGGGGCCCCATGGGGCCCCAACGCAAAAAGAAAATCAAGTTCCTAACCCCCACAGAACCCGAGATACGCCCTGTCAAAAATGTCCAAAAACTACCTTTTTCAGGGTCATATCTCCATGACCCCGGGGCCTAGAAACCGGGTTGAACTTCCTAGGGTCATGTCTGGGGGCCCCTCTTTCACAGGGAGCCACCCGTTTTCAAATGCTACATTTTCAACAAATGTTCACATTTTCAGCATGATGGCATGTCAAGGTTGCATTTCCAATAGCTTTTGAGCTCCAGGTTGGCAAAAAAAGTCTAAACTGGTGTCCTTTCTAGCTGGGGACACGTCACTTGGAGGGATCGACAAGGGCTCCGAGGTGGACCTCCATACCGATTTTCAAGTCTTGGGGACCCCCGGAACCCGAGATACAGCACCCTGAAAAATGTCTATGGGAAATCCCATTATAAAACCCCTTTGGGGCAACGCCCACCATCTGGCGGTGGGGTGGCGTTTGAACCCGTGGCTGATGTCTTTCTTTAGCTAAGACTCTTGTGCACGCAAAGAATGTCTTCTGAGTTTGTTGGTCCAGGGGTCGTGGAGATACGGGTACGATAAGAGACCACCCCCTTCCCTATGGCAAATCCCATTATAAAAACACCATCGGGGTAAGGCTCAGCTAATGGCGGTCGTGGGTCTTACGAACTCGAAGGAACCCATTTTCTTTAGCTAAGATTGTTGTGCATCTAAAAAGAGTACAGAAGCACCAATTTAAGTCCATTCCAAGTGTTTTGTGATCACAGTATCAGCCTGAGTGTATCGGAGCATAGTTTTGCACCAAAAGCGAGGGGAGGCGACAAAAAGCACTATATACCCTATTCTTTAAGATATCACTCTGCAGTGCCAATTTGAGGAACGCAACCACTTAGCAACTTGCAAATTGGTACTGCAAGTTAAAGGCCTGTAGTGTCAGACTGGTAGTGCCTAACTGATTCAAGTGTTTTTGGAATGATTCCTGCAAAGACTGATTTATAAGAAAAAAGAGAGATTGACAAACAGCATTTTGCTTTATATGCAGAAATGGGCAACTACAAGAGGGTGTCAAACAAGCTGTGAATGTCCCAGGAGGCTACAGAGTACCTATGGGTATGAATCCAGATGCTCGCAGTACCTGTTCTTAGATGTCCGAAACCACTGTATCGCTGTATAACTGTATACCTTATAAATATCACTTTTTATTGTGTATTTGAGGAACACAACCAATTCCAAACTTCATTTGAATTGCGGTGCTATCAGAATATCAGTGTATAACTTTGCTGGGTATTGCAGTGTATGCTGGGTATCAAAAGGCCTTCAAACTTTTACAAAAGGCCGTCAAAGTTACAAAAAAATAGGTGTGCTCCTAACCCAATACTTGTCTTTTTAATTCTGTGCATCCAAATACTTGTAGTTAAAAGTTTTAAGAATTAAGCTTACTGTTTGTTGTTCTGTCTTAAACCAGCAGTTTGTCACCCAGATTTATTAAATAAACAGGGGGGGGGGGGGGGGGGTCATCAGATTATTCTCCATTTTATAGTAACTGAGGTACCGTTCAGTTGAGCGAAAATTATAAAGGGGTACTCGAGCTGAAACCTCCAGATAGAAGGGGTACAGTTTCAAAAAAAGGTTGAAAACCCCTGACCTACAGTATTAATGATCAGGAAGCGATAAGGGAAATGCTGACTAATACAATACAATAGGATTTATTTGAAGTTGTTGAAGGGCACTGGTCTCTTAAACCCAGAAGTTCTGATAAACCCCTATGCCTCACTATATATTGATGGACATTACATAAGCAAATGAGATGACCTTTTTTTTTTTTTTTGGTATACCATGTTCCTAAATGTTTTCTGAGGAGAGTAAAAAATACATTAACTTTGATTCATATACTCTTAAATGAATTAACGGTCCCGTTTATGGTAAACTGTGCATGCATGACTTAGAAACTCGGCTGTCAGCTAAGCAGAATATCTCAAAAACTGGCCTGAATTCGAAAATGCAGAATTCGGAACGTTATCTGAAAACCAGAGCAGCCCAGAAATTGGGATGTTATCAAAGCGGCCCAGAATTTGGGACGTTATCTAAAAACCAAAGCGGCCCAGAATTTGGGATGTTATCTGCAAACCAAATCGGCCCAGAATTTGGGACATTATCTGAAAAGTAAAGCGGCCCAGAATTTGCGACGTAAATGAAAACAGGGGCAGTCTATATGTAAAACTGTGATTACATTAGAGATAAACTAATGTATCCTGTAACAAAACTGCAATAGTGTATATGTTTTATATTAAAATATATCGCAAAAACGATTATAGATATATGCTACTTGAAAGAAAAAAGTACACCACCACAGAAAGCCAATTCTTACATTCGTGCATAACATGATAATTTATATAAAGTAATTCCTCATAGTTTGTTATATCAGTACAGTGTAATACCACATTATATTTTAATGGTAAGATTGTGGAAAGCAGATCACTCTCTCTATCTGATCACAATGTTAAAAATGCCTGCACGCTTTTCCACTCGTGTGACGACGTATTCATGTGACAGACATGGACCAATCAAAACGCGAGACTGTTATGCGGTTCCATCCCAAAAACCGGGCCTGTGTCATACCTCCAGTAGGCGCGTTGCTGTCACTGAGTGTGTGCCGCTTAGCACACCTCTCATTTGCCTTTAAAAGAAGAAAAAAAAATTAGCGCCGGTTTACATTATAGTGTCAAATTATATTGTTAAAGTAATACACCATTCATAAAGCATATCTAACTACATACACATTTCATAAGTACCTGTGAAACAAATAGTTTCTGAAATATCTAATCAGGCCCTCACTGTATAAGCTGCTTTCCTGGGTCCTGCAGGCTGAGGTCGGTCGTTTGTTTATTTGCAAGATGGCAGCCTCCAGCAGGAGTCAAGTGCTTTCTCTGTACAGACTGATGTTAAAAGAGAGCAAGAATTTCCCTGCTTACAACTACAGGTAACAAATTGTGTACAATATCGCCTCCTACGTGTGAAGAAAGCAAGCTGAATGCATTGCATTAAATTATGCTGCTTTTAATAATGTAGCTTTACTATTGTGGGTGCGTGTATACAGTCCAGTGTTTGATTACATACATTGATGAAGTGCAGAAAGGCTTACCAATGTAAACATTTATCGAACAAGTTTCAGTCAAGCTCCACTTATATATAACCCCATAACGTTTAAACTGATTATATGAACAGGATGAATGACCCATGCTCGGTCGTTAATGTACATGTTAAGTACACGCTTACGGCAATGTATGTAGCAATAAGGCAATGTCAAAGTTGGGGCAGGGTTCTCCCCAGTACAGCTGTGTGGCAGAACATTATAATAATGTGTTGACTATATCTGGTTAAGCTTTTTTTATATTCTACTTTTTTTCGTTACTGTTTTTTATTATTGTAAATCACCGTGCGTATTTAGGCACTATACGATTTGACCGGGGAAAGATAACGTAGGTTTATTGGAGTTCACAAAAAAAGGAAACCTTTTCACTTCCCTTTTAGCTTAATTATTGAGCTTATTCCTACATTTAAAATGTTTTCGTTATGTTACGTTTTCGGGGCATTTTTTTTAAATGCACGTTTATTTTTGTTTTTCGCTGTTATGCACTTTTTGAATGCAACTGTTCATTTCAACCTTTTCTTTTCGCCCGCCGCACACAGCCCGACTCATCTCATCTCAACTGACCGTACAGAGTCTGGATGAATCGTATCAGTGTGCGTGCCCTTAAAACCAAGATTATGCAGATTTCAATCGGGATGTCTTCAGATTTGAAGATTGAACATGTTGAATCTTTTTCAGACGCAGTTTCGTTCAGATGTGATCAGTCTGTCTGTGTGAGGCGGTTGCCGACCAAGACTGACTGAGACCGATTAAGCCCGCTGCACACAGCCCGACTCAAGCCATCCCAATTCATCTCATCTGAGTTTGCACAGATTTTGCGATCAGTTGTGCTCAGTTTTGGTTTGATGTCACAATTGAGTTTTTCCCGACTTGGTCACCAAGTTGGTGTCGCACACTGCTAAGACTGAATTAGACGGACCACAACTAGAGCCTGGTGATTACTATATATGCAGATTTAATTAATACTGCCCTGTACACATTTTTGTATGAACTTAGCCCAACATAGCTAAGTTAATACAAAAAATGGCATCGTATGCTGATCAGACGGCAGAGACATTGCTGCGAGGCAACCAAAAGAAGCGCTTAGCCTATTAATTTAGCTATTGACCATTTACACCGTGCAAACGTTTCAGGCAGTGTTTGACTTTTTGTATAGTTTGTCTACTACACTTTAGCCTGTGGTAAATAAATTCCAAACTGTTTATTTTTTATTTGACTTTGGCGGTTTTTTCTAAGCGTGTGGATCTGGGGGCTTGTGATTTGTGACCTATTGGAGATCGACACACCGGTTACTTCTGTTTTAGCGCAGTAAGAAAATATAGCCTGCCAGTAGATTGATAATAAAAAAAGGTAAATTGATAATTTACCTTTGATTAGTAAACGCCCAAAAAAAAAACTATTCAAATGTTCACATATCTAATATTTTTGAATTCGCGACACTGAGCAATTCAAAACTAATGTATTTTTACCTGTGGAACTAAAGCTGTCAATATTCCGCCATCGTGTGACAAGTTACATGACAAGCTACGTAGTACGTCACTTAAACCTGCTTCACCATTGCTTGACACCCTTATGACTAGGGATCTACCTAAATCGCGATTTCGCGGAAATCGTGAAATTGAGGGGTCACCGCGAAATTCACCTCTTAGGGGCCAATGCATACAAACAAGTACGGAGAGGGAAAAAAAGAAAACTCGTTTAAATGAACTACTGCACAATGCAAGCAACGCAAACTACGTGTCTTCCTTCTGTAGATAGCTCTTTTTTTATTCCTTCGTCGTCCTGTGTGCATTGCACTTAAGCAAAAAACAAACAAACAAAAAACGTCCACAAGTAACATTTACAAAATAAATTCTCCAAAGCAGTTAACGTTCTTGTTTACTGTTCAAATGACAAAGTTTTAATCAGCCAATCAGTGCGTCTTTACTGCTTTTATGTGATCTGTACTGTGCAGTAGGGGTGGGACAAAGTTGTGCTGCATTGTTTTGATTTAGGTTGCTAAAATCTAGTTTTCAGCATTGGAGGTAAAATAGTAGAAATGGACGACAAAAGAAGCAGAGTATATTTCGGCTGATGATCGTTTCAAGATATTTCCCAAAGAAACTGTACATGCAAAGTGAGGTAATTGTTTTCCATATCTTCGTGTATTTGGAGAAAATACGATCGATCGCTATTTAGCTTCAGAATTACACATTAAACAAAAAGGCTACTACAGAGGCTGCTGAACAGAATGTAAAATAAACAGCTTTCAGAAACCAAACTGGAAAGTCAGCCCAGACAAAAAGTATTCCTGTCTACAAGTTAAATCAGTACTAAAACGATCCAGCACAGCCACCTCGCTTCAACCTGCTGCTTACTGTTGGAATTTTAGACCCGAATAGCCACGTCTTCTTTGTTTTGACTCGGTACTAATAAAATAAATTATTGGATGGGCCAAATAACATGACAACGAACGTACTGCATACAATGCCCTTGTGTAACCGAGTTTTTTTGGGCTGTTTCTAATCGATTTCCACATCTGTATAACTTGGCAAAGCTTTGCCTTAACTGCCAACCAATTCAGTGGATGCAGACGTGCAGTCTCAATGTATGGGCAAGACAACTGCAGGGGGATGTTGCATACTCGCCTTTAACAAATGACAGCACTGTTTTAGTAAGGAAGCAAGTACCACTATTTTTAGGCTTTTATAGTGGTCTGAAATGCTGTCTACTTAGGTTTATTTAATGTTTAAACAGGTCCGCGAAATCCTAATTTTATTCCGCAACATACCCGTGAAAAATACGTAAATTTACCGCGATTTAAGTAGACCCCTACTTATGACTAACCGGTCTCAGTCAGTCTTGGTCGGCAACCGCTGCACACAGACAGGCTGATCACTAGGCATGGCGATACCACTGATTTTCTTTTCGATCCGATACCAAGTAATACCAAGGCTAGTATCCCAATACCAATACAGATACCGATACTTTTAAAAGTCTTCTTATGTACATAAAAAGGGGAAATCTTTGTGATTTCTACAGTGAAAATTGGTAAATGCAGACATAAAAAATTATATTTGAAAGCCTTTGCATTAGTATTAAATAAACTACCAATGATCAGAATTCTCTTTTTGTTTTCTGTTTAATAACAGCAATTATAAAACACATGTTCAATAACGTTCAACAAATGTTCAATTATATTACCCTTTTCAGGTGTTATTCTTCACATCACTTCAACTGAAAATTTGGGCTAATCAGATACCCTGAAGTTAAATCAACAACATAAAATAAAAATCTCTTAAGAAGAAAAGAAGAATAAATGCTGCTCTGATTTCTAGGAACACATACATTTAGCTTTATCTTTTAATTTAGCTTTTAATTTTTAACACATAAACTTCTTACAGCACCAGGCAGGATGCACTTGAGGTCAACACTTGAAATGTAGGCTACATAAAGTAATTGTCAACCTCTACCTTGATTCCTTCCCCATTTATAGGTTTTTGTTTAGAAACAACAGCATGTTGACATTTTCCCCCTTCAGTCTGTTTCTTCTTTGGCTCACTAACACTCCTGCCTTTGAAAAAATTATTTCTGAGTGTACGGATGAAGCAATGAATCCCAGGTATTTTGCTGCAAGTCTGCTTAGGGATGGGAATGTTTTCTCATGCTTTTGCCACCAATGTAATGGGTCCTGGTCCCGGGGAATTAACTTTTCCTATAAGTAACGGCGCATTTCAATAAGTGCATCAGTACCTGTTGAGCGGTGCTGTTGGGCAGACAGAACTTGAATGTCAAAATCCGCCCATATCCCTCCTTTTGCTGTAGCTGGGGCAGAGCTTGGGGTAGATGCAGGAGTCACTGGTGAGGCAAATCTTGGCATAGGTGCAGAGGCAGAGCTTGGCACAGGTGCTGAGGTAGAGCCTGGCAGTGGTGACTCTGAAGTGGGCTGATGGACTTCCTGCATTTAAGTGAGCATTCGCTTTTTCATAGTTTCCACATTGTCTCTGTCACGAAATGCAAGGTTTTTAAACCTTATGTCCAAGAACGTGCTGGCAGCGAGACTGAAAGGTTTCAATCCCACGGAATCTGCGTTGACATTGCAGTGCCAGTCCTGTGGCAAGGGAGCTACCCTGACGCTCAGTGGCTGCAGCTGCTCTGAGAAGTAGTGACACAAGGGGAATCACTTTTGAGACAGAAACATGTTTTTCGGCTGAAACTTCCCGCGTTGCCTCTTCGAAGGGTCTCAGGGCCTCAATGGTAAGGTGGATCATGGATAGCTCTTCATTGCTTAAGCATAGGGTGTTCTTTCCAAGTAGACAGAGGGCTGTGGTAACTGCTTCCCTCTGCTCATGGAGTCTCTCCAACATGTAGAATACAGAATTCCACCTTGTTTCTACTGACTGAATCAGTTTATGCTCTGCCACCTTCAGTTGCTTTTGTATTTGTTTGAGCTTCTCTGTGGCTTTCGTGCTGTGGTGGAAAAAAGATACAATGCTACTGCATTTTTCCAGGAGCTGAACAACTTCAGGAACAGCTTTAATTCTATCTTTTACCACCAAGTTTAAGGTGTGGGCGAAACAGGGGTAGTGCTTCCACCCAGCCTTGTGCACTGCAGAAACCATATTTGCACCATTGTCTGTAACAACTGCTACCACCTTCTGAGTTATGCCCCATTCATCTGTTATTCTTTTTAGCTCTAAACTATTGTTGTCAGCTGTATGCTGTCCACAGAAACTACAGGTTTCTAAAACAAACTCCTGCATTTGCCAGTTGTGACAGGACACAGTCAAATATGCCTCTGTGGACCTTGAAGTCCACATGTCTGTTGTGAGAACCACACTGTGTGCATGTTGACAATTTGCCCTTACTTTGTCTTGACAGTCTTTATACATGTCGGCAATTGTACCCTCCATCAAGCGTTTGCGGCTTGGGATTTTATAGCGCGGATCAAGGGTCTTGACAAATGCATTAAAACCTCTCATTCAGCCTAAAATAGTTAGACTAAGTAGCTACAGGCAATTACTTAACATTTAAAGTGTGTAATTTAATTAATGTATGAAGAGTTTAATTCCAAAATGCATTATCCACCATTTGATAAAAGTGACACCTTTGTGATAAAATGATGGCTGGCATAAGAGTTATATTCACCAGATCATTCCTGAAGGTATTAGCAACCTGAGATCTTTACTTACATTTTATAAGATATATGTTTTAGAAATCCTGAGCAATGCATATTAGTTTTTCCACAAAATTGATATAATGCATTCAGATATTGTTTGAAAATGTGTCCAATCTAGCAGCCTATTGAGTGCGTTTACATGCACAACAAAAAATCAGGTTATGGAAAAAATCAGGTTATGGCAATAATTCGACTGAAGTGTTTACATGCACAGCAATACCGCGATTACACAAAAAACCTTGTTTACATGGGATCGGTGAAATAGTGGGGTTTCTCTTTATAAAGGACCTGGTGCCGGTTACGTAGTCAGACATGAATGCATTTAAAAAACAGATAGAAATCTGACAAAGCTGATAACATGCCCAGATTAATCAAAGTGTTGGGCAGAAATCTTGGTGTGTTACTGCTATTAAGACCCCGATTTAAAGATATCAGATAAAGGTGTTTACATTACTTTTTACATAGCCGGATATTAATCTTAGTCGGGGTATCGGAGTATTAGTATATATGTACATGCACCCACTGTAATATTATGCTCCTCAAGAAATAAAAAGTATTTACTGATTTCTGTTCAAATGATTAAAATAACCTAATATTATCACTTAGATACCTGGATAATGCCTGCGTCTCTGAAAGGCTTCTGTCAGAGAACTCTGCCTCACTCTGTCACTAGACGTGGCGGTATTTGTCTGTGTTCTCTCCCCCTCCTCTAATCGCCTCCGCTGCAACTCGTCATGCTGTTGTGTGTGACTGATTTTTATGTGTTTTAGAAGGTTTGTGGTATTGCCACAATATCTTACACACTTGACATATGTCACATTTTGCTTCATTGCTGTTTATTGGAGTCAATGACTCCAAACGATGCTTCGTTTTCTTTCGGCCATGAAAGCAGAGCAGCACTGGCAACCGTGTTCACTCTCGTTTATGTGACTGACTGTCTGTGAGTGTGACTGAGTGACTGCGTGTGTCTTGGCGTGCCTGTGTATAGGCTATATGAGGAGCGGAGGGAGAAGTAGTTCCTATCCGAAACAACAATGTGCTACATTTCATTATATTTTATTTTCACTTTTCAATATCTGATACACATTTAGTTTCATAAAAAAAAAAAAATAATAATCACTGGCTAAAGAAAGCACCTGGTATCCATATTTTTATGTGAGGATCGATTCTCAAAAATGAAACGTCAGGATCGGAAGTATCGATACTTTGGATCGATCCGCCCATCCCTACTGATCACATCTGAACGAAACTGCGTCTGAAAAAGATTCAACATGTTCAATCTTCAAATCTGAAGACATCCCGACTGAAATCTGCATAATCTTGGTTTTAAGTGCACGCACACTGATACGATTCATCCAAACTCTGTATGGCCAGTTGAGATGAGATGAGTCGGGACGGCTTGAGTCGGGCTGTGTGCGGCGGGCTTTAGTCATAAGGGTACAACCAATGGTGTAGCAGGTTTAAGTGACATAGTTTGTCATGTAACTTGTCATACAAGAAGGCGGAATATTGACAGCTTTAGTTTCACAGGTAAACATACATTAAGCCCACTGCACACAGCCCGACTCAAGCCTTTCGGATTCATCTCATCTGAGTATGCACAGATTTTGCGATCAGTTTTGGTTTGACGTCACAGTTCAGTTTTTTACGACTGGGTGTCGCACACTGCTAAGACTAAATTACTGACCACAACTAGATCCTGGTGATTACTATGTATGCAGATTTAATTAATACTGCCCTGTACACATTTTTGTATTAACTTAGCCCAACATAGCGACCCTCATATTATGCATGGCATCGTATACTGATTAGACGGTGGAGACAGCGCCGCGAGGCAACCAAAAGAAGCGCTTAGCCTATAATTTAGCTATTGACCATTTACACCGTGCAAACGCTTCAGGCAGTGTTTGACTTTTTGTATAGTTTGTCTACTACACTTTAGCCTGTGGTAAATAAAATCCAAACGGTTTATTTTTTATTTGACTTTGGCGTTTTTTTCTCAGCGTGTGGATCTAGGGGCTTGTGATTTCTGACCTATTGGAGATCGACACACTGGTTACTTCTGTTTTAGCGCAGTAAGAAAATATACGCTGCCAGTAGATTGATAATAAAAAGGTAAATTGATAATGTACCTTTGATTAGTAAACGCCTAAAAAACGATTGAAATGTGCACATATCTGGTATTTTTTTAATTCGGGACACTCGGACAAAAAGCCAAACACTGCCTGAAACGTTTGCATGGTGTAAATGGTCAATTAATTAATAGGCTAAGCGCTTTTTTTGGTTGCCTCGCTCTGTCTCCGCCATCTTATCAGTATACGATGCCATGCATAATATGAGGGTCGCTATGTTGGGCGAAGTTAATACAAAAATGTGTACATGGCAGTAATAATTACATTTGCATACATAGTAATCACCAGGATCTAGTTGTGGTCCATCTAATTCAGTCTTAGCAGCGTGCGATACCCAGTCAGGAAAAACTCAATTGTGACGTCAATCCAAAACTGAGCACAACTGATCGCAGAATCTGTGCATACTCAGAATAGATGTGTCGGGATGGCTTGAGGCGGGCTGTGTGCAGCAGTCTTAACTGTTGCATGAAACCAGAGTGTAATAATCCAGCACCTCTGCACTGAAGGATTTGTATGTCATCTGATATCCCAGCACGCCTTTCTTCTTAAAGGCGTACAGCCTCTATACATGAACCCCCAATATCTCTCACAAGCACCTGGGTACATATTTTTACGATATCACGATAGGAATACTTTTTTTTTTTTGGTGTATATAGCTATTAAGTACTATATGTCCCCTTACAGTACAATAATACGACAACAAATGGAATGAATGAGAATATCCCTGAAAATAATCTTATTATGTTTAATAAAGTAGCCCGCGCAATTATTGTATTAGGCAGTGGATAGTGCCGATCGACGGCTTATTTTGAAAACCCTGCATTCATTGTCACTATTTTTGCTTTGAAAATAATCAGTTATTTTTTTAGAAGTCGTTTTTAACATTTTAGCCTCTCAAAGTGCTTAACACATAAAACCCGCCCCTTCAACTCTCCGATTGGTTAAATGTTGTGTCAAGACGTAACACAGCTGTCATGGTTCCAAGATTATTTTTTTCACCCAGTAAAAAAAATATGATCTAGTCTGCTAGCAGTGCAATCAATCCTTATTGTTAAAGGCACAGTAGCTTTTACGGGTGGATTGAGTTTATTCAGCTGGGCGGCGACAGCCACCTCGCCAGGCGGCCCGCCTGGCTGAAAAGGCCTGTGGAGAACCCTGATAAGTTTAACTGACCAGGGCCACTGGACTGTGACCCCCATATCATAATCCTGCTACAACCACTATTTTATAAATGAAACAGGCTTCCTTGTATCCTCTTTCTTCTCTTACGACATAATTCTTACCATCGAAACCAGGGAAAGACAGAGTCCTTGTTTTTGTTGAGCTGGTCCCTCTTGGAATGCTTTTTGTTGATCTGGCTGATGTACTGCAGGGTTGCTTTCTGGTTGAACGTTCCTTCAGTCGTGTATTCCCTAATTAATCACCCCAACATAACGCAGGAAATCAACCCACAGATTTAGCACATTTTTTTTGTGTGTAAAAATTAACAGAGACCTATTACAAAGGCTCATGATGTACTGTATGAACGCTTTGGGGGCAAGTTTTGTTGACCTACACACTTTTCCAGTAGTAAATGAACATTAATACCCCCCTGCAGTAGTGGTACTGCAGTGATAGGGTTTGAAGAGTTTTTTGGAGCCACTGTGTATTCGATTGAAGTTTTATTGAGTGTTTCATTTTTGGATATTTAACCATTATATGTTTTGGTTTGTTTAAATTGTTGAATCTGACAGTTTGATTAAAATGACTATACCCTTATGGATATGCAAGGACTGTTCATTGGTTTTCTGTTTGGTGAAACATAATTCATGAAGATTCTTCTTCAGAATGCTTCTTGACAAAACCTTGAGTGTCCAGGCTGGAGTATACAGTGACCTCTGGTGGGAGATTCCACAATTGTTTTCCCCTGCATCCAGTACCTGGCAAATCCAGCTTCTCATCAGCAGTACTGTTGCCCTCTTCACTTAATCAATGATTTTATCCAACATCAGAAATGCAATTTAAGAATTACATTTCAGTTCTAAAGAAATATTGTACAGATTGAAGTTTAAACAAAGTGTATTCCCGCCACTAGATTAGACCTGTAGTTATTTGTTTTTCAATTTGCAATGTAAGAATGTGTCTGACGAAAGGCTTATTAAATTGTTTGTGCATTGTTTTATCACCGTGCTGTTGTGGTCTCCCTTTGAGTTAAGATAATGCAGAGCATATGTAACAGGTAGGCCTACAGACATGGTTAACCGCAAGCAGAAAATGTGCTCAATCAAATAGTCATAACAGTTCGCCACTCCTGGGGCCAAAACAGATTTTGTCAGTTTGTTTATTTAAAACATTTCTTCAGGAAAGCCCAGCTGAGATGCGTTATTGTGTACTTTAGTAAATACATTGTGATTAAAGGGCTCTAAATTGGCAACAAAAAGGGCAAGGCCAAAATGGCCTTCAGTTCAATACATCTGTAGAGGGCACCATGGCCACTAAACTTAAGTCGAGGCCAAAGTGTAGACTATTGTGTAATTCATATATAAAGCTAATTACTGGCTACAGAAAGAAAAACAGGTTTACTTAATAGCTATTTATTTTTTTAATCAACCAGCTTCCTAAACAGGGCTCCAGACTTTAATTGTTGGGTGCAACTTTAGGAGCAGGTTGGTTGCTATCATATTCAACTGCTTAAAGTACAACTTAAGACACTAAAATCATACTAAAACATTACTTATTTTAGTACTCGCTTGTTTGTTGCCTCTTTGTGTTGAATAGGTACTCTATGCAGCTGATGATTGCAATGAACTCAGCATTTTATATTTGTGATATTTTACAAGTGTTGTGTATGGAATTGTTGACGGCACCTCTAATTGCTGTAATATACGAAATAGCATGCTGTACCTACCTTGCTCAGTGTTAGTGGAGTCCTGGTCTGAGAGCATGTAACACAACCAGCTCGATGTTTAGCCAAAGGTATAATTTCCCTAGAAACACAGGATAGAATGGAATCACCTTTTCAAGTTGTCATAAACTTTAGGGTACACTAAAAACTTCCCTGCCATCTGGCTGCTTCACTTAATATTAAACCCAAATGATCTTCAAATTAGCTTAGTCTATGAAATCTAGCTAATTTTTAAACTATCCAGTTTCTCTAAAGTATATGTTTATCCAACAATTACCGTGCCTGCTTCTTTGGCTGAAGTCAAAAGATATTATCAGCTGATCATGTAACTAGGTAAGTTACTGGGCAATTAAATCATCCTCAGACTCCTGAAGGTAAACAATGTAACCAAATGTATCTGGGATAGATACAGCTGCTAAAGAAGATGCAACAAACAATATAAATCTGTTTGTGTTAACTCAAAACTTTAGGCACACTACATGTATTTTTATTTAAATTATAAAAACAAGATTACTGTTCTATATAACATATTTTTTAACTACATTTGATTGCTTTATTCCATTTATACAGATTAGGCTACCTGTAAAATAATAGGATTTTCAATCAAATATAAACAAGTAGCTATGGTGACGTCACCAGTAAATTATTCAAATTAGAACCATTGAAGGTTCGAACCTTCCTTCGGTAATGTGTTCCAAACCTTCGAAGATCAAAATGTACCCTTCGTGATAGCTCTAGTTTTGTATGGAATTGGTGCGACTTAACCACGCAAACCATTTAATCGTGTTATTGTTTAGACCCAAACACTTCCTAATACAGGCATCTCTCGTTGCTGTAGCTGAAAGGGCACTGCGGCCATAATGGCCATGAACAGACATACATTTTGAGGGGCATTGCGGCAATTGATAAGGGCACCCATGGCAATTGCTGCATGGCTGCCGTTAATTTCGAGCCCTGTGATTTACTACAAACAGTACTATAATTGCATTACTATAATATTTAACAATGCTTCAATAAGTAGCTATTTTTGTGATCAAATGTTAATTAGGGAGAATACACAAACATTTTAAATACAATACAATAATTCCCCAAGTTTTTCATTTTCAAGCTAGCACACATTGAAAGAATTTACCTTGTAAATAACCTGATTTTATAAGTTATTTTCTTTGTATTTTAACAAAACCTTGCTTGTCACCCATGAACAAAGACATATATTCATCTTGATTCAAATACAGTAAACCTATTTGAATAATTAATTTCTAAACTATTTAAAGATACACATTCATATGTTTTTGTATGTACTTATTCCCCTACGATTTAATAACCCATGTCAAAGAAGCAAAAACAGCTCATGTTTTTCTTAAGCAGATACAAGCAGTTACAGACAGTAGCTTAACTGCATGCTATTATACACAGTAAAACATTGAGAACAGTTGAAGTGTTCTTAGATGTTTATCAGTTAAAACACACTGTTTAAAAATAAATCTTGATTTTTAACATATGATGTGTTTTCATAATGTCCAACTAGTTTATTGTAATATATCTCTAGCAATCATTTCAACCATTGCAGTAGGTTCATTATTTGCTCCTTTGTGGAGTGCATTAGGTGCAGTGAGCTGTAATGGTTTGTTATGATTTACCGGTACTTCTGCTGCTTGTGCAGGGCATACTCTGTCTCGCAGTCAACAGAGCCTGAGGATTGCGGCTGGGCCTCTCTCTGCAGGTAGGTGGATACAAGCTGCTTGTAATGTTGGTGGTTAACCCTTTAGGGTTCAGGCTATTTTCGCCTGTTTTTCTGGCTATAACTCTTACTAAGATAATAATACATGAACGTGTATTAGAAATGTCACTGGATTCATAATTGAAACTGTATCTTGAGAAACAGGGCAAACTGCTGTGTCTTGAAGAGGGCCTTTTGCTTGCAGACATACTGAACTATGTGACCTACTGATTAGGTGACCAGTGCTTGAACTGGATTAGGCTGAGCGGACAGTTGAATTATGTACAGATAATTCACATGTGCAACAACAATCGTTTTGATCCAAGGAAGACATAAACTAGCGATGTCCTGTGGAAAAGGACATTAAAACATCAAAGGACTGGGAGTTTAAAAAGGCAAGATACACAAATGATCTCATGAAAGTAGCTACTCAGCAGAGTGAAAAAAACTATAAATATCCAAGCAAAACTAAACATTATGCATTCCACATTAAATGCTAAACAAGGTGCTGTCACTCTGCTAAGCAAAGCTGCAACTCCGGGACTCTACCTAAAAATGGACCCAAGACGGGACTCTGGCTGAAAACGAACCCCAGAGGAGGAAGCAAGCTGAAAGCGAGTCACTACCACAAGCAACGAGACTGAGGCCCAGCTGGAGGACTGCCGTAAAACTTTCAGTGACTGTTATCAGACAAACCAGTCTGGGTCCTACTACCTGTGTAGCTAAAAGATTCAGCGAAGAGGACAGAGCGGACGGGTGCTGTTGTGGATTCTATACTGAGGACTGAAGACTTTGTTGCAGCTGTTTGTTGAGTCTATCGAGAATTGAAAGCTTTCTTGCTGAGTTTGTGCCAACGTGGGATTGAAGACTTTGTTGCTGAGAGGAGAGTTTTTGTACTGGACACTTCAACAGATTGAGTTTCCAAGCCAGCAGACCAAAAGTCTAAGCTTGAAGGAACTGTTGAGTATAATTCCAGTTGCATTTTCCTTTCATGGAACTAAATTAATTAATTGTAACACATTCACGTAGAATTGAGCTGTTATTATTTAGTTTGCATGTGAAATAACTTTTAGTGAAACTTGATGAATTAACTAAGTAATCTACCTCATTGTATGAAGAATTTCTTTAAAAGTAAACTTGCCATATACTTAATAATAATAATCTATATCATTAATAAGGTTAATGTGATAAATTCTAAGATTGTCTGCATCATTTGAGTTAGGCTGGGTGCGTGCGTGTGTGTGTGTGTATGTGAGCAAGATACTAGCTACATCACAGCTTGATCAAGCTGCTGCTTGTGTGTGAGGAGACAGGCAGCATCATATTTCAATTGCCTGCTAGCCAGCATGAGTGCAGTGAGATTTTTTAAATTGTGTTTTGTGCTTAGAGACTTACTTTCTGACTTTTCTGATTTCTGTTTATTTGTGTACTTAATAAAGTACTACAATTGATTAAACATTCCTTGCGTCTGCGCGTGTATGTTTGTTCATAGTAAATCCTCGATCTTTGTAACACGTCAATTAAATATTATTAATAAGAGAACTAATCAACCCAGATAAACATTAAATGATCAATTATTGAATTGCTCCTACAAGGTACATGTCATACATGATGAATGTGCGCAATCTAGGCTTCCATAAAAGAATGACCCTGTTTAGTACAGATGACAAAATTGTTTGCATTTTAGCATGGCCAGCTCTCGTGCATCTGATCCACAAACACAAAAAACAAATATATATTTATCAGAAAATAGGTCCTTGTGCTGTCGATGTTGCTAGCAGTAACATTGCAAAACACTCTCCTGACATGAAGGATTTATTTGGAATAACTATCTATTTCCCTGTCTGTACCACTTCTGTGTCATCCACAAAACATGACTAATAGACTCCCAAGGGCCCCTCTCATACAAACACACAATGCAACTTTCATTCATCTTATTTCACTACTGTTGTAATGGTTTACTAGACCTGCATCTTTATTTTATGTTAAGGCCGATGTTTCGCCAAAACTAATACACCCTATGCTTTTGATGAGTATCTTTCACACAGCAGGCGACACTGGAGCGATTTTTTGTCACACGACAGCTAGGGAATTGAGCAATCAGAGAACCGCTTCGATGGACGGTGTCCACCAGGGTGAAGCAGAATCCAAAATGACAGAGGGAAAAAAATACTTGCCATGGAAAAAAATACCCAGAGCTTTATAAAAAAGGTCATCGAAATTACAAAGATACAGATAAAAGGTAATATGTAGGATTTAATATAGGATTTATTGCCGTATATGTTGAAATACCGTCAGAGAAGACACTCATAATTTCCACATGATGTTGACGAATATGTACCAGTCTTGATCATAGTTTTGTCAATAGCAATTTAATAGTTTTATAGATCTGGCCGTTGCATCGCCTTTGTGTCGCTTCAGGGGTGTGTGGTCATGTCGCTGCAAAAGTCTTGTCGCCTTATTAAAAATCTCATTGCATCTGATGTGTAGTGACCTTTGCTGGACCTCCCAATGGCCAGTACAGTTAATACCGTGTCACACATTCAGCTCTTTAAACATTTTAAATTGTGTCAATAGTTTTGCACATCTTTAGTGGTAAAACAAATATATATATTTTGGAGAGTTTTAAATATGATTTTAATTGTTAGGTTTTTTTATGTTGATGGCCACCATCAACATCCACTTGCACCTGTTCCTGTTCTGTAACTAATGATCCTAAATTTCTTGGCACTAGCTACCATGTTGAAATGTTTGCAGCTTTTGCTCTAAACGGCTGCAAAGGTTTGAGAGCAGAGTGGCTGTGTGATTGCAGGAATTTCCAGGTTGGTGATTTTTTTTTTCTCCTGAGGCAAAACATTTACATGTATGCCTGGAGTCATCATTTGAAAATTGCCTCTTTAAGGATTGCCAGCCTCGATTTACCGTAATAAAATTCTACACATGAAATTCATACTATGCAAATTATCTTTCAAAAATTCCTTCACTGCTAATCACAAGGGAAGCTACCCACAGGGCTGATGGTGTGATAACAATACCTAATGCTCTATGCTAACTAAATAACAATATGTAAATATCTATGAGAATACCCTGCTAACTCCTATATATATCTTACTATATTTATTTATAGTTTTGTGACCAATGTGCAATAACACTTTCTACACACCAAACCTTGTATAAGGCTAGACGAGTTTGGAGCGTTCCTGTTTTAAAATGTCCTCCTTTGCCTGTATGTAACAAAGTTTTATAGACTGTGAAGCTCATCCTGGTCACTTCTAGTTAAACAATGAGTTTCCAGACATTTTAGAAGGGACTTTTTTATTTAAAAAATTGTTGGTGATCAACAAAGATAATTTCTGATTTGCCTTATACAGAATATTTTGAGGCTGCATTTATTAAATGTTGCTGTCTCCACATAATTTCGGATAGATAGACCCAAGAACAACAACATCCAGTTAACTACAAAGGTTAATTCTAATATTGCTCTTCTTTTTTTAATCCTATTCTACAAGAGCAGGGTGTTTAAGTGATCAAGTGACATTTCAGAATGAGAGAAAATAATGACTGGTCTTGAAATTAGCCATAGAGGAAAATTGTTACATTATCATATTGGGTTAACAGAAATCCAAACTACATGATATCACATCAACAAAAGGGAGGAGAGGGCATTTATTGTAGATGGCATTTTAAGCTATTTGTGCTTAATTATAAATATAAGATCTTCAGTTAAAGTAAAAAATTGAACTTGATTGATCAGACTGTCTCTGTTTAGCGCACGCAAGGACTTGCAGAAGGACTTGTGTTGAGAACAGGGCTGGTGCTAGGGGGATGCCAGGGGGGGCCCTGCCCCACCAAATGTCCCTTTGGCCCCCCCAAGATCCGCTTTCCTAAACGGTTTTAAAAAATCGTATTAAGATTTTTTTTAATCTCTAAGAGACTAAGAGAGTGAAGTTGGGTGGGACAAATGCGTATATTATCTTCGGTTTTCATTTTCTAATTTAATCCGTTTCAGTTTCTAATTTAATTTTCTATTTGACTGATATGCTTGAATATAGATACAGTATTTGCAAAGCACGTCACGAGTCGTGCTCATTTACAAGGTGTTGCCGCTTGGAGTGAATTTAAACACGAACAGGCAACAGGAGAAACATCTGATTCTCTGTTAGGACCCAAACAAATGGAGAAAAACAGGTACTATGTTAAAAGCATTTGAGAGATAGTATGTTTTCTTGTAGTCAATGAACTGCCCCTTCGTGAGGATAGTGGTAAAATAGATGATGTGGACTGTTTTACAACTGAACTTTTCATAAAACTATTTGAATACACTCTACAGAAAGATCCCAAGTTAGCAGAGATAGTAAAGACTATACCACAAAATGCAAAGTATACTTCAAAAGGTATACGAAATGAAGTGATAGAGATATTAAGTAAAATGGTTCTTTATCAAATTAAAGAGAAATATATGCATTCTGATTCTAGTGGGTACTGTATCAAAAGTGATGGGACACAAGATAAGTGCAATGTAGAAAATCTGTCCATCATGGGAAGATTTGTTACTGATGCAATACCTGAGGAGCATCTGATTGGCTTGCTTGAATTGCATCAGTTAGATGCAGAATACATTACAACTCAAATACTTCAACACCTCTCTGAAGTAGGTTTTAATGCTGACAACATCATCAGCCAGTGCTACGATGGTGCATCAGTGATGAGTGGGGTTAATGGAGGTGTGCAGGCTATGCTGCAAAGAAAACTAGGAAGCCACATAGCGTACATACATTGTTACAACCATCAGCTGCACTTAGCAGTAGTGCATGCAATTCAAAGTGAACCATGTGCAAAGAGATTTTTTTATCTTTGTAGTTCTCTGTATGCATTCTTTCATCGGCACTACATTACTCAAAAGTACAATGGCCCTTCACAAGCCATTTTGAAGTGACGAAATGTGTTGTTGATAATCAGGATCTTATTCTAGATATACTGTCAGAAGTCTCAGAGGATAATATTGCTTCCATTGACTTATGTACAGAAGCATCTGGCCTTTTTTCTCAGCTGAAGAGACAGAGCTTCTTTGTTCTTGGAAAGTTCCTAGTCCATATTCTTTGTATTTTAAAACCAGCCAATGCTGTTCTTCAATCACAATCTGTTGATCTGTGCTCTGCTGGTGAGGTGATAAATGCATCAGTAGATGCATTAAAAAATCAAGATGAAGATTTCTGGAATGAGCACTGTAGTGTAGCTGTAGATGTGCATGCTACAAAGAGACAGAGAACCATGAGTAAGCAGCTAGCTGATTCAGTTGTGTTTTCAACACTAGGACATTCATTCAGACTCTGCAAGTACTGCTAAATCTGACTGTAGTCTGACATTAAAGAGACCTGTGTTAAACATTCTAGATAGAGCAGTGTCAGAGATGGAACACAGATTTTCTCTGAAGAATCTGGATTTAATGAAGTCGTTGTCTTGCCTTGTATCCCAATCTAGTACATTTCTTGATGCTACCATGCTAGAGCCTCTGCAGATGATAAAAAAAATGTTGTTGACAAAAATGACATGGCCAGTGAAATTGTTGTAGCTAAACCTATGTTGCTTGAAAAATTCAACAAAGATGCAGTCTGTAAACTTCTGCATGGATATGCAGATGTATTTCCTTTGCTGCATAAGATATGTGTCATCTTTAATCTCCAAGTCAAAAAATAGAAAACTCATGATTTAATTATATTGCTTTCATTTTGTTTCGTTTTTTTCATTACTTTTGGAAAGTGGAGAGGAAGATTGTATATATCTGTATAATAGTTTACATAAAATGAATGGAAAGGCAGTTTTAAGTTTAAAGAAATAGACAGCTCAGAAAAAAGAGGTGGAGATAAAAACATCATCCCAAATTATGTACACCTGTAGAACACGGATGGCAGAGATGCACTGAATACATCTAAAAGAATACTCGGTATTTGGTGAGTCACTCCGCATTTACATTTGTTTGTAATGGAATTGCCTATAAGCCTATATTATTACTGCAATGAAAAATTACTATGTTTAAAAGTATGTGTCTAAATGGTGGCCCCTCTAAAAGGTCTGCTGGCCCCCCCCATCCTAAAGGAGCTGGAGCTGGGCCTGGTTGAGAATTGTAAGAAAACGCATTTGAGAGCAAAACACTTAATGACAGTTTTAACTTTCATAGCTGAAGAGGTGCTGGGGCTATGCCTTGTGAAGCCCAAATAATGCGTCTTCATTTTGCAGAAAGTTGTGATGGTTATATACCTCGTGAGAGTTGCGGTTGATTTCCTGTGTTAATTCATGTTAATTTATTCATTTCCGCAGCGCTGCGATAATTGCAGTTTCTCCGCAACTCTTTTAGATTTCACTCACTTACTATTTTACGCAAAACATTCGCAACACAAGTTGCGAGAAAGATGAGAACATTCACAAGACCTTAGAATATTTGCCCCAAACATTTTTAAAAAAGTGTTTACGTTCCACCCCTATCGCTTCTGATTGGCTACTTGTGGAAGAAGCTGAGCTTCTATTGTTTACAAAGAAACCCAGAAATGGCTGCCCGAGAGCCTCTGGCAAGGCACAGACTAATATTTTAAACTTAAGGTGTTGTTTGTAAATTAGCAAATAAGTGATACTGCTTTCTTAATACACAAACCTGACATTTAAATGCAGCAATCTAGTAAAGTTAAAAAAAAAAAAAAAAAAAAAAAATAGTTGCGAGGTATTAGCGGATTAGAAAAAGTCAGGTTGTGTAATTTATAACACTTCATGGTCAAGCGTGTTTTTGTTGGGATGTTTAAAAAAAATAAATAAAATAAAACACAGTGTACTGTGCACAATCCATCGATTTGTGAAACTATTAAAACATGAAGATTGACAAATATGTTTATAATGATATAAATGAAATGTTTATATATGAGATTATCTGTACAATATTGTATTAGTATTTTAAAATAAATTACAGACTGAAATCTCATGGCAATGTGTTTATGTATTAACTAAGGATATGAAACCAGGAAAAGTGTTCCAGTCCAGTTAGCCATCATGGGAGAAGATGTTAGATGAGGAAAAATAGCTGTAAAATGTTGTATTCTAGGGTGCTCCCGAGTGGCACATCCAGTAAAGTCGCTCCACGTGGAGTGCAGGATGCGCTCTATAGTCTGGACGTCGCGAGTTCGAGTCCAGGCTATTCCTTTGCGCCTGCGGGATTGCCTGTAAGCTGCTCCAGAGCTGCGTTGTCCTCTTGGTTGGCTGCATGGTGAGTCCGCAGTGTGAAAAAAAGTGGTCGGCTGACGGCACACTCTTCGGAGGACAGCGTGTGTTCATCTTCGCCCTCCCGAGTCAGCGCAGGGGTGGTAGCGGTGAGCTGAGCATAATAAAATAATTGGCGATTCCAAATTGGGAGAAAATAATAAAAATAATTGGCAACGACTACATTTATAAAAGAAAAAAAAAAAAAAATGTTGTATACTGTTTAAATTTTTTTTTTTAAATGTTACAAATTAGAATGCACTGTAAATAAGAATCATGGTCATTCACAGGGCCTTCTTTTTATGCTGGTGTAATTATTGATATTTTGATACCTTAGTCTTCATTGCAACAGCACAGAGGAGAAAAAAGGGACTCCCTCTTTAATGAAAATATCAGTGGAGATATCAGAAAAAAGGGACTCCCTCATTAATGAAAATTCAGTGGATACCAAGCAAAGTAGCTTAGATAGCTATGTGGATTTTCCTTTTGTTGGGTTTTTTGTTTCAATTGGATGTTTTCATTTTACAATTCCAGCTGCTCATGAAGCTTAAGTTGTATAGGAAACTAGATGCGGTACCACCCGCAAACCAGACACAGGTTCCACTTTTATTAAATCCTATTAGCAGTACACCCCCTTTTTCCCATTACAGATGAACAGGCCTTAATTAAAAGCACACACCATCTGTCGCTGCCAGGCAGCAGGGTGGCACACAGCGGCCTACTTTGCCTCATTGATTGAGATGTATTATTTATCAGATCCCAGTTTTTGTGAGGCAGTCGCAAGGAAATGTCAATGTCTGATGTGGGGATCATTAATAGCTTTCCAGCACCCTCTAATGGCACCCCACAGTGTGAAGCCAATACAGTACAATGTGACAGTCTTCTGCAGCTTTTAAATGCCTCTCTTGTCAGTTAAGACTTCTGGGCTTTAGTGGTTTTAAAGATTATATGCTCTAGAATATTATATGCTCAAGAATATTCCATTCTTTGAGATTTGCATAAGGTAATTTTTTTACAGGAGTTTGCGCAGTGTTTTTAAAATGAAGTTGGCAGTCTTGCATAAAATTATTAGTATCCCTTTAATATAGGGTTCCCTGTTATAACACTTAGTTATAGTAAGCTTCCTGATATTAACCTGTATGTTTTGCTTCCAGGTTATAGAACTAGTATCTAGTTTTTCCTCTGTAATACCTGCCTCCAGTGACCATTCTGTGAATCGCTGAGCTCTCAGATTGTTCTTGTGTAAATGTACACATGAATAATACACAAACTAGAAAGAAATGTTGACCTTAACAGATCAAAGGATGTTGTGTTTTTTTATTTATTTTTTTTATATTTGGTAGTCGCCAATTGATTTTTACCCCAGTTTTCCCAATTTGAAATAGCCAATTGTGTTATTTTAGATTCAGCTCACCGCTACCACCCCCGCGCTGACTCGGGAGTAGCGAAGACAAACAGACACTGTCCTCCGAAACGTGGGCCGTCAGCCTTTTTTTCACTGTGCAGGCCCGCCATGCAGCCACCTCAGAGCTACAGCGTCGGAGGACAATGCAGCTCTGGGTAGCTTACAGGCAAGCCCACAGGTGCCCGGCAAGTCTACAGGTGTCGCTGGTGAGCTGAGGACACCCTGGCCGACCTAAGCCCTCCCCACCCGAGCGACGCTCTGCCAATTGTGCGCCGCCACTTGGGAGCTCTCAACCATGGTCGGTAGCCTGGACTCGAAATGGCGACCTCTAGGCTATAGCGCGCATCCTGCGCTCCATGCAGAGCGTCTTTACCGGATGCACCACTCGGGAGCCCCTCAAAGGATAGTTTTTAGTGTATAATTATTGATGTTCACATTACTTCAATTAAATCCCTCTAACCTTTATAGACACGAGAGATGTCTTCATAGCTCATACTATTTTTGTGGTAATTACTAGTGAGCAAATTAGAAAATCACATACTCTGGTTTGTTGGAAATGTCTGCACTGGTCAGAGCTGGTGGTGCTGGTTCAAAGACTGTTACTTATTGTGCAGCTTAAAGAAAAAAAAAAGCTTTATTAGACAAGCCAAGCAAGGTCAAGAAGAAGACAGGATGAAAACAATACTTTTTTCATAAGGGTACAACAGACATTGGATATTAATTGAAATGTGACTCTACCTTGAGTGTTGCTGCTTTGCTGGTGATGCTGGCTGAGACAGGAGATGTATTTCTGAATAACTTTCAATTTGTTAGCCATCATGTTTGGTCAATTTTAGGAAGCTAATTTTATTGAGAAATGGACAGATATCCCTCCAGAACAATAAACACCTTGCCAGCCATGTGGCCTATTGAAAGTGTTACAGTATGGCTTATAAATCAGACTTCTTTGTACAAACTCAAACATGCACACATACAGAGTATACTATTGATATCCACCAGTCATAGCACATCGTGTCCTTTATAATTCCCTGTCACCTTAAACTCGATTTCACAAGTCATACATTTCATCTAATAATAATTAGATTCTGTGTGCCCTAGTTGTTGGGGAGTGCATCTTGAAATAATTTAACTCTCAAGATCCCCACACTCTGGGACCTTGTTTGGTTGGATTTAAAGGTAATCTGTACCTTTTGGGGGGGGGAGTAATATATTTCCATTTTCTTTTCCAATTATGGTACTAGAAACTAGGCGACCAATTAACACCCATATACAGAACAAGAAAAAAAATCCCTATCCATAATTGCTGTGTATATTTTCTCATTTGAATAAGCATATAAAACAATTATGCCAGTAATTGCAAGGAAGGTATAATCATCTGTAGGCTGATCATCTGGATTCATGTTGTTTATTGAAACACACAGCTTGTGGTCCTTTGTTAATTTACGGTAAAATATAGCTTTGTTTCTAATAGAAGTAAATACACATTGTTCCAGTGGCAGAATGTTGACTTCCAGTTCTTTTTTTATGTAAATTATTTAGTGTTTGCTTGCAACTTTGAAATTCTGCTACCTTGTACATGCGTACCATAGTTCCCTTTCCAAGAAGGCCTCCCTTTATCTAAACTACCTCATTGCAGTAAACATTGGCCTTTGATATTTGCACTTTAGCAACAGGTCAAATTATCTCGTCTTTAAGCATAAATTGGCAACACAAATCTACTGTAAACCCAGACAGTAACAACTATAATTATATAAATCTTTAGTGTGTAAATAGTACTTGGAATTCCATGCACAGTTATTTGTTGTGATACATCAAGTAACGCTGCTTGGGTGGTGATGCTGACTGAGACAGGGGATGTTATTTCCTAATAACTTACAATTTACCCCAAATCGCTGATCAGAAGCACAGTGCTCTAGACAGCTTAGCCATCATGTTTGGTTCAGGTTAGGACTCTAAACATTCTGACTGCTTTACTTCAGAAAGTTTAAAAAAAAACCAAAAAAAAAAAAACCTCCGTGAACACATGAAGAAAGGCAAGCCCCGAAGAAGCCTTGCAGCAAAACAACACCTTAAGCACTCTACTATGTCAACTGGGGGATGAGTATCACCCGCACTCTGGATAGAACATTTCTTTAGACTTGCTAAGAGTTTTTTATAGTCTACAATATTCTGCACCAGGTATGACTGATTTTTTAAAATTATTATTTTACCCCTTATTTTCTAGGTCTTTAAAATGGTGTACTCGGCACATCTGATGGTAACCTGATTCTACCTTTTAAACCATGCTTTGTAATGCTCACCCACAGCCAAGCTTGTACTGCCACAACCTTAAGAACTTTGTTTTGATGTTTTTGATCCCAGGAAGTTGCTTAAGCTTAGAAGTTTTAAGTCTCGGACCCAAATGATGAAACAAAAAATCATTGTACTCCTTTGTATACAAAATATTTTATCGCAGACAGTTCTCTTAAAGCAGATTGGGAACAACATCATAAATCAAATGCACAGAGGTATTATACTACCACCAATGCCTGTGATATTTATAGCTAAATGGGTTAAGTTTGTATAAATTACTGTTGTGTGCATGGCTGGAAACATCTGATGATTCTAGGGTGTGTTCTGTATCCCACAGAGGAGAGAGAAATGTGAGGGTTTATTGCTTTGATATTTAACATTCATTAAAATATTTTCATAGCCATGAGTAATCAGCATCAGTAAAGTCATTTATAGTCCGAATGATTCACACTTACTGAAATACATTTTTGTGGATTTGGGTGTTAAATATGGGATGACTATATTTGTGTATGCAAGTGAAACCCAACTAAAATTACTCTGAAGTTTCTTCTAAAAACCTGTTCCTCACTAAAGACATGCTTTGGACAGTGATATTTTAGCCCCCACATATGCATTGTATTCCAGATAAATGTAATGCTGCAAGACTGAGTAATCGGTAGTCACATTGTGGACAATATCATTATTTTCCTTATTCTGTAACTTGGGGCTAAAAACACAGACTTTGAAAAGGTCTTACTTGCTTTTAGCATAACAACTTTTGTAATGATTGTTTTTTTATTTTATTTTATTTTTTAAATAATTTACCAGAAATCTCCAAGACTTCACTACGGTGAAGTCAGTTTACCTGCCACCGTACTATAGATTAAAATATGTGTCTATGCTGCACTTAGGTATGGGGTACTAATACCTGCTGCAAAGGAACTGAATCAATGGTGTAGTGGCAGGATAAACAGACCATCGGAGACAAATTGAAAATAATGTCACAATGCAAATTGATAATTTAAACATCCTTCATGACATTTGACAGAAACACCCACAGCAATGCGTGTTTAATTTATATTATGGTGTTTGTAATACAGTATTTTGCCTCCCAAGTCACACATGCATTTCAAACAACTGAATAGCACAATTGTACTTAACCTAATTCATTTGGGACAGTGCACACCCCAAGTGTGCATTCCCAAAGGCAGGAATCGGTAACCAAAACAACTGTACCAAAACTTGAACTAAAGTATGTTCTGTGGCCCACCGAGGAAGGGGAAAAGTGACAACCAGAAAAAAAAAGTCTATGCTTAGATAACTAAAGTTCATTAAGTTATGCTATCCATTTTATCAGAAATGTATTGTCTACCTCAGATGGATACACATTTACATTAGAATATAGGAGTTGTGTGAATAAAATAGTCTCACTATAAAAGTAAGGGGTCTGAAAATAACTTTTTACTATACTTTCGGCATGAACAAGATAAATGAGAATTGTTGTATGTGTGTTCCAGGACTTACGCCATCAGGAGAGTAAGGGATGCCTTCAGAGAAAACAAACACGTGGAGGATCCCAAAACTATTCAGGCACTGCTCGTCAAGGCCAGAGAAAACCTACAAATTATTCAGCGCCAGGTAAGACTGTTCTCAATTCCAACCTGCATGGCAGCTCTATATTTAGCTGTGCCTTGAACCAAATTAGTGGGCCCATTTCCTGCCTACAAACTGCCTGAGACAATTTTACTTGCCAATCTTTGAGAAGTTCAGAATAAAAAGCTAGTTACCTTTTCTTAATTGTTCAGCGCTTTGTGATAACTCTGTTATGAAAGACGCTATATAAAAACATATTGTATTGTAAGTGACAACATATTTTACTGGGTTTGGATTTGCAAAACGTATTATTGAAGTACGTAGTGCAGCATGAGATGCTGTTAGAGGCTGACGTATTTAAGTTGAGCTCAAGAACTAAATGCCTTTTCACCATAGCTTTTTACCAAAGTGCATGAAATTAACAGGAGACCGTTGGCAGATCTCCATATGGGACAGGACCAAAAGTATGGATAACCTGAAGTGAAGAGCATTGTTTTAAAATCAGATGCTTCACTGGAAGCCAATGTTGGGATCTCAAAATGGTGGAAATATGGCCGATAGACTTGGTATGTTTAAATATTCCGGCTCCAGCATTTTGTACTAGCTGAAACATATTCAGTGGGGCATCTGTTTGTTTCACAAACTTGCTGTCTTATGTGCTGCGTAAGACATTTAAAACTTCTAGTTTTCTTTAGTCTCTCACACCACTTCTCCCTTAAAGCAGCATCAGACAGTTATCTATTGCAGAACATAAAAATTAAGGCTCAAAAAGATTTACTATAGTTGCCATTTGTAGGGCTGTAACGAAAGGTACATTTTGACCTTCAAAGGTTCCGAACACATTACTGAAGTAAGGTTCGAACCTTCAATGGTACTAATTTGCATAATTTACTGGTGATGTCACCATAGCTATGAGTTTATTGCCATGGGTGCCCTTATCAATTGCCACAATGCCCCTCAAAATGTATGTCTGTTCATGGCCATTATGGCCGCAGTGCCCTTTTAGCTACTTATTGTTTGGGTCTAAACAATAACACGATTACATGATTTGTGTGGTTAAGTCGCACCAATTCCATACAAAACAAGGGCTGGCACGAAGGTTCGGAACACATTACCGAAGGATGGTTCGAACCTTCAGTGGTACTAATTTGAATAATTTACTGGTGACTGCACCACAGCTTCTTGTTTATATTTGATTGAAAACCCTATTATTTTACAAGTAACCCATATAATTGGAATAAAACATTCACATGTAGTTTAAAAATAAGTTATATAGAACAGTAATCATGTTTTTATAATTTAAATACAAATACACATTGTTTATGTACACGTAATTGATGCTGCTTGCGATATATACAGTAAGCTTGTGTTGCAGCAGCTCTGTATTGCGTCCAATTAAAATAACTGTAGCTGACTTAGGCAAGACAAAGCTTAATTTAACAGTCAGTCACATTTTACTACTACTAAAAATAATAATATGAAGATAGATACAGTACGATACAAAATATATAGGAAAGAGTGGCAGTCTGATCATGAATTAAACGTAGATAGTGTTCTCTCAGGTCATTTCTTAAAGATGACAGTTGAAATAGAATGGGACTAAAACTGCCGTCAAACACATACTCCACGTCTGATTTGGACTGCAACAACCGAACTTCAGCCTAATTTACAGCAGGCCCCTCAGGAGTTGGTGGCAAAGTTTGCCACCAACACAGCCCTAGCCATTTGTGTTATTTAGGTTTAAAATAATTACAATAAAGAAATACTTCACACTGAATTCCCCCTGGAATTCTCAGTAATATACTCGCTTTCAAATCAATTCTCAGAAATCTCACTTTCAAATCAATAGAAAAGAAAGATAGATGTATGATGGGAAGCAAGTAAGAAAGCCATAACAAGGAAATGGTTCTTATGGGAAACTCCAATGATTGGATTGCTATTGTAAACAATATATATATACTATGAAAAAATGTACAGAATTCTAGGCAAAATGGATGGTGTTTATAACAACTTCGTACCCAGACTTGGTAGCTTGAAGGACAGCCCTAACCATGCATGATTTGGTTGTGGTTTATTAACAGTGCACCCTGTACTGTATAACTGTATTTCCAAGTTGGCAGTCAATCTGCAAATTATGAAATTGTACTGAATCGTGAATAGTAAAAAGGAAAACAAAAACAAGGAAGGGGGGACTACAGGAACAAAAATTGTAAAAATGTGGTATGATGTATGTATCAACACCTTTTCTGTTTGAATAAAAAGTTAAAATAAATAAATACAATAAATATCTGTTTAAAATGTGTTCTCGTTCATCAGAGGAATTATAAGGAACACTTTATATTTGAAACATGTTTGTTTGTTTTTCTATAAAGAAACTGCATCTACAGCAAACCTTGAGCCTTAATTAGTATCTTCTGCAACTTTGACGCTGTATTAAAGGTGTATTGACAGAGTAGTGACTGAAGAAAGGAAGAAGGTAAAATGTTTTGGGTAGTCAAGATTCCTTAGTTGTGCCAGATGACCTCCTGAAGCTTTATCAACACTTTAGTTATTAAATGTAATCATATTGGTCTAAGGTTCCCCTCATTTGTTTGAAAATGTAAAACTGAACCTACAGCAATGGAGAAGTAAAGTTGTTAGCTACTGTAATAATACAATATTCTTTATTTTCTTTAAACAATGGATAATGATCCCTGCTTGTTCATTCCTTGTACTGTTAAAATTTAAGTGCCATAATGTTACTGTTGGAGAATTCCTTTGTTGCATCGCTCTCTCCCTCACCTGCCACATCACACAATATTATTCCCTCCAATAGTGATTTCAAAGCAAGCAGCTCCACACATTTCAATCATCTGTTCAAGAAAGCAGCATAAGCCAGCATAATCCTGTATCATTTTTAAAAATAAAATGTTTTTTAAAGGAACCTGTCAGTCTTCTGGTTTGACATTGCTGAAATCCCTTATGTATTTCTCTTTGATAATGCATTCCAAGTCTTCCTATTATTATGTTTGCATAAGGTTGTTGCAATAGAGCCAATGACAAATAGCTGCCCCACTGCCAGATGTATTGTAATTGTAGTAAGAGGATGGCTCTTAAATGACAGCAAATATCAGCGCCAAATCAAGCCTGTCAAGTTTGCATTGCAGAATGACAATAGTAAGAGAACAGCTTTTAACAGGGAAGAAATATATCCTAACATGTTACAAACAAAATGTACAAACAATTTCTTTATTAAAAAACTATGCAGGGATATTGATAGCAGAGCAAAACGGCTACTTGAAATCAGCAGAGAGTATCTAATTTTTATTTTTTTAATTTTTTTTTTATTGAATGTTAATGGAACTTCTCGTTTGTTTAGTCTATATTGGGCCTTCTCTACTTTAACGTATGTAGAGGTCCCACTACGCTTTGAAAACCCACATTTTTTAATCTTGAAATATGCTTTTTTAAAAAAATTTTTTTACAAATAAACATTTCATTTGATGACACACTTAACATTTTTATTTGAAATATCAAGATCATTATGTATATCAGCATTCATGTTTTAATATGTAAACCACACTTAAGTAACAAGCTAAACTAGTTGGCTAGTTTACAGTATACTGTGTATGTATGTATGTACTGTACTTTAGGTGGGTTTATTAACTAATTGCAAAATCCCTCCAAACATGCCTATATATGCAGGTCTGAGTGAGTACAGTACCAATACAGTGCAGTAAATTCAGTGCTTTAATTAAACTTTCCATGAGTAATGTATGTTATGCAACAATACTGCGTAAATGCAACTGCTTTTTCAGCTGCTTCTGTCTTCTCATTGCTGGTGCCAGTGGTACCGATGGTGGTGTGTGTCAATAGAAATTGAATTATTCCACAGCAGACTGGCAGCATTTGTGTACTGTGAAATTAAATTTGTGTTCATGTTGCATGTTAATTTATGGTTTAGTCATCAACGTGACCAGTCAATAAAAAAGGTTCATGAATATTTTTTAAATTAAACACTTTTTAAGAATTCTCCCTGGGAAATGTAAACTGATGATAGATCACTGTCGTAAATTAAGGCATGTCGGCACACTATGAAGAGCTGATTGAAACTGGTATGAGCATAACATCTAAATAAAAAATGAACAAATACTCTGTCATTGTGCCAGGGCCTTGGGTTCTAGCATTTGTAATAACTAACATTAATTTTCCCACTGGTTAGTGGATTATGGTTTGTTTGTAAGTCTGTGGTATGTGGCATACCACAGATACATTTGATATGCTGGTGGTAATTCTTGTACTCATTTCCACACAGGAATCTCAACAAGAATTCTCCATTTGAAGAAATTGCTTATGAACATCTACCTTTTAGATTTCCGATAATGTGAAGTTTGGGATTTAACCCATAATCTTTCTATTCAATGGAACCTTAGTGTGTCAAAGAAAAATGTGTTAGGATTTTAGCAGACACTAGTTTAAAAAAAAACAGTAAGCTTACAGTGTAGTTTTAATTATGTTTTTAAAAACACCAAATGTTTTAAGGGTTGGCTTCAGAATTACAGTTTTAAAATTTCCAATGGACTTTACAACGTGATACCATGGTTTCCAATCCACTGCGTCACTTTTTGTCTTTCTGATTTTTGAAAAGGGTATCTTTTTGAGAAGAAAAGAAAATGCGTACATTTTGAAATGGCTCTTTAGCGCCATCTGCTGTACATTGTTTAGAACTGCTTTCTTTACAGAATTCCAACCATGCTGGAAGATTGCAGAAAAATAACAAGTTCACGATATGATACATTTCTATTAATAACCCCCAATGTGCTAAATAACATGTTTATTAAATATTACAACATTAATCTGTGTGATTTTTCACTTAAATATAAGTGAAATTTCCACCAGCAGATTAAAACTATTTCAACTGGGACTCTGTCAGCCCCAGTTATGATTGCGGTAAGACAGAAGTCATAAAAAAAACTTTTGCTGGACTTCCCCCTACGTTTCATCAGTTGCCAACCTTGCATTGCCAGGTGTTGACGTAATTCATGACTTCAGACTGAAAGCTGTTTTACACCTGGCTGCCTTGCCGGTGGATTTAAGTGCTGTGGGACAATGAAAATCACATCAGCGCAGATGATTTCCCTTTCTGGTGACTAAAGACATATGTCTTTGATTCACACTGGCACGTCACACTGCGTTGCCATGGGTATATTATGTCATCAGGTAGCTGTATTCCATATCGCAGCGGCAGGTGTAAAGGTACAGTATGAATAAGAATGAAGAAGCTCTGCTTGAAGCATGAATTAGTCCATTGTTTGTAATGAAGAAGTGTGAAGAGCATCTGTTGCAAAACTACTTACCCTAGCAGCTTTAGGATAAGCAACCTGTGGGTCTTGGTTAATAGTAATTGACTGCTAATAGGTTACACACACATTGTGCACAGCATAAAGAACACAACATTTAATCCTGCATCAATATGAAAGACATTTGAGATTTTGTGCTTCACAAAATTAATAAAAACCTCTGAAGGATGAAGTGTGCCTCGCAAGTCTGTTACCATTTCACAATACAATTGTACAAATGACACCTTCTTATGAAGACAAATATTTCATAAGCCAGTATTATATGTGACACTCAGTATCTCAATGTTGTGTAGAGAAATTACAAATACATTTTAGGAAGAATATTCTGTTGTTACTCAAGGTGGAGTAAAAGGGGAAAAACGCTACCTGTGAGGGGAGTGTATATGTTCTTGACGACTCCTTTCAAAATTTAACACTGCCCTTCACTTTGCCATAGTGTGGTTATGTTACGTTTCTGGTTCTAAATGATGAAGACATAACACTTTTCCCAGTATTGGCTTCATACTCGGTATGCAACTGGATTCGATAATGGTAAAGTTCAATCGTACGAGAATGAATAACCATTTTTGTGGCAGTAATTTTACAAAACTTCCACATTGTTTTAACCTCTGACCATATCAGTGATGCAGATCATTTACACATTTTCCATTTTACTTCCATGCTCTTCATTCTTACAGACTATTTCTAGAGGTGATATTCTCTGAGGATTCTTTTTTTTTGTTCCCCAAACCCCCCCCCCCCCCCCCTTTTTTTCTATTTCCCCTCTAGGCATTGAAAATAGCTTTTTCTTGGAGTTCAGAAAATGTGATTGTCGACACATTAATGGCCAATATTCAACTGATGCATTTCAGTCTAAATAAGCTTATAATTTACAGTGATTTAAAAATCACAATGCAAAAAGTCTTTAAAGATAGTTTGTCATGAATGTATTTACTTCAGAGAATCATTAGGTTTTTAAATTGCACAGATGCACAGTGACAGTTAATGATTCTTCCTACGTTGTAATGTGCCTTTTGAACTTCATGTTCCAGTTTTATTTGTCAATAGGTCATATACTGTAGACGTGCATACATATTTAAAATTTCCACCCACTGCAAACATGGATTGTAACAACTAAATGTATAACAGTATTTACAATACAGGTTCCATTCATTGCATTTGCATTCATTTAGCATTGTATTGTACATATCGATTAGAAGGATGGCTGTTATGGAGTGCGATTACTGTCAAAGTACATATCTAATCAAATTTGAATCCAAAATGTGAAAGTACTAAACTCCTAAATTATAACCTTTTAAAATCTTACGATACCAATAGCTGAACTCGAAACCCAAGTTTCAAAATGTTATGCACAAAACATGAAATACAAAATCTGAAACTCAAAACCCGTGATCTCTCCGAATTTACCACGTGTTGGGAGGCAGTTGCAGCTATAGTACTGTAGACAAACCATTGATATCTGTGGGGGTGCAGTATATGGAGGCTGTCTGGCTGTATGTATGTTTTTTGTTTTTTTTTTACATGTACAGTTTGGTATCCGCTTCTCCAATTCTGATGAGTTTTTGAGTGTATTAGAATTAGAAAGTGTTTTAACTCTTGGTTCCGAGAGAACCTCGATCAATGCATCAAATATTGATTGTGCTAGTATTTATCGCATACCTAGTTGTATGTCTTAAAGGTGATTTAAAGACTACTTTATACCCTTTACCTTGACTCATTTTTATTAACATTACATTACATATTTAAATAGATGGTTAATAAAAGTGAAAAAAATAAATAAGAGTTGGCGAACAGTCATGATAAATTAAACAATTAAACAAACTAAGTAAGTTGGTAAGGCAACACTTCCTTTTACCAGGCACAATTGGACTTGGATTATAACAATCCTAAAACGTTCTGGAGATCAATCAAATCTTTGGGGTCTGACCAAGAGTGATGATGCACTTCCATCTCCAGTATCCAAAATGGGGATTCTGTACTAATGACAAATTAGCAAAAGCAACAGCATTTAATTAACTTTTTATTCCCGTCACTTCCCAATTGTACCTAATTCTTCTGGGATTCTTGCAAATTGGAAGCGATGTCGATGAAAGTGTTGGATTTCTTAGTTTGTATATGAACAAAAGATGATGACTTGTTCTACATTTGGCAGTGGTAGGCCAGATTGGAATACACCCGTTTCAAATATGGCATTGACATTTTTAAGTTAATTCTCGATACGCAGTATCTGTAATTGTAATAGGAGGCTGTGTGGTCCAGTGGTTAAAGAAAAGGGCTTGTAACCAGGAGGTTCCCGGTTCAAATCCCACCTCAGCCACTGACTCATTGTTGTGACCCTGAGCAAGTCACTTAACCTCCTTGTGCTCCGTCTTTCAGGTGAGACATAATTGTAAGTGACTCTGCAGCTGATGCATAGTTCACACACCCTAGTCTCTGTAAGTATCCTTGGATAAAGGCGTCTGCTAAATAAACAAAAATAATAATAGTCTTGAGTAGTCAAAAATAAGCACCCCCAAAGGACAAAATAAACACCTTGGTTGTAAAACATAAACATTGAGTTATGTTTGGGATACAGGTAAAATGATTTTCTATTTAACTTGTGACAGACAACAGTTTAAAGCTATTTTTATTAGGGGTGCATCGATAATCGGTAGCCTATCGGTATGGCACTGACAAAGAAAGTAATCACAATCTGTATCAGCAGTTTTTGTTATTTTAGACGATAATGGACACTGATATTCATGCTTGATTTTCTTCTGGCACCGAATTTAATGGTTGGTTTGGTACACTGAGACAGTAATTTTCCTTGCAGTACTGTGTAACGTGTGATCAACCTGCAGTAAATATGTCTCAAAAGAGCGGTGTACAGGTAGAAGTTATAGTACGCAGTGTTTGACAGCAAATGGATATAAAAGTTAATGCTACATTATATTTTTTCTACAGAAGTGTTTTACTAGTAGAATTGCAAAATATTATTTTTGTGTGACTGTTGTAAAATAGATGTATAAATTGCTGTCAAGCACACAATATAATACAAAGTTATTCTGAATTTTCTGAAGTAAATGCACCTGTTCATTTTTGTCATAAATACAAGAAGTAAATAATGTGTTCATTTTTTAACATCTTTAATTATAAAACAGTTTAAATGTAGTCCCTATGTCTTGTTCTAGTAGTTTATAATAGCTTATCTGCACTATCTATTATTGTCAGTATCCTATCGTTATCAGCCGACATGGGCATATAATCATCGGGTATCGGTATCGGCCAAGAAAATTTTAATCGGTGCACCCCTAGTTTTTATCTTTTTTGTATTCATCAAGTTTGAGCATAAGTGGTTGGAATTGTATAAGAGAGGCATATTCCTATGATATCACAGTCTGCATTCTGCTATGCCACACTAGTAAAGCTAAACTTCAGTTACGTATTTAGTGTGTTAGGCTAAGATAGGTCGGACCTGTATTTTGATGTTACAATAAATGTTGCATAGAGCTACTACCTGCAGTAAATGATTGATTTGCAAAAGGTATTTCCTTTGCCTAAATAATTTCTCTTTACAAAAGTCACACCTGGAAGACATTGCTCTCTTTCCCCTCTGAAATACTAAGGAAACTTGAAAAAACAAAACACTTGTTTGTGATTTTACTGAGTTTACCTCAAGCATATACATTAGGTGAAACAGTCTATATTCTTACTTGGAGTTTGACCGTACTGCTATGGAAACTGCTGAATCAGTGTAGATTATTATTGGAGGTTTGACTGTGCTGTCAAACCAGTCTTGGGATGATGGCCAAATTGTCTAGCTTTAGATAATTGTACTAAGGATTATTGTAATATGAAATCATTCAGACATTATGCCAGCCAATAAAACAACTTCTTGTTCTTGATTGGCTAATCTTTAAAGCAGTACCTTCATTTGCCTTTACCAGAAGGAAACAATGCTAAGAATGATGGGGCCCCATGCTGGCACTTGTTAAGTAGAACAATTTAATATCCCTGTTTTTCATTTGTTTAGGCTGTACAGTCAAACTGTCCTAATTGGTGCTGCATACCTCATGGCTCAATAAAGTCAGTCACTCAGTCCATATCCAGGAACATTGTAAACCAATTGCAACTTAGATATATTTTATAGATGGACTTTACAGACAGCATACCAAAATGTAATCTGTCCCAGTATTAATCATTCATTGCCACACAGTGAGTCTACTAGTGTAGGTCTCCCAGAAAATTCCATTACAACGAGCTCTGTATCCAAGAAGGAGCAGGGCCTCTTCATTGAGAATCGATAGGTGTACCTTCTACCTGACCAGAAAAGAATGGTGATTTTGGTCTCCTGGATGACAGTTCTGATGTAAACACAGCCACCAGGGTTCAGTTGCACAAAGCAGTTGTATAATTTTGAAATAGTACTCAAAAGGTGAATCAGGAAGATACAAAATAAACAGAAAGATTTAATACATCTCTCATTTTGTTACATATATATATATATATATATATATATATATATATATATATATATATATATATATATATATATTCATTCTATGTGATACTGCAGCTCTTTTAAACTGTTTTAATGAACCAGGTAAATTAAGTTAGTTGTCATTTGAAAACCACTGCTGTTTGTGTTGCTGCCTTTCCTGCACCCCTTTCAATGGGCTCTCGTCCTGCTAGAGTACTATGTTCAACGATAACAGGAGTTGACATTATTGGGAGTCAGGCGTTCCAAATCACAGAGAGACTGGTCAGGAAGTTACCTAACATTCAAATCTGCATGTTTATTTCTGCCTCTCAGTTTGAGGGGTGTTGTTGGCAGGACAGTACAGCAAAGCACTCCAAAATCCATTTGAGCAGCTGTAATTTGACAAATGTTGCCATTTTCTCTGCTTTTTCACCAAGGAAGAATGCTTTAACTAGGATCTAATTTTTGGCTCTCTTGTAAAGCACAATGCTTGCCTGTACACATTCTGTCAAGTTTTTATAGCTTTTATTGTATGTACAGTACTTAACACTCTAAAGCCGCATTGTCCTTTTGTTGTACAAGTCTTTCTGGTAGCAATAGAAGCTTCCTTGTTGTTATTTTACATTGGACTGTCAGCTTCCAAATGATTCCAACTTCTCTAAAGATTATAATTAGGAAAATTATTTCTTACCTTGTATAAGGAACTCCATACACAACGTGAATTCCCAGTCCCCACATAGCTTGGGTCAGGAGAAACAAACCGATCTGTTACCCAGAGAGCATTGTAATATAATCCTCTTAGGTGCCAATATCATTGTCCCTCCTCCATAAACCCAACATCATTTCAGTATCATTGTCCAAATTTCTCCTGCGTTTGCTTGGGTATGGACTTAGTATAGGCATTCATGGTTTTGTTTGTTAGTGTTCGTAAAAAATAAAATTATAAGAATATTTTTTCTCTCTCTTCAAGCTTTCAGCGTTATTTCTTTGTGGATTTCTTTTTTACTATTAGAGTGTTTGTGTTCCCCATGCACTCTGTTTGTACTGGCCGAATAGCTTCTGGTTCTCAGAGAGCCTGGAAATGGCCAGAGCGGGGCACAATGACAATTAGTCACTGTTACGACTAGCTGCTTGGAGATTGAACGGCAACTACTGAGGAACCAGGAGCTATCTGAACAAGTAAATAACATCCTACTTGCTTCAGATAAACTTTCCAGGCCTATACAGGCAAATGGAGAGAATTTGTTCTCGGATGCCATTTCAGAATCTCTGCACAACATGGATATTTCTCTATCTAATTACTTATCATACCTCAGCCACCTGTTTCACAAAGCTTTCCGACATGCTGCTTGGCTGGGAAGGTCATCCTGTAGATTACCACCCTAAGGTGTCCAGATTTGTTAGGACATTTAACCACAAAAGACCCCCCCAAGTAAACCCGTCATACCTCAATGGTGCCTTCGCCTGATACTCAACAAACTTATGGGACCACCATTCTAACCCATGGCTACATTTGAAGAGAAATTCCTTACTTGGAAATCAGCATTACTAGTGGCAGTGACAGCAAGAAGGCTAAGACCACCAGGGCAACTGTTTATTTCTTCAGACTTACAAACCTGGTGCAAACCTGTCTCCAAACAGACAATGTCAAATTGGATTACATCCTGCATCGATTTCTGTAACAATCTCGAAAAGAAACCAGCTATAGGATCTATCAAAGCCCACTCAGTGAGGGGAGTGGCTACTACACAGGCAAATAAAAGCTGTCCCAATGCAGGATATCTCCAATGCTGCTACCTGGTCCTCCTTTGAGACCTTTATTAAACATTATTTATAAATGGGATGTGTCTTGCTCTCTGACGACTTTTGCTCACTCTGTGCTATCTGTCACTTCCTCTACTAACATCTAACCTACCACCTTCTTGCCTACATTATTTGGTATGGTTCACTTTGTGTGTGGAGTTCATCATATGAGACGAGAAGACGAAGATTACCTGTAATAGGGTTTCTTCGTAGGATGATGAACTCCACACACCTATGTCCCACCCTATACATAACATAGAATGTCAGTCTGTGGTCGCGATATACTGTCGTGCAGCATGACTGGCAATAGGTCAGTTAAATCACATAACAAGTATAGCTGTGGACAACATCAATTAATCTTTCCCCATAACTTTTATAACAAACTAAACGTAAAGATATTGCGTTTCCCCACTGAGCATTCATTGAAAGGCGCCAGTCAAGGTGATGTGAGAGAGATAACATTAACAGCATAGAGCCAGATTTCAACGACAGGCATACAGGGTTTTCATTTTAGTTTTTTAAAGCGTTTTTACATTCTGCACTAACTTGTTCTTTTAACACTAGAACAACCGTGTTTATAGGCATACCTAGAACAACCATGACCGGTCAATTTGACCGGTGTATTTAAAACAACATAAATATTATATTGAAAGGACAAACAAATTGAATATAAGTCGTAGTTTTATTCAGGAACGTCAAATAAAGCATCTACACAACCGAAACATTGTAAATAAATGGACATTTGAAAATAAATTAGTTTATATACAGGCATATTACATAAAGCGCAAACTCAAAAAACGGTTATAAATGAAATAAACAAATATTTGAAAATAAATTTGTGTATATACAGGTATATCATGTACATAGAAAACTGTAGAACTGAAATGATGTAAATAAGTATAAAAAAATGTAAAATAAATGATTTATATTGCTTACATAACAAAGTGCATATACACAAACAAAGCTATGCGTTTATACACAGACAAACTATAATCAAAATGACATGAATAAATAAACATTTGAAGAGAATGGGCTTCATTTAAAATCCTTTACAAAGTCTAATTGCTGGCACAAATCACACAGATCCTGCGCTTTTCAAAATATGCAGTGCAGATAATGCAGACTGTCTGCACATTTGGCAGAGCTATCAACAGTAACCCAGACTTCTGGCACCAAATGCTCCACAGGCATACACTAGTGGAATGAAAGCTTCTAATTCCTCCAAGAGCATTGACCTGGATTCATCTTGTAGTTGTCGGGCTTCTGCTTCAGTGCAGCGTTGTAAGTGTTGAAGCGTATGCATGTCAATCAGTAGATGAAAAGCACTCAATGCGCTCGCATCAATGTTGGGTTTTGCATATGCCGTGGGCCCTAGAACTTCCCTCAATATATTATGTTCACCCCTTCTACCTGCAGCTTCAACACCAGGATTTATAGTGTTCCAAACAGTGCCATCATTACCAGCCACTTGAGTGACAGGTGGTGCTGGCACTACCGCTGGAGAAGCGGCTTCCTCAGGTGAAGTAGCGGCTGGAGCGGGTGGGGGGTGGTGGTGGGGGGGGGGGGTGTTGTATGCATCATACACAAAGGAGGGGTCATACGCAAAAAACATCATGTAATAATAGACGTATCCCCTCAACTCAACACCACACGACCAGAATGACAGTAAACACAGACACAATGAAGCGTTCTTACCTTTGTATACCGGTAAGTTAGTGATCAGCAAATGTGTCAGCCGCACGAAGAGCACAGCGTGTGGTTTTCACTAACTCTACTGTGCAGAATAAGTTATTTTTTTTCTATGTGTAAATATCGGGACTTTCTTCCTATGCATCGGGATGCGGGACATTTGCTAGGAAAAAAGGGACTGTCCCGACCATATAGGGACTGCTGGCATGTATGAATGTGTATTGGGGTAACAATGAATTTTGTAGAAAAACAAGTGACTTGTATAGTAACCAGAGTGGAGACAGACGGCCTGGCGCCGTGAGCTGTCAAGGCTGATTGATGGGTTATCAGGAGGCTCATTGAAACAATAGAAACGCTCACTTGAGGAATGCAGACTGATATAATCAAACTTCAATACATGATAAATACAAATAATACCACAACATGTAATTGTTATAATATGTTTTATATGTATAGGTTAATTTGACCTCTCCTGGTCGTAATAGGTATGACAGTATTTTATCTCCTTAATTTTTGCAGCTACGCGATTCTTTCTTTGTCAGGGTCATTTTAGGAAAAGTCAGGAAAGCAGGTGTGAAAAAATGCTGTAAAGTAATGCTTTACAGCATTTTTTTGCTTTAAAAAATAGACATGTTAATAGATTATATTTATCAATTAACTAAATGCAAAGTGAGTGAACAGAAGAAAAATCTAAATCAAATCCATATTTGGTGTGACCACCCTTTGCCTTCAAAACAGCATCAATTCTTCTATTATTATTAGGGGTGTACCAATAATATGTAGCATATTAGTATCGGCACCGATATAGTTAAAATTACACAATGTTATACGATTTATGTGCACCAATATTTTTTACAGGAATTTTCCTTTCAGTTATATGCAATATATTTCAATTAGTAGCGGCTCCTGACTTTAAGTGGGGAGGCTAACAACAAAGCCTGTTTTTATTGCTTATATATATATATATATATATATATATATATATATATATATATATATATATATATATATAAAGCAATAATCCTGAGTATTGTCATTTGTTGAAAAACTATGCCTGTCTGTCTTTCTTGCCAGCAAAATGGTCGATAACAGCATCATACCAGCATGGATTTTTTTCCAGAGCCTTAACAATCCCCTTTTCCATAGCAATAAGAGCAAGACAGCTTAAGTGCTCCTGACCTGTGGCATTCCTTGAGTATGTTTTTGATTCACTTTAGGCAAGAAAAGCTCCATGCAACAGCTGCTGAAGATGCAGGAATGGTTGCTGCAAGATACATCAGATGGTGAAGCCAGCACATGGCTTTATCCAAATTTTTGCCTGAAGTGCTTTGAGAGAGTAAATATCCCCAAACTTGTATCGTGTAGCCAATACAAATACAGTAACACTTGGCAGACAGAGGGTGATTGAAGGTGGAATACACACAGAATCCCATCCATTTTGAGGCTACAGGAAACTCAAAATGGGTGGGATTCTGTCATGTTAGCCAATAGCAATACAGAAAACCCTTGGAAAGCATGGCGTAAGGATCGAAAATTTATGGAGCAGGTGCTAGATGGTAAACAAAACTAACCTGCAATTTATTAAAGTAAAATGCTTTTTTTTTACTTTTACAAAATTACACGTAACCTCTTTTAATGAGCTGACACACACACACACATATATATATATATATATATATATATATATATATATATATATATATATATATATATATATATATATATACACACACACACAGACAAACAACAGGCATTTGAGAGGACATTAGTCACACTTGTATTCTTAATTTACGACATGAATTTCTCTGAGCCCTCAGCCTTATTGGGAGTATTATTATTATTTATTTCTTAGCAGACACCCTTATCCAAGGCGATTTACAGTTGTTACAAGATATCACATTATTTTTACATACAATTACATTATTATTTTTTACACATTATTTTTACATACAATTACCCATTTATACAGTTGGGTTTTTACTGGAGCAATCTAGGTAAAGTACCTTGCTCAATGGTACAGCAGCGTCCCCCACCTGGGACTGAACCCACGAGCCTCTGGTCAAGAGTCCAGAGCCCTAACCTCTACTCCATACTGCTGCCCAGGTTTTACATGTATCTTGAGAACACAGTTATTCCACATACAGTAAATAAGTTGTTTTTTATTTCAGAAAATAATTTGTTGGTACTTTAGTTATATTATGATTACATTTTTCAGTTTTACTATACTATAACTTATTGTTAGATTTTGCTGTTGAATATGTTTTTTGCTTTTTCAATGGGGTCAGATAACTTTAGGGATTATTCTTGCAAGAGAAACATTTACATTATTTACCTTGAAGAAAAAGAACAAGGTAACCAGCTACAAATATAGAACTAGCATGGTATTCAACCATACAAATACTTATTTTGCGTCTTTGATAACAAGCATCTGAAGACAAGGGTTAGTCATTAATGGTTTTAAGTGAAGTTCCAAAATGTGTTTCCATTCAGTAGCTGGTTAAGGCTCTAACTGCAGTTAGAGTGGTGAGATTTCTGTTTGTCAGCCTTCCTTTTCACTGTCTTAGGCACTGTCTTGCAGCTTGGTAGATTGTTTGGTGCTCGGTATTTGGTTTGACGTGGTTGTACCAGGAGCTACACAGTGAATGTGTTTGTCTGGAACTTGTCCTTTTGAGCTTCTACAAAGTTTTAAGCTTTTGGGACTGTTCGTAAAAATAATGCAGTAAAAAAAAAAAAAAAAACGAACCTGAAGATAAACTGTGCAGCTCAACTAGTATTTTTTTTTACGAGAGGGCAGGGTGGTGATAGAAGTGGCTGTTTTTATTGAGTAGTAGCCCTGGAAAAGTGTGTTTTGAAAAAGTAAAAAAATGAAAGAAAATATAAAATAATATGAAATAGACAAGTCCAGTACATCCTGTCACTCACCAACACAATAACGTGCATGTGTGTTTATTTTCTTTGTTGGTCACAGTGGGGTAACAAACTCTTTTATATCCTGACACTTTTGGTAAGGGTTGTGGTACCCCAATTTTACTTTTCTGAAATACTGTAACTAGGCTTCCTAACTTAATAGGTATGTTTGCAACTTCTCCTTTCTGGCACTGCTATTTTAGAGAATAAAAAAGGTGTCATCGCTGATTGTATGGATTACATCTGTGCTGTTTGCAAAGGCTGAAATGAATGAAGACTGATAATGTGAACAAAAAGTTATTGTAGTAGTGGATTTACTTTATTTGTAGCATGTGTATATTTAGGCTACTTTTAGTTTTACATTACCACCGCTGTGTGAGAATTTCCAAACCATTATAGATAAGCAAAGTGTTTTAAAATAATTGTTCTAGCTTTTTAAACTCTTATTCATCATTCCTTAAAAAGTACAAGTAACGTAACTATGTGGTGAGAAAACTAATCTTTATAGAGTCCGAGGTGCAGGATTCAATTCAAATGATCCAACCCCACATGGTCTAAAATGCGGAAAAGGATGGGTCTATGTGTTTTTTTTTTTGTTTCTTTTTTCTTTTGTTATATGTACTTGACAATCATTAAGCTTAAAAGGAGCCTGTTTGCAAACAGTATTGAGCTTTTCAGGTTGACTCGAGCCTGTTTGCGGGTTGAACACTAAGAAGGCTGTCGCTGTAGTTGTACCACTGTGCAATAGAGACATTGCAATAGCCTTATTTATTTATTCACCCCATAAATAAATAGACAGAAAACATATATACAGTATGTTCAATTATACTATGCTAATTAATTCCCCATATGGTATATGTTAAATTCAATATCATTGAACTGTGGTCATTTTATTAAAAGCAAATGATATATTGCTATATCATGAAATCCTTAGGCCCCAAAGGCAGTCTATCAGTCAACCTGTACTCAGATGTTGGATTAAGAAGTTCTGGGATCATTCTGTCATTCATCTTCACTGTCACAGATTTAATGTTCACAAGCCACTTAACATGCCTTTATTTCCTTTTAAGATGATTCACACAGAAACCAGCAGGTTCACAATTACACGTTCTCTCTGATGAATGTCTTCCTCCTGTGTTGGAAGTAATACAAATATTGGCTCTTTTCTTAAAACAAAGTTCCCACAGAGAAAGCATTGCATGTGTTTTATTCATTTATTTTTTTATTGTACAGTCAAGTCTCAGTTATCTGGGGTAATGGAAGGGGAGGGATGCCCCGGATGAAACAAAAACATGTATAATGCAAAACCTATCAAAGTATTCAAAACATATCTTACATAACTATAAACATATAATTTATAGTTTCTTATATTCGGTCATCTTTGATTGTTTCATCGATTTGCCTTTCCTTTGTCTAGCCTTCGTATAAATTATTTGTTGATTTCCTCTTGGACAAACTGCTTGAAGATTTAGAGCTATTCCTGTATGAAATCAAGTCTTCCTCCTTCTTTTTTAAATCATGAACTGTCCATTCACCAAATATTCCACTGAAAGTTGTTTTACAGTAATACCTTTTTCTAGCTTTGCAACTATTTCTAGTTTTTCTTGAATTGTTAAAACCATGCGTTTACGTTTACTTGCAAACATGTTTGCAATTACCATGGCATGGAACCTGCGCATGTGGAAAAGAATGCGTACTGTACAGTACACCTGTATTTTCCTTCCTTTTTTGCAAGCATGGTTAATCCACAACCTGGATGCACAGTATTTACTTGCATTATAATATCTATCTGCAGTCTCGCATCTTCTGTTTAAACATGGTGTTAAAGGGGTCCTGCAGAATAATTTACTTTATTTACCTTATTACAATATTAGTGTGCCCTTCTCTAACTTATCACATGCTGTATCCGAGTGTAGAGAAATTGTAATACACCTCAACTATGGCATTTAATTTTTTTTTTTTTTTGAGTTTCCAGGGTGAGGGACAGTTTTGAAATCCAACCTCATCTATTTACTCATATGAAACTTTTGGGCCTTGCAATTTCATTTCTGTGTGGCTTTCTCCCTCTCTTCTATAAAACCCAGCTACCCCAATCATAAGTAAATTGCAATGTCCTTTGCTTGGTTCTTATTTAGGAAACAGTTTGTTTATCCATTACTGTATCTTGTTTGTATTACTTAGAAATTAAAACTAAACCACTATATTACAAAACACTGTGTGTATATATACAGACGTGCTCAAATTTGTTGGTACCCTTACAGCTCATTGAAATAATGCTTCATTCCTCCTGAAAAGTGATGAAATTAAAAGCTATTTTATCATGTATACTTGTATGCCTTTGGTATGTCATAGAATAAAGCAAAGAAGCTGTGAAAAGAGATGAATTATTGCTTATTCTACAAAGATATTCTAAAATGACCTGGACACATTTGTTGGTACCCCTTAGAAAAGATAATAAATAATTGGATTATAGTGATATTTCAAACTAATTAGTTTCTTTAATTAGTATCACACATGTCTCCAATCGTGTAATCAGTCATTCAGCCTATTTAAATGGAGAAAAGTAGTCACTGTGCTGTTTGGTATCATTGTGTGCACCACACTGAACATGGACCAGAGAAAGCAAAGGAGAGAGTTGTCTGAGGAGATAAGAAAGAAAATAATAGACAAGCATGGTAAAGGTAACGGCTACAAGACCATCTCCAAGCAGCTTGATGTTCCTGTGACAACAGTTGCAAATATTATTAAGAAGTTTAAGGTCCATGGAACTGTAGCCAACCTCCCTGGGCGCGGCCGCAAGAGGAAAATCGACCCCAGATTGAACAGAAGGATAGTGCGAATGGTAGAAAAAGAACCAAGGATAACTGCCAAAGAGATACAAGCTGAACTCCAAGGTGAAGGTACGTCAGTTTCTGATCGCACCATCCGTCGCTTTTTGAGCGAAAGTGGGCTCCATGGAAGAAGACCCAGGAGGACTCCACTTTTGACAGAAAAACATAAAAAAGCCAGACTGGAATTTGCTAAAATGCATATTGACAAGCCACAATCCTTCTGGGAGAATGTCCTTAGGACTGATGAGTCAAAACTGGAGCTTTTTGGCAAGTCACATCAGCTCTATGTTCACAGATGAAAAATGAAGCTTTCAAAGAAAAGAACACCATACCTACAGTGAAACATGGAGGAGGCTCGGTTATGTTTTGGGGCTGCTTTGCTGCGCCTGGCACAGGGTGCCTTGAATCTGTGCAGGGCACAATGAAATCTCAAGACTATCAAGGCATTCTGGAGCGAAACGTACTGCCCAGTGTCAGAAAGCTCTGTCTCAGTCGCAGGTCATGGGTCCTCCAACAGGATAATGACCCAAAACACACAGCTAAAAGCACCCAAGAATGGATAAGAACAAAACATTGGACTATTCTGAAGTGGCCTTCTATGAGTCCTGATCTGAATCCTATCGAACATCTATGGAAAGAGCTGAAACTTGCAGTCTGGAGAAGGCACCCATCAAACCTGAGACAGCTGGAGCAGTTTGCTCAGGAAGAGTGGGCCAAACTATCTGTTAACAGGTGCAGAAGTCTCATTGAGAGCTACAGAAAACGTTTGATTGCAGTGATTGCCTCTAAAGGTTGTGCAACAAAATATTAGGATAGTGGTCCCATCATTTTTGTCCATGCCATTTTCATTTGTTTTCTTATTTACAATATTATGTTGAATAAAAAATCAAAAGCAAAGTCTGATTTCTATTAAATATGGAATAAACAATGGTGGATGCCAATTACTTTTGTCAGTTTCAAGTTATTTCCGAGAAAATTGTGCATTCTTTGTTTTTTGTGGAGGGTTACCAACAAATTTGAGCACATCTGTATGTGTGTGTGTATATATATATATATATATATATATATATATATATATATATATATATATATATATATATATATATATATATATATATTACTCCTTGCCCTTGAATAAATATATAGAATCTGACCAGCTATTTTAAAGTGGCAACGTGCCCTGCTGCAAACCAAATTGTCCCTGTCTCTTTGCTTTGTAATATAATGTTAGTCTCTACCACAGTCTGAACTCTTGCCTCAATATGGTTTCAGTTGTGGACAAACTGGAATAAACAAAAGCATAAGGTTGTAAATGTAACACAATTTGTACATCATTAGTGAGTACATGTAACCAAATCCAAAATAATTAAAGGGAACTGTTGCTCTTGATATATTTAAAGTGATGGTACTGTGTTAGGTTTTTTTGTAAATTGACAACTAGAGTTGATATTGTGATCAGAACTAGTCAGACCTAGTTTTAACTTTTCTAGTCATTTAGTTAACAACATCTAATTCTTCCTTACTGCAATGGGCAGTAACATATTCTCTTTTCTTTAAAGTTAAAATATCTGCAAACAAGATAAATAAAATAGTCACAAAGGCCCCAAATCTTGGTAGTGGATGCTAAGCTGCAGAACAAAGTGCTGTGCTCAACAGAAAATGTGCCATCCAAAAGTACTTGATGTTAAATTGAAATCACTTTGATTTAAAATTAAGGTTGTGATACACTGATGCTTTTGACAAGCCAACATTTCCAAAACATAGCAGCCAGAATAATAGAGGTACAGAAAAAGATCTGAAATCTCTAGAAGTAACATGATGGTTTGGGGACACACACACACAAAAATGGGTTAACACATCTTTATCATTTTTCTTTTTTGTACTCCACAGAAAAGGGCAACTTGCACTAAAATGTTAGCTGCTGTTTGATCAGCAAATGTCAAGTAACAATACATATGGTGCAGAGTGATCCCCTTTGAAATGTGCAGGGCCAGCTTTGCTATACATCTGGCTTTAAGCTACACAGTAATACAGTAAGCCTGCAGTTGCTTTCCTCGGCACTTGATGAATCAGTGACCTCTGTTATTTGTTAAGAAATCCACTATGCCAGAGAAGCAAGCAGATGAATAGGAATTCAAACAGGGTTTAAAAGAGGACATGTTGAGGTGTGTGTCTTCAACTTGCATGACTGTCAGTATAGTTCTGGGGATGAGCAATATGTTACTGCAAATTGGACACAGGAACTTGATGTTATATAGCTGTCTGCATCTACAGGACTGAAACCAAACAGGATGGCTTAAAGGGTCAAGGCTCCTCATTACTGTAGGAAGTATTAACAAGTAAATACATTTGCAATACCCAATCAAGAATAATTAGCTGATATGTGTAATGGTTTTAATTAATTAGCACTCTCAATTATTACTTCCAACCAAGCTCAAGATCTGGAAAATGAAACACAGTCAAACAATAACAACCCAACACGGTTATATAGTCTATACATGTTATCAAAGTGAGTTCAGTAATACGGTACAAATGTAAGAACGTTAATTAGTGTCAAAATTATCAGTACATTAAGTTTAGCAATGGGTAATATTCAATTCTTATTTCAGCTTCAATGTGACATGTCAATTGTAAGTAAAAGCAAGCATTCATCAACATTTATATTTGTCTTTCTATAATAATAGCAAGGCTCTTAAATCAATACTCAAATAGCATGAATAAATATGTAAAAAGGGTAACTGTTTGAATATTATCAGAAAAATGATCACGATACCAACTCAGTAAATTCTAATTAACAGGATATTACGAAATCACAATCGGTTTAATTATATATATATATCCCTTAATTAGAATTCATGGCACCTAAACTTAACACCATTATATTTGTTTTTATTCATTCTAGCACCAATTTCATTTAATTAGATTGCTTTTAGTTATTTTCACTCTGTCTGACTTAAATTATCTCCATCTGCTTTTACACTTGCTTCTGGTACAGTACAGCAACTTATGGCCACACCCTGTTATACTTTAGAACTCTCTCTCTCTCTCTGCTTATATATGTATTACATCCCTGCATATAGATTCTGTTAAATCTCTTTCAATTGAACTGGGAATATTCCATTTGTGTCTTGCAGTCAGTTTCAGGGTATGAGTAAATCACCTGTGGTTCCACTTGCGTCAGAGGGCCTACTTGCAGTAGGGTTTGTCTGCATTCCTGGTCAAACAAACCCAGTCTCAGTATAGGAAATCTTGCTGTAAACTTGACCGGTGCCGGCAGGCCAAATTAGTTCATTAATTTAGTGGTCCCGTTGGTTTAGTTCTCTTTATGTCCTTTTTGTATTATTTAAGTTTCTCACAATTTTAACCAAATTCTGGGGTGTTCCTTTTGAATGTTGCAAAGAGCTAATAGGTTAGGCTGTTGTCCTTTGCACTCTTCTCTCCTGATTTTATTTGCTGCTTGATGTTAAAAGCAGCGTTGCAGTTTTAAGATGTTACACCTGCTCTTTCCTTTTTCTGACTTATTTGCTAGATGTTTATAGCATGCATCCTTTTCTCTGACTGACCTGTATAATTCACTGTAACAAAGACCAGCTTCTCTCTTAATTAGAATTATTCCTGTTTGCAACAACCAACCTTGAAAACCATGCGTATTCATGCTTGCTATCTCTTACTTATTCAGAGGCCTATTCCAGGCTTCAGGAATTCGGGAGAGCCTGTCTCCCCCCCCCAAAACTTTTCAGATGTTACTATGGTGACCAGGGGCCTTTTTCTTTCCAAGCTACACTGTTACAAACGCCTCAACTTTATTCCTGGTGCTAGATCATTACAGCAAAGTTTAACCCTTTAAATACTCCAATGGTCCTACATCACATTGTCAAACAACTGAGCAGTATGTCCTAACATTTGAAGGGAAGAGAAAATGCATTTTGTAAAAATAAGATGTCAATTTCTTACATAGAAACTGTGCATCTGGTGTTTTGGTTATTGCTTCTGTTGGAATGACCTACTGTGGCAGGGTAAAAGCCCTGCGTGTGTATAGTGTGTCAGAATGGCCACCTATAAAAAGGAAGCAAAATCATTCGTGTGTGGGAGGAGTTTGGGGGTGAGTTTACGGGGCACTTCAACTGCAATAATAAAAACTACCCACTTAACTCAGAATAGTTATCGTGAATCCTTCAGACACTTATTGACTTACAGTGTAATCAATGCTCTATTTGGGCAAGTGATGTATTTCAGTTTAATGGCTCAGGGCAATTAATCCTGACATGATACCAGGCCTGGTAGTTTCTGAGTCAAGTATGTGAATTATTGGTCACTTCAGACTGGGTGTAAGGCTGATATAAATTATTAGTAACTCCATATAAAATAAATAAATCAAATGAAGCTCTCTTGAAAGCTGTTAAACATAGGCTCTATTTCAAACAGTAATTTAGTCGTCTGAGCACTGGAGACGCATAATGGAATTAATCCGAGTGGCTGGACGAGAGCATGGCAATGTTGTAACCAAATGCTCTGTGGAGAGTCAGCCGTTTTCCTGTGTTTGTGTTTTACCACTGATCCCACTTTACCCATTAACTGTAGTGCCAGCCAACTCTAAGGTCAGACAATGCAGGCAAATCCACTGCCCATCAAGGAAGATGTATCATTAAAGTCAACAGGGCTGCCATATCCCTCTGGTTAGGACCTGAATTTACTCCCTGCCGGACAAAAATAAGGTAGATTGCCCTTAATGATACTTACATTAAGTATATACTGTGTCCCTCCCAAAATATTATAAACTGTATTTTCTCCCTCCATAACAAATAATGTAAAAAGTGTTTCCAAACTTTAATCTTGTATCCAATTCCATTAAATAATGCAGTGCCTGCTTAGTTATTAATGCATCATTACATATTCATTAATGGACACTTAAAAGTGTTGGCCACATATTCTGTCTGCAGTTCTTATGGGCTCAATTACAGTATATGTGTTTCTCTCCCCTTTTAGTTACTTTGTTTCACTATGAGAAAAGCAGAAACCTTTTTTCTTAGCTGAAATAGTAAGATGAGTAACAAATACCTGTACATGTAATACCAAAATATCTCCTCTCTCTCTCTCTCTCTCTCTCTCTCTCAAATTCAAATTCAAAAATGCTTTATTGGCATGACGAGAGCGCTCAGGTATTGCCAAAGCTTTTATAATACAATTATTTTATAATACAACAGAAATACAATTACAGAACATAACAAACACAAAAAAACATTGTTTCCTTCCCTTTGAACAATATAACTACCTCCCTCCCTCCCTCTTTCCACCCTCCCTCCCTACCTCCTCATCACCAGTAACCCATGGTCGTGTATGCAGGGTGTCGCACACTGTCCCTCAGGTTGTGGCAGGCAGACACATACTGTGCTGCTAGATTTGCAGTTCGCTCCTCCTCTCCTAGAAGGATGGGGATTTTACTCGAATTGGAGAGGAGGTTAAACTCTGCCATTTGTTTTTTGAATTGGGGGATATGTCTCTCCTGTATCTCTGTGTATTTTGGGCAGGACAACAGGAAGTGCATTTTTGTTTCTACCTCTCCCAGATCACAGTGACAGCACAGCCTTTTTTCTTTGGCAATCCAGGTTTTTTTGTGCCGGCCAGTTTCGATGGTCAGGCTGTGGTCACTGAGTCTGTACTTGGTCAGGATCTGTCTATGTTTTGTGTTTTTGACCCTGACCAGATATTCTGCCAGGGTAAATTCTTTTTTTAGGGCCAGATAGCATTGTAATTTATTGTGTGATTCAATTTCGTTATTCCAATGTACTTTATAATTGTTTTCCAGATTTAGATTAATTTGTTTCATTTTTTGTGCTGGGAGTTTTTTGTTGGTGGTGTTCTGAAGCTCGCTGGTATTAATTTGACTTATTTGGCTGAGCTTCAGTACCATTCTACTGAGGGGATTCTCTTGTGGGGGCTGTGAGCAGCTCCGCAGTGCAGTGTGGTGGTAGGACTGCGGATCAGCCTGCTGTAGATGGACCCAGTAGTTGAGCGCTTGTTTCTGTATGGAGTGGAGTAAGGAGAACCGGCCCAATTCAGCCCTGCAAGTGCTATTGGCTGCACTCCTGTGAACCTGCAGGAGGTGTTTACAGAATTCCAGATGGAAATTCTCTGTGGGGCTTTGATCCCCTTTTTTATAATCAGGGTTCATAAGGGGACCCCATACTTCACTACCATACAGAAGGATTGGCTTTATTATGCTGTCGAAAATTTTTAGCCAAATTTTTTATTGGTGGTTTAATTTTGATTCTTTATTGCATAAAAAGCCCTGCGCGCTTTTATCTCTTAATGTATTTATAGCCAGGTCGAAGTTCCCAGACGCACTGATTTTTAGACCCAGGTAATTGTAGCTGGTGCTGTGCTCCAGGGTGTTGTTTCCCAGGGTGAAGTGGTACCTGTTTCCCTGAGATCTGGCTTTCTTCTGGAATACCATAACTCTGGTCTTGTCCAGGTTTACTGTTAGTGCCCATTTCTGATATTACTGCTCTAGCAGTGCCAGGCTCTGCTGCAACCCCTGTTCAGTGCGTGACAGCAGGACCAGGTCATCTGCATAGAGCAGGAATTTGATTTCTTTGTCGTGTAGTTTGATGCCAGGGACTGCAGACTGTTCCAGCACCGTAGCCAACTCGTTGATGTAGATGTTGAACAGTGTTGGGCTCAGACTGCAGCCCTGTCTCACTCCACGCCCTTGGGTGAAAAACCCTGTTCTTTGGTTTCCAATTTTCACACCACACTTATTCTCTGTATACATTGACTTAATGATGTCATAAATTCTACCCCCTACACCGCTCTCAAGAATTCTAAGGAATAGACCTGGATGCCAAATTGAGTCGAATGCTTTTTTAAAATCTATAAAACAAGCAAAGATTTTTCCTTTATTTTTTTGGTGCACATGTTTGTTTATTAGGGTGTGTAGGGTGTAAACATGGTCAGAGGTGCGGTAATTTGGTAGAAATCCAATCTGACTCTTACTCAAGACACTGTGTTCGGTAAGGGAGGCCAGTATCCGGGCGTTAATGATACTGCAGAACACCTTCCCCAGATTACTGCTCGCACAGATGCCTCGGTAATTATTGGGGTCGAATTTGTCTCCACTTTTATGAATTGGTGTTATTAGCCCTTGGTTCCAGATGTCAGGGAAACAGCCCGCAGCCAGGATGAGGTTGAATACTTTGAGCAGGGCCTCCTGCATCCTGGGGCTGCTGTGTTTCAGCATCTTGTTTATGATGCTGTCAGGCCCGCAGGCTTTCCTGGGCTTGAGGGCTTGAAGCTTTTCTTTTAGCTCTGGTCCTGTTATTGGGAAGTCCAGTGGGTTCTGATTGTCCTTGATTATGGTTTCCAATTTGTTTAGTTTTTTTAAAATAGAATTTTGGTCTGGATTTAATTCATTTTCGTCTAATTCTTGATAAAGTTTATCAAAGTAATTTTTCCAAATGTTACCATTTTTGATTGCCAATTCGTGACTAGTTTTTGATGTGTTTAATTTGTTCTATAGTTCCCAAAAGGAATTTTGCTCTATGGATTCTTCAATTTGGGATAATTGTTTGGACACGTGTTCTTCTCTTTTCTTATTGAGAAGGTGTTTGTATTGTTTCAGAGCCTTGCAGTAGCTGAGTCTCAGTTCGATATTGTTTGGCTCTCTGTGTTTCTGGTTTGACAATTTTCTTAATTCTTTTCTGTTTGTTTTACACTCCATGTCAAACCATTTTTCATCAGGAGGATGTGTGGTCCAGTGGTTAAAGAAAAGGGCTTGTAACCAGGAAGTCCCCGGTTCAAATCCCACCTCAGCCACTGACTCATTGTGTGACCCTGAGCAAGTCACTTAACCTCCTTGTGCTCCGTCTTTCGGGTGAGACGTAATTGTAAGTGACTCTGCAGCTGATGCATAGTTCACACACCCTAGTCTCTGTAAGTCGCCTTGGATAAAGGCGTCTGCTAAATAAACAAATAATAATAATAATTTGATTTCTTTTTAGAATTAGTTTTTTTCTTGTTTGTTTTCTTGAGTTTTGATTTTGTTGCTGTTGTTTCGAATATAAAATTGATTTTTTTGATGGCCGAATTGATTCCATTTTTGTCTAATTTAAAAAATTTAGTTAGAAAGCTGTTTAGCATACTTTCTATTTCTGCACTATGAATTGTTTGTTTATGTTCCTCAGCACTGCTTTGTGTCCACTTATAGGCTGGTTTAAGACCGTATAATTTGGCGGGTGGGGTCGGGTTTTAATTATTTAGTTTTGGGTTCGTTTTTAGATACAGGACTGTTTGGCAGTGGTCTGATAGGGGGTTTTGTTGCCGGACTATAAATGCATTAATAGATTCTGGGTCCATGTCTGTGATAACGTAGTCCACTACACTATTACCTAGAGCAGAGCTGTATGTATATCTGCCCTGAGAATCCCCTCTGGTACTGCCGTTAATGATGTACAGACCCAGGCCTTTACAGATATGCAGTACCTGCTTCCCACTCTTGTTCACCACACTGTCAAAACTATTCCTCTGTGTGGTGATGGGTGTGTGGTACAAAGAGGTCTGCTGTCCAATCACATGGCTGTTCCCCTCTGTGCTGATGTAGTCGACCTCTCTGCCGGTCCTGGCATTGAGATCTCCACACAGCAGCACAGAGCCCAGGGATTGGAAATAGCTCATTTCTGATTGTAAATTTTGGAAGCACCCCTCTCGGTGGTAGGGGGAGTCAATTGGTGGCATGTAAACTGCGCACAGGAATGTGTCAGATTGGGATTGGATGATTTTTTTTTCAATTTTGAGCCATAAATGTGTCTCTCCTCTTTTAATGGGAGAGACAGTGTTTTTAGTTCCTCTTTGTACCACACAATGATGCCCCCCGAGTCCCTGCCACGTTTGATGTGGGGGTTCTTTAGGGAGGGGACTATCAGTTCCCTGTATCCATTGGGACAGTGTGTAGACACGTCCACACGACTCCATGTTTCATGGAGGATTATTACCTCCATGTTATTTATACTATTTACAAAGTCTGGGTCTGTGCTCTTCATTCCAACGGTTGAGGAGCACAGACCCTGGATATTCCAGCTACTTATTTTAAATGATGCCATTTTTATTAACAAAAAATCTATGGTTTATAGTAGTAAAGAAATAAGAAGTGACAAAGTTTTACATATTCATATTTAAATTTGGTTATGATTTATATATTTATACTATATTATTGTTATTTTCCTTAATTTTGTGGTATACAGGTGATACATTAGCTAATTAGCTTAGTGCAGATAAGGTTTAAGAGATGTCTTATCTCGTTCAGCTCCGTGCTGGTGGGGTTTCCTGGCCGACGGGACACGGCTGCAGCATAGCTGTGCTGCGGGGGCTGGGGGGAATGCGGGTGACGTGGGGGTCCCTGGCGTCGCTCCTGCTGATTGGCAGCTCTGTGGTGGGGGCGTGGCCTGGGGGGCTGGAGGGAATGCGGGGGGCGTGGGGGTCCCAGGCGCTGCTCCTGCTAACTGGCAGCTCTGTGGTGGGGGCGTGGCCTGGGGGGCTGGGGGATCCTAGGAGCTCGGGGGCGGCTGGGCGTGCTCCTGGTCTCGGTGTAGGGTGTGTTGGTGAGCTCTTGGCCCAGGGCGATGTCCTTGAGGGATTTAGCAAAAAGCTTCATGCCCTCCCTGTTGAGGTGCACCTGGTCGTACATGTGGTGGGGCCTGATGTGGTGGTGGTGTGCCAGGTGCACGCTGGGTAGCAGGGCGCAGCCCCGGGACACCTCTGTGTTGATGCTGTGGATGATGTGGAAGGGCACGTCCGCTCGGGGCAGCAGGGTGGACACGATGACTTTGGCGCTGGGGTATTCTCTGGCTGCTGTTTCTGCCACCTGCTGCAGGGATTTGGCCACATCTCCTCTGTCTGCGCGCAGGTTGTTGGTGCCGATGTGGATCACAATGTATTTCGGGCTCCTCTGTTTTTGGACAGGATTTGCAGGGCGCTCTGTGTCGTTGGGCACTTGATCTTGTCGACACTTCAGCCAGGGAAAAGCCGTCTTTCGTCCAGGTACCTCCCGTTCGAATCTATTAGGATGAGCACCTCCGTACTGCCCTGCTGCTCCGACTGTGTGTTTGGGGCGGTCTGTGTGTCTGCCTGTGTGGCTGGTGTTGTGTGTCTGTGTGTTTGGGGCTGTCTGTGTGTCTGCCTGTGTGGCTGGTGTTGTGTGTGTGTGTGTGTGTGTGTTTGGGGCTGTCTGTGTGTCTGCCTGTGTGGCTGGTGTTGTGTGTGTGTGTTTGGGGCTGTCTGTGTCTGTCTGTGTGGTTGGTGTTGTGTGTGTGTTTGGGGCTGTCTGTGTGTCTGCCTGTGTGGCTGGTGTTGTGTGTGTGTGTGTGTGTATTTGGGGCTGTCTGTGTGTCTGCCTGTATGGCTGGGGTTGTGTGTGAGTGTCTGGGTTGTCAGTGTGTGTGTCGGTGCAGTCCGGGCGGGTACTTTGTTGCTCTTGTGCTGCTGGTGTGCGGAGCTGGCTGCCTCTCAGTCCCTCCAGCTCTCTCTGCAGGCTCCTCAGCTCTCTGTGCTGTGCTGTCCTGGTCAGTTCCTCTCTCAGTCTCCGCAGCTCTGTCTTCATGGCCTGGTTGTCCTCCTCCAGTCCTCTCATCGCCGCTCTCAGCTCCTGAACCTCGGCCCTGTGTTCTGTCTTCAGCCTGTGCACCTCATCCCTGAACTGCTCTGATGGGCTGGCCTGGCTCAGGGTGGCCAGCTTGTGCTCAGTGTATTCCCTGAACTCCGTGAACTGCAGCTCCAGCACTGACAGGCACTCTTTCAGGGCTTTGATGTTGCTGACCTGTCTGGGGGAGTCAGTGACAGGGCTGTGCTAGGGGTGGGGAGGCTGGCTGCTGGGTTGTGCTGGGGGTGGGGGGAGAGGCTGGGGGTTTGCAAGCTCTGGTATTGTCTTCGCTCTCTCCACACACTCTCTCAATGCTGGGAAGCTGTGTTCAAACAGGTTCAGGCTGCTCTCTCTGCCCTGCACCATGACAGTACCATTGTGGTAGACGTTGACAGTGAGCATGACGCTGTCAGCATCACTGTCCTCGAACACGGTCAGCTGCCTACCTCTGCCGATGCCTCCCTTGCGGATGTTGCAGTAGGTGCTGCACAGCGCAGAGTGCCATGCACTTGGGTACTCGGTGTAGAGCAGCAGGTTGCACTTGATCCTGCAGTTGTCCACTGTGGAGTAGTTTGCTATTAGAGTCTCTGGGGACTCCCTCAGCACTCTGTCTTTGTACTTTTTTCTGGCCTTTGCAGAGCTCAGCTCCTCTGGGTATTCTATTTCAATGCTGCAGCAGCCGTTGCTGCTCAGTCTGTCAAAAACTGTTACATTTTCAAATGTATCAAATTCACTGGCAGTTGGGAGGCCCTCTTCAACTGTCACTTCACTCTGCATTTTTTAAAATTCTCACAGCAGTTTCTATGAAGCTATGCTGACTTTTCTTACAGATTACATATGATTATTATTATTTTATTTTTTTATTTGGTATTTTTTGTTGTATTTATCTTGCTGGTTAATATAGATTCTTACCTCCTGTTTCTGTGCTCTATTCTGGCTGCCTGTCTCTCTGTTCTCAGTATTTCTTCTGTCTTTCTTTAGTTTTTTCTTTTCTTTTCATTATTTTTCTTTCAAAATGTTCTCCTTGTCTTCAGTAAATCTTCATTTAGTATTTTATGCAAACAAAAATCACAATTTATGACTTTAACTACTATTTTAACACATTAATGTTTAAGAGCTCATTCTCTTGTGCTGTACTCTCTCTCTCTCTCTCTCTCTCTCTCTCTCTCTCTCTCTCTCTCTCTCTCTCATATACATACTGTAAGTGTAGAAAAACTGCCCTAACATGCTTGACTCAAGAATGTCCAGATTGTTATTTATATATTGTATGTAAAACAAATGTCTGTCAATAATGTATGCATGTGTGTGCTGGAGTGTGTGTCTACAATATAAATAGAATTTGATTAAGATTGTTGCTAGGAGCACCACTCTAAGTGGATCATCAGTGCAGACAGTCAGTAAAGCCAATTGATTTATATAACGTGTGTGATGTGAGCAACTACAATAGCCAGGAGGTACATTTTGAAATGAAAGTGCAAGATCGATTCACAAAAAAAAAACAAAAAAACACTTGCACGTGTTTTAAAAGGCTAGAAATTAAGCCAAATAGCGGCTAAGGGAAGTTTATTGTGAAAGACTGCTTTAGCCCACTTCATCTCCGAGTAACCGTTGGGTGGAAGATTGTTTTGTAATCAGCTCTGGAGGTGCTGGGTCATTCCCCCCTAGACTTGTTGTCTTCATCATAAAAATCACACCACTTGACATGATTGGTATTCTCTGATTAGAAGAGTCCCTGGAGTGCAGAGGATCAGAGTGCATGTTACCATATCTTCACTCCAGCCAAGGTAGAAGTCCTTGAGGTCACTGCTAAGCTTCATTCATTTGGCCCAAAGTTGTAATATATAGCCATCTAGTGAGGCCACAGATTGTATTTTTTATTTTATTTTAATTTGATTGGTTGGTTTTCTGTTCATAAGAAGTACTAACATGACAGCACCATCTACAGAACAAATAAAGCACAGATTACAACAGTGCAACCCCTGTCTAGATACATTAACCTGTCCTGGAGGGCCCCTTATTTTGGGCAGATGGAAATGTGTAAAAAAAAACAAAAAACTAGAAAACGGTCCAATGCAGTGTGCACAAAGTGTGCTTTGGAGCTTGGTCTGGATGTCTGAGAAAAGGTCTTAGGTCTTGTACGTAGACGTTAAGATGAGTTTTCTTGTATTTCATGGTTTGTAGACATTAAAAGTTGTTTGTAAGAGTTTATATTGCCTCTGTGACTTAGTGGTTGCAAAGAGTATTATCAGAAATGTGTTTTTTAAAAGGAATTAATCTGATAAGTACAAGCAGTTTTCCTATAGAATGCTGCAGTTGTGTTTGTTCTGAGTATGCATGATAGTGTTGCACTAAGAGGATTGGATGACTTCCTTACATTAACAGACTGTGCATTATGGTACTGTAACAGGGATGGGAGCCCTGTGCAGTTATTGTTTATTTATTTTTAGAACGGGGTCTCCCCCCTGCGCCCCTGTGCAGTGTTATTTTGTATTTGCTTTGTGTTTTATGATTTAGTTGTATTTATTGACGGCGTAGCCGTGTTTGATTTGTTTTGTTATTGTATTTGTTTAGTAGCGTGGATGGGTAGCCCCATCCACAGTAATTAAAAAGAAAAAAAAAAAACTCGTGCAGATTGTGGCAGAGGGGTAACCGAATAATTGCTAGCCAGTTAAACCCGTCAGCTACGGTATAAAAAGCCTACAGCTCTCCAGCTCGGGGTGGGGTGTATGAGAGGAGCGAGAGTGGAGGGAGCGAGGAGAGAGAAAACCAAACTTAATTAAATACAGGAACAGTGACAGCAGGTGCCCAGCCTGACCTGTGTTTTTATTATTTTGTGTTCGTGATTTGTTTTATTTAAAATATTTATTTTGCTCTGCGAGCGCAGTCTTTTTCTGTTTGAACTTTTTATTTATTTTTGTATTTAAATAAAACGGCCGCGTCATTTATTTTGATCTGCAGTATCTGGTGTCAGTTTACTTCCTGCTTCTGCCTTGACATCACCGCCCAGCCACCCTGTCACAGGTACCATAATGATTTACAGAGTTTAAACACTTAAACAATTTTATTTATTTATTTATATTTTTGTCAGCTTTTTGTCCATGGGCAATACAGTATGGCAGAAGGTGCATGCAAATGCACATGTAGGGTTTTATTAGCCTGTTATTGTTGGCTCAACTGATATCCAACTGTAGATTTGTGGTGAGCAACTAATTAATGCAGCTGGCTGAAGTCTTATCCGATAGACAAAATTGTTTTACCTGAATTTCTATATTTTATTAATTTGCTATCCAGCTACAATATATCCAATTTTCATCCTGTCTTCTGTGCTTTGAATGATCAGCAAAGCGACTGCATACTGCACAGTAACATGACAAGGGTTTGTAAAGAAGAAGAGTGGCTACAAATCAAGTTGTCAAATCACTCATGTATTGAACGACAGATGCTGAATATATTATGCAGCATTGAGGTAACAGAAATACAACATAAGTCTCCAAACTGTCAAAGATGCCAAGTGCAGAAGAGATCTTTTCACAGATGAGGCCTCATGGTTGACTGCATTTTAACTGACAGACTAATCTCAGTGATGGTTTTCCAGACATCAGTAGTGATAATGCAATCTAATCAGTTTACTTGACACCAAGGATCAGTTTATTAATGAAGCTCATCCATTTGGCATCAGTAACTGGTACCAAGGTCCTGGTACCATTTTATGAGTACTTGAAAAGTCTTCCAAAGTTTTTAAAGTAAGGCTGAGCATATATTGGAATAGGGCAAGAGGTGAGAATGGGCTTTGGCTTTAGGATTAAGGTTTTTAATTGGTAAAATAAATTGTTTATGTACAGTAATATTTTTTTATTTTATTTTAAGCGTTCAAATAGTTTGTACTTTTTTTTCGGTAGTGTATTAGATTTTTTACAGTTACTTTAAATATTGAGGCATGTTTTTTTATTTATTTTTTATTTTGTAATAGCTTGCCTGCTTCTCAGTATTACACTCCACTAACCAAAATATGACTCCATCTAAACTTGGCTAATGTACTTTTTTTTCTTTCAGTTTTCAGATAGTTGAGGTATTGGCTGTTTTACTGAATTATTAAATTTATTTAGTATATGTAGCATTTAATTTTTCTAACATTTGTGGACAATATAGAAACCATTAAGTACATTACATAATGTTTAGTGTGGTGACTACAGTACTCAGACTAGATTTTATAATTATACGACACAATATTCTTTTACTTAAGCTCCTATCTAGACTACTTGTAATAAAATGTCTACTGTACATTATATATATATATATATATATATATATATATATATATATATATATATATATATATATATATATATATATATATATAAATATATATATATAATATATAATATATATATATTCACTGCAAATCAATGGTTGACAAAAATAAACATGTCATCTTTTTTTCTATTTGTTTTCCTTTTTTAATAGTCTAATTTTTGCTGATTGTGAAAACAGGTACTGTAGCTTATCTGACAGTTAAAAATGACCCTTAACATGTTCAATTCCATGTAAACTTAGCTTAAGTCAGCTGGAGGTAGCCATGATGCTTGATGCCGCAATTTTGTTGGAGTCCAGGGATAAACATTTCACACCTTTTTGTACAATTGATACAATCAGTTCTTTATTAATGCAGTAAAAAAATGATTCCACAGCCATTAGTTTGAGACAAAGCTCACCTTTCTGTTTCCTTCAGTTACCAGTTTTGGAGATGGGCATTTATCACCAAACCTGTAAAACCAGAAATGTCTGATTTCACTAACAACATGCACACATGTACTGCACAAAGCACTTAATTGGAAAGTGTAATTTACTGTGTACCATGGCTTTTTATTGTAGTCACTGTGAGTCCTGGTTATATTTCAGTAAAACCAGGGGTGCGTTCAATAGCCAGCGCACTACAGAACGTTCCGTAACGTTTTCTATTGGACGCCCTGTTACAAAGAAGCACTCTGTAACGTTAGCTAACACTCTCAGGAGTTGACTCTGTGGGCGTGTGTGGCAATGTGCCCGGCCCCTGTGTGCAATTGTGTGTTATGTGTTGTATGTTGCGTGTGTGTGTTAATGTTGGTGTATAGATTGGTACACGGGATATAAACGGGTCTGTGTTTCACGTGTATTTAAAAAGTGTAGATTTGTATTTAGGCACGAGGAGAGCACAAATCACTTCACGTGCTGATTAAATGTAATATGTGAGCACGGGGTTGCACAGAATTAATTCACGTGCTGGGATTCAAGTGAATAATTAATTAGTAATTGAATCCCAGCACAACAGTATATATAGAGACACGTAGCATTCATTCGGGGTTGGGTGTTCGAGAGTGGAGAACGGGAGAGAGAGAGAAGGAGAAAGAAAAGCGAAATAAAAACGTAAAGTGTTTGTTTGTCTCCGTGCACCGTTTGTTAAGTGTTAGTTTGTTTTGTCTGTCTATTTATTTTGGCTTAAAGTGCCATGTCCTGTTTTGTTTCAAACCTTTTATTTTCTGTTCTGTTTATTAAATGCTGAGCGCGATCACACGCTCAGCCTGACCAAAACCCCAAGTCTCTGTTGTTTATTTCCTGGCTCTGGTCTGACGCCACCCACTCCGGCCGTCTTTGTGACACGTGGTGTCCTGCGTGGGATCGACAGCGCCTCCAGGACTCAGGCCAGCTAGGAGCCCACTGAAGCCTCCCTTCCCAGCCCGAGACTTTGTCCTGGACTGCTGGATTTTTAAGGGGGGAGGTGGCCGTTGAGGCCATGTGTGCTGCGCACAAGGGGGGGTATATGTGGCAATGTGCCCCGCCCCTGTGTGCAATTGTGTGTTATGTGTTGTATGTTGCGTGCGTGTGTTAATGTTGGTGTATAGATTGGTACACGGGATATAAACGGGTCTGTGTTTCACGTGTATTTAAAAAGTGTAGATTTGTATTTAGGCACGAGGAGAGCACAAATCACTTCACGTGCTGATTAAATGTAATATGTGAGCACGGGGTTGCACAGAATTAATTCACGTGCTGGGATTCAAGTGAATAATTAATTAGTAATTGAATCCCAGCACAACAGTATATATAGAGACACGTAGCATTCATTCGGGGTTGGGTGTTCGAGAGTGGAGAACGGGAGAGAGAGAGAAGGAGAAAGAAAAGCGAAATAAAAACGTAAAGTGTTTGTTCTCACCGTGTTTGTTTGTCTCCGTGCACCGTTTGTTAAGTGTTAGTTCGTTTTGTCTGTCTATTTATTTTGGCTTAAAGTGCCGTGTCCTGTTTTGTTTCAAACCTTTTATTTTCTGTTCTGTTTATTAAATGCTGAGTGCGATCACGCGCTCAGCCTCACCAAAACCCCAAGTCTCTGTTGTTTATTTCCTGGCTCTGGTCTGACGCCACCCACTCCGGCCGTCTTTGTGACAGCGTGTCAAAATGGCGGAGGTGAACTACCAGTGTTTTGTGTTAAGTACATTGTTGTCTATGCTTGTAGTCATTGTTAATGTGTAAATCTTGTTTGCTTTAAAAAAGTGACGTTTTTCTTACGTTTCCAGACGTACAAGAAGTAAACAGTCTTCTGTTTTGTAATGGCTGCACACATTTATAAATGTTTTTGTAAATAAATAAACTTATGGTCACATACTGTAGTATTTTTATTACATTACTAAAGATAGGAATGTTAAACGCCATTATTCTCATAGTTTCGCTAACCTTGCACAGTTATAACGTGTTTTTTTTTTGTTTGTTTGTTTTGTGTTTTTTTTTAAAGGGGGACAGTGACATTAACAATTACAGTTACTAGTATTATTAAAATAAAACATGACATAGGCTAACTCGAATGTTGCTTGCGCCATCCGAAAATGAGCTTTAAATACAGCATTGGTGTAGTTGGCTATATCACAACATTCTCAACATAATTTTCTACCCTCACTGGACTATTTGAGTTCACTGCTGTCACAGCCGCTAACGCTGCAATATTTGTTGCTGAGTATACTGTCATGTAGGCATGATGCTGTCTGTCTTCCAGAAACTCCTGCAAAACTAACCCCATTGCAACTTTGTCTGCCATTTTTGAAAACATTTGCTAACATACCATTCAAGACCTAACTTCTGTAGCGCCACAAAAAAGCGCTGTGCTTATTGAATGCAGCCCAGGTCAATGTCACTGTGATCATGATGAGGCAGAGACCATCTGTAGTTTATCATGAGTCAGAGTCCTGTTGAGACTGAATTAGATTCCCAGTCAAAGCCTCTGTTGTTATACTGACTCAGAGACTTACTGCACTGATCCTCAGGGAAGGTCCTGCAGATCCTAAGACTAAGTTGCACTGCAATGATACTGCGGAGCTGGTATATAGTAAATATGTCAAATATTAACTATTGTTGCAGTAAATGATCTAGCCACACACATCAAAAAACTAAATGTTTTGGCTTTTGAGCTCACGTAGGTTGGGAGGAAAACCAGCTGGACGTTCTCAGCACATCACTCTGCATTTACCTTAATTTGGGTCTTTGTTAGGCATGCAAGTTGGTTATGATCGATTATTTTTTTTTCACTGTACTGTCATTTGAACTTTGCTGTTTGTGGCACGACTGTAAGCCTGCTGAATACTATCCCCCATTGAACAATGCCGTCTATTTATTTCGCAAAGCAATTTAAGCTCAACAGCATTCTTTTTTAAGCAGTTAAAAAAAAACAACGTTTAATATGTACAGGAAAACACTTTTTTTTAAATGAAAGGTAAAAACTAAAAAATTCTGCTGTTTACAAAACTGATGCTTTAGTTTGTCAGCCTTCATTTGTGCAAAACTTGCACGTAAACAAACAAACCTCTTAGCGTACATTTTTTTTGTTTGTTTAACATTTACTATGGTTTATAAAAGTCACTTATTTTAGACTGCGTCAAGCCTTTTTCAGGTTAAACAAATCAACCTGTTCCATTAAGGTAAGCCATTTGTTGTTATACATTACAATGTCTCCAATTGTCCTTCGATTAACAGTTTGCCTCACTTAGGCGAGAAAACATTTGCGATGTCTTGCTGACTTACTTTCTTATTTTCAGATGCATACATGCAGATTTGTTTCTTTTGCGCTGGTGTTAAATGTAGGGTCGACTCGCCATTTTGTACTTTCTGTTTTGCTTTGGGATTTGGAGTGTTAATGACATTGGTATGAACTTTCACTTATATAACGATATAACGGGTACAAATAGCACTGTTTTTGTATTGGTGACATTAGTTCAGGGAGAATAGCTGGCGGTAAGCGAGGGTGGCGTTGAATAGCTGGCGGTAAGCGAGGGTGGCATTAAGCCTAGGACACACATGAGCGGTGCGCGACGTTTGCTGGGAGCGAAGCAGGGCGGCGCCCGGCAAAACCGCTTTGCTTGGTGGACACATCAACGTTGTGAAGCAGCGATAAAAAAAAGAGACAGCCCACCACCTCGCAGCACTGTACAACAACCCAAAAAATGTATACCATTCTTGAACTTTTATTGAACAAACATGTCCATCTCCAGAAATTTTTATCAGGATCTAACATTATAAGTTCCCATATCAGAACACCACTCAGAAATATTTGCCTTTTATTTACCTAAGGATATGTATGTAAAATATGATATTTATTTTGGGATACAATGTGAAATCCTTTTTCTACAAAGAAACTATTATATATCCAGCACCGCAGTTAACAAGACTAGACTGTGGTACTGTATCTGTAGGCCTAAGTAATACATTGTGTAGCAGCTGCTGTTATTAAGGAAAAAGGGATCACATTCTTTACAATTGTGTACACAATAATCAGTCGGCTGGCAGTCGAGCGATATTTTGCCATTCTAAAATTATTTTCCGCAACATCATTTTTTTTTTTTTTTTGTCAGTGTGTGTTCACTGTAATTGAAATAAAAGATGAGCGATAAGTGCAGAATTTGCCGCTCCCGCTAGCGGTGACGTGCCGTGCCGCTCTTGTGTGTCCTAGGCTTTTTAAAGGGGGGCAGTATAACACGGGACAACTGTATTTACGTTTTTTGTAAATGACCAAATAAGTGATACTGCTTTCTTAATACACAAACCTGACATTTAAATGCTGCAATCTAGTAAAGTTTAAAAAAAAAAAACACCATAGTCGTTAAGGTATTAGTGGATTAGATTTTATTATTATTTTTTTTTATATAAATGTGTAATTTTATAACACTTCGTGGTCAATGTACTTGTTGGGATCAAATAAATAAATAAACTGTAAATTTTACTGCTTAGAAGTATTTCAAGACAAACTTTCTCTGGCAAAAAATGTAATGATTTTTAGTTTCAATTTTAGTGTTGCTAACCTAGTTTGCTGTTATATTTACCTTTTTTTTTAACAGAAGCAATATTAGTTATTTTTTTGGACATGCACAATCCTTCGATTTTTGAAACCTATTAAAACATGAAGATTGAGAAATGTGTTTATTATGATAGATATAGATGAGATTCTGTACTATATATATATATATATATATATATATATATATATATATATATATATATATACATACAATACAAATCAGACTGTAAATCTCATGGCAGTGTGTGTTTATTCATTAATTTATATATTTATTTTTCAGTGAGAATAGTGCAGGGAAAGAATGTTGCCCTACCAAAATGAAAAATCACCCTGCTGCAGCAGTGTTCCAGTTAGCCATCATGGGACAAGGTGTTAGATGAGGAAGAATAGCTGTATAATGTTGTCCTGTTTTAAAAAAAAAAAATAAAAATAAATAAATAAATAGTATAAAATAGAAATAAACACAAGAAAAAAAAAACTATTTTGTCTTTGCAAAATTTGATGGAGCCTACTGTAAATATTGCGTGCATTTTGGTAGAAAAACAGTAAAAAATGCAGGGAAACGTGACACACACGTCCTTAAAAAATCTGGGGTTCAGCAGTTAGAAAACTGAAAACTTCAAGAACAATCAGAACTCCACAAAGCAGCAGTAATAGTTGGCAATAATTTTGTATCTGTGATGCAACAAACTGAAACCCCTGTACATCAGGAGTTAGATTCAGCTTATAGAGAAAGTGGGGGAAAAAAAAAACGAAGTGGCTATTTTTATATTTGATAGTAGTGCTTATTATAGTTGTACTCTTAGTATGTTACTTTACTCGCAAATGTGTTCCAAACTGCACTGAAAGGAATATTTCCTTAAAGTATTCTATACATACATTTGTTGAGGTGAGGTGGGGTCACAGGGAAACTTTTGTATATCTTGAAGAATTTAGTGAACAAGTCAAGCTACAAGGCTAGATCTGTCCCTAATTGATTGATTGTGTTCACTGTTAAATAAAACCAAAATCCTACAAGTTATATTCTACTTTTGTGTCTTTGTGTTTTGTGGCACGGGTAAGGGGCAAATAGATTTTTAAGAAGGACAAGTAGATTTTTGTAGCATTTTGTCCCTTGGACAAAATGCTTTTTCAAAAATTGCATACCACTAACAAGTATTAAGAAATATTACACCATGCAGTAATGTTATAAAAAATAATGGTATTAAAAAAAACAACTGTGCTATAAATCCATAGCCAGGTGAGACTGTCCAATTTGGTTTAATAATGAAATAACTGCATTGCAAGCTACATTAGAAACATGTCTTGGGTTCGATTCCCACGCGGTTTATATTGCAAAACGTTTAAATATATTTTATTTATGTGTGAAAAAATGTAGTTAATATGAACAATCATTGAACATACATACTTTTGCATATATATATATATATATATATATATATATATATATATATATATATATATATATATATATATATATATATATATATATATATATATATAGGCCTATGTATGTCTCCTCAATTACCCCCCACCCCTTGCACAAAGCAGACTCGCATCCTGTTTTCACCTCCCAAAAGTACTACTGTGTTACCATGTTGCGATATATGATTGAATCCGGGCACCATAGGAGGCTGGCAGCAGGGCTTATCAGATTTCGTTACTGGGGATGAGCCACGGATGAATCCGTACAGGTGGTTAAAGTACAGTTAGAGTTAAAGCAAAGGCATACTGTCTTTTTAATGCCAGTGATTTCAGAAAAGATTTAAGATTAATTATTCAGAGCATCTCCAGTAATATCCCATATAATTTGTCTAAAAATATACCCCTGTGATATTGATTCCTTCAGGAAAAGCCTCTTAAATATCAGCCTCTAAAAGCAGAAAACCAAAAATAAAAAATCAATCTGTTCAAATTTGCTCTGGCTCCTGTGATGATCTTATAACACTGCAGACATGTTAACCCTCTGCTGAATTTTTTTTTTTTTTTTAATCAGTATTTGTTAATGCTCCTGCTGGGAATTTAAAGATTTGATTATGATCTGTAGCCTCTGACACCCCTGGTAAGAGTAAGGCTTTTAAATATTTTACAGTGCAGCTTAATTCTCCTTTAAAAAAAACATGCTCGGCTTCCAACAGAAAAATGTGATGGTGGCTCATCCCCTGGTAATCTATAAGAAATTCAGTGTGTCTGCTGTATTTCTGCTAAAGGGGGAAGTGGGTAGACTTGAGAGTGGTGATGTGAATTCGTAAGCAACCGGAAACATAGCTGATAATATCCATGTCTTTCAAGGGCATTACTTTACAAGGAAGATATTTATAATTCAATTATTTCATCATCCAATCTAGTCAACAGGATCTCTCTGAAAATAGATGTTTTTCAAAAGCAACTTTGTCCCATTTTTATCCCCCTTTTCATTCAAATGAGAGTTGCACTTAAGTTTCATCTGTGCATGATTGTAATCCTCTCGGTAGTGGTTATATCTGCTAGGAAAGACAGACAATAAAAATGAATAACCAAGTAACTGGCTGGATGAATTAAGTCTTGTTATAGTAATAAATTAGCCTATATAAAACACTGTTAACCCTAGAAGTCGTTGGAAAGGACCAGGTAAACAATAGTGCCTTCAGGAGACATATATGTTCAAATGGGGTGGTTTAAAAAAAAAAATCTGATTATTTTTTCCACGCATGTGTTTGATGCCAGTGTAGCCCAGGGGCCATGATTGACAGTACAAAAGGGGATGTAGCGAAGTGATCTGGTCAATTGAATGGTTAATACTGAACCGGAAAGAAAACCCATATTATCACAGGATCCGGAGCTGTCGCCAAAGGCCAGCATTTACCCAGACAACACTGCACCGTTGTTCACGATTAACTGTATTTGCACCACGAGCACTATAGCACTCACTGTGGACTTGTGTTTGTGTTACGTGTGGGTGTTTAAGATCGGGACTGTTATTACGGGACCAACCCGTGGATTAAAACAGAGCAATACACGCCGCTGTGCTGCCTGTTCTCATTATTATTTACTGTGTTTTGTCATCAGACTTTGGAATATAAAAATAAAACACCATTGCACCTATCGTTGTCTGTCTGTTTTATTAATCACTGCAGCACTCCTGCACCTGCACACTGTTAACCACTTTGCCACAGGCCCCTTTACAATTTTCACTCTACTGAATGGTACCACAGTTTCAGTAAAAGGCAGAATCTGATTTAACACATTTGTTTTTTTCCTGTTTTATTTAATATATAATTTACGTCACAACAGTTTGGGACCGACAAGCTGCTGGTTTAGGAGAGAATACCAAACAGTAGGCTTGATTCTTAAAATCAATTACATGTCTTCGGATGCACAGAATTAAGACAGTATTTGGGAATTTCTTTGGAAATACTTGTATTCACTTTGTATTCAGCAAAGTTATTATAAATAATACAAAACAGTCTCCACTGTAAATGTTTATAACATTGCTATTTACTTCCCATCTCAGCATAATTGTGTGTCATTTAAAATGTTTACAATATCAAAAACATTAACCTGAAGATAAAAGTATAATAACTAACAATAATAAACTTTTTTATATTGGGCGGCACGATGGTGTAGTGGTTAGCGGTGCTGCCTCACAGCGCCAGGGTCCTAGGTTCGAATCCGGCCTAGGGTACTGTCTGTGTGGAGTTTGTATGTTCTCCCCGTGTTCGCGTGGGTTTTCTCCCACAGTCCAAAGACCTGCTGTCCACGTTGATTGGTCACTCTAAATTGCCGTCTGTGTGAGTGTGTGTGTGGTGCCCTGTGATAGACTGGCGTCCCGTCCAGGGTGTAGTCTCGCCTTGCGTCCTGTGTATGCCGCGTTAGGCTCCGGCTCACCGCGACCCTGTAAAGGAGTAAGCGGTTAATGATGATGGATGAATGGATAGATATTGAAGTCAGCATAAAAATTATCCAGTGGGATTCGGTATAACTTTCAGTTGCTCTAACTTTCTGTAGACTGTTGTGTTTTCATTTTTCTTTTGCAAGTGAAAAATGTATCCATTTCAAACCATCAAAGTATGAGTATTGTGATTTATTATTTATGTTCACCCTAATAATATTTATCAGTGGAAAGCCACAATCGAAATCACGCATGCGTACAGGTGGAAGGTGTGAGCGTGATAGATTCCGTGTTTTTTTTTTTTTTTTTTTTTTTTTCCATCTGCGGTTCACTTTTGGCTGCTAAACAAAAATGAAATATTTATAAAATTGTGCTGTATGGGGTTCCATTCTTCGATTTAATAATAGTAGAATTGGGGGCATCCATGTTGCATGTGTAAGCTGTGTGTTCATGGGGGGAAAAAAACAGTATCATCCCATATTCTGCAATCTTAAACTTGCACTGCTATGTCAATGACATTAAATTCTATCTTTCAGTCAAACCTAGTCTTTGGCTGTTCTATCTGTCTGCCTTGCAGACATTACATGCTCAGTGATAATATGGCTGTCCCCAGCATTGACAGATATAAATGTATCTTAAATTTATATTAATGGATCTAGGAACCTATCAGTGGTCTGAAACGTAAGGAGTGTTATTTGATCTTGGCCTGACTTCTGAGAGGCACATCAACAATCCTACTAGGATCTCCTTCCTGTCAAATTAGCAACATAGCTTAAAAAAATTGCTGCAGACATTAGTTTCCTCCAGGGTTTATTACTTTAATGCCTTGTACTGTACGCCAGTATTCCTTCAAAAGTTTTGTCTTGGCTTCAGATGTTACAAAATACTGCTGCAAGAGTTCTGACAAAGTCTAAAAAGGAGAACATATAGATGTATTTATTGCCAGCACATTTTACAGTTGATTTAAAGGTTTTGCTTCTGAATAATAAAGCTTTTCCCTGCTCTATCTGTCTGAACTTGCATCCCAAGCTTGTGTGCGCTTGTTGCAGCTCTCTAGGGTCAAAATGTCGCCTCAATCAGTCTGTTTCAATTTTAGTATAATGGTCTAATACTTAGCTTATTGCTTATGAGTTGAGGTTTCTATAGCTGATCCAAACATTTAATCAATGTATTTCTTTATTTTCTAAAGCTTTAAACTGTTCTCTGGATTGTGAAGTGGTCTGGAAGAACTTTTTCTTGAAGAGCACCATAGAAGTTAAATATTGTTCCTGGTATTCAAAGTAATGTGAGCAGCATGCTTTATAATTAGGCTTGCTACTATTCGTTTCTTTTTTTTTTTTTTGCCAAATCGACAATTAATCAACATTTATTTTTGGAAGAATTTACCTTTTTTTTAATATCTTTTACTTTTCATTTGAAGCAGAGAATGGGTGAAAGCGACCTTTATGCTTAAAAAAAAAACACCAGACTTTTTATGCTATTGAGAAACGTCTTATTTAGAGAAACCCTTTTATCATGTTCAACACAAATTAAAAAATGATCTCAAATAAGCTGTAGAAAATGCAGTATAAAAATGTAATACACAGACTTTTATAGCATAGATTTACAAGTAAAAATAATATGCACAGAACAAAACATTAGATTGCTGAGCTCCACCCCTCTCCTGCTTCAGCACAGCTAGTGTCACTGAAGGTAAGGCAGACGGGCCCGCTTCATCCTGATGCAGAGACTTCAGCCGTCGTTCAGGGTATTGTGCACTATACTCATTAAGTGTTTTCCTCTTGCGCCCCATTTTTAAATCAAACTAGTAACTGTCACCATATATGCCTATAGCAAAAGCCTACAAAGTAGGTGTTTTCAATGACAGGTGCTGTAGCTGGCAAATGAAGGTGCACAGTCGGTGCAGGTTTGATGATGGACAGTCATTTAAACGAATGAGAGCATTCTAGCGCTGCTTCAGTCAATGATATCTGTCAAAACAGGATGAAATGACTGACAGTTGCCACTGAGTTGACTGACAGCAACCCCTAGCCTTTCAGAGCGGAACAGAGACGGGACAGGCAGCAAGTATTAAAACGAGTATTAAATGAGACGAAGGAGGTTCAAAATGTTGACAATGCAATACAGGCAGACACCCACACGGAACTGGTCACCGGCCACCTTCAACGGTTGGGCCTTACAATTAATCATGCAAAGAGCCAGCTCATGCCTTCTCAGACAGCTGCCTATCTGAGTGTCCTTGGATTCCAGGTCCATGTTGTCCACTCTGTCGTACGGCAGAGAGCAGAGAATAGCCACCTGTTTAGAGCTATTTAAGCTCAACAGAGTGCTCATGGTAGTAACGTTCCAGAAACTTCTGGGCTTGCAGCTTCTCAGACCCTACCATTTGGTCTCCTGGGTATGCACCCTCTGCAGGCCTGGTTCAACAGCAGGGTTTTCACCACTGTCTAAAGGCACGCTCTTAGTGGAAACAGCCTGCCCATGTACGCCTCGACGTAGCGCTTGACAGGGTCTCCACATAAATGTTTTGGAGCTGCAGGCAGTCCTTACAACAGTGGTGGCGTACGTAAACCACAAGGACGGCCTCAGTTCTCCCAGTCTCCATTGCGTGGCCCGCAAGCTTTTTCTCTGGGCACACAACAACCTCCTTTCACTGCTGGCAGTATACCTGCCCGGGGTGACAAACTGGCTGGCGGACCTCCTCTCAAGAGGAGTTCCCAGTGCTTCACAATGGAGGCTTCACCCAGAGGTGGTGAGCCTCATTTCAGAGAGGTTTGGGGTTACAGAGATAGATCTCTTTGCCTCCCAGGAATCGCCCCACTGTCCCCTCTGGCTCTCCATAAAAGGAGGCGGGGACCCGCTGGCGATAGATGCCTTGGCACACTAGTGACTAGGGCAACTGTTATATGCCTTCACACTGCTTGTCATGCTCCCACTGTGTCTGGAGAAAATCGGAGCCATCTGGATGTGTCCAAAAGGGTTACTGACACCCTGCAAAGTGCCAGAGCAGAGTCCACGCGTTCCCAGTATGGGTACAAGTGGGGCGTCTTTCAGTTATACTACAGTTTTTGCAGGAGCTGTTTGACGGAAATCCCCCTCTACATTAACCCTTTGGGTCCGACATTGCAATTATTCCTCACAGGTCCTTTGTCGGACTGGGTCCGACATCATTATAGCAACGCAATAAACGGGTGTTTAGTCGTATTTCATGAATAGTCATACATGGTATCAGGTAACAAATAATGGGCGTCCATAATAAACAAGCTGGCTAAGTGCGTCAGCGCACTGAGAATAACACGGACATTTGCAGAGCTTTTTTGAGATGTTATAGTAATAAAATAATGACTTGGATCGCATTATTGAGGAGTTTGGTGATAAAACGAGTGATCTGGAGATGATCGATCGGTATGTACAACTATTATTATTATTATTATTATTTATTTCTTACACAGCTGAACGCTATAGCAAACAAAAGGCTGGGGAGGGGCTGGAGATGCCTAGTGTGTGCTTTGTTGATATGCAGGGCCATTTAAACCCGTTTGACTGTGAAAAAAAATACTTTTAAACAGCGCGTATAAAATTAACTGCGCATGTGAAAATTAATTAGACCTGGCGTGCCTGACGCGCGATTAATAAATGGACCGCAAAGGGTTAACCCTTTGCGGTCCATTTATTCAGCGCGTCTCAGGCGTGTTTTTTACGTCTTTTTGATGATGTCGGACAGGGTCCGACATTGGACTGGAAAGGGAAAATTGAAATGTCGGACCAGGTCTGACATAGGACAGCAAAGGGTTAAGTCTGTAGAACCTAGTAAAGGTATCGGGATTAGCCCACACTGCTGCACTGCTGAGCAGCTTTGTTGTATCTTATTTAGGTTTCGGGTCTTTAGGAGGTAAATACCCATACAGTAATGGTTACATTTCTTTTTCAGGGAACCAGGTTCTTTCTGCATTTTGATTTTAATTACACCATCCAGAGGGAAATGATTCACAGTGTTAATTTTGATATAGTTTTAGATGTGCCACTTTCTGTGTGTTAATTTGTAATCTTCTCTATTTATTTAAATAAAATGTTTTATGTATTGTATAAATTGTGTATGGCTAGAAAAGCTTCAGTTATGGGTGGCAGGGAAATGCTGTACATTGGAATTAGGCTTAATATACGGATTTCTTTTTGTTTGTTTGTTTGTTTTATTTAATTTATTGTATGCTGGGGTAGAAAACAACTTTCTGAATTAGATGGTTTTGAAATGTTTGACAAACTACAAACTACTGGTATCTCTTCCATCACACATCGAATTTAGTTATTAGTGTGGCCTTTTGACCCTCTTAGGCTCACTTTACCTAGCACAGTTTCATAATGTCAAAAAGGAGGACAACGATATCAATAAATATGCGACAAGTCATTTATGCTATATTTTTGTAAACAAATATTGTAAAATGATAATGTTATTATTATCAAAGTATTTACAGGTTTGCATGTAGCCAAATGATATTGCTTTTTTGGTACCAGTGTTCTAAGAATATCCAGAGAAAGCAAGAGAGCTGAATTTGTCAGAATCCCAGGAGGAACCACATTTAAAGATTTTACAAAATGCATCAGGGATAAACTGTACATGTTGCTGATATCTTGCAAGATGTATCTTTTTAAAAAAAAAAATATATATATATATATATATATATATATATATATATATATATATATATATATATATATATATATATAATATATTACTGGTGTTAACAAAGTGATAATCAGAGGATGGTCTTTAATGGCATTCAGGATGTAGAGTTGTAACACTGATTTTGAACGTGGTTGTTACAGCTTGCTCCATGAGGCTGATTTATGACACAGACAAAAGGATGCAATGCGGATAGAGTCAGCCTCTTCCTGCAGACATGTACTTTGCAGTAACAACAATTGCAGTAAAAAATTGTAAGATGTTTTGTAGTGCCAAAAAAAAGGAATCAGTTTGATTTATGGCACCACCAGCTTTTTAAAAGTACGAAATAAAAAACAATAATTGGAATAAAGATAAATGGTGTTTTTGGCATTTAATGCAGTGTTGGTATTAAATAATTGCACTCAGTTATCATATTTTTTTTTTTTAGTGCTTTTTAAAAGTTGCTTATATCGATAAGCAAACCAATAAAAAATGTACTATTGAGAAGTACTTCACAACAAAGCTGCAAGGTGAATTGACCATTGAAAGGATAAACCCAGCAGAAAGCGATGATGAATTTGAGTGCATTGTAAATGCACTTACTGGACAGCCAGGGGAACTTCTGCTGTGCCACAGGGTATGAATGGGTTCAGCTGTAGAGACAGAGAGGAAAATCTATATGTCGTCCAAGGTGACCGCAAAGCTTAGACACAAGCATTACAGTGAATGGAAGTTGACTTGTATTGTTTAAACTAAATTATAAATTATACTTGGGGCTTCTGATTTTCGGTTTTAACCGATAAAACACCCCCGATACAAAAAAATGTAATCAGTGGATAGCCAATAAACACTGGAAAAACTGGAAATGGTTAATCAAGTCACGTTGACTTTACCCTTTTCCAATTAAAAAATAAAACCTACTACAAAAAATAACATTTCCCTAGTGCTGCTGGACAATGTCCCGCCTTCCTGACTTGTATCTATCATTGATTTGTTCTGAATACTTTAAGGTACAAACTAATGAATCTCAATTACTGTAAATAAAACATAAGAATCAAATCAATAAATAACGAAAATATGCATAAATTATAAATGTAATTGCTTAAACTGCCCCCTCCAGAAAAGCCCATTCCATCAGGGGCATGGCAACTTCGTGGGCTTTGTTCCAGGGTGCATCTGTCAGGTACGTTTGCAATGCAGCGATGTGGGCTACTCCCTGTACCTTTACAAGGCTCTACTGACTGAATGTCAGTGATCCACAAAACCCTGGCTTTGGAACAATAGTGTTAAGGGTGGCGTCAGCCCTTACAACATAAACATAGAGGTGAGTTCTCCCTCAATTTCTTAGCCCAAGCTACTTGTACTGGGGTTCCTAATGATAACGCGCAAGGTTGCGTTTGGCGTAGCCTTGTGGCATTCCTGTTGGTCTGCAATATTGCGTTGCAACAGCTTTGGTATTTCTATCCGTTAGGTGATTGTTACATTTTGAACTTGATAGGGAATGTTATTATCATAACCCTGGTTCCCTGAAATAGAAATGTAACTATTAACTTTCAAGGTCGCTGCGTCCAGGATTGCAGCAGTCTTGAAGGAAAAATGAAGAAGAGATCCGTGTCTGTAGTTCATATATGCCCTCGGAGGCGGGCAAGACTGCGTCACAGATTGTGATGAGCAGCTTTGTTATATCATATTCAGGTTACAGGGTCTTTAGGAGATAAATACCCATAAGGTAATGTCAGGGAACCAGGTTTATGATAATAACCTAACGTTCCCTGTTGTCGGATGTGAAATGTTTTCGATAGGTACTCTGTTTCTCGTGTATTTTACCATTATGAGATATTGTTCCCATCAAAAGGTACGTAAAATGATTATATATAAGCTCAAACATTGTGGTGGTGCTGGGCCCGCATTCCAGAATCTTGGTGGACCGCGGGCCCATATAACCTGGCACCTATGGTAATACTCCTGATCCATCCTGAAGTTTTATTCTTGCTCAAATGACTTCTGTCACAGCGAATATTAAACTAAAACAAACATGGAAGAGTGAGATAATCTGCAGTAGTAAATGAGCCAGGCTCCTTTCACGAGCAGATAGAAGTGTCTTAATATTACTTTACTTGGTCAAGTACAGGAGAGAGTTCACTATATGCTGCCCCCACTTCCAACAACACTTGTCCCAAGTGCAGTCACATAATTAATCAATTGTCATCCAATTGCTATTCATGCTGAGAGAGCGTCAATTACACGTTAGTCTTAATGGCACAGCACTCACTCACACAGTGTGCTGATTTGCATATTGATTTTTACTGTCCACAGAGGGCTAAATTGGGCACTGCCTAATTAATTTAATATGTGATCTTTAGCTGCATTCAAAGAAACGCCTTCAGAAGTTAAAAACCAATGCCAATTGTGTTATCTGGAATTGCTCAAATGGCTATATATCAGGAGTTTTGTATCTGTTCCTGTACTGTAATGTTGATAGATGAGAATGCCATCATTGGTATCCCCAGAGCCTTTGAAATTAGTGACCTGCAGTAGCCCTTATTTTAGCACCCTATGATATCAGTGGTCATTGTCTCCTATACAACCTTGAAATGAAAAGCTTTTGTTGGAGTTTCAAGCACAAGCCTTGTGTCTTAATCTGTTGAATTTCGATTTTCTGTTTTTCAGTCCATATACTATATTCTGTATTTCATTTTCTATGAAGGTTTGCTACTTTATTTGCTTTCGCTGAAAACACTTTATACTGTAGAAACAGCTACAGGATAGAATCAATATGTCAATAAGGCCTTAAGGTGGGTGTGACAGGGTGACTGGTGGTCTGACGTCAGGCAGAAGCAGGAAGGGAAAAATTACTGACACTAGGGAGTACTGCAGGTAAAAGAAAGAATCGGCTGGCTGCCGTTTTTATTAATAACAAAAATAAATAAAATATTTAAACAAAAACACTTGCGCTCACAGAGCAAAATAAAAGGGTTAACAAAAGCAAATCTCAAACTCTACAACCGGTCAGGCTGGGCAATCGCCTTCACTGACGCTATCCTTAGTTAGTTTTTTAAATAAATTTCTCTCGCTCTCCGTCTCTCTGCTCGCTCTCTCCTCTTTAACACCCACACCGAGCTGGAGAGCTGCAGGCTTTTTATATTTAGGTGACCATCTCCCGATTAGCAACAAAATTAATCGCTTAATTAATTCGGGAGATGGCCACCTTCTACTCGAGTTTTTAAATACGGTGTGGATGGGGCTTCCCATCCACGCTACTAAATAATAAACAAACATTCGGCTACGCCGTCATCTAACATAATAATAATAATAATAATAAATACAAAAACAAAACCTCCGGCGCCTCGCCATCATATAAAATACAATACTAAATCATAATACAAAACAAATACAACATCCACTGCACAGGGGCGGAGGGGGACTCCGTTCTAAAAATAAATAAACAAATCAAATGTACAGGGCACCTCGCCCTGTTACAGTGGGGTTAAGAGCTGCATGGGAGAATCCACATTTTTTTTTTTTCAACCGTGAGGATCATTTAAAGAATAGTCCAAGTACAGCTCATTTAAAAATAAGTTTCCCAACCTATGGCACTTCAATAAGTAATTATTTAAGAATTGATGTTGCCCGTGATTGATTATGCAGATGTTGTTTACAGTCATGCTGTTGAATTTATGCTTCTTATGCTTCAGTTGCAACAGGCTGGGCTGTCTTTTAAAAGCTGTTGCACTTCACTAATAACATAACCCTGATATACACTTACCTGCATGCTACTGCTTTGTACACAAAGTGTATTATAGTTTTATGTTGATTTGGGACTTTAATGTCTAAAACACAGAGTGATACGTATGTTTGATGTTGTTGAAATGTTTAGCATAGGTTTGAAGCAGGATGCTTGTCATTAAGACCCTTTTTCCCCAGCCAGTCATAGTTGAAAATCAAACCATTAAAGAATAACTTTTAAAAGGATTTCAGGCATCATGTAATAGCAGACTTTATGATTCAGAGTGTGATATGACAAAGGGAAAACACCACTGTGAAAGTTTCATTTCACAGGTGTCAAAAGCAGCTTTGGTGTGCGTTAGGTAATTTTACTGGCACACATGAATGTTAACCCTGTGCTCATGGTCAATGTAATTGTTAACCAGCAAATGCAACCACAGCAATGTGTAATCAGTAATGAACGACCTTGTGTAAGGTTTGAACTCACACAACTGTTTTTGGTGTATCCATGGGAAAGTTGCTTAAGCTTACTGCGTGATTGGATGTAGTAGAATGTAGGGGTATGAACTGAATAAAATGTTAAATTAGAGAATGGACTGAGTTTTAGGGAGTCCATGTAAATAATTCCTGCACCTGCAAGGTTACGACATTGTCTAATGCTGGTGTGAACCACAATTGTTTTGCTATCTTAAGTTAAAGATTTGAAGCAAACGGAATGTTGTAAATAAGCAGATGTTAGGAAACTTAATGTCACCTATTTCACATTTCACATTACAATCTGATTATATTTTATTAAACTACACTAATATATATATATATATATATATATATATATATATATATATATATATATATATATATATATATATATAATTTTTGATATCTCTCTCTCTCTCTCTCTCTCTCTCTCTCTCTCTCTCTCTCTCTCTCTCTCTCTCTCTCTCTCTCTCTCTCTCTCTCTCTCTCTATATATATATATATATGTTGGTTTCTGGCAGGGACAAATTTTATTTTTTCTCTTTTGTAAGACACTGGTACACAAGTTCACAAACACACGCAGACCTTTATAAAGACAGCTGTTCACAAAGACAATTATCAAGTAAGTGACCATTGATTCATTTTCCCCTGACAACAGCGGAACCATTTAGAAACTGCAATACTATTTTTTTATTTTTTTTTTATCCAGCCTTAGCTGCATCTATAGGACACTTCATACAGATATAAAAATGATTACCATAGATTTTTTTTCTTACCCTGTGCACTAGTGCTCAGTACTACTAGGCTATCCACTGCGCATAGTCAGTTCTCTGCAAGTGTTGCATTTGTTTTTTCAGACGTCAGATATTATTATTATCATAATTATTATTATACAATATACTGTTATCAAATAAACCCTGTGGCACAAAACTACCCAAAGAAAATAAACATGAGCATGGCTTTCATATTGCTGACTTAATAAAAACAATAATGTCAGAGTACTATAAACCAGCACAAACACATTGCGTGCTCAATATTTCCGATGCAGAAATGAAAAGAATGAATCCACTCAACCAGCTTTTTTAGGTAAGCTTTCGATTTTCAATTTTATCTTTTAAGGTAATGTTCATATGCACGTTACCTTAAAGATAAAGTAGCCCACAAAGCCGAAACAATTACCCCTCATTTTTGTTTTTGAAAATAATATAAAGTTTCTGTGATAGACAACTTTTCTTTTACAGATATAGGCAGAACAGTGTGAGAGTTCTGGGGCTCTGCTGTTTCTAGGTCGGTGAACAGTTCAGATCGACTGAGTTGTGTGCAGCCACAACAATTAACATATTCATTGTGATGCTGGAATGCTGAGAATGTTGCCCTAGTTTGTTTACTGAATTAAAATGGTTAGTGGAGCAGGGTTTTTTCCCCTTTGTGTAATGCGTAGGAAGACATTGCCCTCTGGTGGAATGTAAACACACTTGCAGTTTCACTGAAGCTAAATTTGATTAAAAGCAACTTTGCTGTGGCAGGCCGTGTGCACTATGCAAGTCATGATATGAAAGGCCTCAATCCTCTGACCCTGAGGTAAAGCAGCGCAGTGGCTTTTGGAAGGAACACTGAACACTGTTGACCAAGTGTAACCAAGCTTCGGGCAGTGCCTGTCCAGTGAGCATGTTGTGTGTAAGAACAGAACGTTACATTCATGTTTCAAGCCAGTTTGGCAATACACTTACTTGTGACAACAGAGATTTGGAAGCTGTTACTTAATAAGGTATACTGTAAGGGGTTTAGTTAAAAAAAACAAACAAAAAAAAAAACACTGCACATCCAGTAACCTGTGTGGTTATAAAAAGACTTGGGGCTTTATTCACAAGAACTCATGAGTTATTTAAATAATTGTTTTCATTTGGTATACCTGAAACTGTTATGAACTAGTGATGGTTTGATTAATAACAGTAAATAACAGTTTCATGAATACCAAGCTTTTGATTTTGATTTATTCATAAAAAAAAAAAAAAACTTTGAAAAAGCATTCTTTAAACAACAAGTTAAAGGTTTGTGAATAGAGCCCATGGTATCTTAGAGGTGGGGCTATGAGACTGCCATCCATTAATAAACATTCTGCCTGAGAACAGTGTGAATTGTAGTTAAAGGTTATATTCATGGTGGAAGCCCACCATCCAATGAATTTGGTCTATTTTAAGCAGTTCATGCAATACCTCTTATTCTTCAGTTAAAGTACCCTATGTGATCTGTGGTAGTACTACTAGCCTGTTGCTGTCGTTCATCCTTTGGTGTCTTCTGTTCCAAGTTTCATCGCTCTGCTGTATCAGTCTGTCCACCCTTTTCGTTTGCTGTATCATAAAAAATTCTGATCCTATGTGTTTGTTTCCTTTTTTTTCCTAAACAATTTGACAAGAAGTGTAGTGAATTGAAAATGTGGACTGTAGGTAACCAAAGTTCATCTCAGTGATGTTTGTGCCAGTGTTGTTTTAAATATAATTCCATAACATTAAATACAATGTGAGAGAGTGCATGTACTGTGTGTGTGTGCGCACTATAGAACAAGACAGTTCTTTGTTCTACTATGAGGGGAGACAGTGAGGTACATATTACAGGTTCAAATCCCACCTCTGCCACTGACTGACTCACTGTGTGACCCTGGAAAAAGTCACTTAACCTCCTTGTGCTCCATCCTGCAGATGAGATGTTAAATCAATGTTCTGTTGTAAGTGACTCTGCATATAATGCACTGTTCACAACCTACCTCTGTAAAGCACTTTGTGATGGTGGTCCACTATGAAAGGCGCTATATAAAAATAGATATTATTATTAGGTCAGGGTCCCTTAATCTTGTAGAACGCAGAATACAAAATGAAAAACTGTATCCTTGGTAATTTGTTCTTTGGGTGAGATGGTATTGTCTAGTTATGTATCTCTTAACCCTTTAAGGACCGGGATTGTGTTAACACAATCATACTGAAGTGGGCTTCTAGGACCGCGATTGTGTAAACACAATAAAAAAAGCACTTCGTTTTGATGACTTACAGGGCCACCATACTTTGCAGTACAGGCATGAAACGGATATCAGTGGATAGGGGAGGGACTGATGTTCACTTCCTGATAGTTTTTTTTTTTTTTTCACGTGACATCACTGAGACAGGCGTTTAGTGTCTAAAGAGTGGAGACAGTTTACAACAACCGGCAGAGACAAAAGCAGAAACAGAACATCACAGGAACTTGTTTAGAGCTAATAAAAAAGGGGAAAACACTGTAAATCTGATGTATTATATTATAACATTTATTCTGTCTCGTGTTTAATATATATATATATATATATATATATATATATATATATATATATATATATATATATATATATGTTTTTACAACATTTATATATATCAAGAAACAAGTGGATATAAGCATATACTATTTCATGTAGCAAACTAAATGCATCAGGTACTTTCTTTCCCTTATTACTGCTAATATTGGAATGAATAACTATTATTTTATTTATAAATATTTATTTTGAGAAAATAAATCAAATAAATCAAGAGTAGTGTCCATTATTGCTTATAAAGACCCTGAGAATAAAGCTATGTTATGTCATTGCAATCACTCAGGTGAAACAATGTCTTGTAATTTGCCCAAACATCAATATTTTTCAACAAAACTTTCAGGAAGTATTGTAAGGTCCCTCAGGTCATAGAATAACACATGTTTATACATGTATCTCGAAGCAGAATACATATTTAAAAAATAAAAATACTTAAAAAATAAATAATAATAATAATAATAATAATAATAATAATAATAATAATAATAATAATAATAATAATAATAATAATAATAATAATTAAATAGTGTTTAAAAAAAAAAAAAAAAAGCGAAACATGTATATGGTTTCTGATGTTCCCGACAGTGTTCTGACAAAAAGGACATCATTTCCAAGACGCTACTGTAAAAAATAGATTTTTAGTGAATTTTTATTGCAAGAGAGTCAACTACAGCCAAAAAACGCCTTGTCCTAGGGGAGCATCCCACTGAAAAATGCTTTGTTTTGAAAGGGTTAATTGCTAAGTGCAGTTAATCTATCTCTCATCATTTGCTTTTTCACTTCATAAATATAGGTCTTTGTGTACTGTGAATTTCAATACATTTACTTACATTTCATCAACGACCCTCAAGAATTCTTAGTTGACTGTTTTATTGGTTCTCCTGGCATAAGCAGGTAGTTCTGTTTTTGACTGTGAGAAATCTACCCTTAAACTCGGATAATGTATTAATTCTGCAACATTTGCGTCCTTTCATGATCTGCCTGAAATCAGTATGTGCATATTCTTTCTATTTAATCTTTTGTTCTGTAGAATACAGGTGTCTTCAAAACTAGCTGACTCCAGCATATTGCGTTATATCAAATCTGCCCCACGATAGCCTAAAAATAGTTAACAATTAATATATAACGTACATAGCAAGCAAGGTGAACAGTAACTCAGTGATATATCCCTTCATCTAGCACAGTACGTTAAGGGCAGGACAACATTGCAAACTAGAAATATAATCCTAGTGGTGCAAAGCTGTATAACAAGGGGTTTGAGGAGCAAAAAATTCTGAATACCACACACTGCATGTTATATAAAGTTCAGGAGGCACAGGATTATGGTGAAGCAGAAAAGGAAATTAATTTGTGGGCTGAGATCCTCTCTGCTCAAGGACACGTCCTGAATACAAGTGAATGCACACTCAGTGGCCTCTTTTTTTGTGATCAGTTATATTGTATTATTTCCAAAGAGATAAACAATAAACATACTTAAAGTAACCAAAGTATTTACAACTGATTATAGACCTTTCATAGAGGGGGATATTAACTGGTCACAATAAAGTCGACCAGGGCTGCAGACATTCACCAGAGGTCCATTCAGATTAACAGTTGTAGTTAATTTCCAGGAAATTTGTTTTTTGTATCTGAATGCACATTTCAGTGTTTGTCTGCTTGCTAAACTACTTTAGTGCTGAAGTGAAGCTCCGCTGCATGACTCCAAACAGCCAGGCTGCAGTTGTAGGTGTGCAATAACTTAAGAATTTCTGTGCATGCATGTGATCCAGCTTTTTAAACCATACCACACTGCTGTATGTAATTCTGTGGCAGCTTTAAACTGCCATCATTTCATTATTACTCATTATCATCTTGAAATCTGCACATTCAGCATTGCAGGGTGGACAATGTTAAGTAACACACATAATCTTATGAGAAGGGAGTAGGTTTAATTAAACCTAAACCCTGACTTAGAGTATACAGTAACATCTCTTTCAGCCTTCTCTTATCCAGAACATTCAGGCACATCCTTGTAATCACTTTATCATCTTCGAGAGTAAACAGCTAGAGTAAATACTCGACTAATGTATCATGAAACATAGAGACATCATGACACAGCATAATGGGGGGGGGGGGGGGGGGGTGTTAATGTTAATGAACAAATCGGTATGTAGCATTCATTTTGACATTTTCAAGAAGTCGTTATTCGCACGATTATTGAAAGTTGTTTCTAAATGAATATCTAAAAACTTGATTGTGTCTGGATAGGGCAGCTCTGTCAGGCTCTGTTGGAGGACATTGCATCGCCTACTAATAGGGGCCGTGCTGTAGCACTATATATGAAGCTGATGGCAGTGTTGCCCTTCTATGCCTCTGCTTGATTTCAGGGGGTCGGAGGGGACCTGATGGTACTCCTGTCAATCTGTTATCTCTACGGTTATCCATCAGGTCACAACTGCATTGATAAAGAGGGTTAACGATTACAGTATATCAGTATCCTATTTAATCAAGCGCAGCTACAAAATTATTAAAAATGAGTTTTATGACACTGCTTGGTTTCCCAGAGTAAAAGGAGCCGAATTACCAAAATGGACCATATGCCTAGTAATGCCCTCTGTGTCAGGTCTTCTTGCTTACACACACACACACACACACACACACAGTGGTTTGCAGAAGTATTCATCCCCCCTGCAAAGTTTTCACATTTTGTTGGCACCGGAGCATACTCCACGACGCTTTCAAATTACACTTTACATGTAGAATCTACACAAACTACTCAACATTGATGAAGTTAAAAAATGCATATAGAATAATAAAAATGCATATAAATAATCAGCTCAGGTGCAAATAATTTGTTTGAAAGGTCACAAAATTCATGAAATGGTTTCAGCCTGTGTGTACTCAAAGTGGTTTAACTTGTAGATAATTTCCCTCAGGTATATAAAGACTTTCAAGCTGTAACTCACATAGTGATCCAACAAAGCAACCATGAAGACCAAGGAGCTTTCGAAACAAGTCATGGATAAAGTGGTAGAGAGGCACAGAGCAGGAGAAGGGTAGAAGAAAATTTCAAAGGTGCTGATTATCCCTCTCAGCACAGTGAAGTCCATCATTAAGAAGTGGAAGATGCATCATACCACCCAGACACTAACCAGATCAGGTCAACCCACCCAAACTGAGCAGCCGGGCAATCAGGAAACTGGTTCGGGATGTCACTCTGAAGCCAACAATGACCTTGAGAGATCTGCAAAGTTCTGCGTCTGAGATGGGAGTCAGTGTTCACACATCAACAATAAGCCCGTCCCGACACAAAGCTGGCATGTATGGACGGGTGGCAAGAAAGAAGCCATTACTCAAAAAGCCTCATCTTAAAGCATGTATGGAGTTTGTGAAAAAGCAAGTAGATGATACTGCAGACATGTGGAAAAAGGTTTTTGTGGTCAGATGAGAAAAATTTAACTTTTCTGTCTAAATTCCAAGTGTTACGTCTGGCGCAAGCACAACACTGCACATCACCCAGTCAACACCATCCCAACTGTCAAGCATGGTGGTGGCAGCATCATGTTATGGGGATGCTTCTCTTCAGCAGGGACTGGGAAGCTTGTCAGGATAGAGGGGTGAATGGATGGTGCAAAGTACAGGCAAATCCTTGAGGAAAACCTGTTTTTTAGTCAGCCAAGACTCTGAAACTGGGGAGGAAATTTACATTTCAGCAGGACAATGACCCGAAGCACAAAGCCATAGGCACACTGGACTGGTTGAATAAGAAGAGAATGAATGTTCTTGAGTGGCCCAGTCAAAGTCCTGACTTGAATCCAATCGAAAATTTATGGCGAGACTTGAAGATTGCAGTCCATCGACGATCCCCAACAAACTTATCAGAACTGGAGTAATTTTCCCGTGAAGAATGGGCTACAGTTTCACCATCCTACTGTGCAAAGCTAGTAGAGACCTAGCCAAAAGACTGTGCTATTGTGAACCATTGAAGATTAAACCAAATAGGAGAAATAAGCTGGTGGACCACAAGACCTGCTACCACTGAACTCAGGAAACATCTTCTAGAACCTGGTATATTCAGTGGTTGTGCTGAAGAAGGTAGGCACATATTCAATTGGATAGCTCGGGTGGGGGTTACATAGCCAATACCTAAAAGTATAGTCAGCAGTTTGTGGTTGGATTGTTTTCGTAAAAATAACGCTGTAGTTTTATTAATTTTATAAATTCTTATTTCAATCGAACTATACGAGTTGTACAGTACTGTATACTGTAATTGATTCATTAACTGCAGTTCTTTCAACCGTTTTCATAAGGACATTTAACTAAAAATAAACTTGTAAATACTGTAAACGTGTGAGTTCTGTTACTTTTTTATGCATGTTCATGCCATGGCTCACCCGTGGTTATATATATATATATATATATATATATATATATATATATATATATATATATATATATATATATATATATATATACTGATGCACAAAAGAAATGCAACACACAGGTCTAATGGATTTAATCAAATATTTTAAACAATATCATCTAACAATCACAGAAAAGGTGAAGAAAAAACCAGATCAAATAATCATAAGTTTTCAGTATGAAATGTGACACACTGTCAAAATGAAAACATTATCCTGGCAGTGTTGACGCATAGACCTGATCAACCTCTGGATAGACTGATGTTCTGCCACTCTTCCTGTGCAGCTGCAGTCAGCTGGCAACGGTTGGCTGGTCGCGGTTGTCTCCTGGCGATTTGGTCCCACAGATTTTCTACTGGACTTAGGTCAGGAGAAAAAGCTGGCCACAGCAAGACCTCGACATTGTTTTCGTGCAATGAGGACGTGGCCTGTCCCTCACAGAGCCGGTTTCCTGGTTTCTCTGGACTAGTCTGCTGATTTGTTGAAGCAGATCATCTAATTCTCTGGGCAACTTCTCTCACAGACAGGTCGCCTTCAATCATGCCGGTAGCAACCAGACGATCTTCATTACTAAAGTGGGGCATGGTCGTAACTTAAAATCATGTCTTTTTGAATGGCTATTTACACAAGTTCTTAAATGAACTCATTTTGCCAATTTTAACTCAACTCCAAATACCAAACACTGAGCACCTGGTGTTTTTTTGGCTGGGCATTTTGAACTCCATTTCCCAACATCCCCTGCTGAGAAAGTATGCATGCAAGAAGGCTTCCCGTGTCAGTTTGTATCTGGTTTGTTGTTGCTACAAACACACACACACACACACACACACACACACAATGTCCAGACCGATGTCTGCTGTCAGCTTGGAAAAATATGTCTGCATTTACTACAATGTCACAAGCTGCGACGATAACTTTTTGTTTTATTGATGTTAGTATTGTTAATATCACATTAATATATCGATTTTTACTAGTTTATATTGTGGAACATGGGTAGGAGAGTTGTTTTAACTAATGTTTACCTGTTTCTTGGTCCTGAAAAGTGTTTTTGTTTTTGTTTTGTTTTTATTCTGAAAACATGGAAGCCATAAATATAATGTAAAAAAAAAAAAAAAAAAAAAGTTTGTTCATATGGAGCATAAGTGTTATATACACTATGTTTGCATGAAAAAAAAAATACATTCTCAGTTCTTGTGCATTATATTTTGCTATTAAACTCTTTCATGGATTGACGACGTTCCTTGAAAATGTATTACGTTAAAATAAAAAAAAGCTTTTAAAAAGACCAAATTCCCATTGGGCTTATGATGTTTTATATGCAATTGATTTTTTTATATATTACTGTGCTGGACAGCCATTGTACCATTACCTTTATTAAAAATGTGCAGGGATGAATCTACCGATTTTAATCAACTAATGCTTTACCCCCCTCCAAAAAGAAAATTAAAAAAAGATATCAGAATAATAAAAAATACTACTCGATAGCATGTATTTTGATTAAGCAGTTCCTTGTATGTAATAGTGGGACAGGAAGTGATGTAGGTGACCTGTGACAAATAAGCATTTTACCGGGAGATTCGATCATTAACAACCTCATCGACTCAATTTCGAAAGTATTATGGAATTGATTTTATTAACAAATTCAGACTGAAAATCACTTGCTCCTAAAGCTGTCGTGTACAATACCATGAGTTTGATACAATAACACTGCTTGTTGAATACCCCCCCGATCTTTTTCTTCCCTTGTGTCAGCTAATAAGGGGTACTTAGCAATGTTTGGACACAAATGCATGCTAACAATCATTGACCCTAGTCAAAACACATGAGCTAAGAGGTGCTTACACAAGAGACTGTGTTGATCACTAGAAAAATGCATGCAGCAAATGCATGTCAAGTCACATGACTGAGCAGCGCAAATACTTAAAGTGCTTTGAAGGCCAAAATAAACCTCATTATCAAGCCTGATAGCGATAATGTTCGTGCGTTGAACTTTCCCCTAAACATGCCGACTTTTAACAGGATAGAAATGTGTTACTATTTTTTACTTAGAAAACAAAGTCGTTTCATAATGAGCTGGAGAATAACAAAGTTTAAAGGCCTTGAAATATTTAAATTAAAGATACAAAACTATCCAGATAAGCTGCAAGTTTAGAATATTTTTTAGCACAGATACAGGCTGCAGAGGTGTTGCAGACCTACATTACCTTCCCTGCAATTATTTACAAGATGGTAACAGTCTTACAAAACTTGTAGAGGATTATTGTTATTTGTTACTGTTACCTCTTTATCAGTGGGCCTATAGTAGGGCACACACTAATGTCATAATGTTTATCAATACTTAAAATCCCTTTTAATTTCTACTCAAAGGGCCACTGAACCAAAAATAGATCTGTTGTTAAGAACAGAAGAAAGTTTACAAGCGAGAGGAGGTCATTCGGCCCATCTTGCTTGTTTGGTTGTTAGTAGTTTATTGATCCAAGAATCTCATCAAGCAGCTTCTTGAAGGATCCCAGGGTGTCAGCTTCAACAATATTACTGAGGAGTTGGTTCAAGACTCCTACAATTCTCTGTGTAAATAAGTGCCTCCTATTTTCTATTCTGAATGCTCCTTTATCTAATCTTCATTTGTGACCCCTGGTCCTTGTTTCTTTTTTCAGGTTGAAAAAGTCCCTTTGGTCAACACTGTCAATACCTTTTAGAATTTTGAATGTTTGAATCCGATCGCTGCATCGTCGTCTTTGTTCAAGACTGAATACATTCTGAATACATACTTTTAGCAGGTCTGCATGTGACATGCCTTTTAAACCTGGAATAATTCTGGTCGCTCTTCTTTGCACTCTTTCTAGAGCAGCAATATCCTTTTTGTAGCAAGGTGACCAGAACTGAACACAATATTCTAGATGAGGTCCTACTAATGCATTGTAAAGTTTAAACATTACATTCAAACGTTGCATATCCGACCGCCACATAACTGCCCTGATCAATTAACCACCTCGCTAAATAAATAAATAAATATTAAAATTAGGCTACAAGAGTAATGGTATTGGCAGCAAGTGCAGCGTTCACGATGGAAAAAGAAAGAAAGCGTTATAGCAATCAGGCTTTTGGTGCGTTCCCCTTAAAGAGAGCTGGGCTGTGTGCGTGTGTCAGTCAGCTGTGTGTAGCAGTGACGTTTCAATACACTAGTTGAGAAGGCTTTGTGTTTTACTCTTTTTTTGTGCAATGTGTTTATGTGATGGAGCGCACGGTTGCAGCTATTGGCAGATGTTGTTGTAGCTTTTAAATGCATTTGAATTAAACAAAGCAAGCTTCATAAACGCAATGCTTACCGGCCGTTGTTTAAAATAGCCAAAGTAATATTTAAATCGAGCTTCTTATCGGCTGTTGGCAATATCAGGAAAGAGCACAAACTACAGTGACAGAGATATTAAGAAAGCAGAACCAGGGAGGCATGGACTTCTAGAGTTAAGAAAGAAGCCATCAGTTGCAGGTTACTATATGTTTACTATTTGTTTTGTATTTTATTTACAAGCTTTGCGTGGAGATGGCTTATAGTAAACCGCATAGCAACATAGCAACACTATGTATTTGTAGCCTAATTAATCTCGTTTACGTTTTGCTTACTTTTAAAGCAAAAAATGTCCCCATGTTTAAAACGGTTTGCGTGTTGTTTTTGTTCACTAACCTATTTATGGATGTGTAAATGCTGACTGTTTCACATATCTGCCTATACCCCAGTCCACAGGGTGTCGGATATGCAACGTTGTACTGTACTTTCCTTGATTTAAATTCAACACTTTTCACTATAAATCCAAGCATTTTTTGGCCTTTTTTATAGCTTCCCCACATTGTCTAGATGAAGACATTTCTGAGTCAACATAAACTCCTAGATCTTTTTCATAGATCTTTCTTCAATTTCAGTATCTCCCATAAGGAATTTATTATGCACATTTTTGTTGCCTGCATGCTGTACCTTAAACTTTAATCTATTAAATGTAATTTGCCATGTGTCTGTCCAGTTATGAATGCTGTCTAGATAATTTTGAACGACTTTTTCAGCTGCAGCGGTGTTTGCCACTCCTCCTATTTTTGTGTCATCTGCAAATTTAACAAGTTTGCTTACTATACCAGAATCCAAGTCATTAATGTAGATTAGGAATAGCAGAGGACCTAATACTGATCCCTGTGGTTACCTCGCTCCATTTTGAGGTTTCTCCTCTAATTAGTACTTTCTGTTTTCTACATGTTAACCACTCCCTAATCCAAGTGCATGCATTTCCTTGAATCCCTACTGCGTTCAGTTTGAGAATTAATGTTTTATGTGGGACTTTGTCAAAAGCTTTCTGGAAATCTAAATAAACCATGTCATAGGCTTTGCAATTATCCATTGTCGATGTTGCATCCTCAAAAAAGTCAAGCAGGTTAGTTAGACACGATCTCCCTTTCCTAAAACCATGCTGACTGTCTCCCAGGATACTGTTACATTTTAGGTAATTTTCCATTTTGGATCTTATTATAATTTTATTACATATAATAGAAGTCACACTTATTGATCTGTAGTTACCTGGTTCAGTTTTGTCTCCCTTTTTGTGTTAGGACATGTTAGGCAAAAATAATGCAGGTGATCCTACTGTATGGCACCAGTCCTCAGCAATGGCTGTGTAAGCCACAAGAAGGCATAATGTAGTTTGATAATAAGGGGCAAACTTGGGCTTTGAGTTCAAGGACTTCATATCTTGATGTCACCACTCATAATGATAAAATGGTTGCAAAGGTTCACAGAAATAAGAGCTACCTATGTATGACTCTTACAGACCATTACACAATCAATTGTGCCTCCCTCTGTTGTGCTCTGTATTTCACTAAAAGTTGGTTGTGTTTTGAAGAAGCTTTTAAACTCACTGTGACACCCTGTAATCAGTGTATGCGCTAGGAAAAACTGCTGCCCGTCAGTGACTGGTCACGAAATGTTTTACCAGTCACAACTCAAAACATCATCGCCATTTGTGTGACACCTGTCCATTCTTAGAGTGATATACATACACGTAGGTATGGAGAATAAATAAATAGGCCTATGTGAAGAAAAAAATTCACATATTTCATGGATAAAGATAAAATAAACATATCCTCCCCTCCCAGGAGGATCAAAAGGATGGGGCATGGATTGAATCGGCCTATCGGTGACTTGCTGTGTTAACAGGAACTGCCAAATCAGTCACTCATTTGATTGCCAGTTAACAGAAACGCTGCTGTAATTCAAATATACGAACTTAGGTAAAACTACTGATTTACTTATCCTCAGTGTTATCACCTGGTAATATAATACTGGTAATCTAAATTTGTATAAAGGAGACTAAATATGAATGTCATTCGTATTTGACTAAACGTGTCAGTGCTATTTACTATTTAGTTAACTAAACAGAATACAATTCTGCCTCAGGGTTATTGTTGATATTATGTGCAACATCACAATCATGCAAAGAGTTTTAACACGATGGGTAGACCTGTTGGGAAAAGGAGATACCAACTTTCAAGAAATGAATTGTAGACTTGGTAGTGATAGGTCAGCATTTTTACTAGCTGCAAGACAGAAAACTGGCTGCAGTTGGTGCTCTGTAGAACATTTATTACAGTCCTCCTTTTCCTGTTCGCATCTGAAACAACATTCTTATAATGGAGAGAAGAGGGAGCACTACAAAAAAGATATCTTGCTCACATTTGGACTTTTTAAGAAGTTACTTCTTTTCTACTTTTATATTACTTCTGAAATGCTGCTGTTGATATTGATTCTTCCTGTGTTGCCAAATTTGAACTCTAATGACCAGCCTTGTGTCCCCCTCTGTATATAACTAGCAATGTTTACAGTTGTGTATGCAGAGGGTTGCATCACTTGTTTACTTTAACCTTCAGAGGTTCACAGTGCTGGCTTCAGAGGAACTCAAACTGCTGGCCCGAGCCAAAAAACATGATGCAAAGTAAAGGGTATTTCATGTTTAGTAGCACCATGACTGCTAAAGTCTACTTTATTGTGTAATGTGTTCAGTTAAAAAAGGGACTCAAGCTATACTACAGGTACACAAGTTACAAATACAAAACTGACAGCCCCTCAAACCACAGGCTTTGTTGTGTAGTTTGATAGGACGGTCATATGTACAGTAATGTTTTTGTTAGTAGGATGTTTGACATGATTCACAGCACTAACACTGTCTGTGATCTGATAGAAATTACACCTGAACTGCCTATAATTAGGTATTGTAAAAAGGATCCGACTAGGAATAGCACTGGAATTTCTCCCTTACGTGTCCATTTCATGAGCAGCTCATGAACATCTGTAAATCAAAATACATCTTTCAAAATTATTTTGTATAAAAGAACTGTTTTTTTTTACAGTACCTATAAGCTAATAGTAATAGTTTATAGGTACTGTAAAAAAAAAAGTCTGAATTGTCTATTACATTGTAATATATGGAATGTAATGCAATACAGTAATACAATCTATTCATTAAAAGAAATATATATATATATATATATATATATATATATATATATATATATATATATATATATATATATATATATATATGTACAGTACTTTGTAAAGCTTGTGTCTACAACTTTTGTTTGTTAATCTAACAAAAGGTTTTCTGTAAAAATGATATGGCACATGTAAAGTAACTTTCCTGAAATTCTCAACGACTATTACTGATGGATTTGACCTTCATGGATGAGGCCTTTATAAATCCTCCCAGATTTTCTTTTGAATTAAGAAGTACATGTATAACCACTTGAAGGAAGGTGCTTTGAAACAGACAGTGCAGGCTAACTTTTGAAGGCAGAGTATCATTTGAAGGTGGTGTGTGGGAGGGAGTTTGCGGCTTGTATGTGTTCTTATGAATGCTTGATTATCAGTCGCTTAATTTGTCCATTGAATGATGCTGTGTTAATGCTGCAACAAATTTATAATCAGTTAAGGAAAGTCTTTAATGGAGGCAAAATAGCTTCTTTTGTGTGTGATTTATCTGCAAAAAATGTGAACTACTCTGCTGCACAGAGTGGATCCGGGAATGTTGGCATTTTAATGGTCTAACACACAAACATGAACGATGGAGGAGATGGAAGAATAATTACACAAGGGCTTCAGCTGCAGCAAGAAGGCAGCCAGTTCACATCAAAGGCAGCAGCACACATCTCTCATGAATTACGATCATTTCATCATCTTCTTTTTCCCAGTGACACAATTTGTATAGTAAATTAAACAAGATTTTCCTCTGTGGTTGAAGTGTGAATAACTGTCTATTTTTTATCTCCTCTTAGACTTCCATAGGACGCCTGTATACCTCTCAGAAGATTGTTGTTGAAGATCAAGCAGGAAGAAAAACGGCATGACAGGAAATCATTGTTGAATACCTATAACCTCATTCCAGTTACACTCTTCTGCTTACATGAATAGAAAATACAACCCTCTATTGTATCCTGCAACCACCAACACTTCACCTGATCTGACTCATTTATAACCCTGGCAGACTCCAGGGGTTTTCTGCCTGTAAAGTATCACAGGTTGTTGGCTAACATAAATAGTACCCTTTCTTTCAGAGTGTTTTGTGTCTATTATGTGATTTTATGTAATCAATGTGAGCTATACAAACTGTAAAGTGGAAGGTTTTTTGTACAGTTTTAACTTAAGTACATTTTCTTTAAAAATAATAAAATAAAAACTGTAACTAAGATCATTAGGATTGTTGCATCCTATTTCCTATGGTATTTTCCAAAAACCTAACTGCAATGTAAGTGTCTACAGTGCCACATTATAACGTAATCAGATGATTCACCCATAACGTAACTCAATTATTAAAAATAAAATCTCTTATTGTACGAGATGTTCTCTACAGTTTGGGAAAGATAACTGCAAAGCAAAGTTTTTTTAAAATATTTGTTAAATATAAAATCGCCTGGACAAAGCAAACACTTAAAAATTCCACCCATTAAATTATCACCCATTAAATTGTCCAGTACAGCCGTATGCCTCTTTGCACAAATGTACGGTCTTAAGTATTCCTGTAAGGGGGGCTTGTATGAGTTTGCCATCTCGCCGTAACTGTCACACACCATACTAATGCTAATATCTGGTATCTCGCATCTCTCTGGACGAAATCCAAAGGCACCCTTGATCTCAATGACATACCCCTTGGATTGTTACTGGGATGCTTTGTTTCTGTTTCACATAAACTCCCATTTCTAGTTTTAATATATTTTATGTTTCATAGGACAATAATGCACTCACTGGAAGGTTTAAAGTTGTAAAGAGACAATCCACTTCTAGATTGGTTGAAGGCAACGCACTAAGGAGTGTACTATTGCTTATTTAAGGAATTGCTATTAAGCATACAAATATTTTTTATATTTTTAAGATGCTACCCATGGTTTGATATCTGCGCACAGGATAAAATGTACTGGAATTTTCCAGATCTTTAACTATGATTCGTTGATTTTTTTTATATACATGATTTATAATCAAGTAGACAAACATTCTGACTGACAACATCTGTCTGCTTCACTTAGGGCACTTTCACACCTAGTTTGTTGTGATCGTTTGATGCCAATTGAAGTGCGGTTCGGTTCGCTTGGAGTTATATGTGAAACCTCCGAGAACCACATAATCATACCAGGATGTGCATCAAACTAAGTGAACCGAGATCACTTGAAATGATGGTCTTGGTTCGACAGAGCGATCTTTAGCAGAAATATTTCCAGTTTTTGATGCAGCTGGTGTCTTCATCGTTACACATTTTAAATAAATCGTGCAGCTCAGTTGTGTCAACATTGATCATTCTCTGTCCCAAATAGCATCATGAATGAGAAAAAACAGGCAGTCATTGGGCCCGCTTACAACGAGATAGTGTGCTGCGCTTTGTCAACCAGATTTGATACATACAACCTCAAGTTAAGTTTGATACATTCCACAAAGAATGACACACTGTACCATATATAAACCAATGAACATAAACTGCTAAATAAGCATCTCATTCCTGTGAATGTCCAAAGCAGAAATATGTAGCAATGTTTTAAATAACCTGTTCACACAGATAATCACGAATAAACTAAACGTCTTGCTTTCATCTTGGCAAATTTGTCAATTTTTACTTTGTCGGGTTGGCTCGTATTGACCAAAAAGATTGCTCAATCTCTCATCCCGAGTAGCTGTACACAGGTATGTTTTGACCCTTTTCATGCACGAAAATAACCTTTTTTATTTGGCAAACTAAATAGCAACATTTGCATACAGCAATTTTCATGTATTACAGTGGGGTGGGTTGGCTGGGGTGGGGTAGAATAGTCTACAATGATTTATTTCAGCAATTTTTTTGCAAAACTCCAAAAATGCTATTTCAAGAGTATTAATACTCTGACTCTGGCTGCCAGTTTCATAAATTCAGTGTGTCACGTTATGTGACAAGTATTAGTAATGTACATAGTCACTCATGAATAGGCATGAGCATGTGATCTGGGAGAGAGCTTATAAAAGGACTCAGGACGTAATGTGCTCTCTCTTCTCTCGGCTCGAGCTGCTTAATACAATATGCTGTATTTGCTGAAGACAAACCTTGTAATAAAGTTTAAAGCATTGGTTCACATTTACCTTGTCGCATGAGTCCTGTGTTCCGGAGTAATGCTTCTCCTCCACAGAGCCTGCATGAGTTAAAAGAGAGCCTAACCAGACCAGGCAGACCAAAAGGTCTGCTTGACTGAAAACCAGTAAATCAGCTTACCTGTGAGGTCATTTGAACACCACACAGTGTAACTGGTAGTGAAGTCAATAAGGCAAACATTTGCTGTATTTATTTTTAAGTAATAAAAACTTAAAAAGTGATAAAATACTTTCAGAAATGTTCACAGGGAACTACGTATTACATGGTTACATTTCACGGAAATTGTGAAATCTGTGATAACTGAAAAAATACAGCCTTAGTCATGGATGGTCGTAGGTATGTTCTCAGCTGTCGCAAGCACGAAAAGTTGCACTCAGGAGTAGCATTAGACATTGGGATCAGAAGCCAGATTCTTATATGACATGATCGGCACTTTGTTTTTATGTAGGACGCAGAGTATAAATGCACATATATAAGTGTGCTGTACAAGCGCCTTTTTTCCCCTGCTGTGCACATGTTGTTTTTTTTTAACCAAAATGTTTGAGGGCCAAGACACTTTTGGCCCCCCTGGCTCCGGCACCCCTGTCTTGTTTATACCAATGGAGAACATTTGGTTATGGTAAGGATTCATTTTAGGCACTTAATGGCTAGTTTAAATTAAATTAGTTATATTTAGGGTTAAGACTGGGATTAAAAACACCTATAATACAAGAGCATGCCACATTGTGATATCTTCATTCTAAAGCCTGATAAGGTAACATACTCTCACATTACATCTGACAATCTTCACAGAAACAACCCTCCACACCTACAGTATTTCCATGATTTGCTACAGGTGTTGCTGCACATCTTTTCATGCATCATCCTACATACATAAAGTGACATAAATCGAACAAGTTAGCATGGTGTGGACAGGGTATGCCCACCCCTATGTTGATATTATTATTATTATTATTATTATTATTATTATTATTATTATTATTATTATTATTATTTAAATGTATTGTGTGAAAACCCTGTTTTATTATTATTGTTCTGTTTGGCAGGGAAGGAGTTAAAAACCTTCCCTGCTAATTTGAGGACAGCCACATCAATATAAACGCCACCTGGGTGCTGGACTGGGGTTAGGAGGAACAAGAGAGAGAGAGATCAATCACAAAGTCAAACAAATGCTGTCCGGCTGGCTGCATTCCGGACGATTTTTATTTTATTTGTCTGTGTTTATTATTTGTTTTGGCCAACGTGCCTTTTGTTTTCTGTTTAGTACTTTGTTTGATGTAATGAATACGAGCGCACTGGCGACTCGCCCCGCAGTACTTTGTTGCCTGTGTCTTCCTGGTCTGATGTCACCCACCAAGCCATCCTGTCACACATGGGTACACCCATTTTTTTTATTGTTTGTCTTATCTTTTGAATAAATTTGGTTTTCATGTAGTTATGGGGTGAACTTTTTCAAAATGTTTGGATGTTGGCATTTTACCGGGACATTCATTGAAAATAGATCATTATGTTTACAGGAATGTTAATGAAATATCATCACAATTCCATGGAGATCGTAAACTAGCGATGCTATCTTAAATCATTGCATAGACATCAGAATATATTAAGCTTTATAAATGTGTGTATGTATGTATGTGTGTGTGTGTATATATATATATATATATATATATATGTATATAATAAAATAATAATGTTACACACACACACAGACCTAAACATTAGTATTTTTTTTTAATTGGAAGATGCCATACTCATTTCCTAAAATATAAGATTAAATGTCATTTTAAATATTAGAAACAAACATGATGGTAGATTCGAGAATTGAGTTATCCCACAGGTATGCTGTGCAGTAATAAAGTTACATTCTTCAATTTTACACAGAAATATGATTGCTGGGTGACAGTTTACAATATTTTGCACACTTCATCAGAAAACAGACCCTGTTGATGTTTCAGTTTGTTTGCATTCCCTAAAGGAAGTTACACCAGCAAGCATACAATTCTAGTCCCTCGAATGTTTCTTGCTATTCTGTCATTCTCTGAACTAAAATGTAATCCCTGCAACACTTGGTGGTTCTGCCAACTACTAGCTCAGAAAAGCAATCCCATATATTTAAACAAATGAAAAACATGAAAAGGAGTACCCTTCTTATCCAACTTGCTTTTGTTGTTGTTTTACTGGTAATATTTTACAGGAAATACCAAAGCGTTTACAGTAGTATCCACACTAGCTTGCTAATGTGAGCCATGTCGGGTAGAAATTAACATTATTTATGTATTTATTTATTTATTTTTACAAGTTAGCCGTGTTTAATAGAATGTCTGCTATAACGTAGCCAATAATAAATCTCTACCTGTTAATCTTTATAATAGTAATTTACTCAGGTTTAGAGAGGATATGCTAATGCCTTATATTATTTTAAGAATATTAAGATGTATTAACCACTGCATTAAATCATTTACACGCTATTAATATATGCACGTCCTGTTTTCAGTAAGTTGTTTTCCCAAGTTTGGGATAGCAGATTATTATTATTTGTTTATGTAGCAGACGCCTTTATCCAAGGCGACTTAGAGAGACTAGGGTGTGTGAACTATACATCAGCTGCAGAGTCACTTACAATTACGTCTCACCCGAAAGACAGAGCAAGTTAAGTGACTTGCTTAGGGTCACACAATGAGTCAGTGGTTGAGGTGGGATTTGAACCGGGGATCTCGTGGTTACAAACCCTTTTCTTTAACCACTGGACCACACAGCCTCCAGATTTTATAGTAACAAATACAAAAGATCATATATTTTAATGCCAGATTACAATGCTGTGCTGTCATTATTCTACTGTATTTTGTAGTATTTAAATATTAATTTAGGTGAAAATAAGACTCCTCCAAAATAAATTGTAATAAAACCAGTAAGTTATTATTTAGGGGCACTTTCTCAAAAATGTCGACAATTTAACATTTGTTTTTTGTGCCTGGGAGAAAAAAAGAAACCATTTGTGTAGCAGCTTGATTAATTAATTGCTGTATTTGTCATATACATTCCAGTCAATAAATGACACAAAGCAAATAACCAGTTATGTGTTCCAAAGTGCTGGAAACACGCCAATCTTGATGATCCTGTCTCTGTTCCGTTGTTTAAAAGAGCAGTCAGAATACAAAGGTATGTATTAATATCTCAAAGTGTAGTTTTGGCCGAAATTGTTATCCCAGTACTCTGCTCCGTTCTCCGTCTTATAGCAGATGGCAAACTGTATGGAGCTTTGATCCAGGAATGGGGGGGTATAAAGCGTAAAACCAAACTGCTCGGTCTGTGCATTGTCTTCGGTGGCGAACCCCGGCACCAACACGGCTTGGACATCCACAAACGACAGCCAGTCATTAAAAGTGTATCTGACAGATACTTCTTTCTTCAAACCAAAGTTGAAAACTCTAATCAAACCACGGATGTCAAAGTGAAATGTCGTGATTTTCTCCAAAGACACACGTTGCTCTCTGACTCGGTCTTCAAAGCCACAGCTTTCACCAGGCTGCTCAAAAGCACATGTTAAACAATTTAATTGGAAACTAGCTGCAAACCTTTCGCATATATCGCCCAGAAGCTCCCTGTCTTGTTGCGGTGGGAAACTTTGCAGCCTTGAGAAAACTTTCGACGGAATCTGAGGGTCATCGGTGACGCTGAAATGCCGGACATTGGCTAAAGTGAGACCCAGTGAGTCTGCAAACTGTACTCTCTTCCTGCAACTTTGAGTTAAATTGTTAAACAGAGTAGCCTGTTCGGGGTATGCGGGCAGCGATTTTGCCCTGCGCCGATCTTTCATGAAAATGTCTTCTTGGTCAAACTTAGAAAAGTCATCCCTCAGCTTCCTTCCATGTTCTTCTAGTATGTCACCTCCATCCCCATTTTCAGATTCTCCAACAACAGTGCTCTTGAATATTGAATCTTCCATTAAGCCGGAGGTACCAAATAACTCAGGTTTTTTTATATCCATGATATCCCTCTTGCAGTACAAGCGGGTACCAGTTGTCAGTTAAGCGGTTGTTATATTGCTTTGCGCTGTGTTACCCTTCAGTGAATTGTAACAAGAAAGCTGCCTGCATGTGGTGTTCAGCATTACAGACAGTTGCAGCAGTGCGTCAGAGCCACGCAACATAAACAAACAATCATTAAATCCTAATTTCAAGATACGTATTGAGAGCCAGATATCACGTATATAGTTTTGACATAATTGGAGATGCTGTTGTAAATAAGCTTGCTACTTTAACCTTGATCTGTACTATTACAGCTGCAGTAACCCGCAATGAGGATTCATTTTAAGTTTCATAGTGACGATTCACTACATTCTTCCACAGTTAAACCTTCTGAGCACTTGATAGAAATGCAGGCGGTGTGTATAGTCCAGTTTGTATGAGGTGTTATCAGTAAAAATACAAACGCTTCAAATAAACAACAGGAAAAAATGCAGTAGGCTACTGAAAGAAATTACTAAGAGCTATAATGTAACTGCCTCCCCTCATGCAACTACATTGCTGCTTACTATTTTTATACCACCTCTGAAAAATGTCCTCGCTTGCTTCAAAATAAGGACTTTAATGTAAATATTAAGCTCTCTTTTATAACATTGTGTATTGATGTTAGGTTTTATATGTTTGATTGGCTTGAATATCTGACATTTTAAATTCATTTTAAGCAAGGCTCTCGTTTTAGGAACAGTTAAACACGATCTCGAAAGAAAGTAATTGCAAATTAATTAATGGTGAAATAATGAACTAGATACACCTAGGCTTATCTTGGCGAGAGCCGAGTTCAAATCAGCATGAAGTTTTAACATCTACTCTCGTGTAATGGAAATCATGGCTGTTATATTTAATGTTGTATTACTGTACACTTAGGCTATTCAACTTTCTGGGGATATTTTACTAACGCTGACTGAGAGCTGCCATTTTGAGCCCCCTATAGGAAAAAAGTTGTTGAAAGATAAATTAAACATTCTGAAGTGGGAGATGATACACGCAGTGAATACAGATGTGAATTACTAGTGTAACACTAAAGAACAAAAACGAATGTCCCTCGCAATCTGCAGAAAAGGTTAAAGCAATCCTCCATACATTTATACACAGATGAAAGACGATACTTTGTATTGTTTTTACAATATGCTACTACTGTAAAGTTAACTGTGTTTAAACACTGCTGTAGTTTTGGTAACAGGAACTTTACGTGAAAAACCTGACCGTCACCATTGTGTTTTTTAAACCTGGTATTATGCCCAGTCACTATCCTTCGAGTTTAGATTCTATTTGGGAGAAAGAGGACTATTATTGAATGTTCTAAATGTAGCCAGTACCTGATTTTCAGTTACATAACAAGGATGTATTGTGTAAAAACAAAGCGTGCAACACTGTTAACTGGATCCACAAAACAAGCAGCGTGTTTGAATTTACGTCATAAACGAGGCTAAAACGGGTTATCTAAATAAATAACTACTAATGTTTACCTGGTGAATACGTACAACATATATTCATATTATTATTTACACCCGGTTTCTATGTCAAGCACCTGTAATTTATAAAATACAGTAGTCTACGTGCACGTCGAAAACGAACCTGTAGATTTAGTAGTTTATTTTATTTTAATTAATTTATTTATTTATTTATTTAAGATTGGTCAGAATGAATTTATTGGTATTCATTTTATCCACTGTACAAAGCAAATAGTGTCTTGTTTCTCGACGCGACTTGGGGAGGAAGAAAAAACAGATTGCTGGATTGCAACGTAGTCTTAGTAGTATTGTAGAATAAATACACAGCCACCATTGGTAACCAAGACATTCAATAACTATACATTTTGCAATCCAAATCCCAGGACCTGAGTTGTTTAATATTACGGCACAATAACGTAGCGGCGGGACAACCGCAACGAACAATAAATATACCTCCCATGTTATGGACTGGTGAAAGGGTTGGGACTTTGTACTGTACCCGTTGCCTGCGTTGTGCGCTGCTCTGTGTTTGTGAGTGAATGTGTTTCGTCGACTAACCGCTCCAACAGATCTGTGGGCCGAAAGCCCAAAATTTGGGGTGATCATCACTGGTAGGCGTGGCAAAGTCTATCATATATCATTTGAAATCTTAACATCTCTAGATTACATATCCAGTTGATAGACTTTCCTATTGGGCAGCTGTCTTGCAACATATGTACTGTACCCTATTACAGACGTTTATTAAAATAAAACCACTACTGGGCATTTATTTGTGACATAAGAACATAAGAACATAAGAAAGTTTACAAACGAGAGGAGGTCATTCAGCCCATCTTGCTCGTTTGTTTGTTAGTAGCTTATTGATCCCAGAATCTCATCAGGCAGCTTCTTGAAGGATTCCAGGGTGTCAGCTTCAACAACGTTACTGGGGAGTTGGTTCCAGACCATTATTTCCATTTATTTGATCTATTCTATCAAAATAATACCTGAAATATATAGATTATGGTTAATGTATGACACACACACACACACACACACACACACATATATATATATATATATATATATATATATATATATATATATATATATATATATATATATATATATATATATATATATATATATATATATATATAATCATAGTTACCTTTATAATGTCACAAACAATGCTATATATAATTTTATCTGGAAGAAAACACATGGCTGAATAGAACCAATTGTTCACTTTTTATAGTTCAAAGTCATCAATAGAATGTAAACTAGATTTACATCGAAATATTAATAACATTAGTACACAGCCAAATAGAAAACCTAAACTGTATACATTTTCAAAAATATATCCTAACCTTGTTTATAATTAAACCACAACTTTAATGGTTCTACAATTCAATTGTATTGTAACATTGCTTTGCCATATTAGTCTTATATTATGTCTTACTTTGTTGACACACACAATTCTCTGTTTGTGACCCAGTACCTCATAGCTATTTGAACATATTCCTGTATTTTATTTTATTTATTTATTGTGTTTATTTATCAGGGACACATACAATTACAACATAAGTGTCACTTCCATGACACAAGATGTATTACATTTTCAATTTAGCCAATAGGCTAATTTCCATTGACAGTCCCTGGGCAGACATTGATGACAACTGTAATAAATCTCCATATTACTTCTACTCACAATTCACTAGTTTCAAAGCGGAGAGCTTCCCTTTTCTAGCAAAACTGACACTGTCATACCCAGTAAATGCATACATTCCCAATAAAGCCTAACAAGTTTCTGAACCAAGAGATTTCCTCACTTTGCTTATGTCTGTGGACTTTGTCCTAGTTGTTGTACCTGATTTCTGAAATATGTGAACAGGTATCCTTGAGCAGAATGCAAGACGGAGGATTTGTACATAAGTGTCATTTGAAACAACAATTATGGCCTCATAATTAAATGATGCAATGTGTGCAGCATGAAGCAGAATTCTGGTATCCGCCACTTCCTGAGTAGATTTCAACTCCTGTACTTCCTCAACATCTTCTCCTATCAGCTTATAACATTCTTCTCCACATGTCACATACAACATTATACCTTCTCTCTTCAGCTTTACTTGATTGTGTTGTACTTGCCATTGACTGACCATGAATGGGATCAGGTTGTTTTTATTTTTGGAACTTTCTCTTTTGAGTGACTTGCTGTCCAGGGACAATTTCCTTGTGTATAATAAACCTGCAGCATCTGCTCTTGCCTCCCTTTCAGTATTTTTTAATTGACATGTTTTTATAAACATCAAACATGACATTGATCATGTTGCTTCCTGCACCTTCCTTAAGAACTACAGGAAGAACAGTCAGAGATTGCCTGAAATGTCTCATGTTCACCATCATGACATCCCCGATGCATGTTCGTGGCTTTGGAATGTTATCTGCAGACTTGACATTTTTGTCTAGTTCATTTCCATGAGTTGACTTGCTTACTAGTTGTATGCTGATTCCCCTCTGGTGTGGCTAGAGACCATGGAAGTGGTCCAAAGTGCTAGGACATCCTCAGCTTTCTACTTTGTGCTGCAATAAGCATGTTGCCAAATAAGTTGCAGTCAGTCCTCAGCATTCTTTCTTTCTCTTGTTATCTTAACTTTCCTGTTTTTCTAGCTGCGATCTGAAAAAAGTCTTCAGGTTTTTTCTGGACTTGTCATGAAACTTCACAATGTTACTTTCAAGTCTTTGTTCATGGGACTGAGTGTAAGACTTTTCTCCAACTTTTGCCCCAAGCAAATTTATTGTGATGGCTTCAGTTGCAGCAACACCTGTGGACAAACTCACAAGATTTGTGTTTTCATAATCAAAAGGGTTCACCCAGTTGTTCTGGAGCAAATCTGTAATTGCCTGAACATCCTCTTCATCCTTTCTTATTCTGGACTTTTGGAGATCTTGGTGTTGCACATCAGGTGAATTCAGATCAATCATGTCTCTCAGGTTACTTAAGCAAGTGGTCCTGTACTCTGCTGTTAAATAGTATTTGCTTAGGCAGCTGGATTCAAGCTGAAACCTTTCATACCACATGGGTCCGTGTACATTCCGGCCAATCGTTTTTGCATTCTAAATCGGAAATCGGAAAACCAGAAAACGACTTGTTTTTCTATTTCGGTTTTTCATAAAAACAAAAATCGACACGTTTTTCATTTTACAATTTCTGAGTTTAAAATACAAAAACTGATTCAGGCTTGTTTTCCCATTTTTCATATTGCTTTTTGTAACGAAGTATTTGAAATGGAATAATCTGTAATACAAAAATAAATAATAGACTGTAGGGACGAAAAATGAAATCAATCTCCAAGAGTCGGTTATAAAGAAGGTAGTCTTTATTCAAGCAGATATCTGGAGAGACAGCACTTCACAGGCAATCTGTTAATGCTTCTCTAACAGGTACACACTTAAACAACAATAGATATACTAACGTATTGGAAGAGGGACAGACCTATTCAACCAAGCGTGCCAGCCCCCTTTAGTGATCCTATGGCAAGCTCTGTAAGATGCTAACATTTCCTCTCTCCCTGCTGTTTGCAGCTCTTACAAAAGAAGGAACTGTAAACAGAATTCACCCCATCCTTCACCATATTCTGTTACAAAAGAACCCCCCACTGCAGCATGAAAACACTCCACAACTTTTTTTTAAAGGTCCTTCAAGACCTTTAAAAAAAAGTCAGACACGACCAGCTCTCTGTGTCCCGCTGTTATGATGATAATTTCGCACTTGTGCTTACTGTCGTTGAAGTGTTCTGTCTGTTTACCAACATTATTTATTTATTAATTAATTTAGCAGTTGTTACAAAGTACTGTATTACAATACAGCAGTAGGGCTACATTAAGTTAATATAATAATCATCCTTGTATCACTCAGGTACAGTGCATTATAATAATACTAAACATAATAAGGGAAAGGGGGAAAAAATCCAGGTACGGTTCTTAATATTTATATCCGGCTTTCTAAATTAACTTTATAAACTTAACTGGATTATATTATCATAGCACATTTGTCCAGGGCGCTCACGTATGTTTAGAGCTCCCCTTTCACAGGTACCCAGTTTGTTTCACTTGGGGGGTGCATCCATAGATAGAAATATCAATGTATTGATGCAGAAAACGTCATAACACCGAAACACATTCGATACGAGTAGAGCACGCCTCAGTACTTTTTTTCTTTTTTTTTTTTTAAATGGTCTTTTATTTATTTTTGTATTACAGATTATTCCATTTCGAATACTTTGTTACAAAAAGCAATATGAAAACTGGGAAAACAAGCCTGAATCAGTTTTTGTATTTTAAACTCAGAAATTGTAAAATGAAAAACGTGTCGATTTTTGTTTTTATGAAAAACCGAAATAGAAAAACAAGTCGTTTTCTGGTTTTCCGTCTTCCGTTAAACCGTGGTGTATATGGAATCTATAACAAAAACATTGTCAATGTAAAAAAACAAGTTAGGAAAACACAACAGCCATTTAAAGGGGTGATATCAAACACAAAAGCCCAAGTTAGGAGAAGCAATTAGGCCAATCTTTTCAAGCATCAAGCAAATAGGCACAATTGGAAAGGTGCTGGGGCCCAAGATTCACACAATTCTTGCTTTTAGCTTGGCGCCTTTTTTTGATCGCTTCGCTCCACTTTATTTTTTAAATATATGTTTTCTAATTTAAACAAATATCAATGTTGAGCTTAAAACATAAGTTCCTAAGGTTTCATCAAATGCACTTAAAACCCTTTATCAGAAAAAGTGGAACAAACCACAAATGATTCCTGTGACAGAAGACATAAAGAATCTTCAAAACCACCTCAAAACAAAAGAAGAAGAAAACAGAAAGCTCCTTGAAGTTTGCCCAATGGTAGAATCATGGCATGGCCTTTCTCTGGTGACTCTTGTTCAGATTATTCTTTTCAATCGCCGCAGAGAAGGAGAAGTCTCAAGGATGCTCATTTCAACTTTCCTTGAACGAATCACAGGGGCAATGCAAGATGAAATCGAAAAAAGCTTATCAGATTTTGAAAAGAAATTGTGCAGCAAATTCACCAGAGTTGAAGTCCGGGGCAAAAGAGGTCGCACGCGTCTTAAAATTCCTATTGTTTTATTGTTTGTAGCAATTTCTCATGTACAAGTGATGGTCTTTTTTTTCGCAAAAATATTATATTAAAAACTGCGTGTTTCCCCTGTTACATGGTCAGTTATTTCTCCATAGAAGTGGGTATTGTAGAAGGGGATGAGAAACGAAAAAGATCTTCCTTGCCAGGCCTTTGCATCAATTCTGTCCTTCCTCCATTGACTCCAATCTGCATAGATCTTCATAAAGTCCTTTCTGTAGGTTTTAATTTCTTCCACTAACTCTGTGTCCCAGATCTCAGTATTGTCTTCTATATAGAGGCCTTTCCCATGAACCAACCACTCTTTCAGAGTAGCAAGGTGCATGTAAGACACAGTTAAAGTCAGAGGAATCAGATGTAGAGCATTGTTACTCCTAAAAACCCCATTCTGGATAGTGTTGCATTCCTGTATAATAGCTGACATGAAAGACCCTTTTTCGCGAGGTTTAGCTTTCATATACTGCTTCATGGTTTTTCTCAATGCATCTATGGTGTTCTGAAGTTTATTTATCTCACCAATAAGAATTTTCTGATCCACAAGTTATACAACTGTATCTTTAATTAGATCCCAGGTATTCACTTCAGAATCAGGCCAGAAAAAACTGATCAAGACACTCATAAGTTTTCCAACAGGAATGCCTTACGCGCTGACTAATCCTACAAGGCCAGTAACTAACTGCTTCATTCAGTTATTCAATGTTGTACCCATTTGTTTGGGATTATAGAACATGTGATGCTCCATCGCTACAAATAAAAGTATATGGTTATAGGTGGTTGAAGGTTTAAAGGTTTACATCAGATAACTTAAGCAGTAGATTTAAAATACCCATAACTAACCACATTTTCTGTATTTCAGATGCCTGCAATGTTATAGTTAGAAATACATTTGCTGGTCTTTTTCTCCAATAAGGTACTAGATTTCAAAAGCCTAGATGTACTAAACATGTTCTCTTGCTGTTTTCTATTAGTCCTCTGTCCCTTTCTTCCTGACTATAATGTCAGATTTCCATTACACAAGAGTAGATGTTAAAACTTCATGCTGATTTGAACTCAGCTCTCGCCAAGATAAGCACCAACTAAGATGTAGCTTTACAGTAAACTAATGTGATCCATCTGTGTCTCTATCCATTTGCATTTCCTTCCATATGATGATGAAGATATCCTTCTTTCTGGTGTTGATGGCTGAAGTGTAATACTGGCTCCAGGGATCAGCTTATTTGCCTCCCTGGCGCATTAGCACACACAATGGCTGCGATGCTGGCTCCGGAAATCAACCACAGTGCGGTCTCCCCAACGCATCAGCATGACAACCGTCTGGATTGAGCGAAGTAATGGTCTTCAAGTGGGCACCTTCCATCCTCGGTGTTCCGTCGACTAGCCCACGACACCTCAAGTGGGCTCGACGGTGATTCTGGCATCCCAGCATCACCTCCCTCCGTCCCCCACTCAACTCAGCCCAGCTTACTTACCCGTACATCAGCGTTTCTTTCTTTCTATTGTGCTTGAGATTCCCAGCCAGAATCTTTCTGTCTCAACCACAGCCAGTTGCTGCTCCTCTCTGCTGCTTCAGATAAGTTCTTCACTGTGCAACGCAACTCTTGGCCACGGAATCCAACGTCTCTGAGAAACCGGGTTGCAGAGTGTGCCACAAATCCTCGACAACCCACCTCCACTGGGTAAACCTGGACTTTCCATCCTCGCTGTTCCGCTTCAGAGGCTAGTTGAGCATATCTCAGTTTCTTCCTCTCATACGCCTCATCTACAGCATCCTCCCATGGCACTGTTAACTCTACCGGGTGAACAAGGCGTGCTGATCCAGACCACAAGACAATATCTGGTCGAAGGTTAGTGGTGGCAATCTCAGATGGAAAAATAAGCTCTAGCAGCTTCCAGTTGTCCTAGGCGAGGATTGGTTTTAACACCTTTTCTTGGTGGTTGCTCTCCTGGGCTGAGGAATGTTGTCTTTTGTGTATAATGTTTTGATGGAACTGGTGTTACGCTTGTCTTCCAATGCTAAGGCCAAACATCGCAGCACCTGGTCCTTGGCTAAGAGCCACCTTACATCCTGTCAAAATGTGCCTTAATGTTGCAGGTGATGAACACAAAGGACATGAGGGATCCTCTCCTACCCAGAGGTTTAGGTTCTGTGGTGATGGGAGAACATCATATGTTGACCTGATGAGGAAACTGATCCTCCTCTGTTCCATTAACCATAGGCCAGCCAATCTTGCGTTTTTCCACACTCTCCCATCTCATCCATTCTCCCTGCTTGGCCTGGGAAACGGCCTTTACGCACCGCATCCTCTCCTCCTGCTTTTGCATCTTGTTGACTACCAGCTTCCTCCATTGAGCTGGGGCTGCCTTGTGCCATGTAGGAGGAGCTGAACTGAGACCAAGACCCCCTCTTCCATGCTGAACTTGCCCCATGATATCACCAAATTGAAGGGCAGCCTTTGCATCCTCCACAGCTTTCTTTGCCGCCCACTTTCTTCCAGTTTTCAACACAGGTGCTGCCTCCCTTACGCATTTGTCGTGTGACTCTACTAATGTCATTTCCAGTCGGACCTTGGCACATTTAAACTCCTCGGTTAGAGCGGAGACTGGTAGCTGCAGTATTCCTTTACCATAAAGTCCCACTCTGCTGAGGCAGCGTGGAACTCCCAACCATTTCCTGATGTATGAACTGATTAAAGCTTCCAGCTTCTCTACTGTTGTCAAAGACACCTCGTAAACAGTCAGTGGCCACAGCAACCTCGGCAGTAGACCAAACTGAAAGCACCAGAGTTTTAGTTTGCCTGGTAGAGCGCAGCTGTCTATGCTCTTCAACTCTTCCACTGACTGTTGGGTCCTTTAGATCCCCGTCGTACCATCTCCCAAGACTTTTCACTGGCTTCTCAGACACTGTTGTTATTGCCTCACCATTAATGAAGAATGTTTTATCTACTACTTTACCTTTAATTATAGAGATGCTCCTTGATTTAGTGGGCTTGAATTGCATTCGTCCCCATTCAATGTTATTGGTTAATTTGCCCAATAACCGATTAGTGCAGGCTACTGTTGTAGTCATGGTTGTCATGTCATTCATGTATGCTTGAATTGGTGGTAGTCACATTCCAGAAGCCAAGCGCTCTCCTCTCACTATCCATTTTGATGCCCTAATGATTACTTCCATTGCCATGGTAAAAGCCAGTGGAGAAATGGTGCATCCTGCCATTATTCGAACTTCTAAGCATTGCCATGTAGTGCTGAATTCTGAAGCTGAAAAACTAAATTGCAAATCTCCAAAGTAGGCTTTCACTAAATTTGTTATTGTCATCGGTACATTGAAAAAATCAAATGCTGCCCAAAGAAGTTCATGTGGCACTGAACCATATGCATTAGCCAAATCCAGAAATGTCACATGGCGTTCCTTCCTCTCCTTTTAAGCTGATTGAATTTGTTGCCAGATCACATTGATGTGTTTTAAGCATCCTGGGAAACCTGGAATGCCCGCTTTTTGTACTGAAGTGTAAATGAAGCAGTTCTTTAATAGGTAAGTTGACAATCTCTGAGCAATAATGCTGAAGAAAATATTGCCTTCTACGTTTAATAGGGAAATAGGGTGAAATTGACTGATGCTTGTAGAATCTTTTTCTTTAGGTATAAAGACTCCACCTACTCGGCGCCATGCTCTTGGTACAACCTGTTTTTCCCATGCCACTTTCATCAATTTCCACAGGATTCGTAGAACTCCTGAAGCACTCTTGTACACTCTGTACGGAACTCCATTAGGCCCTGGAGATGACGAAGCCCTTGCTTTTTTCACAGCTCGCTCTACTTCTTTCCACTTAGGTGCACAGTCCTCCATTTGGTATTCTGGTGGATTGATAGGTGGGATGTCTGAAGGAATTGACATAGGCTCCTGCCTTTTTGAATCTGTATGTGTTTTCTCCAAATATCACCTTCTAAATGGACAATTATAAAAAGGGCTTGGTCAGCAATATACATGTGTCTTACACGTATGTTGGCCCGAGCTTCCTCTGTCCATTCACCTACATTGGTCCTACTTTTACCGCTGAATTTAGGACATTTACTTTCTCTTGGAATGCATACCAATCGCTCTACTATAGGGGAAATACTACCAGCTACTTGGGGGGTACTAGGGGCTGGGCCAACTACTCTACATTCTTGTGACAACCGCTCACAGTTTTTAACAGCTGTAACTGCTCTCTCTGGGCTTGTAACTCCTGCTCCATTATGGGGCTAAAAACTATTTTCTAAAAAAAAGAGGCAATCACAGGTACCAATAACATAACCCAATTCTCAGTACAATACAAAACCAAAAAATTTAAAATACAAAAATCAAAGCATTCAAGTGTTTCCTTTTACAGGTTGCTTCCTTAATGAGCCTGGAGATAACTGAACTGTTGCGTTGAATCTGTCTCCACCTTGATGTATTGGTATAATATAAGTTACACATGTCTCTGCTTATAAATCCTGCTGACTACGCCAAATGTAACAACATGCCCGTTATGTAATTGTTATTTTGTTTGACTACACCACCTTGGGAATTTTGCCTAAAGAAACAGTTTTTGTTAAAAACACTTTTATGATGTGTAAGGCCAGGTTCCCCAAATTTTAAGCTCATTTCAATTAAATGAAAGCAAGCAGAGACATGAGTAAAGTTTTAAAAGATTTTGATAATTTATTATAAAAACAAAACACTTTAGAATTTAAAAGACATAGAGATTAAAGGCAAAATAATATTGCAAATTATGCAGATTTTACACAGGTGCAATACAAGAATTTGCCACTGGGAGGCCACCAGAACCCAGAACTGCCTGGATTCAACGAGATATAAAATGGTAATATTTAATTTCAAGTGCTGCAAGAGAATATACAAATTATAATAGTTTAGTCTCAAGTACCACAAGAGAATATACAAATTATAATAGTTTTGTCTCAAGTACCACAAGGCCGACAGGGGTTTGCAGTGTTATTCAAATTAGAACAAAGTAAAACCAACTACAAACCAAAATAAAAATGTGCAAACAGACTCGTGATAAAATAAAGAGGTGAAATAATAAATCAATCCGAATCAAACAAAACCACAGTGATCAACAGCGAATAAATAAAAAAAAACCAACCACCAGTTCAACAAGAGACACAAACTAAAAGAGCCAAATTAAATATATTAGATTACCCCTTCCTTGTATTTACCAATACCAAAAGAAAACAAAAATGTATAAAATAAACATAAAAGAAACAGCAGCTGACAATTGCTCTGTCTGCAAGAACAATGTCAATTAATAGCAATGTCAGCAGTACATTTAAAACAGGTTACCTCGGGAGCTCTTTAACTCACTCTACAGCTACCACTACACATTAACTAAGATATTGTACAAATTACCTTGGGCAGTGCTAGGCTTACCCTACCAGTACCTGTATAAATCAAAAGAAGTTGAACATTACCTCGATGAATAGCAATATTGGCAGTGTCCAATATTGCTATTCATCAAGGTAATGTACAAATACCAGTAAGTACCTACAAATACCAGTAAGTTGTTATAGCAGAGGTTACAAACAGTTTAAAATAAAATAAAACAAATATTGTACTGAGACACTGGAACATACCTTCAACACAGGTAAGACTTGTTTCAAACAGTAGTTAGAAACCCAGGCTTGCGACAAAAATGAATGCTTTCCACGCTAGCTTATGAATGAATTCTTTCCACGCTAGCTTATGAATGAATGCTTTCCACGCTAGCTTATATGCAGAAAGAGTGGTAATGATCGCTTGTTAAGCAATCACAAAATGAATCCCACCTGTTACACTTGTATACTATGTACTTCTAGTCTATGTGGTATAATTATGGCACCCAGTTGTACCTTTAAACCTCACAGCTCTACTACACTGCAGTGTATGGCACCCAGTTGTACCTATAAACCTCACAGCTCTACTACACTGCAGTGTATGGCACCCAATTGTACCTATAAACCTCACAGCTCTACTACACTGCAGTGTATGGCACCCAGTTGTATCTGTTTCCATCAGAATGTCGAACAAATTTCTAGTAAACTTGCTGCAGTTCGAACTAAAATGTATGCGCATCTTATTGTACAAAAATGGGTTTCCATCAAACTGGATTCTAGCAGACAACAGCTAGACGTAATGATGTCACAAACTTAAAAAAATGTTTGTCGCAGATTTTCTTGAACCAAATAAAAAATGTAGGTTTGATGCGTTTCCATCCCTTTTTTTCTTTTCGCTTGCTAGACTGGCGTATAAACTGGCGTAAGTGAATAAACTCTTGTTGAAAATTCCTATAATACAGCATGTAGCACCGCATATAACGGGTCTAAAAATAGACAGGATTTATCATTTATTATTTGTATGCATTATTATACACAATATAGAAACAGCTAGTGCATATTAAGTCTGTTGGGTTTTTTGAATGATCCAGAATGGTTTGTAATGTATTTTAGGTATTTAGGAAATATATATTCCTTAAATAGTACAGTAAAATAAAAATATTAAACTATTGAGCTGATGGCTGATAGACGATGCAACATGTAGCAGAATAAAATTATTCCTCCGGTGCCATGCCAATTTGAGTTGTTCATTAGAAGGTGGCACCCATTCTGCTATTATTATTATTGCCTTACACTTAAAATTTCCTGTTGTTGTTGGCATTTATAGTTGGCCTATTTCGATATTGTGATTACTGGTAGCCTTTGCAGTAAACAAAATACTTTTAGTGTGTAGGCTATTTAAGGTTTTACCTACTTTTAGTTTTCTCGCATAGATCGGTTATTATATTATTTTAACATGTTGTTAAAATTGTAGATAATGCAGAAAGATTAACTAGTCGTTAGCGATGCCATGTCTTGTGTATTTTAGGGATATCATTATCAGTTTCTTGTTTAAACCCGATTTTGAGGGGTTATGTTTTCTCGACATGTTTCAAAACCGGCGGCGGATCGATCAAGTAATTACCGAGTTATTTGGACTTTTCTACGTGCATGCGTGGTTCATTTTTTCATAAATCTGAAAATACGCGTGTGCACTTCAGTCAAATGTCAGAACGTTCGGTCGCTCATTGATTGGCTTGTTATATGAATGAGTCGTCAGCCGAGGCGAGGAGTGACAACACACAGTCACTCATACAAAACAAGGGCTGTATTATTAAAACAAAATACAGTCCTACCCCATTATAACGCAACCCATTATAGTGCAGAATCGGTTATAACACGTTAGGGTCGTAGCTCCCATTTCCCCCATAATGCAATTTGACTCACAAACGTCCAGTGAGCATTCCAACTAAATTGTACTAAGTATGGCAGACTGCAAAAAATGAAAATCATTCTCTGTTAAAAATGAAATTCGGTGCGGTTGACATAATTTAAAAATGTGAAACTCAAGCAGCAGTTTCTAAAGATATAAATGTTGAAGAATCTACATTGCGTGGATGGCTTCACACATCAAGAACACAGACCTCTGAGCTTTAGTTTGTTGTTTTACAGGTACAACATTTATTTGTCTTTCTTTGTAAGGCACTGGTAGTATTCGATATACACGTTGACGAACACACAGAGAGACTAGGTTTGCAAGGACAGACGTTTACAAAACAATGATCAGTCTCCCTCCCTGGCCTAAGCTTATTACACAGATAACCCCTAGAGATGGCACCACCTTCTTTCTCACAAGCCTTAATTAACAATTTCGTACCATTTACTTTTATAACAAAAATATATTTTAAAATATTTACACCAATAAAACATACTATAGGCCTCTATACCCTTTCCGGTAGTTTTTTTTTCTTTATCCTGTGCACTCATGCGCACAGTATAGCCACTCCATTTATAATCATACCAACTCTGAGTGTTGCATTTGTTTTCAGACGTTAGATACTTAGTATTAGTATAATCATCATCACTATTATATTATACAATATACCGTTATCAAAATAAACTCCATTGCTAATAACACACAGAAATAACATGAGCACGGCTTCTATTGCAGACGTAATAATAATAAAAAAAACGTCCGGGTATACGCATTGCACATTTAAAAAAAAACAAAACAAAACTCCCTCACAGTAATGAAAAGCAGTTCATAATGGTTATAAAATGTTCTTGAGGGCTCTTTTGCTGCTCTTCACACGTTTATAGCATCCTGCCTTTAATGAACTTTAACGTGCACTTATCTGCTCCCTATTTTACTGTATTTTAATCAAGCACTTAAGCAAATCGGTAGTATTTTGTATTTCACCTCGTATCTGACCCTGATGTAACTATCAACACTGTTATCTGCTCTTGAACTGCCCCGCTATTAAATCGTACTGTGTTTTGAATTTGCTCTTATTAGGACTGAAGTCATTGTATTTTGCATCTTGCTCTGTACTGTAATTCTTGATATGTATTTTTTGTATACAACTGTAAGTCGCCCTGGGTAAGGGTGTCTGCTATTAAATAAATAATAATAATAATTTGTGCTAGTTATTACTGTATTAGTGTGTTTAGCTTTCAAAATTGAGTGTTGTAACATTTAAACTGGTGGAATAGCAGTTTCCTTTCAATTCAAAGATTACCATCAACAATACTTTTGGGATATTGCCTGCTTTTGGTACAAATTTCTGAGCATTTTATATCAAAGCTGCCGATAGGCCCATCTGCGGAGTGACGTCCCTGGTCCCGCCTCCCGAGGGATCAAATAGTCACTGCGCAGAATGCTCGTCCTCTTTTTGCCTCTCACTAACCTAGTGTTGAGTTGAGTCTTTCAAAGAGCTCTCACTGATTACCTGTGATTCATTCACTGGAGATTGGCTTGTCACTTCACCGGAATCAGCTGCTCCACACTACTGAGCTGCTGCTTCTAAAATTTCCCTGTGCTCCCTCCACCGGGTCTCGCGTCTAAGCAGCTCCGCTGTTGAGTTGACCTCGCTGGCTGCTTCAACCCAACCACCTCGGTGCTTCGGGTCTTTCAAAAAAAACAAAATAAAACAAAAAAAAACACGTTTTTTCTTGTATACCCCCTCGCTATCTCTATTTCTATTGTTACAAGCACTCTCACCCACCCAAGCCTGTATATTCCCCTGGTGTATGCTGTGTGCTGCCAGGTGTTATTACACACTGTCAGGGCTGCACTTGCCTGCTCACCCTCGGTGCTTGGCCTGCCTGTGCACGGGGAGTGATTCAGTGCTTATGGTACTGTGGCACCTCGGTGCACGCAGTGACCTCCGTGCACAAGGTAACCTAGGTGCTTGGGCACTTTAGGCTTACCCACTGTTCCCTGTACCCTCGGTGCTTCAGTACCTCGGTACATACATTGACCTTAGTGCACACAGAACTCTGTGCACGCACTCTGTGCAGTGCCTCAGAGCCCGGTGCACGCAGAGCACAGCGCTTGCACGGACCGTGGTACTGCGGTACCCCTCTCCGCGCGACCAAGTGTACGTTGCCCTCAGTACTTAGTACCTCGGTGCAGATAGGGAACCCGTGCTCTCGGTGCTCAGCTACCCTGGTGGTTGCTGCAGTAGTAATATATACTACCTGCACCTCTCCAGCTTATTACTGCACGCAGCACCCTCGGTGCATAGTGATGGCATTCCACGCGTGCATGTCCTGTGACATGGTGTGTAAGCTGTCTCGTGGTAGAGCATGCCACTCTAGCCCTTGAGGATGAGACCTTCTGCCCAATCTGCATGTCTTTTCAGCCGCACTCTCAGGATAAGAGGCTTAAGCGGGCTAAAGGGTTGTCCACCACTTCACCCGGTGGGGCTGGCCGTCAGTGGCTCTGGGAGCCCCTGAGTCCCCCCTCTTCCAGCTGTCACAGAGCTCACCCGTGCCCTGCGCTCAGCTGCAGAGGCCACGCCAGCACTCTCCCTCTCCAGAGCAACCCGCAAGGCGAGTTAAGCGCTCGACCCAGGCGAGGGACATTATGGACCTGAAGGCCCAGATGGCCCAAGTGTTAGAGCTCTTGGCCAGGCAGCAAGCCCCTAACCCTGCTCCGGCCGGGGCACCTGAGGCGGTGCCCGCACTAGACACAGCCCCTCCTCTCCCTATGGAGATGCAGGATGAGCTAGACCGGTGCTGGGGATAGCTGAGGAGGACGAGGATGCTGTTTTCTTGGCATCCTCATGGGATGGTGGCTTCCTTTCCGAGGAAAGCGGGCCTCAGCTCTGAGATATCCTCGGACGCTAGCTTGCCCCACCTCTCCAATTCGACATCTGCGCTTGTGGAGAGAGCTTCAGCCTTCCTCAACATTCCCTGGAAGGGAGCAGCTGAGTCACGCCGGTCCATCTTTAGGACACAGGGTGTGGCTGCGCACCTTTAGCCTTTCCCCGCGTTCCCCGACTTCCTTGACGAAGTGCGCACCTCTTGAGAACATCCAGCCTCGGTGCCTAGTGTGCTGAAGCAAGCTGCTCAGCTGTCTTCTTTATCTTGCCTTATGCCTGTTATATTGTTTCTGCAAGAGTTGCTAGATGAAGGTGTACCTGGCAGCTATATCTGCATGCCATGCCCCAATGGACTCTGTTTCACCTGGTGCGCATTTTTTGGTGACCTGGTTTCTAAAGGGTGCCCGATGTTTACGCCCTCCCAGGAGGGATGTTATCCCAGAGTCTTTAATAAAAGACTTTATGTCATGCTGGAGGCTCTCACGAAGGCCCCGTTTGATGCCATATACTCCATAGAGTTGAAGTACCTGGCCATGAAGACAGCCTTCCTTTTAGCCATCACCTCCACAAAGCATGTTAGTGAGCTGCAGGTGCTGTCGGTGCATAGCTCCTGCATGCATAATTGGGACAATGGGAACAGGGTGTCTCTGCGGACAAACCCTGCGTTCCTCCCCAAGGTGGTATCGTTCCACATGAACCAGTCAGTGAAAATGGAGTCTTTCCATCCAACTCCCTTTGTTATGAAGGAGGATAGATGTTTGAATTCTCTCTGCCCAGTGCGGGCATTGAGATATTATATTGAGCAGACCAGAGCTTTGTGTCATTCTGACCAGCTCTTTGTCTGTCATGGTACATGGACCCTGGGACAGGCTCTCTCCAAGCAGTGGCTGTCGCACTGGATTGCAGACATAGTCTTGACTGTGTATAATAATGCTGGCTTGCGGGTAGCTGCGCACTCTACCAGAGGGGTCGCCACATCTTGGGCCCTCCTTAGAGGAACCTCACTGTCCAAGATTTGTACTGCGGCTATTTGGAGTATGACGTATACCTTTAACAGGTTCTACTGCGTTAATGTGGAAGATCCCACAATGCCTTCATTGGGCATAAGGGTCCTTGAGTGGCAAGCTCCCACCGTTGACCTTATTGGTTATGCGTGGTTGAGATATCCCTCATTAGATGTCCACTCACACTCCTTCGCGACGGCTTTGGTATACTTTCCCAAAAGTATCGTTGGTGGTCATCTTCGAATTGAATGTTCAAATGGTTATTGTCAAGGTTCTTTGAAGAACCATTTGTATGTAGGAGGCAGTGTGGTCCAGTGGTTAAAGAAAAGGGCTTGTAATCAGGAGGTCCCCGGTTCAAATCCCACCTCAGCCACTGATTCATTGTGTGACCCTGAGCAAGTCACTTAACCTCCTTGTGCTCCGTCTTTCGGGTGAGATGTAATTGTAAGTGACTCTGCAGCTGATGCATAGTTCACACACCCTAGTCTCTGTAAGTCGCCTTGGATAAAGGCGTCTGCTAAATAAACAAATAATAATAATAATAATGTGAAGAACCTTATCAGATGGTTCTTTTACTTGCTAAAATGCAGAAAAAGGTTCTTGATAAAGTGTTGCAAAAAGAATCCTCCCACAACCAAACTGCATTTTCTTCTAAGGACTGCAGCGTCTGAGGAGTTCAGAGACCGGGGGCTTTTTGCCTAACAACAAACCAATTTCTTTATTTTATTGTTTTGTGTTATTTTTCATGTTTTTATTTTTTCATTTCAGTCTCTTTTTTCACAACCATTTACATTATATGAAACACCATTTTAGGTGTACTGTGCACTCTGTGATAAAGTAAAGAAAATAAATTAACGTTTGAATGCTTCTTAAGTCATCTTTAATGTTACATACAGTATATTTTGATGATTAAATAGTAAGTAGCCTTGGGAAAAGAGACCCGCTAAACAAATTATTATTATTACTATTATTATTATTGTTTTCATTATATTAGTATTATTGTTATTTATAGGGCTGTGACAGAAATATAATGAATCTTGGTTGTAAATCTCCCTCCCGACCTGTGAGGGCTAAGCAGCGAGGACCGAGTTCTTTGGACGGGCTGGCCTGACAGTTCTTTCCCCGGGTCGGGAAGTCGGTCAGTCTGGAAGAAGGCGAGACTCAGTTGCAAGAACGTATTGACCCGGAAGGAAAACAATGTAGCATCCGCAGATTATAAAGGCAGCTGCATTTGTTTACCAAGGGGTCATGCGTGACAGCATATAAGGGGGAAGGAGAATTGTAATTGGTTCCTTCACTTGGGTTGTGGTTTTTAAACCAAGAAGGACAGTGAGAGACGCCAAAGGGCTGTAACAGTATCGTGAGTGTTTTTTGTTTGTTTGTTCTTTCTGTTAGTAATTGTCTTGTTTGTGAATCACCAGACAGCTAACACGATTCCAGAGCTGTTGCCTTGGGCCAGCACAAAGCTGGAAAAGCACTTCACCACTGTCACGAAATAAATTGTATCACCCACCACGAGCACTACTGCATGCACCCAGGACTGGTGACCGTGTTAGTATATTGTGGGATGGATATTCGTGTTTATTGTTTGGGACTGCAACCCTGTTGTTATATACTCCGTGCTCTACACATTGCTGTGTATTGCCGGGGATTATTATTTGGTCACCAGACCTGGATAAAAATAAAAACTGTTTCCAAACCGGATTATAACTCTCTGTGTTTCATTACTGCACTGCATTACCCCTGCACCTGCATGTACCACTTACCACTTTGCCACAAGGGCCTAATATTATTATTATTATTATTGTTGTTAATAAATAATTAACATCTAGGCAAATCAATAGTGGTATTTGTTCACTGAGGAGAATAAGTCTGAATTATTAAAGTAATGAAGAACAACAACAACAAAAAAAACGGTTCCACCTTTGGTGCCTGGGTGCTCGGGTACCCTCTCAACCAATCCACAGCCAGGACACCCTACACTGCTCGAGACAGGCGTTTGACCTTTCTTGACACAGAAGACCTTGAAGGACGTACAGTGAGGTGGGTAAATAAAATCTGTAATAACCCTAATTATCTTCAAACTTTAATAAAAGTAACGTTATACTGGACAACTGTGGACCATTCATGAGTAAAAAAAGAAAAAGAAAAGAAAATGAAGTTATTTTGATTTATATAGTCATTGAAATATTTTGAGGTAGTTTTATCATGAGTAGATTAAGGCTCAAGCTGTTTGTTTGTGGTACAGCAATAATTAATAAAATAAAATCATAAAGTGAGGGAAGGGAATTGGGAGTCGAAAATTAAAGTAAATGAGTAAAATTATTATTTGCTTTTCCCTATACACTTCCCCCCCTCTATCTGTCTATCTCTCTTACTCTTGTCTTCCCCATTCCTCGTGGTCTTTTCCCTGCACCTCCTTATATGCCCTCGCTTCCCCCGCCCTGTCTTTCACGCCAAACCTGCACCCCAATTCCCCTCCACACACATCCACACACAACCCCTGCATGCAAACATACCCACCATGCAACCCCTGCACGCACACCCACCCACCATGCAACCCCTGCACGCACACCCACTCACCATGCAACCCCTGCACGCACACCCACTCACCATGCAACCCCTGCACTGTATAAATAATAATAATAACCTAACTATTTTACTGTATAATTCTGGATGTATGCAAAATTGCTACTGTATATAATCATTATACAATTATAAATAATACATTGCGAGTGTTGTTCTTGATCTTAAATAACATTTTAAACAAAACCACAAAACAATACTGAAATTGTAATATGCTCTGTATGTTACTGCCTCCTTCTATCCATTAGGCGGAGCTGTGACTGTGCTACTGTGAGAGAAATGGGTTGTTGATTGGGAGAATGCACGGGATATGATGTCATGGTTTCGTTTCATGTTAGATTGCCATTGGTAGAATACACGTATGTAGACAGCTCCAAACATATGGGATGTAGATGCAGTAAGTCTGTGCTATAGCAACACAAATCATTGTATAAGACAATAAGTGCTATCAGAACGAAAGGATTACCTGCCTTCGATAATTAAACAATGTATTCGAATTTGGAGAAAACCCCGAGGCATTTATTAGTATGTGAGAAATCAAATTTCAAGAACGAGAAATCACGGCATGGTATCCACGTGGAGAACCACTATTTTAACTACAGAGTGAGTTTTGTTTGTTTGTTCTTAAATGTTTAGGATTTTTTTTAACACGTTGGTACGACAATAAGGTATTTTTTTAAAGTTGTAAAAGCATACAAAAAAGACACACGGGAATAAACTCTGAAAAACCGGCAAGTCCCTTTTCCTCGAGTGCTGCCTGCAGTTTGTAAATGATTCGAGCATTTTAATATATGCAACTTATAGGAAAGCTCACCCTAACATCTTCCCTATTCTAATGCGGTCCAGTGCTATGTAATTGAACCAGACCAACGTCGACTAAAACCCTTTGATTTAAAGAATGTTTTAAAGTCCATTATGAAAAGATCAGGTATTGAGTGTTAAACACAGCGTGTAGCAGACTTGTTTACAGTTTTTTGTTTTACCCCCCTGAGCTACAGCAGAGCTATGACAGCCCGCAGTCTTTTTACGGATTTCACTGGGAGTGAGTGAAAAAGCCGGACCAAGACAAAACTGCCAGTCAGAGCATTACAATAATGCGAAAACGTCTTGAAAACTATTCATATATTTTAAATGCATTAAAATGCTGTAGGTGAAACTACATTTTAAATATAAACAAATTGAATTACTGGCCGATTGAAAAATATAACGAATGAATCACCCATCAACATATTTAAAAACAAAGACCAGTATCGCAGGGATGGAAATAAGACATACTAAATAATTATAAACTAGCATTACATAACAATAAAACAGTTATTTTTCATTTTCAATAGGTGTCTGTTTTAATTCCAGAGTGTGGGGCCCTTCCTGCTGGACTAAGTACTATTGGCAGTAGCTTTGGAAAGTATTACCTGGTGAAGAACTTACCAGTTTATGAAATTGTGGAACAGCAGTTTCTTGATCTCTGTGTAAAAAAGGGTAAAGTTAATTACACAATTGCTTCATTCATTTCTTTAGATTCATTCACTCCTACTGATAAATGTTTTTCATTTATTGCAGGTTCTTTCTATGCTCTATCATATAACACACGAATAGACCAAGACAATTCAGCTGCCCTGATACCAGCAGGTAATGTTAATCTAAATGGAAGACACTATTCATGAGCAACAGCCATTAAATTAACTTGTACTGACATTGTCGGACTAAAAGAGTATCACCACACCACATAAACACAAAACTTACAATCCAAACAGAACATTTACTTATGAATCGTGATTTGTGACCATGGCTTAAAATTTGAAATTCATAAGTATGGTAAAAACTGACTGATTAGCAGCCATTTTAGCATTTGGAGATTGGTATGCATTTCAGTGAGTTAGTAGTAAGCTCTTTTTGTGTTGTAACAACACCTATTGTATACTTGTGCCATGGAGAACGTTTTGCATTAGATATTTTCATATTGCTAGGTGGAGCTGCACAACATTTAGTTCTGAAGTCCTTGAACGTTCTTCATGCTCAGAAATTAGTCATGAGGGCAGAAGAGAAATGATTAAAATAGATGGTATATTATATTACTATTATTTTTTGGCATCAATGGGTTAAACCTTTACACTTTTGTGTTTTATTGTTTTGTTCAATGTATTTACAGGTAAACTCATATTATCAGTTGATAAGGACACATATGAAGAACTTGGTCTGGAAGGACAGCAATCCCAGTACTCTCACAAAGCAGTAATGAGACACAGTGAGTGAAACACATTGTTGTAGTTGACCGTGAGGGGGAGGGGGAGGGATGGTGAAGGTTAGGGTAGGGTAGGGGGTGAGGAGATTAGGGGTAGGTAGGGTAGGGGGCTGAGGGGGAGGGTGGAGGTTATGGGGATGGTGAGGGTGGGGTGGAGGGGTATGGATGGGGGTGGGGGTGGAGGGGTATGGGGGTAGGGAGGGGGGGTGAGGACACAACACAGAGGTTGCAAAATGCACTTGAGCCTTTTACTTAAGGAACAGGCATACATATAATAGTCAATGTTCTGGAGAAATACAGTACCAACACAAAATATGTGAGTGGAGATGATTTACAGCTGTTTAGGATTACCAAGATATTTAGTGAGAAGGTAGCCTGAGTGAAGTTATCAGGCAACAAACCCCATCCCCAGTAGCACTGCTTTCCTAGAAAAAAATAGGCAATATAATCCCCACCCCCAGTCTTTCTCGAAATCATTTGTTTACATAATTTGTTCCTGTAATGTTTGTGTATATATATTAAAAAAATGCTCAAGAGGAGTCATAGTTTAAAAAAAAAAAAAAAAAAGACAACTAAACATTCCCAAGTGGAACTTGCATATTTTCAATGTCAACTGCGTTCCTTTGTGAGGGGGAGTTAAGCATTGAAAACAGTGCAAAATGCTTTCACCAATTCTTTCTATAGGTATAAAAAATACCATTAAATCCAAATACACATTGAACATAGTTGTGAATCTTTCATATTGGAAGTATGAAATGATGGTAATGCATGCTATAAGTTTTTTGATGGAATTACTTTGTTAGCTGTATGTAGTAAAAAGTGTGGTAGCTGCTGTGACATTTTAGGAAATACATTTTAAAACCTTGGTTACCTTTTAAAGTGTTACTTGCTTTTTAGTTTCCATTTTAGTCTGAATTCCCTTCAGTCTGTGGCAATGCATTTTCTTCCTGTAATGTAAATAATGTTATCCTAATAAGCTTTTCTTTGTATTTATCAGTTATTACCATTGATCTCACTGATGCATCCTTCGCTCCTGGCACGAAAAAATATAAGAGAGTCGTTTGGGCTCTAAAGGAGAAGAAGCCACTTGCATGTGACTTCTTGATGGCATGGCACCCCTCAGGTAGTAAATACAGACACTTGCACGTGTTGAATCCCTAAACTATAATGTTACGCAGTATTTCATCACCCCCCGCCCCACCCCGCCCTTATCCAGGACGACTTACAATTGTTACAATATATCACATTATTTATTTTTTTTACATACAATGACATTCTTTTTTACACTTTTAAAAAAAAAAAAAAAAACAATTACCCATTTATACAGTTGGGTTTTTACTGGAGCAATCTAGATAAAGTACCTTGCTCAGGGGTGCAGCAGCAGTGTCCCCCCCTCCCGGGATTGAACCCACGACCTTCCGGTCAAGAGTCCAGAGCCCTAACCACTACTCCACACTGCTGCCCAATAATCAGCCTACACAGTAAGCAGTTATGTTATAAAAGTCACAATGCATTTTCTAGTGCTGTTATGTATCATTGTCAGTAGAGGTACAGTTAGGCAATGTACATGGATCTGGTTCAACTGAATTTGATTTATTACTTCAAATGAGGGAAGTAACAATTGGTTATACCACTTCTGTGGGGGAAAAAAAGTGAATTATTCATCCCATAATTATTGCTATGTGCGTGATTCGGGGTGCAAGAGCTAGGGCTCCTCCCCTGTTAAGTCCTGCCAGTACTCTCGGCCAACCTCCCTATTTAAACCCCATGTCATGCCCTTATTCTCTGTCTTTTTTTCCACCATCTTCCCCCCCCACTGTACTGTTCCATCTGCAACAGTCTCTCTCTGGAGGGAAGTGAAGCTCACTTGCCAACCTTGGAGGTCCAGCCGCGCTGGCCTCATCCTCCGCCAGGAAGGTTATCTTTCGTCTTCCCATTCTATCACCTCTAGGTTCCCCTTGGGGGAAGTATCAGTTGCTTCCCAGCCTTGGAGGCCGATCGGTTTGGTCTCACCTCCGTAAGGGCGGCTATCCAAGCCAAGGGGAAGACCATATACTCACAAAACAGAAACAGAAATGTAGCCTTTGGATTTAAGAAAGGCTTGACTCTTCCAGCAGTGGAATTATTAGGAAATGTTCAAAATATCCTGCATCTGCATGTCTTGTACAGAATATTACATTTCTTTCATAAAGGTGAGGGAGATTTCAGCTTGTCCTCTTACTTTGCAAAGTACCAGTGCAAAGAACACACTCCTTCAGTATCTACAAAAATACTGAGAGACATTCCAAGTCCAGTAATAAAGAGCGGTGAATTGAAAGGCAAACCAGAGGAATCCTGCGATTCTCAAGAATTCTTGGACTGGCTGGGTGCAGCATCAGCTGATATTGACTGGTGAGTGTGTGAACACCTGATGCATTGCTTTTTTGTTCTTTTTTTAATTTAACAATGTTTTTGTATAGTTTAATAGTAAGTTGACAGTATAAATATACTAAATAAACAAGAAACAGGAATAGTTATGTTTGCTATTTGTAAATTAGACCTATATGGCTTCTGTGATCAGTACACAGTCCATACAGTACTACCTACAGCATGGACAGCCTGCAAATGTATTCACAAAACTCCACTCAGAATCAGTAGTATTATTGCAACCTGGACAATACTCTTGTTTAATTTCACCAGACAACTAGTAACTAACTACTGTAACTGAAAACTTGTTACTGACAGCCATTTGTGTTTGATTTTTGCAGCAACAATGAAGCATCAAGCTTCCTATCTACCTACTGCTGTCCAGAGCCGAGCATTGTGATGGGTCAAGCTTGCCTTTGGACTGTTACTGGTTTCCTTTTACCCGAGAAGATTTGCATGTTACTGGAACAGCTACGGTAAAATACATAATTAGATTTAACTAATTAAATGTGAATTACGTGTCTGACATGTTCTGCCTGTAATGATTTAAGGTACAAAAAGTACAATGTTTGCATTATAAAATTAAGATGTTGACCTACCTTTTAATTTTTTTCCTTTTACAGTAAAGGTACACTGATTCAACTTAACATTGCAGAAAATAGTTGGACACAAAAGTATTGGCACCCTATGCTTATAACATAATTCAAGGTAACATGAAGGACAAGTATTTAGTGACAAGTATTGACACCCCTGCTTTAGTGTTCGTGTGGCCTCCTTTTGCTTTGACTATGGCTTTCAGACATTTCTGATAATTAACACGTATATTACATCTTGTTGGTGAAATCTGGGCCCATTCTGTATTGCATATTTCCTTTAGCTCTGACAGGTTTGATACACAGTGCTTCACTACATCTTTTTTCAGATCAGTCCAAAGTATTTCTATTGGATTGAGATCTGGTGATTTGTGAAGGTCATTCCAGAACTTTCCTTTGTTTGCTTCAAGAACTCCAGTTGACTTAACCGTATGCTTTGGGTCATTGTTCAATCAATCAATCAATCTTTATTTTATATAGATCCTTTCACAGTGGACCACCATCACAAAGTGCTTTCCAAGGTGCAATAACACCAAAATCCATAATACTTCAAATACAGAGAAGTGCATAATACATGATATACAGTAGAAACAATGCTTAATACAATACAGTGAAAAATGCATAATACATCATATAGTAGCATAATATATAGTAGCAACAACACAGCAGCTAATAGCAGGTATCAGGCTTAAAGAGCATGGAAAGCATGGAGAACAAGTGGGTCTTGAGAGTTGATTTAAAGCGAGCGATGGTGTGAGCGTCATGCACCAAAGCTGGGAGAGAGTTCCAAAGAGTCAGAGCCATGAAGCTAAACGAGCGTTCTCCAAGTGTGGTGCACTTTTGCTTAAGGATGATAACAAGCAGGCCAGAGTCAGAGGACCTCAGCTTGCGGGCAGGGACATAGCGGGTCACCAGGTTGAGGAGGTACTCGTGTGATGTGATGAAAGGCATTGTAGGTGAGCAGGAGAGTTTTTTAAAGTAGTCCTGAACTTTACAGGTAGCCAGTGCAGCTGGGCAAGACTGGGGGTGATGTGTTCATGTTTTTTACATCTGGTAAGGATCCTGGCAGCAGCATTCTGAACTAGCTGCAGTCGGTTTATGGTGTGTGCCAGGAGACCACCATAAAGAGAGTTGCAGGAGTCGAGAAGAGACAAATGCATGACAAAGTATGTCTGCATCCGTGAGGGAAAGGTAGGGACGGACTTTGGATATGTTTCGAAGATGGTAGAAGGAACATTTGACCATGGAGGAGATGTGGGCATCAAAGGAGAGGTTGCTGTCAAGAAGTACACCAAGGCTTTGTACTGTGGGGGAAGGCAGCAGCAGACAGTTTCCGATGTTCAGGGCAGCTATATTGAGGTTCTTAAGTTGAGTTTTAGATCCTACTAGAAATAGTTCAGATTTAGTTCAGTTCAGCTGAAGAAAATTGGCAGACATCCAGACCTCGATGTCTTGAATGCAAGCCGAGAGCCGGACCATGACAGAAGGTCTTCCAGGGTTAAGTTTTAAGTAGAGCTGGGTGTCGTCAGCATAGGAGTGAAACATAAGGCTATGTTGGCGGATGAGGTTACCCAAGGGAAGCATGTAGATATTGAAGAGAAGGGGCCCAAGAACAGATCCTTGGGGGACGCCACAAGTGACTGGGTTTGCATCGCCACTGCATCCAGCATAGACAACAGACTGCATGTGTCCGGATAGGTAAGAGGACATCCAGGAGAGACAGGTTCCAGAGATCCCAACATATTTCTGAAGGCGGTCAAGAAGAATGCCATGATCTATGGTGTCAAAAGCGGTTTTAAGGTCATGGAGGACAAGCACAGAGGGAGCATCAGCATTAAGCAGATAATTCACAACCTGGAGCAGAGCAGTTTCAGTACTGTGATGTGGCCAGAAGCCAGACTGTAGGGATTCAAGCAAATTGTTGTATGTGAGATGTTTCATCAGCTGACTGGCTACAGCCCTTTTGAGAGTTTTGGAGAGAAAAGGGAGATTGGAGATGGGATGGAAATTTGATGTCAGCTGGGTTGAGGGAGGATTTTTTGAGTACCAGGGTAACTCGGGCAAGCTTAAGGCAGCAGGAACCGAGCCAGAGTCCAGGGACAGGTTGAGAGTGTGCATAATGGAGGGAGCAAGATCAGAAGCACAGAGACGGACAAGGTTAGTCGGCCAGGGGTCCAGGGGGCACGTGGCAGTAGTTGATTTCAACAGTAAGCTGGAGACATCAGCAATAGAGAGATGAGAGTAAGAGGAGAGGGCAGGAGGGGCAACCGGAGGAGAGTCAAGATGGTCAAGTAGTAAACTGGGTTTGTGGTGGGACAGCGTAGAATAGATGTTGTCAATTTTTTTTCCGAAAGAAAGGAGAAATCATGACAGGTAAGAGAGGAGGATGAACAGGAGATGGATCTGTTGGTGGCTGGATGTAGGATTTTGGTAAATGGTCTTAAAGAGAACATTGGGTTTACCATGTCCCATAGTTATGATTTCAGAGAAGTATTTCACCCTGGCAGCGGCGAGTGCACGTCTGTAGCTACCGAGATGGTCGGTCCAGATCTCTCTGTGAACCGATAGTCCAGACGACCTCCACTTGCGCTCAAGCTTGCGGCAGGCAGACTTAAGCAATTGAAGTTCCAGGGTGTACCATGGGCTGTTTTGATCTTTCTTGATGGTTCTATATGTAAGCAGTGCAACAGTGTCGATGATATGAGTAAGGGTGGCGTTGTAGAGGGTCACCGCATTGTCAATGGAGGACGGGAGAGTACTAGTTGGGGGGGGGAGGGGGGATGAAGAGACACATTCAGAGAGTTTCAGAGGATTCAGCAGATTCTTGAGACGGAAGGAGATAACAGTACCAGTAGCGGAGGAATGAGCAGGGAGATTAATATTAGCAGCGATTAAGAAATGGTCAAATGGTCAAATGGTCAGAGAGAGAGATGTCTGAGACGGAGAGATTTGAGGGGTCAAGACCCTTGGTGATGAGCAGATCCAGGGTGTGTCCTCGGGTGTGAGTGGGGACGTTGACAGATTGAGAGTCCAAGACAGTCCAGAAACGTGTTGAAGTCAGTCACTAGGGGGGAGGAAGGCAAGTCAACATGAATGTTGAAGTCATCTAGGAGTAGGATTTTTTCAGTAGAAGTGCAGATGAGGGAGAGGAATTCTGAAAACTCAGCAATAAAAGCAGAGTTGTTCTTAGGTGGATGGTAGATAACAGCAAGGGTGAGGGACATGGGAGAGGGGAGTTTGATGGCGAGATATTCAAATGAAGGAAAGGCTGGCAAAGAAAGAACTGAGGAAGCGAGCACAGAATTGGCAATAACAGCAGTGCCCCTGCCTCGGCCAGTGAGGCAAGGTTTCTCAAAGAGGGAATAGCCCAGGTTTCAGCTAGACAGAGAAGATCAAGATTGGTATCAGTTATAAGTTCGCTGAGAAGCAAAGATTTGTTAGTCAGAGAACGATAATTGAAAAAGGAGATTTTCAAGTTTGTAGCAGGCAGCGTAGGGGGAGAAGGAGTTAGTAAGGGTATGTGCAGCAGGTACTTACCAGTGTTCATTCTGGGAGTGGAAAAAGAGTGAGCCCGCTTTGTCCAGGGGATCCAGACTTTGGGTGTCCTAGTAGTAATGAGGCCTCTAGTAGCCATTGGGAGAGGTTTGGAAGAGGTCTTCGCTCTGACTACCACAGCTCAAACTGCCCTTGGATGTGTGGCCCTTAGACGGCTGGCGCTTAGAACGGCTGGCATTCTAAGACACTGTTTGCCAATTTATACTATCCTGTAGGCCTAGAGCTGTACACAATGTTCTAATCAACTTCACGATTCAACACAGCCCAGCACAGTTTACAAAACTTAAATTACAATTGTTAACCCTTAACGGTCCATTAATCAGCGCGTCTCAGGTGCGTCAGGTCCAATTTATTTTGACATGCGCAGTTTATTTTAGACATGCTGTTTATAAGTTTTTTTTCACTGTAAAACAGGTTTAAAAGGCACTGCATATCTACAGGACACTCAGTGCTGCGTCTCCAGCCCCGCCCCATCTCTTGTTCGCTGTATTTTTCACATACATCTTCGTATTCGTGCATACTGATAAATAATCTCCTGATCACTCATTTTATCACCAAACTCCTCAATAATGCGATCCAAGTCATTATTTTATTACTATAACATCTCAAAAAGCTCTGCAAATGTCTGTGATATTCTTTGAGCGCCGGATGCAGAAGCAGCTATCTTGTTTGTTTATGTCTGTGTTATCTCTGTGGTGCCAGGGGCTATGTGTATTGCTCAGATCCGCTCTTTTTTTTCGGCTTCTCGGCCATTGAATGGTTTTCTCGGCTTTTTCTGGAGTAAAAATGACTAGAGACCTGTGCTTTACGTCTTTTTGATGAATGGAAAGGGAAAATTGTAATGTCGGACCTGGTCCGACATAGGACCGCAAAGGGTTAAAGTTAGGTATGGTTAACCCAGCAACAATGATTTTAACTAGCAAATTAAATACAATCCACTTACCTGGTTATATGTTGAGTTGCCCAGCAGCAGCATATTATTATTATTATTATTATTATGGATTTATGTATTTATATGACGGCGAAGCACCATGTGTGTTTTTTATTGTTTTTGTATTTATTTATTATATTTAAATATGATGGCATAGCCGTGCGTTTGTTTTGTTTATTTTAAAACGTGTTCTGGCAGAGGCGAGATTGGTGCTCGTCCTCTGCCAGGAATAATTAATAAACTTGTGCAGATTGTGGCCGAAGGATAATAGAATAATTCCTAGCCAGTTAAACCCCTCGGCCACGATATATAAACCTGCAGCTCTCTGCACTCCAGGTGGGTGTTCAAGAGGAGGAACGAGAGTGAGAAACCAAATTAAAAACCAAAACGTAAGGATCAGTGAAGGCAGTTGCTCAGCCTGACCTTAGTATTCGGTTTTGTGTTCGAGATTTGTTTTGTTTACCTTTTTATTTTCGCTCTGTGAGCACAGTCTTTTTGTTAAAACCTTTTATTTATTTTTGTATATAAATAAACGGCGCCGCCACGTCTTCTCTTTTGAACTGCAGTACCGTTTGGTGTCAGTGTTTTCCCTTCCTGCATCTGACCTGACGTCACCGCACAGCCACCCTGTCACACAACCTCACCACCCTTTCAACACAGCCCAGCACAGTTTGCAAAACTTAAATTACAATTGTGAAAGACAGGGACAGTTACCCCAGCAACAACAATTTTAACTAGCAAATTAAATGCCAATCAGCCTACGAGCAGATGGTATCATTGTACTTTGCAGAATGTTTTGATACATGGCTGCATTCATTCAATCTTTAATCACATGACTGGCTCCAGTCCCTGAACTGCTAAAACACCCCCATATCATGATTGAACCACCTCCATGTTCAATTAGGTACAAGAATTTCTTCGCTGAAGGCTTTCCCTTTTGTTTTCCTCAATTTGTTTTGGTCCACTTTTTGGAGAAAAGTCTCTAAAATATAACTAACTTTTCTTGAAGAATGCTTCAGATTCCTATTCATATTTCTTGGCAAATTTTAGATGATCTGTTTCATGAATTTTCTTTCGATGTGGTTTGCAGCGAGGTTTATGTGCAAACAATATTCTGTGTACAGCTGCCTTTGTACAGGACTTATGCTTCTAAATCTTTCTTGAAGTCCTTGGCTGTTAATCTTGGATTTTTTTTTTTAGCTGCTTGGACGATTCTCCTACCTGCTGTACCCGTCATTTTCTTTGGACGTCCAGGTCTTTTAAGCATTTCAGTTGAATTTGTTCTGTGGTACTTCTTGATTATTGCTCTGATTGTGGATTTTGGTATTCCATTTTTCTTTGATGCTGTTCTGTAGGCATTTCCTTTGTTGCAGTTTGCTACGAATGCTTTTCTCAAATGTGAATCCAATCCTTTGTCTTGACCATCATCTGCTGTTTTGCCAAAACATTCTTCTTTAACCCTTTGCAGTCCATTGTCGGACTGGGTCCGACATTGCAATTATTCCTCACAGGTCCTTTGTCGGACTGGGTCCGACATCATTATAGCAACGCAATAAACGGGTGTCTAGTCGTTTTTTCTCCGGAAAAAGCCGAGAAAACCATTCAATTGCCGAGTGGGAGCGACAGGAGCCGAAACAAGTTGGAAAAAAAAAAAAAAAGGCGTATCTCATGATTAGTCATACATGGTATCAGGTATCAGATAACGGGGGCGGTCTGAAGTAAACAAGTTGGCTGACTGAATCAGCGCACAGAAAACACGGACATTTGCAGAGCTTTTTTGAGATGTTATAGTAATAAAATAATGACTTGGATCGCATTATTGAGGAGTTTGGTGATAAAACGAGTGATCCGGAGATGATCGATCGGTATGTACGACTATTATTATTATTATTATTTATTTCTTACATAGGTGAACGCTATAGCAAATGAAAGGGTGGGGCGGGGCTGGAGATGCCTAGTGAGTGCTTTGTTGATATGCAGGGCCATTTAAACCCGTTTGACTGTGAAAAAAAATACTTTTAAACAGCGCGTCTAAAATTAACTGCGCGTGTGAAAATTAATTAGACCTGGCGTGCTTGACGTGCAATTAATAAGTGGACCGCAAAGGGTTAACAGATGTTGGAAACAATTACCTCTTTCTAGCTATTGTCTTTATAATGCAGCTTAATTACTGTGTAATGTTTTGCAATCAATTAATATATTTCTAAATTAGTTATATTCAACTTTTAATGTAAAAGTGCCAATACTTTTTTGTCATGAACAAATTTAAAATTGCTTACGTGTTTATTTTTTTTTTATAAAGATTGTTTGTTAAACTACCAGTTTGTCATATTAATGAGTAATGTTCACTAAATGTTTGTGTTTAACATGTTTTCTTGAATGATCTTATATCAAGTGTAGGGTGTCAATACTTTTGTCTGTGATTGTATACTGTAGTACTGTACATACATTATTACAGCAGTTATGTATTGAAAAAAATCATGTGTTTGATCATAAAGAATGTGCAATCCTTTTGGGTCCACTGCACTACTTCACTAACCCATTTGACTGGGATTTTAACTAGAAAGACAGATAACCTAGAAATGTGTGAGTTTTTTGTATTCACGGGTGCTAGACACCATCACCATTTTTTTTTTAAAGCAGGTGGGGGAAGAGCTGTCAAATTTTATGAAGTGAAGGCATTATTGTTTGCAAGTTCGACAACTAGTCATACAGGCTGTGGTTCACCATATACAATTCTGGTTTTAAAAGATGCACCCAGAATGCATGTTAAACATATTGTGAGCCTCAGTAGCTCTTTAAGTTGCTGGTCTAAGCTAGGGATGTAGCAATACATGATTTTTCACATGACTATACAAGCTGAACAGAAAATGACAACAACATCCTGATTTTTTTTTTTAGATAATTTTAAAGCATCTGAGTCTCTTCTTTGGGGTCCAGACTTTTTAAATAATAATTTGTTTTTTTACAAGGTGAAAAGCAGCTTGGTATGCACTTTATTATTTATTTATTTATTTATTTATTTATTTATTTATTTATTAAAGTCGACGCTACATGCATAATTTTGAACTGTAACTGGGTCTGGGAGTAACTTACCCTCAAATTTTAACACAGAGTAAAATGCATTTTCAGGGGGTAAAATGCAACATTACCTTTGAGTAATCTCACTTAAATACTGTCCAACCTTTAATGGTAGTGGGGTTAACAAAGAGGATTCTATTTTAACTGCAATGTTACTTTGAACTTCTGTACAACCATGCATATGTTCTACAAGGTTCTTTATCGGCTCAGCGCTTTTTTTGAGGTATCACACTGACTGCAAATTAACATTCACTACACTCAGTGAACATGTTAAAACTTAAATATAAAACCATACCGATAAATACAATAAGGAAATGCATTAATAAGTTATAAAACGGTTTGTTTAATATTATAGGCACCTTTTTTTAGTGGTTGCCTCTGACGCTGGTTCCATTTGGACTGAGGTGTTTACGCTTCAACCTGTGTAGATTTGATTTTTTTCTTATTCTTACTGTGATTGGCTGCAAAGACAAACAGGGCTAGTCAGAGATTGGATAAAGATTGTTAGGTTGTTTTTTCTTGTGTACAGTTTCCTTGTAACTGAAGACATTGTATTCTGGGAGATGTAATGTTTTTGGTGGAGGCAGACGAACTGTGCAGCAAAATTGCTATAGGTATTTTTATGCATTAAATAAAAATTTAGTGCATATTTTAGATTTTTTAATGCGTAAGAACAGCAGGTATGCATCTTATCTGGACTGCTGAATACACCCCATTGGTGTGTAGCAAATAAACAAAACCCAAATAAATGTGCAAAAACTCACAACCCTCTTTTATATACACATCTCTCTCTTATTACTATACAACTTTTAAATTTTAAAAATGAAATTATTTCATTGGGTTTGTAAAAATATTCTTTAGCCAAATGCAGCATCTGGTAAAGCTGCAGTAGTCGTATTGCTGAGCATTACAACTATTTTTATTTTCATACATAAATTCAATTGTTTAAGTTGGATTCGCTTAGCACGTTTCCATTTTTATCTTTTTGTTCCACAGAAATGTGACAATGATTAAGAAAAAAAAAAGGGGGTTTTCTGGGGAGGGATTATCTGAATTAGGTATCACAGCAGTCCCTTTGTTGAAACCATACGCTCGTCACTACCCGGGGGCGTGTCCTACATGTCACATGGTATACAAAGATCCTTTCTTCTGATTGGAACTAGACTCAACCGTAAGCCTTTCACATTGTATAACTGATAAGATTTCCAAGTGTGGATTGCTATATGAAGCTACATATCTCTGACTTTCTAACATTTATCTGTACCATTAACCTGTAATATCATGGTAATTGATTTGACAAATGATATAAATGATAATTTATGTATCCCGGTATAACCAGTGTAAATGCTGCAACCCTAGTCTAATCAGAAAAGCTCTTTCATATCTCCACAGCTCTCCTCAGTCAAACATTTCAACTGTAGCTAGGAAATGCGTTAACCTTGGTACTGTATGTAAACCACATTGCTCTTTATTAACACACCTAACCAATATACCAATATACTTTTGTTTATGTAAAAAAGACTTTATAATTCATGCACAGTAAGAGTTTTCCACAATGTAGGAAACTTGTATCTTTTCCTTAATATAATACATATAGGTAAGTATGCTAGCAGCTGATATATTATAGTGTTTGGTGAGCCCCTGAAAGAATAAAGGTTGAAAAGGAGCAAGCCAAATTATATGTTGTTGTATTGTAGTGCTGCTTGTCAACTCTTGATCTCTGTCTGATTTAGGCACTATTTCGATGAGCCTAAGCTTGCCCACTGGACCGCTCTGACTGTACATGGCTTTGCAGATAGCCCGGTGTCCTGGGGTGTCGCTGAGCATGGATTTCATAAAGGAGGAGAGAACTTGTACAATTTTGTTATTTTTAGAAACCACGACTATTGGCTTCAAATGGCAGTGGGGACACAGGATGGGTGCCCGCCTTGAAACCTACTAAGCCGGCAAATAGTTTAAATACAGAGATGCAAAGAGAAATGGAGAACTAAACGTTAAAAGCTGTTGCTGTCTTTCAGATTAAAGAAGTTGGAACTTGCATGAGTCAGTGGTGTTAAGTAGAAAATAACTTTTGTGCTTGTGTCATGTGTTTATATACCGCTTATGCTATATACTAAGTGAAAAATAAATCAAAAAGGATTTGGGCCAATTGTTGTACCTCTTTTTTTTTTTAAATAATTGATGTTTTTTTGTACCATGTCAATAAAAATCCACTGTGTAAGTGTTTCTTACCAAATGACTAGTCTACAAAAATGAACTTTATATACTGTACTGTGCAATTAAAAACCACTGTAAGGAACACCTAGGTAAAATAGGGGTGCAGATTTACCTCGTATAGAGCCAGCAACATTAAATTCTGTTTAATTTTGTTTTATTTCTTAGCAACCATAAATGATAATTTCTCATGACTCACCCACACTCATACACATACTTAGAATTTTTCCTGAATTACCATATTTGAAACAAACTTGAATTTAAAAATCTGGTTTGATGGAAAGGCACAAAATGTTCTTTTAGTATACAGAGCTAGCAAGTAAAATTGTGAGTACTGGTAGATTAGTGGGAAAAAAACAACAGCTTTACCACAACCCAGTTGATATTATAAATACAAAGTTAAGGGTTCTTTGGATAACTTTTCTTAACATTGGAGTGGTAGAGACACCTGATACTATATTTCATTTACTCATGGACAGCACCTCAATTTGAAGAACTTGTATAAAATTAGCTGTGCATGAATGACATTTGAATTCTATATGGGTCTTTTAAATACTCAATCCTAATTGGTCAAAACAGGTCACTTGGGGGTGTTATTACACCATATCACCATGCATTGGCACTTCCTTTCAAAAAGGGGCAAATCACTAGTAGATATACAGATACACCAGTAGCCTATATATATATATATATATATATATATATATATATATATATATATATATATATATATAAAGGCAGACATATTGAAATGAGTCTAAATCGGACACCCAGTAGTTATCCACATTGTCTAGCCGTAAACTGCAAAGTCATTTGTGCTATGCAATGATGAAAATGGCCAGTAATATTTTACTTTAAAATTTAATGAACAAACCAAGAATTACAAGGAGTATAATGTATCAAAAAGGAAAACTGCACTTTCAATGGCAATGTTCAAGTCAACATCTATAAATCGCTTTCTTTTTAAAAAAAAGTTATATAGAACTATTTTTTCTTAGCTCAGTTTTAGGCAGAAGGATATTTAATAAAAGTGACTTTTTTGTTAATTACATTTTTTTCTTCAATTTAGTTAGTAACCCATTTACCGCAATAAGGCACTAGGGTGTGTGATGTACTCTAAGTATCACCACGCCGCAGGCGGTTGAAGCCACTCGGCTTCGCCTCGTGTTTTGCAATGCACCTGGGGCGTGGCGATATTAGAGTGTATCACACGGCCTGTCGTTCCTTATTGCTTACATAATTACGTCTCTGTATAGTGTGACATAGGGCCCTGTTTGTTTTAAGATTTCAAATCAGTACAAGCAGTCACACTTGGCCACATTGTCTGAAGTAAGTTTTATTTAGGCCTGTTTGTTTAACCTTTGGAGCACCACCTGGAAACCCAGATTATTTCTGTCGAAGAAAGGCAGTTTTAGGTTTCTTATGATAGATTCACACACCACTTTTTAATATCCTTGGATTTAATTACATTGGGAGAGTTTTGGGAGTGTCATTTGAAGTTATTTAAAATTATGCAAGTGGATCCAGCACTACAAACCAAGTTTGCAGGTTGCCTCCAATAGAATTGGAAAAAAGAGTTTTCCATATAGCTTTCAGAAACAATAGTTTGACTAAAATACTCTTGAACCTTGAATCTTGTTTAAGAACAGTTAAATCACAAAATTGTTACAAAAACAAGTACACTGTTGTAAATACTTTGTATATAATAGTCATATTCTCTGCTTTTGTATCCAATCTTATTTAAATAAAATTACTTCCATGACACCCATAAGGAAACTTTCTCTGTTTTACCTTTGCTATACATTATACAGTATTATCTTCCTGTTGAACAGAGCTTTGCTTGCTGTGTTTTCCCTGGTTCCACAGATCTATGCCAATGGTCTTTTGATGGCCAGGGTGAGGATTGGGCAAGTCAGGGATCAGACATGCCTTCATCTACGAGGTAGTGATTGACATGCCTTGTTTTTGAAGGTAAAGAGTATGGTCAACTCCTACCAAAGATTTGCTCTTTTTTTAAATGTTCAGTCAATTAGTATGCTAGACTGCCAGCACAGAACGACCAAGAGTACTTCATAATAGCTATTTTTAAAACCTGCTGCTGGAGTACAGATAATCAAAACTATTGCTGCTGTATCCAGTTAAAATACATGTTATATGTTGTCATCTAGTACAGTTGGTAAGGTATGTCATACAAAAAAAAAAAGATTTAGATGTGTGCAAAAACAGGCACATAGATTCCCTGGATCCCTGAAAAACCTGTTTTTTTATTTCTTTTTGAGAAAAAAAAAAAAAAAAAGCTTATTCCCTTACTGGCTTCGTTCCCCTTCTGGGGGTGGTGAAGAGGATGCTTTGCCAAGTGCTTGAGGATCTCTGATCATCTGCAAAGTAGGCTGGACCTCTGTTTTGCATTTCATGTCGAGAATGGCTTTTCTAACTGTATGCCACCCCCATACAAACACCATGCGGGTGCTTCAGTTGATCGCAACATGCCTATTTCAGCCCCAGGGGAGATTCCAACCTGTGACTTACTATTGAGCCACCCACATTTCCATAAATGAGGTTTCATGGACAGCGTTTTACTTCCACATAAATAGACATACAGCTCAAGTACACTGCTTCATACAAATTCCACAGTTTTTGGATATAATGTATTCAATATTATATATATTTATTTTTAACCAGTCTTTCACAGCTGAATATTTTACTTATTAATCTATAAAACTTTACAGATTGTACAGTTTATATAAAGTTCAAACTACTCAACAAAAAATAGGTCCCACAGATGCAAAAATACTGTACCAAGAATTCAGAGTAAAGGCAGATTGACAGACTGTACAGCTCTCCACTGGGAAGGGGAGGTGGTCAGTTCATTACAAACTTCTAAACTGTACAAAAATAAGTTTTGATTTGATTTTTTACTCTTACATTCAGCAAGATAAACAAATTCAGATACTCAGGTAGCGTTTAATACCTGCGGTCAGTACCCAGTCCTGAAAGGAATGCAAAAATAGGTCTATTTACATAAGGGTGAGGGTGGGATCTGAACACCATACAAAGAGTGTGCTATAAAATAAAATAAAAAAGCTTAGACAAAGAACTTAAACATCAAGAATAAGGTAGGTTTTTTTTCTTTTTTGGAAGGAATAGTGTATTTTTTACTTATTAAATTAAAATCTAAGTGAAACTAAAAATCTTACAGTTTTTAACAAACAGGGTATTTTGGTGTAATATATAATCCAACCTGTTTATAAAAACATTATTTTTTTTGTGGCAATTCCTCTCACCCAGCAACAAGTTATAAATGTGATAGATACAATTAAAAAGAAATAAAGAAAAAAAAAACACTAATGTTAAATGCTAAAACTAGATCGAACTTAAATAATTTATCTAACATTGCAGTACAGAAGAGGCTTTACATTAAGAGCCAGTGGTTTCTTCATGATTAATGGATAAGAACTGGTATCAAAGATTCCAAAAGAAGATCAAGCATCTAGTGTGACAACTCCTGCGTGTGCACATCTACACAGAGCTAAACTGTTCAAAGGGCACATTTAGCAAACAGTTATCAGACATGGGCATCTGCTGGTTAATTTCACCATGGTTTATAACATAATGCAGTTCTACACCTCTTCCAAGACGAAGGCTAGGTGCTATCCCCCTACCCAATCTTTGGGCAGTGTGGAGGACTGGCCGTTATCCATTTTCTTTCATTTTTATTTATGTGTGTTTGCGTAAGGCTTGTTCATCCCAATATCAAAAATATATATTACTCCATCTTATAGAAAACACACATCCTTTTATGCATCCCCCTTTCCCTCTCTCTCCGAAATCCATAGTGTGCAACAGTACATTGCAAGCATGAAACAAAATGATAATGCATTCCAAGAGTAGCTGAGATGGTTTGTTTCAGTTCTATTCTTGCAATACTCAATTCTGAAGCTCGCAAAACAGCCAGGTTCAGTTTTCATGTGACAAAAAATAATAAGGGCATCTGTAAGCCACATGGGTTTTCTGGTAACTAAGATACCTCCAGTGCCACTTTACACGTGACTTAAAACTCGTCTATCTTTTTCTGCAGGTATTTCAATATGGAGTCCATTCCCTGGGCAGAGCCCCAGACTCGTTTTAAAACTTCACACTCCTTTTCATTGGCCTGCTCCAAGGCTCCCTTCATAGCATTTCGTACAAGAGATTTGGATTCTCGGAGTACCTAAAATAAAGAAAACAAAATCTCATTAAGTTCTTCGAAACTTAGAATACATAAGAAAAAATGCTTGCTAAGAGATTTCCAAACTTTAGTATATATTAAAACATTTCTGTGATATCACCCTTTGATCTTTTGATTGATTCATTTTACAAATCTAAAAGTGGCTGAGTAGCTTTGAAGAGAAGTGTGGGGCAGACAGATTGTTGATTAACGAATTCAGGTTGTGCAACAAATTCACAGAAAACTGCTGATTCATCAACGAAACCAGTCAACAATACAACAGAAAAGCAAATACTATTTTATTATGCAATAATCATTTCAACAATTATAATATTACATATTTAGAAAAGTTGTCATGACCAACATTTACAAGCTCTCAATAACTCGCAGAGGAATGTACTATTCAAGTTTCATCAATTGTATGAAAAAAAGACTACTACGACTAATACTACTATTAACACTACTAGATTAGTACAACGGTATAACTTTAGGATTCATAAAGAATATGACTAGAACATTTTTATTGATTTATATATATATATATATATATATATATATATATATATATATATATATATATATATATATATATATATATATATATATATATATATATACACACACACACACACACTGTATATAGTCTCTGTAAGTCGCCTTGGATAAAGGCGTCTGCTAAATAAACAAATTATATATATATATATATTTTTTTTTTTAAATCATAACATGCAAAAAAGTTTCCAAAAAATGTGATACTACATGGCCCTAAATCAGGGTGTACAACCTGCCCAAATTATGGCAATTTCAATCTGAAGGCATAAGTAATGCTGAAGACCTTCAGTCACATGCTTCTAAAAACATGCAGTATAAAAATGTAGAATTCAATTGTATTTTGTACGATTTTCATTGAACTGTCTGGAATGTAAAAAAAAAAAAAAAATCTAAAAGAAATGAAGGGATGACTTACAATTGAATTACATGCGACTAGCTCCCTAATGCGCACCATCACCTCCTGAGTAAACGTTCCGGGCCAAAACACTTGGGAAACCAGTCCTTTAGCACATGCCTCCTGTGCTGTCAGCTTCCTTCCACTTAAGAGCATTTCATTAGCCTGCAAAACACAGCAGGTTGGAACAAGGTCAAATAAGAGTGCTTATTTTAAATCATTATTAGAGATAGCAGTAGGCTGGGAACATATTTTATTCTTCATTCTATTAAGAGTGTAATATTATTTATGTAAATATGTTATTCAAAGCCTTTCTCAAATATTAATACATTAATAAAATGTTCTAGTGATTATTTATTATCTTTACGCATGTTATTGATACACATGATGATTGTGCCTCTTCCTTCAATTGTAGAGGGAAGCTTAAAGTTTCAGCACAATAGCCACATCTCATCTTCCTTTCATATCTCTTAAACACATCTGCAGAACTGCATTGGCAAAAAGATGTTGTGTGGGATCCGATTTTGAACAAAATATGTTAATCTAGGGGAACAAGATGACACTCTAAATTCTTTAATGTGGGTCAGACTGCCACAGCAGTATTCTTAAGGAAGGACATTTTCTCAGAGGATTAACAATAGAACACAAAACACTGCAGACTGTCTGTCATTCTTAGAGTGGATTTGAATGGTTCGAAGTTATCCAACACATGTTAAGGTGTGGGCTGTGTTTGAATGTAAAAACATCAGGGTGACGTAAGCATCTACTCACACAGACTATTTAAGGACTGCAGGTTTTCAAAGGTTAGCACAACCTCTGAAGATACAAAGAATCTGTTGCTCTTTGGCGTCTAAGCAATTCACACAGCGAATAAGGCGATTCAGTACAGACACAAATAAAATACATTTAGATAAAAAATACAACCAAACAATACAGCCCCTGGTATACCATTATACATTGATGTATAAAAACATCTTTAAGTATTTTACAAGAAAAGAGCACTAAGAATGTCAAAAGGTAATATATTTAAATATCTGTAGTTTTCTGGTATTATCACCAACTTCTGTTTTGTTTTATCATTAGCTTCAGAAGCAGTGAAACATAATTGATAACAAATCTAGTATAGTATAGTTTAGATATTAGGGCTAGGATGAACATGGAATTTTCATATTTGTATCTTTTAAAAATGTTACCAAAGCCATTATATGTAACACTGTATTGAAGTTGAAAATATCCCAGAAGTGAGAAAGGCCTTACAAAAAATGCAATACAGCAGTTATGGTTTAAAAAAAAAAAAAAAAAAAAAAAAAAAAAAAAAAAGTATGTATTTCAATTAAAAACAAAGAAGACAACAACACATTTTAAATTTTTTTTTTATATTTTTTTATAATCCCTGCCATTGTTGTGTCTTCGCAATAAACATAGTTCTTCACAATAAACATTTATTTTGCAAGTTGGAGTGACGTACCTGGGCAGTATCATATTGCAGACATAAATATTCCACGATTGACTCAATTCCTAAATTTGAAGCACCACTGGCAGCAACTTCGCATGCACATATTTGGCAGCTAGTGTGGCGTGCGTAGATTAATCTGGACTCTGTTTAAAATGCTTACGTTTTTTGACAGCCAAAAGTAAATAGGGGACCAATAATGGCTGTGTTGATCTTCAGTTTAAGAATCCAAGCATACAACTTTTTTCTTCCAAAAAAAGATAGCTCTTTTATTAAGCAAATAGAATGAACAGCAGCACAACAGAACATGGGGCTGATCTAAGCTGAGAGTCAGGGTACCCCAGGAGAATGCCCCACACTGCTCCATGCCTGCCAGTGGTGTGCTGACAGGACTCAGCAGCAGTGACAGTGGCAAGTAGCTGACAAGCAAGGGTCTCAGCTACAATATATAGTAAATATGGACTGGAGAGGAGGACCATAGTGGAAAATTATTGCCCTGAGGGAAGACTATTGTTACCGACAGGGGACATTGCACCGTGGAGGTAACAATATTCTTCCCGAAGGGCATTTAATTTTCCACTATGAGCTCTGCAGTACATATTTAATAGGGGTGTGCAATAATAGCAATCAGCATTCCCTCTAAGCTTTTTAGATACTGAGAAACGTGCCAGTTTGACTGAGAGGGTAAATTATCAGTGAGAAACCTTCAGCCACGCATTAACCCTTTTAATATATTTTTGTTGCATTATACAATTTTTAAACAATATTCCAACAAGTATCTCAACATTGCTGGCATTAAAATAAGCAGGTAAACCTAAGAATTATATTACAACGGTTCAGTAAACAAATGTCTAGCACTATTTGTGAGAATCATATTTACAGTCTTCCACTAAGACTGTAGTTCAGTCTACAAATAAAGTAGTTTTGAAAAGACATGTTTACAGACAATTTACCTAGAGACAACAATACTTCATTTTGTTCCACAAATGCAACTGGGAATATATCAGAAGGAAATATTTAACCTTGAAAGTAGTCATTTTGATTGGAATATGGCAAGCTGCACTCAGATGCATACAGCAAACTGAAATGACAGGTAGGATAACAACTTGTGCCTAATATGAAACGTATGTTATATATTCTTTCTTTATATTAGTATTAGAAAAAAAAAACACATTTTGGTTTTACTGGTTTGTATGTACCAGTTTACACGTGTTTACACAATAACGTCCAAGAGGCTGTGTGGTCCAGTGGTTAAAGAAAAGGGCTTGTAACCAGGAGGTCCCCGGTTCAAATCCCACCTCAGCCACTGACTCATTGTGTGACCCTGAGCAAGTCATTTAACCTCCTTGTGCTCCGTCTTTCGGGTGAGACGTAATTGTAAGTGACTCTACAGCTGATGCATAGTTCACACACCCTAGTCTCTGTAAGTCGCCTTGGATAAAGGCGTCTGCTACATAAACAAATAACACAGTGTAACAATTTTTATTTATTTTTTGTTCCTGGGTAGTAAGTGTTATTTCCTAATTGCTTATGCTTCAAAAGTATAGAAAATGGCTATTATTCCCCACAAACTTTGCTTTTGTGACCAGGACAGTGATATTTTGAAATTTACCTATTTTCCAGAACGTTCCAGATAGATTCAGTGCTGAGTAAACTTGGAGTAACTTCTAGAGCTTTCTAGAACTTTCCAGTAATATAAATAGTAGTATAAATACAAGGGCCTTAAGCCCACCAGTTCAATTTAGTTCCAGCTGCCTAAGTGGATACATATCTGCATTTTTCTGAGATGGCATCAATAAGCTGCAAGCATCCAGCAGACGCATTTTGCTATGTCTGCGGCCAATTTATCAAGACAAGAGCGAAAAAGTACTCCGTGGAAGCATCTGCTAAGATGTGTGAGGCCTACAAGGCATATTTCGGCATGCCTGTCGGGGATCAAGACAAACCCTGGGCACCTCATTTCACCTGCGAGCACTGCAAAAAAACTCTGGAAGGTAAGATGGACAATTGTTGCTCGGAATTTTATGTTATAAAATGTGTTAATTTTTAAAATTGTAAAAGTTTTTAATTTGAAAATGTTTTACAATTTTCAATGTTATTGAAAAAATATATCATATATGAAAAATGTTGTGAGAATCTCTTACACATTAAGAGCCATGAAGTTCACTATCCCAAGAATTTGGCGGGAACCCACTGACCACTCAAGCAACTGCTACTTCTGCATGGTGGACCCTTCCAAACGTCGGACTGGCAAGAATGCACCTGCTATCACGTATCCGGACCTTCCTTCATCCATCGCCCCGGTGCCACACTGCCATGAGCTCCCCGTACCCACTCCTCCGGAGAGAGAGCAGCCGTCTTTAGAAGAGAGCAGCAAGTCAGAGAGCGAGGAAGACGTTGTAGATTCAGATGACAATTTCAGTGGTGGAGCTGAGGAGAGAAACCCATACTACCCCAACCAAAAAGACCTCAACGACTTGATTAGAGATCTTGGTATCACCAAGCCCAATGCCGAGCTTTTGACGTCTAGGCTCAAGCAGTGGAACTTGTTGGATGAAAGTGTGCAAGTCGCAGATCAGAGGAAGCGTCACCAACCTTTTTCCAGCTTCTTCACCCGTCAAGATGGGCTCTGCTTCTGCCACAATGTGACCAGTCTGTTCGAGGCAATCGGAATCGCCTGTCACCAGAATGAGTGGCGCCTCTTCATTGACAGCTCATCCAGGAGCCTCAAAGCCGTGCTGCTCCATAATGGTAACAAGTACCCGTCTCTTCCCCTGGCTCACTTGGTGCACCTCAAAGAGGATTACAACAGCATCAAGACCTTGCTGGACGCCTTGAAGTATGATGAGTACGGCTGGGAGGTCATAGGAGACTTCAAAATGGTGGCATTCCTGATGGGTCTCCAAGGCGGTTTTACCAAGTTTCCCTGCTATCTTTGCCTTTGCGACAGCAGGGACACCAAGGCGCACTACCACAGGCGGGACTGGCCACAGCGGACCGAGTTCTCTGTGGGGAGGAACAACGTCAAGTGGGAGCCACTGGTGGACCCCCGGAAGGTGCTGATGCCACCACTGCACATCAAATTGGGCCTTATGAAACAATTTGTCAGAGCTCCAGATAAGGAGTCGGCAGCCTTCAAGTACCTTCAAGACTTCTTCCCTAAGCTGTCTGAGGCAAAGGTCAAAGCCGGTGTCTTCGTCGGACCACAGATAAAGAAGATACTGGAGTGCAATGAATTCCCCAAGAAGCTCACTAGTAAGGAGAAAGCGGCTTAGAACAACTTTGTCGCAGTGGTTCGGGGCTTCCTGGGCAATCACAAGGCCGAAAACTATGTGGAGCTGGTTGAGACTCTGGTGAAGAACTACGGCACATTGGGCTGTAGGATGTCCCTCAAAGTCCATATCCTTGATGCTCATCTTGATAAATTCAAGGAGAACATGGGAGCGTACTCGGAGGAGCAAGGCGAGCGCTTCCACCAGGATATACTGGACTTTGAACGCCGCTACCAAGGACAGTATAACAAGAACATGATGGGAGACTACATTTGGGGGCTGATTCGTGAAAGTGATTTACAGTATAATCGTAAATCTCGAAAAACTACTCACTTCTAAATCTTTTGTAGTCATTTTTGTATTACTTTAGTATAAATACATGTTAATTTGGATTCATTTGTTGTTTTTTTCTGACTTTATGTGAACGAAAAGACACAAATTCGCCCGTTTTCTCATTGGAAATAGGTAAATTTCAAAATATCACTGTCCTGGTCACAAAAGCAAAGTTTGTGGGGAATAATAGCCATTTTCTATACTTTTGAAGCATAAGCAATTAGGAAATAACACTTACTATCCAGGAACAAAAATTGTGTTACATAGTGTAATAATAATAATAATAATATTATTATTATTATTATTATTATTTATTTCTTAGCAGACGCCCTTATCCAGGGCGACTTACAATCGCAAGCAATAATAATAATAATAATAATAATAATAATAATAATAATAATGGAACTGTGTCTGTGTTTACAACTGGATGCAGGCACAGTCAGCTGGCAGATGCGTACGCTCCTCCATAGAGTACAATGCAGCCGTCATAGCGGAAGTAGTGTTATATTTTCTTTTTATGTAGTATTAGAAACAATGATTTCATTTTTATAGTTTTGTGTGTACATGTTCCCGTTTACACCTGTACACGGGTATATGTATATACCTGTTTCTTTTGAAATGTATATTTTATTATATTTTTTCACTGTTTGTAGTCGTGCTGTATATGCACTCATTTTAAAAATAAAGTCTTTATGTTTAATTTTCCATTTAAATACGTTGTTTCTGCGATGCAAATGTTAGATATGATGTTTATGAATAAAACTTTTCAGTTATATCCGATAATATGTCTTTAAATTTTCATAACGAAGCAGTTTAAAAATGTATGGGTCACAGTGACCCACGTAGTAGTTCGAAAATCTGGCGGTTCTAGTGTTAAACCCGTGTTTATGGCCAGTCATAGGATGCACTTTTGAAAAACATTTTTAATATAAAATGAAAATAAATATATTGTTTATAATAAAAATGTAAATGATATACAACGTTTAATGTTACAGGGATATTGTAATAGTAGTTAGGCATTACGTGAAATGCCTAATCCCTGGTTATTTGGTATTATTAACTCAAACATTTTTGCTGCATTTAGTTGTATCCAGTATGGTGTTAAATTTGTTCCCACATCTTCCCAATCCCAAATGTAATTTAAAACACTGTGCTATGCATCCATGAATTCTATTTCCTAAAATTAAAAAAATAATTAAATCATGAAAATGCTTTGTATCCAGAATAAAAACCTTTTGAGAGAGGTTGTCTCACCAGTTCAAGTTCATTTAAGTCTGAGATATAACTAGTGTTACAATAATGCATAAAATACCTAAATTTAAGTATTCTATGCTAAAATATTTGATTATTATGATGTTCTTTTTTTAAGTTTACTGTAGTAGCTCAATTAATGCTATATATACATTTTCATGGAAAAAAAAAACATTCTTCACTTCATAAAATATGTATGTACTATGAGAGATGCCCCATATGAACCTTCTGGTATAAGAGACACATTCTGTGTAGTTTGGGGCTATAAAGTTCTGGCTGCACAAACTTAGTCCTTACACCATGAGAGAAGCATCTCTTATTATAATCATTACAATCAGGAGTTCACATAACTGGTATGCAGGTATGCATGCGCACCAATAAAAAACAAATTACATACCGTCAGTACATTTTTTTACTGGAAAGCATTTTTCATATAGCCAGCGAGGGTGCTCACGCTTACATGGTCAAGCATATTATCTAGTTGTGACCCATACCTGCCTAACATCCCGATTTTCTATTGAGTCTCAAGGTCTCTGGGATCTGTCAATGATCTCCGGGTAACTGAGTTTATTATCTCTGACCATAATTAAATACCAGTCCCCATATTTCACTTAAGGCCAGAGGGTTCCGATTCACTAAAAAGTCCATTCCTGCAGGCGTTCTTATTGGCTGCTTCAAGGTTATATAAAATAAAATAAAAAATTGAGAGTGATAGGTGGAATCACTCCAGTTCATAATCATAACATAAATAATGTTCTTTTGATGGACACTTGAAACAACCAATGATAGCAGGGATCTCGATTTAGCTGTCCATTCAGAGAAGAGGGATGTAGTTACGGGGAGTGGTGCTGTGGAAGCTCGCTTCCCAAGCGTGGATGAGAGGAGGAGGTGTCGATGTTTCAGAGCCATTACATTTATACTTGAGTTTAAAAAAATACATTTACTTAAGCATTTTACTGAAAATAATACTCTTTTCCCTCAGTTATATCCTTCTATAAATACCGTTGTGCCGTCAAGATAACGTGTTCAACAAGTGAAGAAGTGTTCTGTTTTTTTGCTTTTGAATCACCAGGGCTGGAATTTGGTGGTAGGCTATTGAAATAAATAGCCTTCTCTCCTGTGTATGTGGATGAGTGTGGGGGGGTCATGTGAGTAGTCCAGACCCAATGAGAATCTATCACCACCTATGGTTGCTAACAAATACAAAAAAATAAATAAATAAATTAAACATGTCTACTGGCGCCAGAATTTAATGTCGCTCGTGCTATAGGAGGTACCCTGGCACTAGAATCTAGCTCCAAATTTACACCCCTGATTATTATTATTATTATTATTATTATTATTATTTATTTCTTAGCAGACGCCCTTATCCAGGGCGACTTACAATTGTTACAAGATATCACATTATTTTGTACATTCAATTACATTATTTTTTACACATTATTTTTTACATACAATTATCCATTTATACAGCTGGGTTTTTACTGGAGCAATCTGGGTAAAGTACCTTGCTCAAGGGTACAGCAGCAGTGTCCTCCACCGGGGATTGAACCCACGACCCTCCGGTCAAGAGTCCAGAGCCCTAACCACTACTCCACACTGCTGCCCCTGATCCTTGACATCCCAATTGTTTGAACTGTCGGAGGAAGAGGTGGAGCTAGACAATGATTGGATAATGACCCCTTATTTTGGTGAGTACCAAACCATTTCTGCTGGTACTCATGTGAGAGCCTAATGATAAAATGTATGTGAACCCCTGATTATAATCTGTTATTACAAACAAGACATGCAGTGAACATTCTGAAAAGTTGACATTTTAAATATTCATGTAATCAATGCTAACACAAAAATGACAGAGTCTCCTCACTCTTTTAATTAACCTTGAATCGGTCAAATAGTGTAATAGAATGCTCTTGACACCAGTCATTTCATGAAATGCAATTCAACTTTTAGGCAATTCATGTAATCGAGTGAAACAGTCATTTCACAAAATGACTGAAATATTTAGGCATTTTGCGAAATGACCGAGTAAAACATGCAAATAGTGTAATGGGATGCTCCTAAAATCAGTCATTTTGCAAAATGCCTGAAAGTTTTAGGTATTGCCTGATTTCACAATATGCCTGTAACGTGTATGTATAATATTAAACTGTTTTATAACTTAATGCATTTCCTTATTTTATTTATCTGTATGACTTCATATTGAAGTTTTAACATGTTCACTGAGTTTAAGAATTTAATCTAATTTGCAGTCAGTGTGATACCTCGAAAAAATGGAAGCCTCTTTTTTAATGCCTACCCCGTTACCATTAAAGAGAGTACAGCATTTATCGAGATTACTCATGACTTCAAGATAATGTTGCCTTTATCCCCTGAAATTACATTTTACTCTCTCACAGTGTTAAAATTACAGGGTAAGTTACTCCCAGATCCAAAACCTTATCTGGAGCACTGTATAATATTATTTATATATAAATTAAAGATAAAGTAATTTCTGACGGACACAGATTTTTTCTTTTTGCCTTCGAATACGTGTAAAATAATGTTTGTTCAGATATTTGTCCCAGCACTAATAGATATACATAGACATCATAGTAAAAGTCATTGGAATTTCTTTTTGCAGAACAGGTTTTTTGTAACATTAATATCATTACACAGTGTGACTGTTCTTTATGGAAACCGGTTATGTGGGAGTAAAGGTTCAGTCAACAATAAAGTGAAGGAATGTGAATTTGTGTTATTATATACTTACAGAAGCCACCCCCATTATCCTAGGGAATGTGAGAGATGAACAGCCATCTGGAGTCTGCCCAAACGTAGTATATGGTGTTTGAAACCAGGCCTTCTCATTTGCCCAAACCACATCACATAAAGGCAATATCGATGCTCCAAGTCCAACTGCAGGACCGTTCACAGCCACTATAATAGGTTTCTTAAACTGAATAAAAGTATTCACAAAGTTGCTGAAAAATAAAGTACAAAAAACAAAACATTTTGTATCTGCATTACAGAGATTTTGGACAGCACACACTTTTCATTTACAAATAAATGAAAATCAAATCTTACTTGATAGCTTCAGCCATTTTGACGCTTTCCCTCTTTCGGTCATCTGTTAATCTCCGAATAAAATAAATAAAATCAAGACCACAGCAAAAGACACTCCCCACAGCACTCAGCAAAACCAGTTTACTGTCGTCAGCAGCTGCAGTGTTCAGTGCACTCTGGACTTCCTTCATTACCTGAAACAACAAACACTCCTGGTTTACAAAAACCAATTAATCCGAGAGACTCATCCAACACAGTCATTAAGGATACATTCATATGTGGAAAATTAAAAAAAAACCCTGAGAGTTGTAAAAGCATGAACTCTTGAACCTTGTGAATGACCTGTAGCATGGAAAATTCATTAAAATAACAGCAGGGCCAGTGTGGCCTTCCTGTAAATGTTGTTGGAAGATAAAACCCTATCAGCCACAAAAGTGGATTTTTTTTCGAGACAGGAAGTCGGGGATATTATTAATTTTTTTATTTTTACAAAGCCAAAGTTTAATTGAATGTTATGTATTTTGTTACGTGATATATAGTATGTGTATAATAGGATAATATTCTTATTATTAATGTTGCCTATGTTCCTAATGCACAGTATCATTGCAGGATGTACCAGATCGTATTTGCAGTTTAACATTATATATATAAAAAAACACAACAACTCTGCTTTTATGTAATAGTGATGAATGGGGAGCAATTGGACAAATATATGCATGCCTGTTATTCTGTTTATTTGCATTTAAACATATTTACATGTAGCCTAAAGTAATTCTGCCTGTGGGGGCCCTCTCCAGTTATAAACTCAAGCCAGAACATTCAATATTAATGAAAATGTGGTTGATTTAGTTGCTGTCGGATTACACTTTTTAAAACTTTGTATCGTCGTACTGTACTCTTAGCGGGTGAATTCATTTAGGCAACCAGTATTATTTTACCTATAAAACTTTCTGCCTAACATGCACTCAATAAACTGGGGTGGGATTACAATCCCCTAAATAAATCCTTTTTCTAAATACCAAGGTCACATATTTGGTTCACTCACCCTGGCTCTACACAGCCCCTTTTTAAAGGCATGTGGCCAGGATTAAATGATAATCAATTCATCAATCAACACCTGGCCACCTGCTGTACATGAAGTTCAATTAGACAGGGAGATAATTCTAACCCCCAGCCATGCCGTATCAAACACAAAACGTATTTCCAAATTACCCAAATTTTATTTACAACAAAACAAAAACATAAATTTACAGGTGCAGGGCCTCAGCCCTGCCACACTATTACTAAACAAGTGTTTGTAAATTGTTGTATTTCACACAGCAATTTGTACTCCTTTCAAGAACTAAAAGATCCATATTCAATATTTTGAAATGAGGGGTGGAAATGTATCACGGTAGAATGGTCTTAGTTGTTTATTTATTTACATTACCAACAAAAATGGCATGCAGCAAGAAGAGGTTGTGGTAAAAGCAATACAAGGTAGAATACGTTTGCTTCTCACATCTTTGAATTAAAGCTGCAGCACACTCAATGATACACAAAATAATGTTGCCCTTCCAGTTTGTGTTTCCAGGAAGTTAAGTTGCAGACATGCAAAAGATCTTTTAAACTGGAGCTTATGAATGTTGTCTGCAAGTTTTGTTGTGAAGTTCATTGTGAACCCATAAAATAGTTATTTATGAACCTAAAACGTGTCTACATATCTCACTGTATCAAATGCTTTTGTGCATACAGCTTATCTTTTAGTCAATGTACAAAAGCTGGGACAACAACAAGGTTGGCTTTCTAATAAACTGAAATAATGTATCCATAAACATAAATGAGGTTCCCATACAAGGATGTGATGGCCACATATATTCTGCTTATACCAACTCAGCGATTCACACCTGGGCCAGATGGTATGCCTATTGCTTTAAGAGAATGGATCAACGAGGAACCTGAAGGACTTTGAATTTTTGTAAGCTGATGCACGCATTAGCCAAATGCATTTCTGTATATTATGGAAGTTACCGCGCTTGTATAATTTTGCATTAGCCTACCTGTAATTATCAAACATAGACACACCTAGTGTGGTTTCACTAAAATGCATCTTTGATTAGTTTGCATATATTTTTTCTTGATATAGCAAATCTTGTAGACTGTCCTTCAAAAGACTACACTATTTTACAGTATATGCATTGTGTAAATAGGTGAATTCCAAACTTTAAATGACAGTTAATATTAGTTTGAGTCAAGTCAGTGATAAGAGACAATACAATGGACAGTACACAGTTACAGTTTGCATAACACTCGCTTCTAATAAAATAATAGCATGTTGGTATTACGACGACTAAATGTGTGTTAAACTTTGATTTGATCATATATTAAGGTTAATTTTTTTTTTTTTTTTTTTTTTTTTTTTTTAATTTTAACCAAAACTAACGAAGATGTGGACTTAGCAGTTATACTAACAATAATGTTTCATAACAGTGTACCTCATACCCTTCCATTTTTGCAGGTGACAATGTAATTGTGTCATATATCTGTTGCACGGGTGTACAGTTCTTAAAGCTCCTATTCCCACTATACATGTTACTATGAATGCTAATGCCGGCCCATCACCCCTTCCTCCCTTGCAAAAGACTATTATGCCATTGAACATCTGCAATTCCAATAGAAAGTTATGCTAGGACATAGATTCATATTACAGCACTATTGGTAGTCCTCCTGTCAAGCACCTGTGTATCACGATTTACCACATATAGACCTCCTCATGTTGCCCTGCATGCTGTTCCCCACCCCACACCCAACAAACTGATGCCCATCAAACATGTGGATGCCACTGATCTTGGCAGTGGAATTCATAGAGATACAGTGTGATGTTAGTGCTACTATTATGCATCTGTCTCCTACTAGACCTGCATAAGCTGTGCCCAGATAGACACGACCAGTTGTGTAGTCGAGGGTATACGCAGGTAAACGGTGTTTACCCACTTTGAATTTGGGCAACATAGCGTTTACCCACTTCTCGTATAAGGGATACAGAGTTTACTCTTTTTTTTTACACTCCTGTTATTTGCAAATCCTGGGTTAAAGACAAGATATGTTAACGGTGAGCATCTCTGTGTTGCGCTGCTACACGCTAGACTGACAGCTGACAGCTCTCAGTCAGAACTGTGGCGCGAGCTGGGGGGTGTGGCCACTGGACTGCGTGTTCTGTTTGTGTGAATGTTCTGTGATTGGTTGTTTATGTTATGTTAATGCTCTGTTCAAGGCTATTACTCGCAATTAACGTCTGCGATTAACACGTTCATTTTTTTTTAAGATTAATTTTTTTAAGATTAATTATTTTGAACTCTCATTTTTGCCTCCGATGTCCACCAACCCCAATTAAAAAACCTGGAAAAGAAGGTTAACCTAAGTTCCTACCATGCCACTGCATGGCCTCAAACACTAAACAGGGGAGTTTACCCACTTTTTTATTTACCACTACACCACTGGACACAACCCCCCCAACACACTGGCATGGTAGTAGACCTCATACACCTAGTGGACCATGATGATGGATGTCTCTTGTGTTATCTGCAGAGAGTTGTATGTTGTTTGTTTTAACTGATGACGGCTGTCTTTGGTAGCTTGTGTTGCCTTGCCCCTTCCACTGCTTGTAAGGGAGTGGGAGGCAATGCAGAATTAGGGTTAAAAACCCTAACATTGCATGTCCCTACTTTTGTTGTTTTAATATCAACCTTAACTGATGCATTAACAACATTTTTTGCAAAATAATTTCCTTCCTTTTGAGAATATATTTATAGTTAGAAAGTCTGTATATTCTATTATAGAGCACAAAAAGTAAAACTGGCTATTTTTGTAATCTTGATTAAACACGTCACAGGTGCATATATGTTAAACACTGGCACAGGTTTATATATAATACACATGATTAGTTTTTTCTTCACAAAGTGTTTAGCTTTTCAATACTTCAGCGTGTTAAATTATAATCACTACATCAGTGTAAGTAGTTTTCTAGATACAGTTTAAACACAGTATATATCTGTGCTATTTATAAGAGTAGGTAAAGACGACAGAAAGAGTCCATACACCCCCATATTCTGATACTCTTCATAAAGAATACTGTAACCAAGTTTCATCACAATCAGAGAAGTAGTTCTCTAGATACAGCTCCCAGTGTTTCACAATCCAGTCCTGGGGAACCACTAACGGTCCAGGTTTTTTATCCAACCAGCACATCATAATTTATTTTTTTTTGGTTACTGTGTTTTGTATTGTACAGTGCTTTGAGATGCTCTGCATTTAGGCACGATATATAAAGTATTATTATTTATTTATTTATTTATTTATTTATTTATTTAATTATTACTGTACAGTATTTCATGATTATACTAATGATTACCCACATCTTTAAAGTCTCTGAAATTAACGTCCGAAATTGTGAAAATGCAAAGGATGTGCCAGAGACACAAATCTGTACTGTCAAAATAGATATGCATAGGTAAAACAGTATTTTTAAATGAAGCACAGCATGTCTGACTATCACTCATCTCCTCGACTAAAAAAAAAAAAAAGATAATTCAAGATAATAAACAAGCACAAGTCCGCTAATACGGGATTGTTTTAGGGAATCCCTCTGTGTCATATACATTAATTCAAATCATGTAAGTAATACTATCCTCCACCCACCAAACACAAACACAAACAAACACATTCACATACACAGCTGAACTTGAGTTGGCTCAAAAGTGACTGGTCAGAAAACTATTGCAGATACAATATTGACAGTAATAAAACCAAATACAGATAATCTCTCTCAGCAAAAAACATATATGTAAAAATGTATAGTTTTCAAGAGAGGACGTTTAATTTTACTATAACCATCAATATATTTAATATATAAAATGAACAAAAATGTTAGTAAAATAGTATAATTAATATTAAAAGAAAAAAGTTTCCCCCCCGTTTTCGATCCAGTGATCTTTGGTGTGCTAGGCAAACATGCTAACTACTACACTAAAAGCTCAGGCTTCATTCCTGCCCCTCACCAACAGTGACACAATCACCTCACACACACGCACACACACACACACACACAAGGAGAATGAAGCTGGTGTAGTGAGCAGCACAACCACACTCATTCAACAAAAAAAATATAACAGGTCCCTAGGTCCCTAGTATAGTTACCGACAGGGGGCTATAATGCCCAAAGCTGCATTGCACCCTGGAGGTAACAATAGTCTTCCCGAAGGGCATTTCATTTTCCACTATGGCTGAGTCTGCAGTACATAGTTAATATTGGATATTAAATATGTTGGATAGTAAATAGGACTTTATATATTTTGTTTAAATATAGCTGGTACAGCATAAGTAAATAAATAACATAAATAAATAAATAACATAAAATATTTCTGAGGTTCATACCTCGTAGTTAGCAGTTATTCTCTGTCTCCGTCTAGTTTGCTGACTGCTGCATAATCCAGTTTATATCCCACCCGTTTTTGTCAAGTTGAATTTCAGAGAGTCAGAAAACAGTGACAGTGACGTTTTAAATCACCATTTTATTGTTTGTGTTTCTTTCGTAGTAGGTTTTGTAATTCATTTTCTGTTATGTCCCAGAATTGCTATTGAGCAGTGTTCACATTTTGCCATTTTCTCTTGCGTTCTTTTGAAAAGGGGCAGGACTGACAGTGATGTGAACCAATCACATGACAGATGGAGACTATTGCCCAGAGGATGATCAATAATTCAATCTATTTTTGCTCCTATGATGTTTTAACCAAATCACAGGCCAGAATTCCCAACCACCAAGTCATTCATACACACACACCCCCACCCACAGAGTACCCACCACTTACACCGTCCAGGGTTATTTAAGGCAGCGTTTATATATGACAAATAGTGTTTGCTGTTTGCCATTCCCATTGATTTCAATAACAAAGGCATCGTTTATACCATGTTAAGCACGCTGTATATTTCGGGCAAACTCAGCTGTTTGGATCTCATGTGCCATTCACATAGATTTAAATAACAAACACACTGCTTATACTGTAGTAATCTGTACCTTGGCTATTTACCTTGGCTATTTAATCCCTGTACTCAGCGTCAGATTTACAGTTTGAAAAAACAGCACTGACTGCAACAGCAAGCCTGGCTGGAAAGAGAAAAGCGATGTGCATCAGCACGAAAATTCAGTGTGTAAATAAAATGTCAATTAGATGCTTTGCGCTTGCTAAGCATGCTTGGAATTCTGTCAGTCAGCAAACAATGCAACGTTGCTTCAAAAAGCTGGGGTTTCTGTTGTTGAGGACAGTGCTGACAAATACAACCAAAACTGAAACCCTGACACCAGAAGGTGGTCAGAGGAAGAATTCTCAGCTGTGTCTCCTTGGCGACCAGGACACTCTGCCTGAAACAGACACCGATGATGTAAGCGTGCATGCTGCGCTTCTAACACTGTGGCGTGCTATGGAGCAGCATCTGGATATAAAGCGTTTTTAGAAAACGCTGAGAAAGTTTGCCGTCCATACTTGCAAAAACAGACCATCCAGGTGCGTATCACAGAGTTCTACCCTGGAAACAATTTGCAGTAATGTAACCTATCTGTACTGTACATTTCTGCACTTGCATTACTTGCACTTCCTTTTTAATATATTCATAGGTTTTAATATATATTTTTTTATTAGTGTAGAGTGTCAAAGATTTTTAACCGCATACATGTTTGTTTTGTTTACTGTACTGGTGATTGGGGGGACATTTTGAATGTCAGGTTATTGTGTGGGTGTTTATACCGTCCATCGCTTACTGCGGGTGAATCACATTAACACAAGCGCACCCGTTCTAAGTGGTGGGAACTGTGTGTGTAATATACACTGAACTGCTCCATACCTTGATGCACTCAACTACTGCTCCTAACTATAACTACTTACTGTATTATTACTGTATAAATTATTATTTCTTAGCAGACGCCCTTATCCAGGGCGACTTACAATTGTTACAAGATATCACTTTTATTTTTACATACAATTACCCATTTATACAGTTGGGTTTTTACTGGAGCAATCAAGGTAAAGTACCTTGCTCAAGGGTACAGCAGCGGTGTCCTCCACCTGGGATTGAACCCACAACCCTCCGGTCAAGAGTCCAAAGCGCTAACCTCTACTCCACACTGCTGCCCTATACTCATATAAGCAAACATAAATACTATAAATACATAAATACATAATTACTATAAATTTTAACTGCTCTTAGTCACTCTTACTTACAATTTACTGTATTCTTTATTTTGCTCTTGCTTGAATTTAATATTATTGCACTTTCATAAATGCGCTTATCTGTATTATGATATTCTATAATGTGATATTTTATAATGCAATACTTTGAACTGTGATATTTTGTAACAATTGTAAATCGCCCTGGATAAGGGCATCTGATAAGAAATAAATAAATAAATAATAATAAATAGAAGGAATCCAACAGTTCTGGATGACACGACAATGCTGCCAGCTGTAATCGGTAGGCTGTGTGGTCCAGTGGTTAAAGAAAAGTGCTTGTAACCAGAAGGTCCCCGGTTCATATCCTGGCTCAGCCACTGACTCATTGTGTGACCCTGAGCAAGTCACTTAACCTCCTTGTGCTCCGTCTTTCGGGTGAGACGTAATTGTAAGTGACTCTGCAGCTGATGCATAGTTCACACACCCGAGTCTCTGTAAGTCGCCTTGGATAAAGGCGTCTTCTAAATAAAAAACAAATAAAATACATTGACCCTGCTGTCAAAACAATGGTGGTCCACCAATACACTATACAAGTTGATGTTGAGGAAATAACAATTTATAATATATTTAAATATATGTATGTGTCCATTCTACAAGGATTTATATAAATCAAATATATTTTATTCTCGCTGCAATTTTACTCAATGCTTTCAGACATTATCTCTAGGAGTACCCCCACAATGGTTTATACTTCCATTCAAATACCAAGCTTCAAACAAACATTTGTTATACTTTTATAAACACAGGATCTGATTTTAATTAAAACAGATGGTTCTGCAGACTACATTATGAATGGGCCATCAATATTCTAATGGTGACAGTTAAACCGCTTATCTGGCAACATCAGCAGACCACACATCAAAAGGCTAATTTACAATTCTATTGAAAGACATTCAGAGTACCAGCGCCCTCTGGTGGAAGATAGAGGTTGTGCTGAACTGGTGCCAAAAAAGATCTAGGGGTAGATGCAAGTATAGGCGCAGTGCAAATAATTGCAGATGCAAAATTCAAATTGCACTGTGGCCATGCAATTATTTTGCACTGTGCCCTATGTAAGCTTAAGAGCAATGCAAATTATTCAATTATGATAACGAGGGTCTCAGTGAGCGCATCTGTCTATTTAGCCGCCGCTAGTACAAAGAGCAGTAGGCGCTGTATGACATTAGTGGAGCACGGAAATATGCCATAGGAATGGCAGCAAAGTCCTCTTGGCGCACAGAAAATAAAATAAAAAAAGTTTTCTGAGAAGGAGCTGAGAATCCCTACGACTGAGGTCACTCAGTATGAAACGTTGTTAGGAAAAGTCTCAGCGAACATCAGTTATGCTAGTATCCTTTATGTACTGGCCTGCCCTTTTCAGCATGACATCCAGATTTTTGCCTAGCACTGGAAAAGGTGGATTGGGCTATCCCTCCAGACATCCAAAAGTGGTCTGAAAGGAACCAGAGGTTAAGCAGTGCAGATAACACAGCACTTTCACATGTGCAGGGATTGCGGTCCCTAGATTGACGCTGGGGTTTAGCTCATCCCTCAATTCAGCTATTAAGTCTAGGATGACCTGCGGAGTAAGACGATAATGCTTTAGCACTGTATCCTCTGGCATCCCAAACAAAGTGACCCTGGGATTGAACATGCAGGGTCGTCTTCGTCTTGCCCTTCTCCTCCAAATGTGTTCCTGCCTCTCCTCAACAAGAGCCAAGTGTCGCTGCATCAGGAAGTGTACCACAGCAGCCATCCTGTAGACAATGACAGGCCTCTCCAGGTGTGTGCTCTTATACAGCTCTTAATTACTCGCTTCTACAATGGTTTGCACCTTGTAAGAAGAGGTGAAGTTTTTGGAGGATCAGCAGTTGCCTAAGTGCAAGGCAAAGTCCTTACATTACATTATAATGTTTGTGCCTGGTTAGTACCCAGATCCCACCCAATTCCATATTCTTTTCATTTGAATGCATTTCAATATCATTTTAATGGATTAATGATGGCAAAGTGCAAATTTGATAGCGGGTGCAGAACGCCAGGTGAACACCATTCTTTACATACGCCGCATTTTTAGCAGTCGCTAAAATCACACCTTGCTCGTATCCTTTCATTTACTCCTTAATGTTAAACCAAGAATGCAGAGGTTTAAAAATCACACAAATAATGAATATTCTTGTGAACCCTTATATATAAAAAACATTGTAAATTTGGAATTTGAAAACTACTATTAGATTAATCAACAAAACAAATTTAATAGAATTACCAAGTTTTAAAGATACTTTGTTCAAACTTCAAGATTAATATGCACTGGCAGATATTTAGTATGTGAAGATAGGAAATGTCTTCATGAAAACTTAACTAACATTCACAACACATAAAATGTGTGTAGAGAGTTATGTTTCTTTGAAAGTTAATTAGTTTTAATTTCTAAGTGAATTACATCTGTGAAAGACTGGACGTGCCTAAAAGACGACCTGAGTTACCAGGGTCGCCTTGGTTTGTGGTTGACCAAACATTTGAGAATATGGTAATAAGAAGCCATTTTTATTTGGGAAAAATCTATGATGTACAAGCATGGACCAATAGTAAATGACATTGGGACAGAAACTGTGCTTTTCGTTGGATTTCCTGCCTACTTACCTGTGTTTAGGATTAACACGGTCTCTTATAAAAAATTGCTCTCCTCAAAAAAAAAAAAAAAAAACAAACAAACAAAAAAAAAAAAAAACCTGCCTTCAAAAATGACCAAGTACGTTACATCTTCACTGCAAGGGGACTTCATGATACACAAAACTCTGAATCTCCAATTGAAAGTAACTTCAACTGGAACATTTCAAGGAAAAATAAGTTTTATACAACTAAACCAAGGCCTAAGTTTATTGAAACTTGTGCTGACACCTGTGTTAAACAGCAAGTATTAGGTAATTGCTTTGATAGTTGTAAGACTACTATAATCATTAGTAAAAACTGCAACTTAAACCATAAGAAAGTTGTGAAAAAAATAATCCTGTATCTACTGGAAGACAAAGTACTTCAAACAAATTTCTTCACGTTAACTTCTTCAAAACTGCTAAGCCATGACTTCAGAAATCGCCTTGTTTCTGAAGGACAAAACATCCAACTTTAATTCTAAAAAATCCAGAAACGATCACATTGGGAACCAATGTTCATCCTGGAATTTGTTTTTGCCTCCAAGATTTCGATTTGAACGTTCCTTTTACAGAACGTATGGTAATTATACAGTTTCTTGAATTTAACAGTGCATAAAGATAGGAATTAATTTCTGTGTAAATGTTTCTGATGAAATGTATGATTAATACATGTTTGAATATATTTTGAATGCCAGTTCTGACAATGCTCATTTTGTATGTTTATGAAACTATTATGGAAAGGTATATTAAATATGCATTATTAAATTAAACTTTAATCTTTGTATAAATTACATTTATTTACATTCAATTGGAAACCTTCAATCCTGCTTTTATTAAGAGAAGATAATTAATTAAAATACTTATAACTGTGTTTAAATTTAACATACCCCTAGATATTTCAAATTAAATCTTCAGATGTACCGCACAATGTATATATGGAAAAAGCTATTGTAAAATAACCTTTTTTTTGGGTTTAAAAAGCATTCTAACTGTATGACAGACATTTTGGGGTAATTGAGTTTCACATTTAAAAAAAAATCAAGCAGGTTTACATTTGGGCTACAGTAATAATAATAATAATAATAATAATAATAATAATAATAATAATAATAATAATAATAATAATAATAATAATAATCTTTATTTTTATATAACGCCTTTCATAGTGGACCACCACCACAAAGCGCTTTACAGAGGTAGGCTGTGAACTGTGCATTATATGCAGTGTCACTTACAATAGGACATTGATTTAACATCTCATCCGCAGGATGGAGCACATGGAGGTCAAGTGACTTGCTCAGGGTCACACAGTGAGTCAGTCAGTGGCAGAGGTGTGATTTGAATTGGTGACTTTCTGGTAACAAGCCCTGGACTTTGACCACTGCCTCCTGCATTAGTGTTAGCATTTGAAATCTGTTAGCAGAAAATACCTTTTTTTTTTTTTAAATTAAATTCAGTACAAAAATAGGGACACAACTAATTTAACATTATATGAGACTGTTATATTTTATTAAATGGGTTTGATGCAGAGTTTGGTTTTTTTTGGGATTAATGCTTGTTGTTCGTCTCTTGCAGAAACCGCCTTTTACCACACAACTTTATAAACCGTGGTCTTTATATTATTTATAGACTTTTACTTGTGGTAGCAGAAAAGGCAGTGGCTTCAGTTTGCAACACCTGCTGGTGAACAGATGTTTGTCAGTTAACATCCTTAGAATTCCACGTAGCGCCCTCTGACGTTCAAAACGCACAATGCCCGGTTAAACAAATTCTGATGGAGGATTTCACAACACTGTGGTCGGAACATGTGGTTCCCACTGTTACCAGATACAGTAGCAGAAAGTTTGTAATATTCAAATATACAGCCTTGGAAAAAATCAATCTGACGAACAGGTATCAGTAGGTGGTCTTACACTTGAACTGTAACAATTAAAAGACAAGATATCTATCAGGAGTTCACCAAGAGCATAACAAAATAAGCAATAAAAACACAAAAATAAGTCTTGATACAATAAAAGCTATTTTTGCTGCAATTATAACGGATAGTGGAAAATGCTGAGTTCTGTCGTTGTGAAAATAATCGGCCCTACTTATTCTACTTTGTAAAATCTGTAGTTATATTCTGTAATAGTTAAACAGTATGGGTTGTTACAAACCGTGCTTTGTGCTGTAGATGCAGTATAGGGGTTGAGTTATTCAGGAAGGTAATTGGGAATGAATATATACATATTTATATGTACATGGGAGGGCATTGGTAATTACATTTTTCATGCAATGTCTGCTGGTTTTTTTTTTTTAACAGGCAATGGAACTTGATGAAATCATTGGAAACAGCATTGTTGCGAATATGATGACAAAATCTATATAATGAGGAAACAGCCTTATTAGGTCAGCGCTCCATGTCAAAACCTCTGAACCTGCAATATTTATATAAGCATGCATATATGTCAAAACCTAAAACGATCTCTGAGATATGAGGTTTTGACAGTGCAGGAGCAGTGGATTTACAGGAAGTTTCCACTCTTATAAAGGCAGCACCAACTATCAGATCTCTCAGCTGTTTTTCAATATCAAATTTCAGCAATGACAATTAAAAAGAATATCTTTACTCACTTCTGGATTTAATGAGTTGTTTTCTGAAGACTTTGTGGACAGTAAAATATGTGTGAACCCATCCTGTTTCTTGACAACAATGTCTCTGTACCGATAAGCACTTTCAGTTTGCCGGACACTAAACCGCAACCTCTTGTCAAAAGCCTGCCTTTCCTCAAATCTTCGCTTTCCAGCCGTTACTCCAGTGACTGAAGTCTGGATGCTAGCTGTTCCGTTGGCAGCCAAGGCTTCCATAAAGGTAGAGGCACCTAGAGATTAGAAGACAAAACACATCCAATTATTAACTATTAACTTCCATACATTGGCGGGATCACTGATACAGGGCAAACATACAAAAAAAAAAAAAAATTTATAGAATCTGAAGACTTAGTGTAAAAAAAAAAGTTTCACACTTTCTGTCTTTAGTAGGTTTAAAAAGAAGACAGTGTTCTTCGATGTGTTTTTGGAAGACATAAGAAAATTAACAGCCTCTTCTGTGTAAAAAGCACCAAAGAAACGATTCAAAATTCACAAAATCAAAGCTATACACAAATTGTCCCTCAATACATACATTACATTTCCCCCCCCCCCCCCCCAACCGAAACCCAGCCCATGGCATCCTTTATTAATTCAAAGAAAATAAGTTAAATGTACTAGACAATAAAGCAAAATATCCCAACAAAATGATTGGTGAAGTTTTTCGGTTTAATTAATAACCAAGTAAATTCCAGTTCTTCATGGTAACACGAATAATGGTCAATTGCACGTTCCACCCATTGAAAATGTTTACAATATCACCACAAATGGAGCCTCATCTAAAAAATATATATATATATATATTGATAACTAAATATAAATCTGCTAAAGGGTAAACAGAAACAAAAAGGAGATGGAAAATTTGAAAAACAAAACAGGGACTCCATGCGTCCCTCCCATTAAAATAAATTAAGTACTACACTAAGTGCCTACTGTAATCAGTATGTTAGTAAGAAATGATGGGGAGAGGAGGGAATCTAAAAAGAGGGATGTAAAATTCAGGTTAAAGTATCCTGCCATTCCCGCTACCCGCTGAGTAAACACAGAGGTGTGTGCTACAGTAACCTTCGTCAAATTCCTATTACCCCTGTTCAATCACATGCTCTTGATTGGACCAATTTACGCTTTGGTTTATTTAATGTCAGGTCTCTGTCTAATAAGGCTCAGTTAATTAGTGATTTTATTCAGGATTACAACATTGAGATTCTCTCTTTAACTGAAACATGGCTTGGACCGAATGACAAGGTTTCCCTGATTGAGGCTTCTCCACCTAACTATTCTATTTTCCAGAAAGCTCGATCTACTGGATGGGGAGGTGGGCTTGCTACTGTTTTCTGTAGTGAACTTAGAATCAAACAGGAAATTATTGAAGGTTATTCACCTTTTGAAGTTTTAACCTTGACATTTAACAGTCCATTACCTGTTCATATTGTAATTCATTATCGACCACCTAAGTCAAACCTGCTATTTCTGACTGAATTTGGTGATCTGCTATCTATATTGACAGTTAAATATGATAGGATTCTTTTATTGGGTGATTTTAACCTTCATGTTGACACTGATTCTGATTCTAACGCCTTGGGATTTTTGGCTATACTTTAGATCTGGTAATTTCTCGTGGTTTAGCTGTTAAGAATGTCATAGCCCTAGCTCTTACTATTTCTGATCATCATGCCATTCTTTTTGAGGTGAACCTGCTGGTATCTACAAATACTGTGGACCGTACATTTAAATCCCGGGTAATTAATTATTCAACTGCTGCTAAGCTTTCTGATGTCTTGAGCTCATTACCACTCTCTGAGTCCTCATCAGTAGATGAGCTGGTTAATACCTACACCACCACCTTCACTGGTGTCTTAGATACTGTACCGCCAATCAAAACTGTCTTAAAAAAAGTTCACCGTGGATCAATGATACAACTCTTAAGATGAAATATGAGGATCGTAAAACAGAACGGAGATGGCGGGAATCTAAATTAAATGTTCATTACATCGCATGGAAGGGCCACCTGGTTAAATATAGGAAGGCTCTGGCATTGGCTAGATCATCATATTATTCCAAATTATTTGAAACAAATAAAAATAATCCTAGATTTTTTTGCTACCCTAGATAAATGAATTAATAGTCCTATCCTTGACACTGGCTCCTCTCACAGATGCAATGACTTCTTATATTTCTTTAAAAATAAAATACTAGACATCAGAAGTGAGATTCCACAGGCACCTTCTATTAAGGACTCCAGCACAATTTTACCAACTACACCTATTAAGGCTACTATGGGGGCTTTTTCTTTGATTACCTTACAGGAACTGACAGAGCTAGTTCGACATATGAGAGCTACTACATGCTCTCTTGATCCTATTCCTACAAAACTATTAAAATATGTTCTTGGTGTTATTAATACCAACATTTTAAAAATTATAAATGGTTCACTTTCCTCCGGTATAGTTCCCTCAGCACTAAGGTAGCTGTGGTAAAGCCTATGCTTAAGAAACACAATTTGGACACTAAGTCCTCAATAACTATAGGCCAATCTCCAACCTACCATTCTTAGGTAAGGTTCTAGAGAGAGCTGTTGCAATTCAATTATAAAAATTTCTAACTCTCAATGGTATATTCGAGAAGTTTCAGTCTGGTTTTAGTGCTGCACATAGCACCGAGACGGCCCTTGTCAGAGTTGTGAACAATCTGCTGATAAGCTCTGACTCTGGCTTTCCATCAGTATTAATTCTTCTTGATCTAAGTGCTGCCTTTGACACTGTAGCACAGTAGGACTGTCTGGCCTTGTCCTATCCTGGTTCAAATCTTATCTTTCTTATAGGTTTCAGTTCGTCTCTATTGGAGAGGTAAAATTGGCATTATCGGAAGTTGTCTGTGGTGTTCCACAGGGCTCCATTCTAGGTCCCTTGCTGTTTTCATTATATATGCTACGGTTAGGTGACATTATCCACAGACAGAGAGTGAACTTCCATTGCTATGCTGATGATACCCAGCTATATTTGTCCCTAAAGCCGCTGCCAGCGTTGGGCTCACCCGCTGTAGAGGAGCCCAGAAAAGGGAAAAGTCACGGGCTTAGGGGGTAGAACGGGGGATAAACGGGCACCCCCTCAAAGAAGCCCAGGGGTCACCAAGGGGATTAAACAGGCACCCTTTTACAAAAGCTCAGGAGTCACAAGAAGGGTTAAACGGGCACCCCTGACAGAAGGTCCAGGAATACCATGGCTGAAGGAGGAGCCGAGGAGACCACCACCACCCCAACCCCAACCAACCCACTCACAAGAATCCGGAGGGAGAAAAAAGGCGAAGAGGGGAGGGGGTTGGTGTTTTAAGGGGGGAGGTGGCCAATTGCGGCTGTGTGTGTTGCATAAGGGGCAAGGTATGTGGCATGGCAGGCCCTGCTGCTGTAAATAGTGTGTGTGTGTGCGTGTGGTGGGGGGGGGGGGGGGGGTGTAAGGTTGGCAGGGATGGGGTTAAAATCAGGCATTATTAATATATATATTTAAGGTGTAATGGCTATTAAACAAGGGGGTTCACTCTCTCACAGGCAAATTAAGGTATATTATTATGTAATGGCTATTAAGCAAGGCGGTGCATGATCTCACAGGCATTAAACTCAGCCCTATTTCCATCAGTTTTTCATGGTTTTCATTTATGTATGTGTAACTACTGGATAGTTTGTGCTGCATGCATGTAACTTATATAATATGAAAGGAAATTGTGCGGCCTTTCATTTGATAGAAGTTGCAACAAGATCAGGCATACTATATGTGGTAGAGATGAGAATATATGTTTAAAAAAAAAAAAAAAAAAAACGCTTTTCCCAAAAAATCATGTTTGGTCACTGCTATATATTTTGTAATCATAGATGGCTCAAAAAAAACAAAACAAAGCAAAACAAAAAAACACACTACACCATTGAACTTCAAAATGAAATGAACATGGGGGAAGAAAAAATTAAGCAAATTGTGTGGAAAAAAAAAAAAAATTATTGGCACTTTTACCAAACGAGCATAATCGCAACTTTTTTTTTTGAACAAAACAGAAACATTATGTGGAATACTGAAGATAACTATTTACAATTTTACAAGCTCAGGCCATGTCCATTACTTTCTGGGCTTTGTAGTTTGAGTTACTGGCACTGAAATACACCCACCGATCTGCTGCGTCTCATAGGACTGTACTATTGCACTCTGCAGGCTGTAGTTTTCTCTCTGAACTACATATACGGGAACATTTGATATTGCTAGAAAGCGGAGATTCTAAGCTTTCCAACGATGGCTGCTAAAACCTATGCAGATGACACCTGTCACATGATGAGTGGCTTACTTTCAGTTGATTGTAGCCCCGGCTAGGAATACTGCACGCCAACAGTGAATACGTTATTGGAAAGCGCCGTCTGTACTTTTAAACAAGCCCTGAACCACGTAGGTGGCTTTTACGTTGCCCGAGTAATATGCACTTAGTTTGGTGCACCGAAACGAATGGAGCCGAGTTGTATATTTAAGTTGTAATGACCATTAAGCAAGGTATTGCACTCTAACAGGCATTATTAATGAACTATGTTATATGAATATATGTGATCCATAAAGGAATTATTTTACATTTAAGGTGTTCTACATATTTAAAATATTTTACTCTTTATATTTATTTTATTGAAAAATACTGTAAATAAATGAACAATTGATACACGTTCCAGCTAACAAAAAATGAGCCCACAATACAAAAATCTACAATGATATAGTTAAGGCACAGCATGAGCTGCAGTACCTATTGTTTGCAATAGTTTTTTTTATATCATCCAATGTTTTCAACTACAAATTGATTAATTAAAAAAAAAAAAAAATTATATATATATATATATATATATATATATATATATATATATATATATATATATATACACACACACACACACACACACACACACACACACACATTACAAACGAGAGGAGGCCATTCAGCCCATCTTGCTATATATATATATATATATATATATATATATATATATATATATATAGCAGATTATTATATATTTTAATAACACCTAAAATTTTAAAACCTACTGCTGGATGGACTACAATAGACTGCAACATGGGTTTAAATTAAGCCACTAGTGGCATGTTGAAATTGAAAAACCCTTTATAGACCCGTCTTAACTAGAATTTTGCAATTCACCTTTCAAGTGGACTAAATTTGATACGTTGCAATTAAGTTTTTTTTTTTTTTGTTATCGTCTATCCTGTCTCCATTCTCCCTGCCTCTGTGGAATAAAATGACAGTAAAACGGAGGCGGAGATGCTTTTAAATTTCTATTTAAATGTAATTGCTGACAACAGTAGTAAGCGTGACGTATATCGTTTACTTTTAACAATAGTCTATTTGTTTTGTCAGAAACCTGCAGTTTGCGTTACAAGGCCTGTTGCGAAAAAGTTAACTAAACACACACAAGGATTACTCAACTGTTAAATAGCATCTAAAAAAATAACACACCTTACAAACACATTCAAGCATGAACTTTAGTTGCCTGCCATGGAAATCACATGAACATGCAAAAGTGAATCCCCTTTACGTCACATGCGTGGTAAAGGATCTCACAGGGTGCACTTTCACATGCTACACCGGTCCTAACAGGAATCGAGCATTCTGGCAATCCACAGTGAAAAAATATAAAATTAAAAGACATTTAAAAAAAAAAAATGTTATCTAGTCATGCGCAGTTCGTTCTACTCAACAGCCCCCAAAATAGAACACTTGCAGATTCAAAAACCCAAAGGACCTTGTCAATTAGTCTCGAAATGTTGGTGTGTTTGTGGCTGTACATTTTATGAAATACAGTATAAATTAAGTATATAAAATAAATGTATTAAAAACTAATGTTGCTGACAGTGATACTAATGGCTACTCGCTGATAATGCAAGGCACTGAAGTTTGTTTAACTGTCTTGTACGATACTACTATCGTCAGCTATCTGTTTGGATCTCTACTAATTGAGTCTAGTGGCCAGCAGAACATCTGTAATTGATTAGAGCAGCCTACGGTCTGACCTGTGCTGCAGAAACAATAAACTACTGCAGTTTTGTGGGCTTTGTTAATTGTTTAATGCCTATCTTTTCAGGTCAGCACTGACTTAAATACGTATTTCATACAGTTCACATGTATGTTATGTTCTAGAATTATTGAGTGCATACAGTTTAGACTAAGAATTCAATAATTTAATATTTGTTTACAAAAATGAAAGTGCATGGACTATTACTTTCGATTTTGCCGGACATTTTATTTTAGATTGTTGTACTGTGTAAATGGGGAAATTAAACACAGGTAACAAACCCATTGATTTTTGTAATGTTTTATTATTATCTGTGCCAATATGGGATTAAACTACTACTAAGTTTCAGAATGGTTATTTCAATATATTTTTGTGAAAATTCATGTTTATTTTGGTATAATGCATATTTTTCCGTTTTTTTAACCTATGAAACTAAAGTAGTTTGTACTATATATGTACAGTTATGGCCAAAAGTTTTGCATCACCTTATAGAATTAATTTTGCTTCATAAAGTTGAATGAAACCTGCTGAATAATGTTACGTTAACATATTGAATCATATACCGCTTTGTAGTTTTTTTATGTACTTAACAAAAAACTGACAAATTGAAAAATGTGACATTTCAAAATATAATATGAAAACTGTAAGAGTAACATATATATGGCACGGACAGGCACCTCCTTATATACCCAAATTCTGATTATCTTCAATACTTTGTGCAAAAAAATGTCCTAACCAAATTTCATCACAATCAGATAAGCAGTTCTATAGTGCAAAAGTGCAACGTGCATCAACAGGCAGTATTAACAGAAGTACAGAACAAAATATTTTTGTTTTCATTATGGGGCCAAAGGCAAACTTTACAAGGGTAACTACCGTTAGAAATACAGTGGAAATTCACTGCAAAAAACATTTAGTTTATGACACAAAACTAGGGAAATTGGTATTAAGTTTTACACAACAGTAATCTTAACTGAGACATGTTCTACCTGCTGTAGGCATTACAGCATTGACAGGTATCCACATGTGTAACAGCTGGTCTGCCTCCACTATGTCGAGTGTACAATAAAATAAAAGTACTGTCTTAGCACAGTACTTTGCATATACATTGTATGTTTGCAGATTTGGAATAGCAAGATAGCAGTGTTTTAATATATCTATATCAAGACCTCCTAATTAACTATCATTTGTAAAACAAATATATTTGTAAAGCACCTGACTGTGAAGTGTATTATTTATCAGTGTTTTCCCTGCACTGTCAGGAAAGTGCTCCACTTGCTGTTTTCTATACATGATGTGTCTGGAGGAAACTGATGTAGTGCTCTTTCAGTATTGTGAGTGATTAGCAATGCTTAGTATGGTGATCTGAGAAAACATCAAGTGGAACACTCTGCTTCCCTGGTGGAGTCGCAGGAAAACACTATTTATATTCCAAAGTGAATTATCACAGCTATATCTGATCTACTTTGTTAATGTTTTTTTCTAATTTCACACTGTATGTCTTTAAAAGATGGTCACAGTACTATACTAACACCATATAATACGGTTAAATCGGATATATTTTGCTATTTGGTTTTATTTATTTTATTAACTTATTCAATAGTGGAGGCAGACCAACTATTACACATGTGGGTACTTGGTGAGACTCCACACTTTCCCTGTGTGCTGCAATACCTACAGTAGGTAGAACATGCCTCAGTTAAGGTTGTTTAGTGTAAAATGTAACCCCAATTTCCTTAGTTTTGTGTCGCAAAGTTAACATAGATTTTTTGCAATGAATAGTACAGTATATGTGGCAGCTACATCTCCATAATATAAAAAAGATATATCATACAGAGCGGTATTGTCGGCGGTCATGGCATAACTATTTACTAGAGCCGGTTCAGCTGCTATGAGGGACCTGTGTAAAATGGACTGTGTTCTGGACTGGGGAAGGGGATGGGACTTAGCTGTCTATAATCATGTGTAATCTGTATTTGTTGTGTTCTTTGCTGGCGAGTGAGTGTGTGTTTGTGTCTGTGTGGAAATTGTGGAGTGTCATGTGCAGAGAGCGATTGGGTGCCTCCACAGCAAACAGGGTGCCAAGTTGTAACTGGGACAATGGGTGAAGAGTGGGCGGAGTTGTGTTGCATAAAAGAGTGTGCTGCAGTGCCAGGGAGTTGAGTGAGTGCAAGGAGTTGAACTCTTCTAAAAGAGTTTGGGGACATTTTACCAAAGTCGACACTGAAACAGTAAAATTCACAATTTTCAATAAAAGACTGAGCTACATGAACAGCACAGGGACAATATTAACCACCTACATTACAAGCAGCATGTATCCACCGACCTGCAGAGAGAGGCTAGGGCCCATGCCAGAATGCCTTGCAAAAGAATCATAAGTACCAATAAACCACAGCGAACCATTACAGCTTGATCCACTAAATGTACTTCACAAAAGGAGTGAATAACCTAATGGTTGAAATGATCACTAAAGACACATTAAACAAACAATCAACACTGCTGAAGGGCAGGGTTAAACACAAATAAACATAAATAAACTGGGAGCTATGTATCAGATTTATTTATATTTAACAGTTGCGCAAAGACGACAACTTATTGATTCACTATAATCTGTACATTATTAAGGTTGCCTTTAATTGGTGTTTGGAAGTGATGCATAAGTTGGAATTTATGCATACCGTAGTTGTATTACACTTCCTGTTAATAAAGAACTATTGCAGCATTCTCAAATAATACTGCGATTTTATAATTTTATTTTTATTATTATTTATTTTTACATATTTCTTCAGTTTTGGTATTATGTAAGCATTAATTTTAGCCAGTGGCACATTGATGTAAAGTAATCATTTAATAAAATTACAGGTATTTGATTATTAAAATATTTAGAAATGCCCATCCCTAGTAACTACATAAAGAATGTACAGAAATCTTGCGTCAGCGTTGTGTACAAACTAGGCATACTGTTCCAAGTTGATGGGGGGGGGGTGGGTTAAAATCCTCCCTGTGTAGGATATAGGTTTTTGTTTTGTGTTTGTTTTACTTTGTTTGTGTGAATTAAAAGAATAGCGCAATCGCTTGAAAAATCTAATTCTGGTGTCTGGGTCAATTTTTAAAGGGGCAACGAACCGAGTGAGTGGTGCAATCTTATCACAATATATATATATATACACACATACATACACACACAGTGCCTTGCAAAAGTATTCAGACCCCTGACCAATTCTCTCATATTACTGAATTACAAATGGTACATTGAAATTTCGTTCTGTTTGATATTTTAAATAAACTCAAAATCAATTATTGTAAGGTGACATTGGTTTTATGTTGGGAAATATTTTTAAGAAAAATAAAAAACTGAAATATCCTGCTTGCATAAGTATTCAACCCCCACATATTAATATTTGGTAGAGCCACCTTTCGCTGCAATAACAGCTTTAAGTCTTTTGGGGTAAGTATGTACCAGCTTTGCACACAGTGTCGGAGTGATTTTGGCCCATTCTTCTTGGCAGACTTGCTCCAGGTTGCTCAGGTTGGTTGGATGACGCTTGTGGACCGCAATTTTCAAATAGTGCCACAGATTCTCAATGGGATTGAGATCAGGACTTTGACTGGGCCACTGTAGGACATTCACCTTTTTGTTCTTGAGCCACTCCAATGTGGCTTTGGCCTTGTGCTTGGGATCATTGTCCTGCTGAAAGGTGAATTTCCTCCCAAGCTTCAGTTTTTTAGCGGACTGAAGCAGGTTCTCTTGCAGTATTTCCCTGTATTTTGCTCCATCCATTCTTCCTTCAATTTTAACAAGATGCCCAGTCCCTGCTGATGAGAAGCATCCGCACAGCATGATGCTGCCACCACCATACTTCACTGTAGGGATGGTGTGTCTTGAGGCATGGGCAGTGTTAGGTTTGCGCCACACATAGTGCTTTGAGTTTTGGCCAAAAAGCTCTATCTTGGTCTCATCTGACCACAAAACCTTTTCCCACATCGCAGCTGGGTCACTCTCATGCTTTCCGGCAAACTCTAGACATGCTTTCAGATGGTACTTTTTGAGTAACGGCTTCTTTCTTGCCACCCTCCCATACAGGCCAGTGTTATGCAGAGCTCTTGATATGGTTGACTGGTGCACCATTACTCCACTCCCAGCCACTGAACTCTGTAGCTCCTTCAAAGTGATTATTGGCCTCTCTGTGGCTTCTCTCACAAGTCTCCTCCTTGTTTGAGCGCTGAGTTTTGAGGGACGGCCTTTTCTTGGCAGTGCCTGGGTGGTGTGATGCAGCTTCCACTTCCTGATTACAGATCCAACTGTGCTCACTGGGATATCCAAACACTTGGATATTATTTTGTACCCTTTCCCTAATCTATACATTTGTATTACTTTATCTCTAACTTCTGTAGAATGCTCTTTGGTCTTCATTTTCCTTCAGATTCACAGCCTGACCAATGATCCTTCAACAGTGGGGTTTTTATCCAGAAAATGTGACAGCAACTTTAATGGTTCACAGGTGGAGGCAAATGGTAAGGTAATTGTGTCCTCGTTACGGCAATTTCTTTCATCGGTGTGGGAGCTTCCACAGCACAGGGGTTGAATACTTATGCAAGCAAGATATTTCAGTTTTTTATTTTTCTTAAAAATATTTCCCAACATAAAACCAATGTCACCTTACAATAATTGATTTTGAGTTTCAGTGTTTTAAAATAAAATATCAAACAGAACGAAATTTCAATGTACCATTTGTAATTCAATAATATGAGAGAATTGGTCAGGGGTCTGAATATTTTTGCAAGGCACTGTATGTATGTATGTATGTATGTATGTATGTATGTATGTATGTATATAATTTGAAAATATCAATGAACTGACACACATTCCAGAGCTTCCTTCATCTGACAAAATCAATCAGAAGCCAAACCTTACTGCTGAGTTTTGTTACAAAATGGTTGCAGCTGCACAGATAACAGATGTTTCAGCTATTGGTTGCAACTGATGGTCCCCCCCCCCCACCACCACCCACCCCCCACCCCCCCACATAGTGTAAATGAGTCATAGAACAAGACTAGCAAAACAGAACAATTAATGCAAATCACTATGTGGGTTGAAGAATAGATTACACACTTTCCTTTTACTTTTTTTTTTTTTTTTGGCATACACACATTGAATACTTAGAAAATACTGAATACTCTGGTAGACTGATGTAGTATACACAAGATGAGGTCCTAGTTCACAACTAGCCGGATGTTGAAGTCTTAGCACAGATCCTAGAGCTTCCTAATAGACTAAATACTAAAATTAAATTACTGGTACTTGCTTCCCAATTGCAAAACATCAGGATCCTCTCGGTGGCAGAACAGATTTTATGATGTACTGTAAAACTTTAAAATACAGCTCTTACTGGGTACATATATTGTAAGACACTAAATTAATTATGCTATAAATATGTTTGTCCACTAAGGCAAATGTACATATCACTAGCATGCCCACTATATCATAACATTTGAAAACCATGTAATGATACTGTGCAGAATTTGTTAATTCAATTGTGGGCCAGTTTCTTTTATTTATGGGAGAAGGTTAATGCAATACAATACAGGGCTTTTTTTTATATCTGATTCAAAAAACAGCATTTGTAAAAAAGAGATCAGTTCAGCTCCCTGTTTCCACTGCTGGAATTCGGCAATTTCCTGATATTTCTGCAGAGGTCTCAAGGCTTTGAAGGCCTGTTCTATGCCGATTCTCTCACTGCCTACAGTACTTGTGGAGGAGTTTGTTTAGTGACCAACCAAACATATTTGAAAGACAAGACAAACTGAAAAGCCAAATAGCAGGAGAGACAATTTGAGGAGTTTCAAATAAAAAAGACAAAACATTTTTTCTGTGTAAGTTCAAAAGAACTCTAGCGCAGCCTTTTCATTTATTAAACTTAGCATTAACAACTAAATTAATTTGATGTGATGTAGTTTAAGCTGTTAAATGAAAGCCTGTAATGCCAGATTTGAGTGACCAATCACTACTCATATTTACAGAAGCATATTTATACTGAGAAGGGCATGCTTTTAGGGAAATTTTCTGAAAGGTGCTCAAATGTTGGCAAACACAAGGCGTGGGAAAAAATAACGGAAAAAGTCAATAGTGTTAACCCGCTGTGTGCATGGTCTGTGAAAGAGGTACAGAAAAGATGGAAAAATACGGTTCAACATGCGAAAAACAAATTTTTTAAGACAAGACACTCGCACACTGGAGGAGGACCTCGGTCGAAACTTAAACAAACCACTTAAATTGTGGTTAGAAATTTCTGGGGAGGAGTCTTCGTTATTCAGGGGGATTGCCGGTGGGAGGAAGAGTGGAGTCAGCCAGCAGGCGACTGATACAGTATTAGTGGTTGTCTACTACTACTACTATTTTTGTAAAATTACTTTACACACTTACTTCAAAAGATGCAACATGTTCCAGTCAAATCAATAACACCCAATAAACTTTGCATCCCACGCAGAGGGAGAACACAAACTTAAAATGTCATTAAGTGGGGTCGGCATTGCAGGGGAGATGAAGGTAGATTCCAGTTCCGAGTTTTGTAAGCTTTATGAATTCTTATTCACCACTGCTACACCCCGTTAGAAAATGTACATTTCCTGCATTTTTTAACACAAGACAGTGAACGTGAGAGTATATTATCTGTACATTTGTTTTAAGTACTCGCCCAGAGTACTGAGACACAGACATGAACTAGTCCTCATCAGATTTAATTGGCCTCGGACAAGTGTGAGTTTCTAACCCTGTATAATAGAACCACTACACCTCTCTTAGAATCACATGAAAAATAGCAAGATATTGATGGTGTAAATAATTTTAAAAAGACCTGTAATAAACAGAAGACTCCTACACAGGAGCTTGCTGTTGATAATAAAATTCTAATCATTAAACATGAAATTTAACAGACCGCAGAGAATTAATCTACAGTCAAGCCTCCTTGTATTAAAATAAACATACTACTCTAATAGGTTTCATACAGATGGAGTGTTTTAATTATCATATTTTTTTTTGTCTTGCCCCCGAAGAAGTACTGTTCATGCGATTGAAAGGAGGGACTATTATAAATATTATGTTCCTATTTCACGTAATGAACCTATTACCCCCACAAAACTACTGCATCTCCCTCAAATAAAATAGCATCGCTGGTATTGTCTTCCCACAGCCTTGCCAGATGATCAGCTTCTGACCCCATTTTAGCTTCTATTCTGAAGGCAAAGAACCCCACTGACAGCTGAGTCAGTGCTGTCAAAGCTCCTGTTGGAGACAGACATAGATTGTGGGATTTGTAAACGAAAAGCAGTTTGTAGCATTTTACACTGTTAAACCAGCATTTTACAGCCAAGCCTGCAACACACGCTGATCTGATCTTAAGGAAGTTAAACTGGGATGAGAAGGACTCACAGCCAGCCATTGTACATGAGAACACAAATAACAGTTGTTTGTGAAACAGGAAAAGGCCTTTGGATCTGTTCTGAATGATGCAATGTAAAGTCACAATTGACCTTTTTTTTTCGGCAACAACTGCAAAAGACTTTTGCAATTAAATATTTTGTCATGGGGAAACATTAGGCTAGGACACAGGGATTGTTTCCATTTAAACTGTAAAACAGACAAAGTTGAGATTTTGATTACTGTTTCAAAATGATGTATTACAATATATTTTTCCCAACCCCATAGAAACCTTCCCTCTATAACTGCACTGCAGATGTCATGGAATGTATATGTACTCTCTGATTGGTCAATCACACATTCCACCCATTGAAAAATTCCACAATATCATTCACCACTGCTGGAATCTCCTCTAAAAAAAAAGATAATTAAATCTGAATCCGCTCCCATTACAATAAAGCCTGCAATACACCTCACGAGTTTAATAAAAACAGACGAGTCAGGAAAAAGACATGCAACACTGACAATAACCCCCACACTGAAAATTTGTAGAATGATGTACGAGGACACATTGTCCTGTAGTTTAACTACAAAAATACATATACAAAATGTCTGAAAACTCACCTGCTTTAATTATATCCTATGCGCTTCCAACAACATCACTTACTCATTACAGCAAATGGGTCAGGGGTGGACAAATCACTATTATGTGTGGTAAACCAATGGGCTACCAAAAGGTAAACTATGGTAGCCCACCACAAATTTTGGTATCCCACATTTTTTAGTAGATAAACATTTCCATTTAACACTACCCACCATTAAAAAAGGTACACAGGTACACAGGTACATTTGAGGTTCAAAAAAGAAATCAGTCAGAAATTGGAAATAGGTAAATTTCAAAATATCACTGTCCTGGTCACAAAAGCAAAGTTTGTGGGGAATAATAGCCATTTTCTATACTTTTGAGGCATAAGCAATTAGGAAATAACACTTACTACCCAGGAACCAAAAAAAAAAAAAAAAAAAAAGTGTTACACGGTGTTATTATTATTATTATTATTATTATTATTATTATTATTATTATTATTATTATTATTAATTATATCAATATACAGTAGTACCATACAAATAAACTTGGTGGCCTAAACGTGTACACAGAATATAAATATGAGCACGGCTTTCTGCTGACTTAATAAAAACAACAACAACGTCAGGGTATACATTTAAAATAGTATAAATGCATTGCACACTTTATAAAGACATTACCATGTGAGGGGGCTCCCTCACAATACCGTTTGCTAATTGTTCTGTTGGAAATAAAAAAAATAAAATAAACACACCTTTATTAACTTTCTACTGTGCTCGAGCTGCAGTGTCCCTGCACCTCGGTAACACTGTGATAGCCACTGAGGGTACGGTGTTCTCTCCTGTTTATTAATTTGTTTTGTATATATGTATATTATCTCAGCCATAACTCCGGTAAAATATAGTAGCCTACTGTATACTTGCAATCACTATATACCGCCAGCGCCATTCTAGTAACGTATAAAGCAAATTCCCTGCTCTGATTTGGTTTATCTGTCATGTCACTGATCTTGCAAGCAACTAATGATCTATTTAAAAAAAAAAAATGGAATGTCCTGAATTTTAAGGCATGAACCAATCACGATTGGATTCGCTGGTTACAAAACGGGAAGTAAACTGAGCGGTTTCATCAGTGTGTCTATACAAAGTAACCAAAGAACTTCTATATAGAAGATCTTTGCAGTAACTGCATAAGAAAAAAATAATCTTTCGAAGCTGTCGGTAGTCCCGCGGCTTTGCATCATTACAGTTCGGTAGTCCGGACCCACTTTTTGGTAGTCCCGGGCGCCCGATTTGTCTGCCCCTGTGGGTATAAATTACCTTGGTACAATGATGTGGAAGCCGGACAGTGGCATATTCTACTGGCAAGCAAGCCATGAAGAAAGAAATACTTGGTCCCATATACTTATTGGCAGTGTGGCAACGAACCAACAAATTTCAAAACGGTCCTCCCTCTACACAAACATCTACCCCGTTCTCTTTCAATAACATTACAGCAACCACATCTTCTTCATAATCAATCCAATATTATCCAGTAAAATTCAATTCTATTAAAAAATACACATCAACAGTTATTATTGCAATATGTAAAATAATAAATGTAGAACCTCACAAAACACAGTGCCACCTGAACATTCTTATTTAAAACAGTGGAAGACACACAAATGAAAATCATTGTCAATTAGTAATTAGTATGTTAGGAAGTAACGATGATAAATATAATTTATAATCAAATTATGGCACTCTAGGGTGCACTAGGGAACTCTATGGCATCATGCACCCAGCATATCACAGCACCCTGCCGCACTATAATTTAATAGATCATATGTACTGTATTAGGCATATATGTTCCAACTATATAGCTATATTTTTAGACTGTGGTATATTAAATACAGCTCTGCTCATATAAGAGTATTATTAGAATAATGCACTAACATGCCCTTAATAGTAATGCTGGGACAACTATCCGAAATATATTCAAACAAATATTTTTTGACATGCATTCGGATACAAAAATCAGATGTTCGTATTCTCTAGAAATTACAAAAATACCTTAAGTTGCGGGACAGTTTAAAAAAATGGCAAATGAAAAAGAACTCTGTGTGATATGTGAGATTAATATACTGAGCATCAAAAGAAACTTATCACGATTATTTATTTTAATTTGTATACCTTATTAATGTTTTTGGTTTCTTTTTAATCACTCGATCATTCATCCTTGACCATGACACACTTGAGTGACTACGACTGAAGCATGTAATCACCTAATTAGTGAGACAGTTGATTGGACACTGGATATGGAACGATTTCAGCTGCTGAATTGCAAGCTTGAATAAAAGCAATAAAGAAAATCACAGAAAAAAAAAACAATATGCCATGTCTGTTATGAGAGCATCGCCTTTGTGCAATCGGCATGTTGGAAGCTGGACTAGGGCAGCGTACTGTGGCTCGCCGTCTTGGGTGCTCACAGACAGCAATTATAAACCTGGCGAGACAGTATAACCAGACACACTCCGTCAATGACAGGCCATGAACTAGGACACCAATAGCCTTTTCACACTTGCACACTGGAGCCGAGCCTAGCCCTCATGGTACGGCTAGTGTCATTTTGTCGAGCCGAGCCAGAACCGTGAAACTCTGGCATCGCAAGATATCTGGTACTGGCTCAGTGCTGTGCAAGGCTGGGGGCGGGGTTAACTCGTACTGTCCGAAACAATAAAGTCTACCAAAAGATTTCACAGGAACTACTAAAGTTATTATTTTAACATATTATTATGTTTTAAAGTTATTATTATTAGACAGTCCGCTGCCACGTTTGTAGCCTACTTTAAATTACTTTACGATTTCAGCTTGAGTGCCTTTACATAAGATGACACTGGCTGCAACTCTATTGTCGTTTTTTATACACAAATAAGCTAATTTGAAAAACGTCATGAACAATACAAGCAACTTCTTACACTACTTGGTTTGATTAAATGAGTAGTACACAACAAAATATGAAAGCTGAACATTAATTTCAACACAGAACAAAGACAATTTGTTAATGAAAAAAAAAATATTGTAGCCTACTTCAATAGGATCATTAGCCTGCTATTAAAATAAAAAAAAAATGGTCTTCAAGCCAGTAATCTGTGACAACTGCATGATGTGGGAAATCCGAGAAAACCCAACAGAGCTCAACCAAGTGTGTGTAAAGTGCTGCAAAATCCAGGACTTGCTTAAACTAGTAAGTGTGCTAGAAATTGAGCTGGAGGAAATGAGACAGCAACAGGAGCTTGGGGAGCTGACTCACCCACAATTCATGGAAGTCTGCACCCCTAGCAGACTGAAAGCCACCAGGGAGATGGAAGAGGGTCGAAACAGCTGGGTTCAGATAGACAGAAGCAGGGAAAAAAAGAAACTTAGTCAACCACAGCCACCAGAAATCCAAACATCCAACAAATTTGAGCCACTTCAAAATTTCGATGACCAAAACCAACATCAAGAGAATGAAAGGAACAACATCCAGGACCCTATAAACAGTGCTGGCCAGGCAGCAAAAAGAAGGGAGGTCATGATTGTTGGGGACTCCATATTGAGAAACATAGCAAGTTCAGTTCGCAGTTTGGACCCTCTCACTACAACAGTGTGCTGCCTTCCTTACAGGCTCCTAGAACGAACAGGAGACGACCACATCGGTACAAACAACATTGGAAACGACAGGCCAAGATCCCTGCAAAACAAATTCAGAGAGCTAGGAAGGAAATTAAAAGACAAGACCAAAACTGTGGTATTTTCTGGGATACTGCCGGCACCTTGCAAAGGACCATATGGACAGCTGGAAATACAAAATCAAAATGCATGGCTGAAATTGTGGTGCACACAGGAAGGCTCCACCTTTCTTGAACACTGGAGCACATTCTACAAGAAGGACTATCTATATAGGTGGGATAGACTGCACTTAAACAAAAAGGGAACCAATCTACTCGGAGAAAGAATCCTTGAGGAATCCTTAAATCCTTAAGAATTTAAACTAGAAAGGGAGCTGGGAGAAAAAAAAAACAGAAGGGAGACCACATCAAAACAAAGGCAACAACTCAGGTAAGACAGCTATTACATGTATTTATCTTAATGCTAGAAGTCTGAGAAACAAAATGTTAGAACTTGAAGCTACTGCACTAACAAGTAACTACGATGTGATAGGTGTTACAGAAACTTGGACGTCTGAGAGTGATGGAGATAAATATAATATTATTGGGTACACAGTGTATAGGAAAGACAGGCAGGACAGAAGAGGCGGAGGGGTAGCGCTGTACATAAAAAATAGTCTTGAAGCCCAGGTGTTAAATATGGACAAAGAAAACAACGCTGAATCAATATGGGTCAGAATAATGGACAAAAATTCAAAGGGCATAATAATAGAAGCATGCTATAGACCGCCAAATTCAGATGCCGAGCAAAATAATCTGTTATACAATGACATTAGAAATGCGTGTAGAAAAGGAGAAGCCATACTAATGGAGGATTTCAACTTCCCCCATATAAAATGGGAAAACCCGGTGGGGAGCACGATGGACAAAATTGAAATGGTGAAAATGACAAATGACTGCTTCCTAACGCAATTTGTCAAGGCACCGACTAGAGGGGAGGCATGCCTTGATTTAGTCTTTTCAAATAACAAAGACAGAATAACTAAAACAGAGGTCAGAGAGCCATTGGCAAACTCAGACCACAACATGGTCTCATTTGAAGTGTTTTTTAAAACCCCAAAAGTAATGACTAAAGCTAAGGTTTACAGTTTTAGAAAAGCAAACTATGAAGGTATGAAACAGAGACTAACAGAAGTAGATTGGAGTAAAATAGAGAAAACATCCACAGAAAATGGCTGTTTTTTAAAAATGTAGTACTAGAGGCGCAAAACAATTACATCCCAAAAGCAGAAAAATCTAAATCTAAAACAAAATGGCCAAAATGGTTTAATAGATCAATTAAAAAAATATTCAGCAAAAAAAGGCACTTTACAGAGTGTTTAAAAGGGACCAAAAACAAAGTACACAGAAAGAGTATTTGGAACTGCAAACACAAGTCAAAAAGGAAGTTAAAAAGGCCAAGAGAGAGATAGAAATCAATATTGCTAAGGGGGCTAAAACCAATTCCAAAGTGTTTTTCCAATATTATAACAGCAAGAGAACATTCAAAGAGGAGGTTAAATGTCTAAGAGACACAAATGGCAAAATCATAGACGAAGAAAAAAAATAGCAAATATATTAAATAATTACTTTTCACAGGTTTTTACAAAAGAGGACACGGACAACATGCCCCACATGTCGACCTGTTCCTATCCAGTTTTAAATAACTTTAGCATAACAGAGGCAGAAGTGTTAATGGGACTAGGAGCTCTTAAAATAAACAAATCCCCTGGGCCAGATGAGATCCTCCCAATAGTACTCAAAGAAATGAAAGAAGTTATTTACAAACCGCTAACCAAGATCATGCAACAGTCTCTTGATACAGGGGTTGTACCGACAGACTGGATAGTGCAACCGTGATACCGATCCACAAAAAGGGAGACAAAACCGAACCAGGTAACTACAGACCAATAAGCCTGACTTCTATTATATGTAAACTTATGGGAACTATAAGATCTAAAATGGAAAATTACCTATATGGTAACAATATCCTGGGAGACAGTCAGCATGGTTTTAGGAAAGGGAGATCGTGTCTAACTAACCTGCTTGATTTTTTTGAGTATGCAACCTCGACAATGGATAATTGCAAAGCATACGACATGGTTTATTTAGATTTCCAGAAAGCTTTTCACAAAGTCCCGCATAAAAGATTCATTCTCAAACTGAACGCAATAGGGATTCAAGGAAATCGATGCACATGGATTAGGGAGTGGTTAACATGTAGAAAACAGAAAGTACTGATTAGAGGAGAAACTTCAAAATGGAGTGAGGTAACCAGTGGTGTATCACAGGGATCAGTATTAGGTCCTCTGCTATTCCTAATCTACATTAATAATTTAGATTCTGGTATAGTAAGCAAACTCGTTAAATTTGCAGACGACACAAAAGTAGGAGGAGTGGCAAACACTGTTGCAGCAGCAAAGGTCATTCAAAATGATCTAGACAGCATTCAGAACTGGGCAGACACATGGCAAATGACATTTAATAGAGAAAAGTGTAAAGTATTGCACACAGGCAATAAAAATGTGCATTATAAATATAATATGGGAGATACTGAAATTGAAGAAGGGAACTATGAAAAAGACCTAGGAGTTTATGTTGACTCAGAAATGTCTTCATCTAGACAATGTGGGGAAGCTATAAAAAAGGCCAACAAGATGCTTGGATAGATTGTGAGAAGTGTTGAATTTAAATCAAGGGAAGTAATGTTAAAACTTTACAATGCATTAGTAAGACCTCACCTAGAATATTGTGTTCAGTTCTGGTCACCTCGTTACAAAAAGGATATTGCTGCTCTAGAAAGAGTGCAAAGAAGAGCAACCAGAATTATCCTGGGTTTAAAAGGCATGTTGTATGCAGACAGGCTAAAATAATTTAATCTATTCAGTCTTGACCAAAGAAGACTATGCAGTGATTTGAATCAAGCATTCAAAATCCTAAAAGGTATAGACAATGTCGACACAGGGGACTTTTTTGACCTGAAAAAAAGAAAAAAGGACCAGGGGTCACAAATGGAGATTAGATAAAGGGGCATTCAAAACAGAAAATAGGAGGCACTTTTTTACACAGAGAATTGTGAGGGTCTGGAACCAACTCCCCAGTAATGTTGTTGAAGCGGACACCCTGGGATTCTTCAAGAAGCTGCTTGATGAGATTCTGGGATTAATAAGCTACTAACAACCAAACGAACAAGATGGGCTAAATGGCCTCCTCTCGTATGAAAACTTTCTTATGTTCTTATATTAAACCAAAACAATAAAAAATAATAACAATCTGGTTCTCTCTTGCCTTTTTCAATGAATATAATTTAATTAATAGAGAATAAAAACATACTAAGATAACAACTACCTAGCCTAAGTTTAATTAATCATTTTTTTAATCTACCAGCAGCTTCTGTTGCATACACATCGCTGATAATAGTGCAGACTGTGGAAACCAATGTTCGTTTTGGGGTGCGTATTTATTTATTTATTTATTTAATTAATTTTAATCAATGTCGTCCTTCTGGACGTCCTCTGAATGCCTTTTAATTTTTTTTTTTGTTTAAACCATTTAAATGCAAAACCATAAAAAAAAAAAAAAAACTTTATTATTAGTCCTGCGGTTGCCTTTCATTAATTTTTCTGCACGTACTACTACTTTGTATAACACTAGTACGTACAATACTCTTTCAAATAAACATGTTATGATTTTGAATGTACGGTTCTTAAGGCGGTATTATTGTCATTGCTTGCACCCTGGCACCACATTCTTTACAAATTAAGCACTGGTGCTGTGATTTAGTATCATATTTCTCAATTCCTGTGAAATCTTTTGGTAGACTTTATCGTTTCAGACAGTACGACCTCGTGATCCATTCTCAAAACAAATCCACACCACTCCTCTGCATGCCTGTGTCCACTGAATTTGACGTCACGTTCCACATTGCAGGTTCTACTTTGAACAGTAGTGCGAACTCACCCGAGCCGCGCTGGGTGGGCTCGGCATGGGCTCGGCTCGGCTCGGGTGTGCAAGTGTGAAAAGGCTAAAAGAGTCACAACACCTGCCCAAGATTGACAGATCATTTTGCAGCATTTTCGTGATGTCAACTGTTAATCAGCACAATAAAAAGTCAGTGCACCTGCTCTAAAACAGAGTTGGTCATTTTACGATAACATCTAGTGAATTTTATCTAAATATAAATGATACGTTTCTTTTGATGCTCAGTACAAAAAAAAACAAACCACCACACACAAATAAAAAAAAAAAAAAAAAAAAAAAACCAACACACAACACAGCAAAAAGTAAACAAACCAGATTATGCGCGTACACACATAGTGATCTCTATGGAAAGCCATCTAGGTCAAAAAAGCATTGTGCTACTTTAGGGCAAGTCAGAAACTCATGGAACTGAAAAAAAGGCAAGCACGTCATTCTGAAATTCCTAGCTTAAACAGTGCACAACTTTCTGGAAATGTTGTGTAGTGATTTTTACATACAGTAGATTCTATAGCATATATTTTTTGTTGCGACTTTCTGTTTTGTGGAATGTAATAAATGAGAACCAAAATGGTGAGTTTTCCCCCCTTAAAGTTAAATTTCAGTTTCGTTTGCTCGTTCAGCTACAAAAAGCCACAAGTAAAAAAAATAAAATAAAATGCAGTGTCAACTTTATATGTACTATTTATTTTGGGAATAAACAAAACAACGTTTAACTTGAACTGCTATTTGGCATCCTTTGTTTTATAGTTAATTCACTGGGGTAAAGTAAGGCCTACACAACATATTCTTTACTCTTGGGATATTTCTTTACTTTAACATGTTACATATTGTAACATCTTGCTGTAAAATAAGGCACACACACCTATGCTGTCTCTGCCTGCATTCTGAGCAATATAATGGCTTTTCTTACTTTTTGAAAACAAATGAATATCCAAACGAATATATCAATTATGAGCGAATATCTGAACATGAAAATCCTGTGTTTGTCCCAGCACTATTTACTAGTGTCCTCTTACATTTTAATGTTCAAGAATTATGGACTGGATTGCTTTTTTGACGGGATTTTATTGATCACATTTGTAAATCGTTCCTAGAAGGTCTTTTTATTCCTCCAATATTGATTTTCATTGCATTTTTTGTATACTTTAAGTAAGCTCTTTGGTAATTGCCAGCTTGGACGGAAGTTGCCTATTCTGGTAAGTGCCACCCAAGACATGATGGTTACCAGTAGGGCCCTGGGTTTATTTGACTACCATATAATTGCATAAATAGGCACATGAGCTTATGCATGGAGGCACACTTGTTCCCGAGAGAAATGCATGTGGGATTATTTCATAAACGGAGAGAAAAAAGCTAAACAATATTAAAAATCTACTTACAAAACTTACAAAGAACCTGTGTGCAAATAACTTTTCTTTAAGTGATTAAAATAACAAGCATTTTTTCCATCTTACTGGAAGAATATTTTGTACTGCTTACCTGAATGTGAAGTACTGTTTAAACCAGTATTTATTTTCCCTATGTTTGCAAAAAACATGGCAGCCTTAATTTTGATTGATATTCCACAATAACGGAATTTTACACTAAGGTAATTGAATTGGCATGCTGAAATGGAATTATATGTTTGAAAAAAGAATTTTATAGTATTTGCTTATTTGATCATTTTGGATAAACGCAAACAATAATAAACTGGATTATCCTTTATTCCTGTATTGCCTGTGCTTTATACTGCATTTTGTTACCCACTAGTGTGACCAAAAGAAAAAAAAAAAAAAAAAAGGAAAAATAATCAATCTGCTATCTCTATTGAATTATTTAGGTTTGGCACAGGGCCTAAGCATAGCAAAACCGTTCAAAAATTATTTGAACATTAAGACTGTTATTGGGTTCATGTCTACAGTTCACATAACATTGCACAAGTAAGCTTCCAATGTTGTTGCAAATGACTATTACACATCTATTTGTTTATTGAAACAAAACCACTTTGTGAAATAAAGTAGGCTATCTCACAGGAGTCACTTGTCTGTGCCAAGTATTGCTAATAATACACTGAAACTTGCATTGTGTGTAACCGACAATTTCCTCCAAGACCTTTCTTAATATACAGCAGTCGGTTCACGCTAGATTAAACTATAATACATGTTGATGTTTAAATATGATTTACTCAGTTACAGACTAAATAGTAAATATGAATAAAAAATATTCTTAACAGTGAGTGACCCACCTTTTTATACAAGTTATGTATCCTGTGTAGCTTTACTTTTCGTTTGTGCTTGCAGTGCTTTTCTCGGTTTTCTTGATGTGTCTGGTGTGTTGTACTGTTTGTTTTAGCTGCAACAATCCACCTCTGTACCAAATTATTTGAGTTTTTATCGGTTATAAGGGAGCCATGAGGAACATTCTCAGGATGTAAAATGAACGAGAGACCAGGGTACAATGCTCATATGTTAAAGTCTAAAAATGTTTGGTTCTCAAATGTAACATGGCAGATATTTCTCTGGTTAAAGCAAAGTGTACGACCCCATTGTTTTGTCAAGAAATTTATTTTTTCTTTTTTGGAAAATTTGACCCCACATACTTCGGGTCAGGACACATCTATGTAAAGATATGTTACTAATAGTAAAATGTATTCTATGTGTTTTAGACACTAGATAAATCACTGCCACTTTTTCAAGCTATTAGGTGAAGTTAAACTTCAGTACTAAGCATTTAAAATGCTGTTCAGTATGATTATTAGCCGATGCTCAGTATGCATTTTTTTAAACTCATGTGCATTTAGTATTTTTCACTTCTGTGAACTGTTGCTTGATCAAAATAAGCACAAAACAACAATAAATAATACAGTGGCCTGTAGGAACATAACAGGTTAATAGGATTCAGGATATAGGTCTAGAGGCTGCTGGCCTAGTCTCTATGACAACCAGAAGGTGAAGGACTAACCTTTTATTCTTTGTGTTTTAAACATAATTTTAATTGTACTGAATCTGCAAAATTATTACAAAAGAGGTAAAAAAGGAAGTGAGCCTAGCTCGGTAACCATAGCTACACCGATACGCGAGGCCCACAGGTTTGACCAAGTTTGACTCCCTAGAATTGCCAGGCATTGCAGTTAATTCAATATAGTTATTGTGAGCAATGAGAGATATTGTAAGTTTGGGGATCATCATTAAAGAGGACAACTAATGATTTAAAGACCCAGTTAATGGACTGAATTGACCTACCGGGAATAGTCTATTTTACTGGAAGAATTTATGTTTTGTTAAACAAAGACTGAAAGGGGACACCGCTCTACAAGGACGTCACGCACGGTCAACACGGCATCAACTCTGCGAAACAGAGTATTCTCAATTAAACTATAAAACAGAAATGATTACAGAAACTATACTTGGGGAATTAAATACATGTATAATTTGCAGAAAAGTTGATAGTGGTGTAATGTGATTCCAAAAGAATCAAGAACTATTTCGTAATATCCTATGGATTAGAATTCACTGAATTTATATTCATTTATTTACTTATTCAAACGATGATCCTGCTTGCATATTCATATTATAATTTGGGTAGGAGAGGATCCCTCATGTCCTTTGCGTTCATCACCCGCAACATTAAGGCACATTTTGACAGGATGTAAGGTGGCTCTTAGCCAGGGCGGTTTACTTGGTGCCATGACCAGGTGCTGCGATGTTTGGCCTTAGCATTGGAAGACAAGCGTAACATGACCAATAAGTTGCCACCTGTTCCATCAAAACATTACGCACAAAAGACAACATTCCTCTGCTCAGGAGAGCAACCGCTAAGAAAAAGTGTTAAAAATCAAGCCTCGCCCAGGACAACTGGAAGCTGCTAGAGTCTGAAAAATGCTGGCAGATGTTGGTCAATGGCTTATTTTTACACCTGAGATTGCCACCACTAACCTTTGACCAGATATTGTCTTGTGGTCTGGATCAGCAAGCCTTACTCATCTGGTAGAGTTACCTGATAGAGTTAAGTGCCATGGGAGGATGCTGCAGATAAGGAGTATGAGAGGAAGAAACTGCGGTATGCTCAACTAGCCGCTGAAGCGGAACAGCGAGGATGAGGAGTAAGGGTTTACCCAGTGGAGGTGGGTTGTCGAGGATTTGTGGCACACTCTACATCCCGGTTTCTAAGAGACGTCGGATTCAGTGGCCAAGAGTTGCGTCGCACAGTGAAGAACTTATCTGAAGCAGCAGAGAGGAGCAGCAACTGGCTGTGGTTGAGACGGAATGATTCTGGTTGGGAATCTCAAGTACAATAGAAAGAAAGAAATGTTGATGTACGGGTAAGTAAGCTGGGTTGAGTGGGGGACGGAGGGGGGTGATGCTGGGACACTCGAATCACCGTCGAGCCCTTTTGTGGTGTTGTGGGCTAGTCGACGAAACACAGAGGATGGAAGGTACCTTGAAGACCTTCAACACCAGCCATCAACACCAGGTAGAAGGACATCTACATCATGAAATGGAAGGAAACGCAAATGGATGGAGACGCAGATGGATCGCATTTGTTTACTGTAAAGCTACGTCTTAGTTGGTTGCTTATCTTGGCGAGAGCCGAGTTCAAATCAGCATTACGTTTTGACATCTATTCTCATGTAATGGAAATAATTTTTACTGACCTAATATAGTTAGTCTTACAGAATAGACAAATTGTAGACAATTAATGTATTGCTTTCACTTGTTATTGACATTTACACTGAGATTTTGCCTAACCATTATTGCTTAGAGATTATTGTGTTGATTTATAATAATTTGATATTAACCTTCTTTTCTGCTTTTGTACTGCATTTTATTCACAAACGTTTGATAAAAGTTATAGAAGATGTAACAGTGTTGCGTATTTTAATGTGCAATTGTTTCCTCACGATCTTGAGCTCGTTTGGGAGAAATCTGTAACTAAGTGCTAACTGAATTAAATCATTACACGTATTAATTATCTTCATTGGGTATCTCAACACCCATTCTCCCGTACAGGCCATTACTTAAACAACGTAGTTTGAAAGCTAAAAGTACATATATCAAGTAAGAAAACAGTTAGAAACGGAAAATCATTAGCTCTACCTTAGCGCGCTGTAACAATTTAAGTCCTAAATCCAAGATGCTTGTATTATTCTACTAGCTGTGAGTTGTGGTATTGCTTAACAAGAATGTTGATTAACACTAGAACCACCACGGTAGTCATTTTGACGGTTTTCACTTTTAAAATTCAAATTACTTTGCGTGTGTTAAAGATCCGTGATTGCCTGTTCTTGACTTTTCCTAAATACATATATTAAATACCCTGACGGCATTTGAAAGTCAGAATCGCAAAAATAAAGTTATGAGCACTTCTACCTAGAACCGCCAAAAGTAGTCATTTTGACGGCTTGTTACAATACATGCTTTTATTGTTAGTATAACCTACAATATTATATTTTTTATATGTACACAAGCCAGTTTGTTATCTCTACCTCCACTGAGTTTACAGCAGTATGTATTTGAATAGAATATTGCTCTTGACGTCTAGATATGTGTTATCCAAATATCTATTATAATCCTATCAGTTCCTTGGAGAACTGCTGTCTACGTGAGCATATATAGTCTGCTGTCTTATAATATTACTATTGCAAGAATTTTTCAAGAAATCTTGATATTTTTGCATTTTGATTTCAGAGCAACTACAGATATATTTGCCTTGGCATCAGAAATTTGGAACGACTTCATTGAAAACAGCATTGCCTGTTTCAAGCTAAACATAAAACATTACATGGACAAGCAGCTGTTTCCGACAAAAGCACGGTGTCGCTGGACAAACAAACTTGTCAAATTCGGGATCAAGTTCTGGCTGGCAGCGGACCCTACCCCTACCTGTGCAAAGATGAAACTCTCCAGCTGGTCAGAGACTGGGTGACAATGTGTTAGGCTGACGTAACCGTGTTTAGGAAAAGAGATGAATGTTACCAATTTTTTTTATTTATTTCACTGTAATTAGGAAAAAAGTTCAAGAAAAACAAACAGTATGGTGGCAACAATAAACAAAGAAGAAGAGCGTTTCCACCATCTACGCAAAACTTAGTACTCGTGAAAGCAATCACCGGTGTATTTTACAATGTACTGGACATGGCAGCCATCAATTCCTTAGTTTTGTACAATGAATGCACCAGGGAAAATATCAGTAGGAGAGATCTCTTATGATGCTAGCCACAGAGCTTTGGCAGAAACATTTCGATCAGAAAACTGCAAAGCAGCAGGGAAACACAGCTCAACCTGGATACAGTGTGTATTAAGTGACACACCCAACAGAAAACAATGCCAGGTAACTAAATGCAATAAAAATAAAACTTCTGATATCTGTGCCCAGTGTGAAAGAGCAGTATGTGGTAAATGCACACAAGTTGAGAAGTGTTACATCTGTGTGGATTGTGCTAATATGGGAACTACTTTGAAGTAAGTTTCCCTGAATGCGCATTCCCGTTACACAATGGGAAGTTATTTTCTTTGTTATATTTTTATAAATAATTATTTCAATTTTACAATTTCGTATGTACATATAGCAGTTTACACCTGTTTACACAATATCGTCTTTTGAAATGTTTACTTATTATAGTTTTTAATTTTTTTAAGTCATGCATTATATGCGCAAATTTCGAAAATAAAGCCTTATGTTTATTTTTTTCATTTAAATAGAATGTTTCTGCTATGCAATTGTTAGATATGATGTTTATAAATAAAACTTTTTTTCATTTTCATATCGAAGCTGTTTAAAATGTACCCGGCAAAATGGCTACTGCTGGCAGTTCTAGGTAGTAGCATAAACCCGGCGGTTCTAGTGTTAAGACAAGTGCATGTTATAGAACCAGAAACAGCTGCTGACTTGTATCTTTGTGTGGTAGCTTCAGCAGCCCCTGCCACCTACTTTGGTACAGTATAGCAGTTACTCCCTTGTGTCATTGGTAAGTTATGCCTCACCACTGTAACCCACTTACAGAGCAGGAGGACTGACGATCAACATGCGACCTATCCCACTGTGAAGCAAATTACCTCTTTTTACCTGTCAAACCTAAGCAAGATGTTATCAAGCTCCTGAACCCTGAAAGCAAGGCCCAGTCTGGATTTGTGCAAGGTCGTTCAGTCCCTGAAGCAATAGGAGATGAACTATTCCCAACCGATAAGCAATTCATTTAAGCAATAAAGTTTGCGTCAGCAGAATACATTGAACTGTTTTTGAGATAATGTTACCAAACGCAAAGGGGGTCACTGTTTTAAGGAAGTGGGATACGTGGAGCTACACATTTTCAAAATAGATGTGATGACTTTCAGTTTAGTGGTTGTGTGCTTGTTTTGATAGAAATATAAAGCAGTCTTAAAATTAACGTCCAATAGAAAGTATGGAAAAAAGTGCAACGACGGGTGATTAATTAGAAAAGTAATGACCTTAAAATGTTGTTTAGATGTATAATAAAGAAAATGTATGTATATTAAATCCATACCTTTCCCATTAACAGTTAGTGCAGATGCAGTAGCTGCAGTCACTGGCACCTGCACTTGTGGCACTAAAGGTTGTGTCCTTGGTCTGGTCCCCATTCGTGCTCTTTCCGCACCTGGTCCTAGTAGAGCACCCACAGGCTTTTCATTAGCCACTTCCGGCAGTACAGAGTCCTGATCCTGCTCCATCTGGTCAAGGTTGTCTGTCCTGTCACTCTGAAACCCCTCTAACACAGTCCTGCTTTTCATGGGGTTTTTTGGAACCAGAATTTTGATTCCAGATTTGGCAAGGTCCATGCTTTTCCTGCCGGCAACAGTCTGTGCAGTGGTCCGGCGGTACTTGTGGTTGCTGGCTAGCAGCTGGGTATTGTTTTTTGGTTCACCCTCTTTACTCGTCCCTGACGATTTTGGAGACGTCTTTGACATCGAGCTGTTGGAGGGCCGACAGATCTGTTTCCTGGCGTTATTGGGAGAGTTACGGGTAGATCGTATTAAAGTTGTGACTTTCTGCTTTTCAGTCAGCAGTCTGTTAAACTCGTGAATGTACTCGACACAGTTCACAAGGTGCTGTTCGGGCTCCCACGTGTCATCGTCACCATTGTAGCCTTTCCAATGCACTAAGTACTCTGTTTTCCCTTTTTTATTTTTCCGCTTGTCCACAATACTCTCTACCTGTTAAAACAAAAACAAAAAAGTGCATTTTTTATTTAAATCATGGAAACTCAACACAACAGGCCTCTAAGGGAAAAACAATAGCTTGACTGAAAATGGCTGTGTCGTCAGCTCAGCTGGTCAGAAATGAGTCAAACTGAAAGTGGCAAAGCCGGGTGCATAAATAACAAGTTTCATGGTGTTCTACTGAAGAACCCCAGTCAACTACATACTCTAAAAGGTGAGTGATTTATTATGTTGTTTTGTGAGCCCCTAAAAAATAAACTTTGAAAACTAACTTTGTGCAGTTAGTAGTGTACAGAAGCCCTTATAAGATTGTCTTCTCATGAGCACTGGGTGGAAAAGTGTCAAATATACATAAAACAGTTTGTTAGTCAACAGCTAACAATTTCTGGAGTTTTAAAGAGTTGCTTCATGATTTATAATATTTGTAAAGCACTTCTTAGTATTTCCATACAAGCCACAGAAATGTTCATTATTTGTAGAAGGTGTGTCATTTTCAAAGTACATTTTTGTTGAAAGAATTAATATCTTAAAATATACCACTCCAGAACAAACAAAAAAAAAAGAAGACTGAACTTTGAGAAAAAGGCACTCATTTAAAAGATGAGATTGGAGTTACAAAAAACAAAATACAACTTTGGGTGAAGTGTCTGACCCTTTAATCCATACAGCAGCATATATACTGATATTTCAGTCCATACAACCAGTTCTCTTCACCATTATACCTTTCATTCCATTTTTGTTATTTACCGTGAAATAGAAATGTTATCCATTACTGGAATATACCTCTGTGAAGCCTGATTTTTTTTTATATTTCGCCACAATACGCAATTCTGTTATAAATTTCACGTGTGTACATTTGCATATGCATATGTCAGCGAAAGATGAACCCTGGAAAAATGTCCAAAAGGTAGCAAGGCCTCTTGTGGGATGACCAGTGACCTTCTCTGGTGGAGGCAGGCTGGCTGGATCATAGGCAATCCAGACAGTGTCTGCAATCCACTTAGCCGTGGATGACTCTTATTTATACATGAGTTGCTTTGTTACTTAAAATGCTGATTTTAATCACAGGTGCAAACCACAATCAACCCAAATAAAACAGATTCTGATCAAAGCTTTGGCCAAAAGGAGCCGTCACAGGGCGCCAGCTGGCATGCCTCCAAGAAAGGGGGGCTAACTGGCAAGGATGGGAGATTCCCACTACCTGATTCCCACTGGCCTGTCCTGTATATTAAACTCTGTAACATGTATTTTGTTGCTCAATATATTTCCATCTATAGAGACCTGTGGGTTTTGACCTGAAGTATTTTTTTGTTCAAGATCTGACCTGCAGCCTCTGTGATTATGTTCTGTCTTTTGGAATTGCTTTGTTCCTGAATTAAACTGTTTTAATTAATATGTTTACCTGAAGAAGACTGACTTATTATGTTTAAGAAGAAAACAAACCTTACAGTTGCTGTGCCTGTGCTTTCGTCTAAAATCAAAGTATGGAACCTCGACTCTTGCAAAGCAATCACAATTTCTGATTCAGCTGGTTCAATTAGTGCATATAACAAATACTATAAATAAAACACCAGAAAATATTTCTAAGGAGGAGATGTGTAACTGTGGCATTGCTATCATTTTCCCAGAACGACTGCCCTTTGGGCTTTTTCCAGTCTTTCCGACATAACAGAGCATCCCGTGCCCGAATATGCTCCTTTGTAGAAAGATGTCGAAGCAAATATTATTTTTTCCACCCACCTTCTGGAGCGGTCTTTCCAGATGTCCATTCATTGTGTTTACTCAAATACAATAGAAAAAAAAATACAGTATTAAAATGTGAACGTTAAAAAAAAAAAAAAAAAAAAAATTATATACATCTATATTTATCTCTCTCTCATACTGGTACATAACTACCCAGCAAATTCTCGCAATAGACGCTTGCCCTGCAGGTCATGTTCATGCAGATTTGGAGCTTATTCTAGGCCGATCTACATGGCACTGTTACAGAGAGAAATCAGCTAATCATCTGCAAGACAGACGCAAATATACTCATCTTAATGCTTTGCAAGAATGCTCTCAAAATAATGTTTACCTCGAGATGTTGGAGTCTTGATTAAGGTTGATTAAGGTTGACATTTATGATAATAAAAGTGAAAGCTGTTGCCAGTTATTGTGAAAAATGCACAGATTTTAGCCTTCGAGGCAACATTTCAAAAAAGCTAGCCCAAGAACTTATTTGGTACACAGGGTTTATTTGTCAATTAAATGATGGCCCTTTTTTATTGAATAAAACAATGAGAGTTGCATTGCTGTCCTCAAGAAGAGTAATCTGCTGTAACTAAATCTCTATCAGGTCATCTGCTACCAAGAACTACCAGCCATCTCACTGAAGATAATACCTGGAAAGCATCTACTTGTTTAGCAGTGATACAATGCAACAGACAAAATGCTTGTGACATACAGCCACTTCCCTTCAGAACACACACGGCAATGACGGAAAACAACTCGGGCCAAATTTACTGTTTGTAATGAAAGGTGTGTGTGTACAACAAACAACCGCAGCGAGTGCCGTTGGTAAATACGATTGACGAGCCAACTGCAGTGTGTGTGTACGTAGCTTTAGAGCCAGTCTCCCTTCATTTCTGCACTAACTTATGAATGGCCAGCTTTGATGGTGGCTCCCCACATTCCTCAACATGATATTTTTCTTTAAATATTTCTCTGCACATTTTGTATAACTTTGTTTCAGTATGTTTAAACAAACAAACCAAAAAAAAAAAAAAACATTGCTTGACGTTTAACACCATACTTAACAAAAAAAAAGCCTTCCTTGAATAAAATACTTATTCACTCTTTTACAACTCACACTCCACTGATATGATTCATCTTATGACAACTCCCGTATGGCAGTCAAGGTCATAACTGTCACATGACTAGATTTCCCTCTGTTCATATACATCTTCAAAAGGAAAAGGAAATCTAATATTCTAACTTCATTACTCAAATTTATTATTGGGCACACTTAAATAAAACACCCTGTATTATACAAACACAGTTATTTTTACCTCACAGTCTAACATGTTGGATTGTCATGGTGACATTTTATTATTTATTTTATTTTATAGCCCAATAGATAGATATGAGATATGTATTTTATTGTAATGTATGTATTAGGTTACCGCATTAAGGTTTTTTTTTTTTTTTTTCATCAAATAGTTGACACAATTGGGGCTACCCTGGAGAATAATTCCAACTAGTCTCGTTTTTACATGAAGGGATGAAAACTAAACAAACATGGTCTATTAGTAGAATTGTACAGTTTTTTTTTGTTTTTTTTTAAATGGTCTCCACTTTCATACAATATCTTATTAATTGGGGGTGAAGTGGTGACCCCACGCATCCCAAGGGAGCGTCTTAACCACAATGCAAAAGGGACGGGCTCATCTGCATTCATGGTTTTTGAGCTTTTAAGCTCATCTCGTCTCACTGACAGGGGACAGGACAGAATCCGTAATGGCAGTGTATCGCACAAAACTATCCATTAAAATTACACTATGTAACACAATTTTTGTTCCTGGGTAGTAAGTGTTATTTCCTAATTGCTTATGCCTCAAAAGTATAGAAAATGGCTATTATTCCCCACAAACTTTGCTTTTGTGACCAGGACAGTGATATTTTGAAATTTACCTATTTCCAATGAGAAAACGGGCGAATGTGTCTTTTCGTTCACATAAAAGTCAGAAAAAAACAACATATGAATCCAAATGAACATGTATTTATACTAAAGTAATACAAAAATGACTACAAAAGATTTAGAAGTGAGTAGTTTTTCGAGATTTACGATTATACTGTAAATCACTTTCACGAATCAGCCCCCAAATGTAGTCTCCCATCATGTTCTCGTTATACTGTCCTTGGTAGCGGCGTTCAAAGTCCAGTATATCTTGGTGGAAGCGCTCGCCTTGCTCCTCCGAGTACGATCTCATGTTCTCCTTGAATTTATCAAGATGAGCATCAAGGATATGGACTTTGAGGGACATCCTACAGCCCATTGTGCCGTAGTTCTTCACCAGAGTCTCAACCAGCTCCACATAGTTTTCGGCCTTGTGATTGCCCAGGAAGCCCCGAACCACTGCGACAAAGCTGTTCCAAGCCGCTTTCTCCTTACTAGTGAGCTTCTTGGGGAATTCATTGCACTCCAGGATCTTCTTTATCTGTGGTCCGACGAAGACACCGGCTTTGACCTTTGCCTCAGACAGCTTAGGGAAGAAGTCTTGAAGGTACTTGAAGGCTGTCGACTCCTTATCTAGAGCTCTGACAAATTGTTTCATAAGGCCCAATTTGATGTACAGTGGTGGCATCAGCACCTTCCGGGGGTCCACCAGTGGCTCCCACTTGACGTTGTTCCTCCCCACAGAGAACTCGGTCCGCTGTGGCCAGTCCCGCCTGTGGTAGTGCGCCTTGGTGTCCCTGCTGTCCCAAAGGTAAAGATAGCAGGGAAACTTGGTAAAACCGCCTTGGAGACCCATCAGGAATGCCACCATTTTGAAGTCTCCTATGACCTCCCAGCTGTACTCTTCATACTTCAAGGCGTCCAGCAAGGTCTTGATGCTGTTGTAATCCTCTTTGAGGTGCACCGAGTGAGTCAGGGGAAGAGACGGGTACTTGTTACCATTATGGAGCAGCACGGCTTTGAGGCTCCTGGATGAGCTGTCAATGAAGGACAGTATAACGAGAACATGATGGGAGACTACATTTGGGGGCTGATTCGTGAAAGTGATTTACAGTATAATCGTAAATCTCGAAAAGCTACTCACTTCTAAATCTTTTGTAGTCATTTTTGTATTACTTTAGTATAAATACATGTTCATTTGGATTCATATGTTGTTTTTTTCTGACTTTATGTGAACGAAAAGACACAAATTCACCCGTTTTCTCATTGGAAATAGGTAAATTTCAAAATATCACTCCTGGTCACAAAAGCAAAGTTTGTGGGGAATAATAGCCATTTTCTATACTTTTGAGGCATAAGCAATTAGGAAATAACACTTACGACCCAGGAACCAAAAAAAAAAAAAAAATTGTTACACGGTGTTACCATATTACAATCATTAAGGAATGTTAATACGAACCACCAACACACAGAAACGTGTGTGATGAGCTCCAGAAAATGCTGCTGGCTTAGTGCTGAGACTGCCATCGCTTTTTCATTGACCAAAATGTTGGTTTCTTGTTGGTTTCAAATTTTATGAACAAGTTGGTTTCAGTTCCAGTTGGTTTAGTTAAATCATAACCATTATTATTATTATTATTATTATTATTATTATTATTATTATTATTATTATTATTTATTAATTTTTATTTCTTAGCAGCGCCCTTATCCAGGGTTACTTACAATTATTACAAAGTATCACTTAACAAAGTATCACATTGTAAAGTATGACTTTGCAGAGTATCATATTACAGAATATCACATTACAGATAAGAGCAGTTGTAAAGTACATTAAAATCAGTTGCAAAATATCAAATTCAAATGAGAGCAAATATAGTAAATAATTACATGTAAGAGCAGTTAACATATTGTTAAGATATTTGCTAATACAAGTCCAGTATGAGCACGTAGTAAGTACGTAGTAACCATTGCATCCCTCTTACTTAGTTAATTGGATACAATCCTGCCAGTTATAATACTGTACGTCAACAAGCAAAATACAAAACGACTTTCCGAGTCCAGCACATCTCTTCAACGTAACATTGGTATTTTCTCCAACATCAACAATATGTCCACAGAGGTCTTACTAGAGAGCAATATATAAGGTGTTGTATAGGCAGCTATATACAATGTGTTTTGGGAATTTGCCCCCCATGTTTTAATTTAAACACACAAAAAAATAAAGTTTGAACCATTTTAGAAATATACGCACCAACTACAGATTATGTTCCTCTTGCGAGCATACAACCAAAAAGATCATGATCAAATGTTGAACAGGTGCACCAGACAGACAACCCTATATTGATATACATCAGCATTGCCTGAATGCCTATGTGTTGTTGTTGTTCCATTCCAGTTGCTACTAATTTTTCTTTCACTCAGTTCTACTTATGTTTAAAATAATTTCTCACACAAGTTCTATAAATAATTGAAACTATTCTCTACCAATTTTTAAATGAGCCTAATTCAGCCTGACTATAATCCATTAGTCCAAAAATAATTACCGGGGTATACCCCAAGCCCATCTCAAAAAAAACATTTCATGTGAGACATTTCTTCTCTACAACCTTGTGTAAAATAAAAACTGTTTTTTGCACTTTCTGCTACATGGAAATGGCATTGATGCGTGAGCACAATGGCAACTCTAAATGCATTATAGGATCAGTAGTCACAACACAGCACTAAAATACAGGACAGAGGCGCTACTCTGGATGTAAGTGAGTATGTTTCCCCAATACCCTTTGCACTCAGCTGTTAGGACTATCAGGAACTTCACCTAATCCGAGTTTGTTTTAACGAGAATTGACTACTAGTATTAAAACATTCTACATTAGAACTGTTTTTTATTCCAAGTTACTACTGAAATGTACAATAATTAATTTGGAGTAGACTGCGTCCCATGTATTAACCTAATAATAATGCAATATTTGTGCAATACAGTTGTGTAGTTAATACACATTATTAAAGCTATCTGGAACACTTACTGTACAAACTGCAAAATACATTCCCCAGTATAACCATATATTGTTCCATTAATACAAGTAATGAATCCATTTCTTTTTTTTTCAATTTGTATCCATATACATCTTTATCCCATATATTTTTATGTGCTAAAGAGCTGTCAGCTTTTTTTGTTTTTTAAATATATACACTGATAGCATAGTCTATAGTACAACGTGAAGCAAGAAAGTATTGAATAGGCTACTTAAAATACATACATTTCAGAACCATTAGTTGTGTTCATAAGTTGCTACAGACCTTAACATTGTGTTTAAACAATATGCAGATTTAAGCTTGTGGAATCACATTATTTTCAAACTTCTACACATGATTGTGTTCCCTCATTTAAACAAATGAATAGAATACATAATACATGTATTAAATGAGGTGTATAGGCATGCTCATGTGTGTGCTGTATACCAAGGACTCAGCATTGGATATGTTATGCTGGCTATAGCTAGATAATAAAGTGTGGAGATAAAATAGTGTTTGTAGTATAACTATTCACTCTATATATGAATGTCACCATGTAAATGTAAGCAACGTTAATACATACAGTTGACCCAGGCTCTAATAGTATAAGAGTGTCATTAAGTGTGACAAATTGCCATTCGTTTTTCATCAGGGAAGTCTAGTGGGTATATTTCCTGACTCTCCTCACATGAGATTGTGTCATAAAACGTGACTGAGGCGAGTCATCAAAATTTGACACCAAATCAAATTACCCTCCTTCTTGACCTTTTCAGGATCCTTCACTTGATGAAGCCTAAATCAACATGTTGACCGCCTGTTGAACTTCACTGCAGTCCAAAATACCAAAACACTACGAAAACAAATACAATATTTCCATTATACACATTCATAATATACACCATAAAGCCAAAGACAGTATCAGTTGAGAGAATGATTTTAATTGCTCAAGAGTATAGTGCTAATATTGATCAGGGGTGCACAATTAAAAAAAAAAAAAAAAAAAACTACAACTTATTGTCCAAGGGACAAAAAGATAGAAAAATCCCCTCCCTGTCGCACAAAACGCACACAAAAAAGTAGAATATAACGTGTAGGATTTTGGTTTTATTTAACAGTGAACACAATCAATTAGTGATTATCAGGGATGGATCTAGCCTTGTAGCTTGACGGGTTCACTAAATTCTTCAAGATACACAAAAGGTTCCCTGTGATCTCAACACATGTATAACATGCTTAAAGGAAATGTTCCTTTCAGTGCAGTTTGAAACACATCTGCTAGTACACTTAAGTTACATACTAAGAGTACAACTATAATAAGCAATACTTGGTTATTCAAATATAAAAATAGCTTCTGCCTGCTTTTTCCCCCCACTCTTTCTCTATAAGCTGAATCCAACTCCTGATGTGCAGCTGTTTTAGTTTGTTGCATCACAGATACGAAACTATTACTGCTGCTTTGTGGCGTTCTGATCCTGGTTTCGTACCCTGATGGCTTTGTATTTATTTATTTATTTTGGGAGGGCAATATTCTTTCCCTGCACTACTCTCCCTGAAAAATAAATACATAAATGAATGAATACATAAACACACTGCCATGAGATTTACAGGCTGTATTTTATTTTAAAATAATATGATATTGTACAGATAATCTCATATAAGCATTTCATTTCTATCATTATAAACATATTTGTCAATCTTCATTTTTTTTTTTTAATACAGTAGTTTCACAAACTGATGGATTGTGCATGTCCAATAAATAACTGATGTCACTTCTATTCAAATCTAGTTAAAAAAAAAAAAAAAAATCTGTAAATATGGTAAATAGCAAACTAGGTTAGCAATACTAAAATCGAAAGAAAACTTTACTAGATTGCTGCATTTAAATGTCAGGTTCATGTACTAAGAAAGCAGTATCACTTATTTGCCAATTTACAAAACAAAGTAAATACCGGTGTAGTGTTAGAAAGTGGTACATCGTTAAAATGTGGTACACGAACCAAAACAAAGTGGTACGCTGTCAGATTTTGGTACAGGTGCAATCAATTGCGATCTGATGGGTGTTTTCCTATTGTCAAACACAGGTACGTTTATCATTAATTATTCTTTTTTTTTGCAAACTTAAACTGGAAACAAGTCAATTTCTCTAAAACGAAAAACAATTCACAACGAATAAGACAAAATGAGAAGTCCACTGCAAAGTTTTACAAGTAAAAATATATACACGACCCAATGTATTGCACATTATATATATATATATATATATATATATATATATATATATATATATATATATATATATATATATATATATATTCGCATACTACTTTCTTAATGGTGGAAAAATATGATAAATTGGGCTCCCGAGTGGCACATCCGGTAACAGTGCTCCACGTGGAGTGCAGAATGCGCCCTATAGCCTGAACATCGCCGGTTCGAGTCCAGGCTATTCCACTGCCGACCATGGACGGGAGCTCCCAGGGGGTAGTGCACAATTGTCCGAGCCCTGGCCGGGGGGTGGGGCTTAGGTCGGCCAGGGTGTCCTCGGCTTACCGCACAACAGCGACCCCAGTAGACTGGCTAGGCACCTGCAGGGCTTGTCTGTAAGCTGCCCAGAGCTGCGTTGTCCTCCGACGCTGTAGCTCTAGGCTGGCTGCATGGCGGGCCTGCAGAATGAAAAGAAGCGGTCGGCTGACGGCACACGCTTCGGAGGACAACGTGTTTTCATCTAGCCGCTCCGGAGTCAGCGCAGGGGTGGTAGCGGTGGGCTGAGCCTAAATACAATTGGGCATTTCAAATTGGGAAAAAAACGGGGTAAAAATTAATTGGCGACTACTAAATATATATATATATAAAAAAAAAAATACGATAAATTACATTAAAAATGATGTAAAAGACTGGAAAATATGATACATTCAGTTAAAAAAAAGATCTAAAAAGACTGAAAACTATAACATACCAGATTTGAATGGGCACTTCCCTGCTTTCTTAGTGGAAGTTGTTTAGGCATGCGCGAGCAACAGCAGTGTGCTGAGTACCACTTTTTTAGCACGTACCTGAAACACTACACCAGTAATTTCTTAAATTTAAAATATTAGTCTGGGCATTACCAGAAAAACTCAGGCAGCCATTTCTGGGTTTCTTTGTAACCAATAGAAGATCAGCTTCTTCCACAGATAGTCAATCAGAAGTGATAGGGGTGGGTCGTAAACTGTTCCACAATTCCGTTTTCAGAAACTTGCGTGGCGCTCTATAAATTTACTCGGAGTGTCTTTCTAGCAACAGAACGAACACAGGAAAATAAATAAATAAAAACTACTTGTCCGATGGGCAAAGTATAACGGCAAAACTTGTTGTCCCAGATGTTATGCAATATGAATTGCACACCACAGTTGATGCATGAAATGTGTAACAAAAAAGGAAAAATATAGAGCATTAAAATGTTTGGACAACTATAGTACACTGTACTGCATCCCTATGATTATAATTAATAAATAAATAAATAAATAAATAAATAAATAAACCAACCCCCTAACACTAACACTAACTTACTATACATAAATATGCCTTATACATATAGGGCCTTCTCTGTGATTTTTCATGGCTGGCTACGGCCCTGTTTTGAAAGCAAGATATTACAAAAAACAGTAATGTAAACGCTGTTTGAAGATATGTGCTATGCTAACACATAACTAACATTTGTATATTTTCTTCCGCTCACAAGTAGCCTGCTATAAACTGATTCAGGCATGTTTCGGACTTCCTTTTCATTTCATATATAGTAGTTAACAATACATCATAGGCCTATATACATATGCACAGTTATGTACTTAATACAAAATGTCAAACTAAAAACACAATGTCTTTGCTATGTTTTCTTTCATCTTATCAATGTAAGAGGAACTGCAAATAAAAACAGCAATGGAGTTTGTAAAGAACAAAAAACAAATTAATATTGAAATACAGATTTATAAATTGAATGGAAATAAATACATTGAAATATCTGCAACCACTTGCCTGTATTGCTCGAAATTCAACATTTTCTTTCTGGCCGATTGGTGACCCAAGTAATTATTTTTACTGTAAAATTACAAAGTTATTAAGTTAAATGAGAATGAAATCAACTGGGAAAATACATACTGCTTTTAGAATGCTTAAATATATGCTTATATAATGGTGCAGTTTAAATGTAATGGTTAATGCAAAACATTTATCAGAAGTACTCATGATTCCGAAGTTGTACTTTACCTCACCCATACATTATTGTAATCGTATATAAACACCTGTTATTCGTGGAGGATGATATGTAGGTATGTTATCAACACCACCTTTGACGCAACATAAATGTGCCCTGCCTCCAGAGCCCGCTCCTTCTCCACCCTTGCTCTGCAGTGGTGGAATGACCTTCCTACAGATGTCAGGACTGTCCAGTCCCTGACCACATTCCGGCGCCTCCTTAAGACTCACCTCTTCAAACAGCACCTGTAGAACTCCTCTGTTTGTATCCTGGGACACTATCACCCTTCATTTAAATGTGCTTTATTTTGCTCTTATCTGCCCCCTATTTTACTGCATTTAATCCTGTACTTCAGAATACTGTAATCTGCCAAGTGTTTAACCTCTAGTATTTTGTATTTAATCATATCCTGATGTAACTATCACTATTTAATCATATCCTGATGTAACTATCACTATTATCTGCTGTATTATTGAATTGTGGTTTGTCACACTTGTACTTTGCTTGAACAAAAGTTATTGTATTTCTTGCTCTTATTGTATTACTAGTATTGTAACACTTGAAATGTATTTGCTTACGATTGTAAGTCGCCCTGGATAAGGGCGTCTGCTAAGAAATAAATAATAATAATAATAATAATAATAATAATAATAATAATAATAATATTATTATTATTATTATTATTATTATTATTAATAATAATAATAAATGTGTATACCTTTTGATTCATAGTCATGTCACAGGTCCAATAAAAAGAATTACAGAACACTATTTATCTTTCTTCTAATTGCATTCTGCAGTTCAAAAATATAATACTGTAAACAAGCTTAACCAAATATTTTATGGCATACAGTACCAATATTCCCAACAGAAACACATGCTACACAACCAAACATGCAGTCAAGTATAGACCCAGAATCTTAAATAACAAACAAAATGAGCAACCAGTCAGATTTGATCATACAAAGAACAGCCTACCTAACTACATGCAAAAGCAGGGCAAGCACATATAATGGATATACAGTAGTGCACAATATTTTTGAAATGCTCTTTGCAGCGCAGTATTTATAAGCATATGGCAATGTTCCCAGGAACCCAATGCTGTACAACAATGTCATTTTCCAAGAGGTAACATCATCTTAAAACCTCAGTTTTATCATTTAAATGTAATAATATTTAGCTTTGTTTCCCTTTGTTTTAAGATGATGAGATTTCTGGATTACAGGCAGTTTTAAAGAGACACCAAAGCAAAAGTACAGTACTAAACATGCTGCAGGGTGTTCTATTTAAGTCTGACTATGAACAAATAAATGTGGCCAACCCAATTCCTGAATTTTCTACAGCATTATGATGTATTTAATTTTTTCACTGTACAGAATGTTTTTTTGTTTTTTTTTAAATCATATAAATGTTTCAATGTTATTTGATTGTAAGGAGGCTGTGTGGTCCAGTGGTTAAAGAAATGGGCTTATAACCAGAAGGTCCCCAGTTCAAATCCCACCTCAGCCACTGACTCATTGCGTGACCCTGAGCAAGTCACTTAACCTCCTTGTGCTCCGTCTTTCGGGTGAGATGTAATTGTAAGTGACTCTGCAGCTGATGCATAGTTCACACACCCTAGTCTCTGTAAGTCGCCTTGGATAAAGGCGTCTGCTAAATAAATAAATAATAATAAATGTATCAAATAAAGATTCAAAAGAATGATTTAACATTCTTGCTTTACTACAAAAACCATGAAATGAAATTGCAACATTTGTTATTGGTATTTTTTAAAAAAGGCACCTGTCATGAAATATCTTCAGCAAAACTCACACCTCTACTTAAAATATTATTAAGTATACTGCTTCTTTATTTTAATTTACATAGCTTGTCTTGTACATGTGCTGGTTCCAATTTGTACGCGCAGCATATGGTATCCCAAGTGCTCAAAAGGAAAATTCAGTTCAATGTTCAGTTCCTTTGTGTTACTAACAGTACAGTAGTTTACATTTTTAGATGTCATTTCCAAATGCATTGTGTCTTCTGACTCGTCTTCTGTAAATTAAGGGTTTTAGGTTAAATGCTGAACTGCTGATCTACAAGTTGGTGGATTCCTCAAATGTGTGTATTTATAGTACCTGTTTGAAAGTAAGTAATAAACCACACATGTATTAAGATATTTTAATACTGCTGATTGTATTTTATAAAATACTTTAAAAAAAAAACAAAAAAAACAAAAAAAAACACACAAAACAACAAAAAATCTAAAAGGTTCGAGCTTAAAAAAAATAAATTATAAATTAGTTAATTAACCCAAATACGTCTGTAACAGATCTTGCAGAAATCACACATGCATATACCATTAACCTATGGGACGTTAGCTTATTTCCGAATTTACCTCAAACAGCTGCTGTATGCATCTCCCTGGTTATTCTATAAATTGACCTGTGAGTTCCCATTGTAATGACCATTTCCCTACAATAACATTGCAGTCAGAACAAAATATATGAATGAATAGAGAATCTGACGCATTCCTGAATACAAATAAACGTAGAGCTAGAGTTAATGTAATGTAGAACTTAACTAAGTATAACAGGAGTGATAAAAGAGTGATCCCTTTAATATAAAAGCTCACCAGTGGGTTTCAGCTTTCATTCTCAAAATGTTTAGCAGACCCATGATGAGAATGATTATTATGATTAAATATTATTACAACCAACAAGTGATTGAAGAAATTGTGCTGCTATATATATATATATATATATATATATATATATATATATATATATATAGTTTAACCAAGCATGCATCACTGGTAATATTAATCATTTGCGTAAAGTTAAAGTTGGGAGTCTTGGAAAATGTAATAAGATTATAAATACGAAATATCCGACACAACTTTAATTACTGTCGATTTACAGTAAACTCCAAAGAAATCTGAGATATTTCAGTTACAGTTACAGGTGTTTAAAAGTAGTCTGGTAACGTGGTTTTGTATTGCATAATAATTTTTCTAAGCCTCATTTACATTAAGAACTCAGACTTAAGCTAAAATCCGATGAAAACCAATACTGTAAATGTGCCTCCATTAGGGTTGCCCGGGGGAGGGGGCGGGTTCTGTTTGTAATTTTATTCCAATGTAGATGCTCACAAATCATATCCTGCGAAGGAGTAAATTACAAAACAAAACAAAACAAAACAAAGACTTTGCACAGTGGAGCTTTCAGGTTATAAGATTAATTGGTCTAAGTCCATCCTAATGCCCCTGAATGCTGCAATGAGAAAATGTGTCCTGACTTCTAATATACCGGTGGTTAAGCATTTCAGATATCTTGGCGTAGAAATATACTCCTCACTCCATGATATCACTTCGAATAACTTTAACACAATTTTCAGACAGATAGAGGCTGACTTAACCAGGTGGACCCAACTCCCCAACTCATTACAAGCTTGTATCTCAATAGTCAAAATGAATGTACTTCCACGCATTAACTTCTTCAGTTCTATGATCCCCCTTTCCCCCACTACTAAATATTGGGACAAATTGCATAGTATGATTGCTAAATTCGTATGGAATAGGAAGCGTTCCCGCATTAAACTTTCTACTCTTCAACGTGAAAAATGCACAGGAGGACTATCATTGCCTAATTTTAAGTATTATTTTTGGTCATTTGTACTTCGTCCAATTGCATCTTGGCTGGACTCCAATGTTCATGTTTCCTGGTGACCAATCAAGGAAGAATTGGTATTTCCGCAAAGACTTCAAGATTTGGTTTACTCAGCTGTTCCTCTCAAACATTGTAAATTGCGTTTTGGCCCTATAATCTCCCATTTAATTTCTGTGTGGTGCACAGTTGAAAAGCACACCAAAATTCAGTTCAAATGGCACTCACATACTCCTATTTTTCATAATTATAAACTTTTATCAGGCAGTCGCCCCTTTTCCTTTCCACAATGGAGAGACAGGGGGATACACACTCTCTCAGACATTTGTAGGGATAAGTACCTTTGTGTGTTCCAAGATTTACAGCTACAAATTCGATGTACCAAAATCTTCCTATTTTTTTATTTACGTCTACGTTCCGCAATGCATGCCTATGGGGTGCCTTGGGGTACTGAGCTGCCTTCACACATATTACACAATATTCTAGCTAAGGGGGGAAAATCAAAGGGCTTGGTGACCACACTTTATACCCTCCTTCTCCAGGCATCATACAAACCTTTGGTAATTAATACTGTTTGGAAAAGGGAATTATCCTTTGTAAAGAAATATCTTGGGTCACAGTATGGAATAATTTAAGGACAGCTTCTAAGAATCCTAATCATCAGCTTATCCACTTCAACTTTCTTCATAGAACATACTAAACCCTTCGCAAAAGATGTCATATGAAAATGGCCCTTACTCCCCTCTGCATGCTCTGTCCCCAGGGTACCGTAGGTAAATTCTTACATATGGTCTGGGAATGTCCTGATGTGCTTGTGTTCTGGAAGCAGGTCTACACAACCCTATATGTTATTCTTGATAGTGAGTTTTCTTGTTCACCTAAAATATTATTATTAGATTAGGCTCTTCACTTGATCTTTCTGTTAATCAAAAACTGATCTGGTTAGCCGGCATCACTGCAGCTAAAAAAAATGATAGCCCTTCGTTGGCTGCCCCCCCACTCCCTTCCCTGGCGTCAATGGATTCTCTCTTTCCTGGACATTGTTCATTTGGAGCTTTTCACCGCTCGGATCTGTGGGGCCGGGTAGGGGACTGTGCGGGCCTGGGAGTCGGCTTCACACTTTATCAAGACCTTCCTGGACAGACCTTCACCTGTTATTGACTGAATTCTGCTTCTAGGGTCCTTCTTGGGGTGGGTGGGGTGGGTGGGATGGGGGGGGGGGTTGGTCTAATTGTTTTGTGTATTGTATTGTTTTCTTTAATTAAATAAATAGAAAATTGATCACACAAAAAAAAAAAAAAAGACGGCAACTTGCATTTTTTTTTTTTTGTTATATAAAAAAGACACACACTGCTGATGTATCAGTGTTGCTAATGAGAAAAAAAAATTGTAATGCTGGATGGAAGCACATGTCTATGTGATTGCATTGTTTACAGGTTCCCCCAGAACTACAGATCACACAGTGATGTCACTTGTACAGTTTTGCTGACCCAATAAGCAAACGGCTTGTGTAACAAGCAAAAAAAAAAATATATATATATATGTTAAGTATAGGGGGGGGGGGGGGAAAGGGAACTTTTACAAAAAAACGGGTATCCAGATCTCATTAACAGCACAAGGTGAAACTGTCCATGGAACATGCAAATTTGTGGGCAATTCTGCCAAAGTTATTAAAGTATTATTAAGTTAGAGGTTTAACAGTGAGCACCCAACTCAACCCTAACTATAGTGGCGCTATCACGGCACTATAATATGGCAGACAATCCAACAGTAAAATTAAGTACCCTTCTCTTTAGTAGATGCATCTCTGTGTTTCAGTTAAGTCCAGCATTCCCTCTAGGGCTAAATTGTGTGCATTTTTCGCAATCACTGGCAACAGCCTTTGCACTCAGTTTACTAACTTTCGCAACTTATTATCATAAATATCAACCTCAAGCGAGACTGCAAAATTGAGGTAAACATATAATTTTGAGAGGATTCTTGCAAAGCGTTAATATAAGACTATTTGCGTCTGTCGACTCTTGCAGCTGATTCTCATCTGTAAAAGGGACATTAGTGCAGAGCTCACTACCAGCTGCGTAGATCGTCCTTTAAGCTGCAAGTCTGCGTGAACGTACCCTGCAGGGCAACATCATTGCAGGATTCTAGTGAAAACACTAGCAATGCTGCTGCTAGACAAGAATGTTTTAAAAAAGTGTTGATAAAACATCCGACAACCCTCCTGCCACAAATATCGGTCCATCTACCGAGTTAAAATCAAGCACAAAAGATAAACAACCTAAAGCGCATTTTGGGATACCTTTCTGGATACGGTCTGATCCAAGGCTTTCAAAGCTGTCATTCAACCACAAACAAAACAAATGCTTTTGGTCGGCAAGAACTGCTCTCTCTATGTTATAATTATTATTATTATTACTTTAAATGTTGTTCACATTTGAATAGTGTAGCGTCAGAGTGGGTCATAATACCATTCTGTGTGTGAAAGTAACAGAATTGAAATATCGTATTGACAGAGGGGGATTTTAAGCCATTCTCTGTATCTACTTGGTTTCTGGTCACAAACTCCCCCACTGACAAAGAATGTTTTTAAAAATAGTCCTAAACCAACTGCTGAACAAATGGCTTATCTTCACGATCGCTGAATGACTCTTCTGGTGCCGCAAGCCAGACAGTTTTGTATGGATTTCAGGTCCATGTTATTATATGGGTTTATTCAGCCAGGTTAAAAGACTATATGCCAAAAGTAAATTCTATTAACACGACTTATGGAAATAATGTGTAGTCTGTTCTTGACGCGGTCATACTTATCCAAAATGCTATAATTCCTATCGACAGTACACTCTCCAATCGTTTTTAAATTTTACAAATTGCTTCCCACCCACCTCGTCTTCGTATTCCGGTGTGTTTTTTATATGTACATCGAGCGAAGTTGGCGACTAAGTGAGTGCAATAAATTGCGTTAGAAATGGATAGATTAATTTGCTACACGAGGTAATGGTTGCGGGGACCAGCACTGGTATTTACATTTACTGGATCCTAGGATGCCCCAGTGCATTATTTGTCAGGAGGTTTTGTCAAACAAAACTCTTAAACCTGCAAAATTGAGACACCATTTATCTACAAAGCATTCAGAATGTGAAAAAAAGAAACAAAAGAAAAGAAACAGAAACTTTGCCATCAGCAGCTTTCAATGTGCAAAATGACAACATTCCTTGCTGACCTGGTTAGGTACGCTATATAAATACTTTACTTTCTACATGTACTTATACATAAAAAGTAGTTTCAAATGCTGTTGTGAAAAAAATACGTGGCAAGTGGTCAGTTGGAAAAATCCAAACACCAAGGTGGTCCCTACATTGAAAAAGGTTGGGAACCACTGGTATAAAGCAATGCTATGCAGACCACCATTTAAGCATGCAGTCTATATCTATGATGCAGGATCTCAGACAGGCTTCATAAAGGTAAATACATGCTTCATAAAAATTATATATTTATTATACATAATCAGAGGATGATTGAGAATCAGAGGCAGAGCCAGTAAGGCCCTATCCACACTATGCCTTATTAGTTGCTTTGAAACCGGCTTAAAAGTGCTAAATATGGTTAGCGTCTAATACTGCACTCAAGACCACCTCAGGAGGTAGTCTCGAGTCTGGTTCTAAATTAGATTGCATCAGGTAGTGCGGTTTGTCATAAGTGTGGATGTTGTAATACCCCACTACATTTTTTGCGTATCCTCCAATATCCCAAAATGCTTTGTGATATGGTTGGCGAAATGCCCAGAAGAAGCGCCTGAAGGACTTTCTATCAGTGTACACTCCGCACTAGGAATTCATTTTTATGCTTAAACAAAAATCTGTCAGGACATCTGTTAAACTAGTGGGGAAAATAACAAAAGCACAACATAAATTAGGCGACTGAAAAAATGAAATGCGAGTTAAAAGTAGGATTGGGGATGAACAATTCACGTCATTTGTCAGCTCTGTTTGAAATAAAATTAAGGGGACCAGAATTAGGCTCAGGCAAGATATGAAGGTAAAAGCAAAGACTGTTTTGTAATTAACACCTTTTAATTATGAACCAGAATCAGCTCAATTTGTTTAACACTAGAACTGCCATGCCGGTCAATTTGACCCATTTTTAATTTAAAATGTGAATTACTTCTGTTGAAAATCACATGTGTATGTCCTTTTTGACTTTTCCTAAATATAGAATTAAATATAATGACGGCGTTTGATAGCCGGATTCGCAAAAATGATAAAGTTATAAACAGTTCTACCTAGAACAGCCACATGGGTCAATTTGACACATGAATTATAATACTTTTTTCTTTTTAAATATAAAACTAAGATATTCTACTTTTTTGTAAATGCAGCAAAGAAGACACACCCCCTCCTCCTCTAGCACACGTTTTTTTTTTCAAGCCATTCTTTGTAGACTGACTATGAGACAGAGATTGCTATGATTCTGGATTTGTACAATTGCACCAAGATGCCAACTCAGTGAAAGTCTAATTGCTGTATTTCTCAATGTACCTGGGAGACACCAATCCTTCATTTTGTTCCAGAAATGCAACTGGGAATATAACAGACGGAAATATTTAAAAAGCAGTCATTTTGATTGGAATACGACAAGCTGCACTCAGATGCACACAGCAAACTGAAATGACAGGTAGGATAACAACTTATGCGCCCAATATGAAAACATATGTTATATATTCTTTTTTTATGTTACTGTTAGAAAAAAAATCAGTTTTACAGGTTTCCATGTACCAGTTTACACAATAGTGTTCAATGGAACTGCGTCTGTGTTTACAACACAGCTCCTGGATGCAGTCACAGAGCCAGGAGGCAGACACGTATGCTCCATAGTACAATGCAGCCGTCATAACGGAGGTAGTGTTATATTTTCTTTTTATGCAGTATTAGAAACAATGATTTCAGTTTTACAGTTTTGTATGTACATACCCGTTTCTTTTGAAATGTGTATTTTATTATATTTTTTTCACAGTTTGTAGTCGTGCTGTATATGCGCTCATTTTGAAAATAAAGCCTTTTATGTTTAATTTTCCATTTAAATACAGTGTTTCAGCGATGCAAATGTTAGATACGATATTCAAGAATAAAACTTTGAGTTGTATCCAACAGTATGTCTTTCATTTTCATAACAAAAATGTATGGGATAGTGCAGGATAGTGATGCTAATTTCCATAAACATTTCCTAAATGCCTAAACTGGGATGGAACATGTTTAATTGTTAACACTTTAACCAGGGGCATTTCTAGGAGTTTTCATTTGGGGTGCAGCTAGGGTGGCAAAGAGTTAGTGAGGGGGGTGGGGGTTACATTGAGTTTCACCAAAATTATTAAATGAATAAAACTTAAACACATTTTCTTAATATATAACAGTATTTACACTTTTTTACACAGTATTGTTATACTTAGGCCTACACATGCTTTGCATTGCGGCAATGGGTGCTTATGGAGACTGTTAATTACAACAGTTGGATCCTTCTGTTTGTATGGTTTCTTGCAAAAAATATCAACAAAGTCATTCATGTTCACAGATTTTGCATGATCTGATTCAATGCTTAGAACGCAATACTACTTTTTTTTTTTTTTTTTTTACAATCTTCAATGTAGAGAAGCTACGCTCACACGCAGCACTGTTGACAGGTATTGTTACTGCAATTCTACACAAAGAAAGAGTTCATGAAAAGCCTCTTTGTATGGTCTCCGTGGTTCCTCTCTTCGAAATCTTGAAATATCTAAAGAAATGATTAAATAAAAAGCCTCCATCTCACTCATATACTACAATGACTTGTGTATACTTTAGTTTAGTACAAGATTTGTGTTTATAGGTGCACTCCACTTATAACAGACTCCAAGGAACAATGGAAATCAGTACTTTATAAACAAAGTACGTAGTAAACAAACTCGAAATGCTATATGTAACTGTGAACAGAAGTACCTTAAATACAAACAATACAACAAAGCTTAACTGCCAAAGAGTTTATTATTTATACAAAACACGCCCCTGTGGGCCGTACAATGTAAGTAGTACCATTTTTTTTTTTTTTTTTTTTTTTTAAATTTTAGTCGTCGCCAATTTTTTTTTTACCCCGGTTTTCTCCCCAGTTTAGTATGTCCAATTATTATCTGTATCCTCGGCTCACTGCTCGCAACCCCCCCCCCCCCCCCCCGTCGACTTGGGAAACGGTGACTGGAACACGCATTCTCCGAAATGTGCTCCTGCCAAGCTGTCATTTTTCGCACTGCAGATCCACAGCGATGCCACCAGACCTATAGTGCCGGAGGACAACACAGATCTGGCGGCTCCACTGCAGAACCACAGGCGCCCTATCGGCCACAGGGGTCGCTGATGCGCGGTAAGCCGTGGATTCCCCTGCCGACCTAAGCCTTCCCTACCCGGGCAGCGCTCAGCCAATCGTGCGCCGCTCCCTAGGAACTCCCGGTCACGGTCGGCTGTGACATAGCCTGGATTCGAACTTGCGATCTCCAGGCTATAGGGCACATCCTGCACTCCGCACGGAGCGACTTTACTGGTTGCTCCACTCGGGCTCCCCCACAAATTTATATTTTCGCTAAATTTAATTAAAATTGCCAACCAAACATAGACTAAAAGTAAACAGCAACTGTTTTTCCTGCCGGATGTCACAAATTCTGCCGTGACTGTCTTTAGTCTTTAGTCTCTCTAACGACCAACCTTTTCTTCTTTCCATACCTTGACCCTCTTACTTCTTTCACCTTTACTTCCTTTTTAACACTGGACTCGAGCACCTAGGTAGAAGGCAGTGAAACAAATCAGTACTAATCACTGTGAATATCAATTCAATAAAACTAATTTAACCTACACAAAAATCTCTTTAATTATTGCAAGCTATAGCTTGTAACCAGGAGGTCCCCGGTTCAAATCCCACCTCGGCCATAGACTCATTGTATGACCCTGAGCAAGTCACTAAACCTCCTTGTGCTCTGTCTTTCAGGTAATTGTAAATGACTCTGCAGCTGATGCATAGTTCACCACACCCTAGTCTCTTTAAGTAGCCTTGGATAAAGGAGTCTGCTAAATAAACAAACAATAATAAAAAGGTTGAAAATGCAGTACGTCATAATAAATTGCATAATATATTTCTACTATTTACTACTTATATACATTGTTCAGCATTTTTGGCTTTTATCTTTAAAAAAATGTACATATATATTTTACATATATTAAAATAGGGATACAAATCAGTAATAAATAGTTTTTAATTGAAACATTGGTAAAAAAAAAAAAAAAAAAAAAATCAGGGGAAGAAAATCTCAGTATACACACTTTGTATAAAACAAAATAAAACAGTATTTTAATAAAAATATTGTGCATTTCCTAGAAAACAGTAGCTGGAATATATTGAACAATAAACAGAAATCAGGTATAAATCAGTAAAAACCGACGTCCGGTTAAAAAAAAAAAAATCCTGTAATTTTTCGGTAAAATTCGGAATAAACCGGAAACGTGGAACACTACTTATATACTATCAAAACACGTATCCTAGCCAATTGCCTTATTTGTCCATATCAAGGAATGTTATTGTGAAAAGAAATACTGCATATTATTGAAAAGAAAATGTAAGGGATTCTGGCTATTGAGCAAAGTGGCGATAATAGGGCAGCAATGCCCAATTAAACATTTTTTTTTATTTGTTTCAAATAAAAAAAAAAAAAATGAACATTATAATTATTATCATTACCCACAGACAATGTGAAAATGCCAGAACAGTACTACTACTACTACTGCTACTACTAATGGCACTTTACAATAGATATATAAAGTCAATATAATATTATAATTCAATCTAAATACATTAAATAATATGGAACAAGACTTACAAGTCATTTGTAATGTGATTTGTATTACGTTTTACTCTTTCTTTTATGAAGCAGACCTTGTCATTCTTTAAATAATCAAGTAAATTAAACAAATAAATAAATACATAAATAAAGATCCTAACAATTATTTAACTTGTGCATGACTGACTAGACCCTCAGCTAGATTTATGTTTTTGGTTCATTAGATAAACTTGAACTACTGAAAACCCAGAAGCTCGTCTGGGCAAATATATGACTTGAGTGACCCAGACACAGAACCATGTTTACAATTACAAAGTCATAATTTTAAAGTGGAAATAGGTATCTCCGTATGCTGTACTATCATAGTTTTTTGGGTTTTTTTTTTGCCTATTTGACTTGATAAAAAAATGTTCATTTAGAAGAAGGAAAAATTACATTCAAAAGAAAATCTCATGGTTTGACAACGTTGGTATAGGAAAGATAAAGAGCTGCTATGACTTTATCCTCATTTTAAACATGGCTAAACGGGATTCTCTGTGCAATTATTATGGTTAATTTACTCAGTTTAACAAAAGGCCAATCACGTTTTCTTCTGCTCCCTGAAATAATAAATTCAGGACTATTTTTACCTTCTTGTTCACACTAGCCTGGAGTTTTGATTTTACAACGCCTTCACAGCTTGCAAACTACTCTGTGTTCGCTGCGCTCTCCAAGATTGCACTTCAATGACTTCAGCAAGTAAATCTAATCCTAATGTACACATACTGTACAGTATATGTGTCTACCTAAACTAAGTTATTAGTGGATTTAATTGGTCAGATAAAACCGGTGTCTATATTATAGTGTCATGGGTGCAGAGGCTCTCTAGGAAGTGCACATACAATATTGTTAACTTTTTTTGTTGTTGCAAACCTTTATTCATGCCACTCTGAAAACCACTAATTCAGTAAATTCATCCATCAGTGTAAGTATACATTTTTACATTTCACATGCAATTTGGTTTACCAATGTTTTGCTAAATTCACTTCACTGGCAGAATGTGTTACCTATCAAAATGCATAGAAGTATAATGTTTGTTGAGTTTAAAGCTTAAATAAATTTCAAGTACTAGAGCTCCTTGTTTTATTTATTTATTTTATAAAAGAATCAGCACAAAACAAAATAACAAATGGTAGTGCATGCCTACTTATAAAAATATTTCCGAAAGCACCGATCGTAGCTTTTAGAACGGATGCAAATTTGGCTGACATTTTAGTCCACAGTAAACAAAAAGGGATCATAGATACATTAAGGGAGATTGAAACCTGTAAAAGCACATGTCAAGTGTGCAAATAAAAAAATAAATAATAAAAAATAATAAATAATAATTTATTTCTTAGCAGACGCCCTTATCCAGGGCGACTTACAAGATATCACATTATTTTTACATACAATTACCCATTTATACAGTTGGGTTTTTACTGGAGCAATCTAGGTAAAGTACCTTGCTCAAGGGTACAGCAGCAGTGTCCCCACTGGGGATTGAACCCATGACCCTCTGGTCAAGAGTCCAGAGCCCTAACCACTACTCCACACTGCTGCCCCTATATTGGTAAAGATAAAAGTGAAATCACAAATAATGTAAATAAATATTCAGTCTTAAAAGATCTGTCATGCAAGGATAGCAACCTTGCTATATTTTGAATAAAATGTAAAATAAAATAAAATATGTAAGGGAGACAGGTATGTCATTATACAAGAACATAAGAAAGTTTACAAACGAGAGGAGGCCATTCAGCCTATCTTACTCGTTTGGTTGTTAGTAGCTTATTGATCCCAGAATCTCATCAAGCAGCTTCTTGAAGGATCCCAGGGTGTCAGCTTCAACAGCATTACTGGGGAGTTGGTTCCAGACCCTCACAATTCTCTGTGTAAAAAAGTGCCTCCTATTTTCTGTTCTGAATGCCCCTTTATCTAATCTCCATTTGTGACCCCTGGTCCTTGTTTTTTTTTTCAGGTCAAAAAAGTCCCCTGAGTCGACATTGTCTATACCTTTTAGGATTTTGAATGCTTGAATCAGATCACCGCGTAGTCTTCTTTGTTCAAGACTGAATAGATTTAATTCTTTTAGCCTGTCTGCATACGACATGCCTTTTAAACCCGGGATAATTCTGGTTGCTCTTCTTTGCACTCTTTCTAGATGGAAGGAAATGCAGATGGATCACATTAGTTTACAGTTAAAGAAGCTATATCTTAGTTGGTGCTTATCTTGGCAAGAGCCGAGTCCAATATCAGCATGAAGTTTTAACACCTACTCTCATGTAATGGAAATCACTCACTTTTATTAACAATGTGTATACTTATTGCCAGTTTTATATGTTGTGTATTGACAATTTATTAATTGAACTGTGCTTCGGCAAAAATTTAAATCCACCGTGCATTGAAGGGCTCTACATTTAAATTTGTTACTACTGGCCCTTTGGGCCACTGAGGTCGTGCTTTTACTGACCCAGATACAATTTCAACTGGCCCAATAATAAGTACAAAACTGTAAGTTAATAGCAGAGTAATGTATTAGGTTGTGTGCTAGCACCATTAAAAAATAATCATATTGTTTATTTGTTTAACCATTCTGATTATGTGTACACCATATATTTAAATGGTAATAGCTGATCTATTTTTTTTTAAATCTGGCTTTTCGTACATTTAACATGTTTTGACTAGATGACAATATATCTGCAATAAATTCACTCAATGTTTAATTTTTAAAACTATTAATGTGTTATTTTATATAACGTTATTGTTGGCTTCCGAGTTGCTACAACGTCAGTAAATTAAAGAAAAAAAAAAGTGCTGTTTTTCACTGTGGAAACCTGGTAATCCTAAACTACATGGACAGTGCGAGAAACTGAAGTTCTGGTAGACACCAAAATCTTGCAAAACTCACAAATTGGTAAAATATATTCAATCTTTTTCTCATATTACTTTATTTAATGCGGACATTAGGAGAACCGTGCAGAATTGCCTAAATTGCATTCTCCTACTGTAGGCATTCAAGAAATGTATTAATTAAATTAGCGAAGTGCTCCCCCAGTGCTTTCATCTACAGTAATATGCAAGAATCTAAAACATGCAAAAACCAAAGCAATACATCAATAGATGCCATCTTTCAATATGCCTTGCAGGATATTGTAAACATCTGGTTCACACACCATAAATGAGCCGAGTGCAACTGCAAACTGCATTGTGAATACAAACAGACCCGGTCCTGAAAAAACCCGAAAGGGGGGGAAAAAAAACTTTCGCTCGCATGCATATCCTTTCATGATGGTTTTTCATTTCCGTATGTTTAGTAATGTGTACGGTAACCAAAGAGAGCCCACGTCTCAAATTAAAAAGTGGCTAAGCAAAGCCTTTAAATATATGCTATTGTATTATTTCAACCATTTAACATGCACACATTAGCGTGCTTGTCAGAAAATGAAAGCACTGTATTCAAGATTTGAAAATGTATGTGTACAAATGATACTCGTTTTTTTACAAGCAAACTGTTGCCATATTTTAACAGCATTGCTAAAAGTTTAACGGATTTAAACTAATCCTAATAAATACTATTCAAGCAATAATCATAATAAAAATAATAGTTCTTGGATTGTCGCTTGCAGCCTCTCCCAAGTCAGCACCAATCTTACTGCTGATACGAATGAGACCTGTAAAGATTGTGAATGGCATTTCTGACCTGAACACATTGTATCCCAAATCAAAACTTTAGACAATTCGATCCCGTTGTCCAGCTTCCATGTGGCATATCTGGGTATCCATCGGTGCATCTTTTTTCGCTGCAGTCACAGCAGCAGACAAACACCTGCTATCTTGCAAACTTAAATTTCTGTAAGACTGGATATGAGGGCAACTAAATGTTGAATTCCCAACAAAAAAGCTGCTGTTTTATCTGCAAGTCTGGGAAACTGACATTTGTTTCACTGTCATCATGAAGCCAGATTAAGTCTTTCTTCCACTCCACTCTATTTTCATCTTAAATTTTTTTTCAAAATCTTCTTTCTTTATCATGCCCCTCCCGTGTGTATTGTGTGTTATGTTGTATGTAGCGTGTTATTGTTGGTGTATATATATATATATATATATATATATATATATATATATATATATATATATATATATATATATATATATATATTGGTGCACGGGATATAATGGGGTTGTGGAGCACAAGTGATTTAAAATATATAGGCACAAGGATTGCACAATCACTTCACGTGCAGATAAAATGTGTATTAATATGTGAGCATGGGGAGCGCACAGATTAGTTCATGTGCTGGGATTCAAGTGAATAATTAATTAGTAACTGAATCCCGGCACAACTGTATAAGTGCAAGTTTTACTCACTCTGGGTTGTGTGTTCATGAGTGGAGAATGGGTGTGGAGAGGAGGTAAAATAATACGAAAAGGAAATAACAATTGCTAAGCGTTCTGGCTTTTAAACCAGAAAGATACTTGTTATTGTTTGTTGTCTGTCTGTTTTGGCCATCGCGCCATTTTGTTTCACTCACTGTGTGTTCTTCCAGGTCTGACATCACCACTACAGCCAGCCATTTAACAAAACTGTAACCCCTGTAAATGATGGAAGCCATGCAAAGCCGCACCGCCAGTATCCCTAGTTCCAGCACCCCTGTCACCCATAGGACTGAAACAAAGAAAGGTAAGTCTACGATTATTCTTAGTATTATAGTGATTTCGTAATGTGCTTATTTTTCAGTCACCTATACTGTTTATTGTGTGGTCCACCAAGGTCAAAAAACAATTCAGGTGGTCTGCGAACAAAAAAGTTTGAGAGCTACTGTTGTAGATAATACAAGTTAAACTACAAATCTTTCAGTAATACCCTCTTGAGAAATTGAAAATGATACTTCTCAGACTGTACCCCAACCAGAAACTGAAAAAATTCAGAATGACCAAATTTCTGGTCAGCAACATTGAGGTCCAACAGCATTCCAGTTCAAGTTCAACTGCAATTTGTGGGTCACAGCAACACACACACACACTGAATCAAAGCCTAAGAGAAAATTTAGATCAGAAAGGCAATGTCAGTATGAATGGCTTTCCTTTGATTCAAAGAGCATGTTGATGTTCTGCACTGTATGCAAAATACACCCACATGTGGCTGATCATTTTTAAAGGCAGTTCAGTTTAAAGTGGAATCTATCAGAATTCACGATACAAGTGAGGCTCATGTAATGTGTCTTCAGGCAGACAAAGCCAAACCTGTTCCAGATAAAAACACCTATGGCCATGTGTTTCTTGCGTATGAATGAAGAATTCTGTACATCTTTGAAGCATCGTTTCTACATAGCTTATCACAGTGCTTCAAGAGATAAACCCTTGAAAGATTTCCCTTATGTAGTGGTGCTATTTAAAAAAATGCAATGTAAATGTAGTGCAGCACTACACAAACCGCACAGCTTGTGCAGAGTTCATTCAGCATATAGCAACTGTAATTAGGGAATGTGTACTTGAGAAAGCAACAAACTAGGTTGCTGTGGGACTGCTCATTGAAAGTCCTTGTCAATACTGACCGGTGTACAGTGTATTGTGCGGCACACCTCTTGCATCTTGCAGTTCTCGATTTCCAAAGAGAAATGCCTGTTGTAAGAGAGACTGAACAAACTGTAAGATCTGTGTTTGGCTTCTATCATTCTTCACCCAAAAGAATGACAGAACTGGAGTTAACAAGCAAACTGCTACATACTGAACTGTGTAGATTTGTAGAGGTTTATTATACGAGATGGATAAGTAGCCAACTTTATGCAGTTAGTGCTTTGCTTAAAAATTTGTATCCAGTTGTATGCCATTTGGAAAATATTGCAGCATCTGCACAATCTGATGAAGGAAACAAAGTAAAAGGCATGCTGAAATTTCTGAAAGATGGAAGGAAAACCTGGTTCATGTCAATTTAAATGGATTACTTGTCATCACTGTCTAGGTTGTTGACAGTGTTTCAGTCCGACAGCCTGTTGGTGACCCAAATAAAACCACAAGTGGAAAAGCACTACTGTATATTGGAAATAGAAAACATTCAGCACAGACCTGGATGCTATGAACGTAATTTCCTCACTAGCATTGAATCACGTCCACATGCCTCTACCTCAGTGAGCCGAGGACACAGATAATAAAATTAAAAGGCAACTGTTCCACTGATGAAGCAGAAATAATATAATATCTCTCCTTCTGCAAAAGTGGCAGGACTTCAAATCAGCAACTAAAGATCTGGTCACCCTGACTGGTGCTTCAAAGATTTTCCACAACAGTAAATGTTTGTCAGCATTAAGATTAATTGTTACAGTCTTCCTTACAATGACAACAAACACTGCTGCTTGCGAGTGAGGATTCAGTGCCCAAAACAGGATTAAATCAAAAGCACGATCCAATCTTGCTGATATCACAATTTATAATCTAATTATGATCATCATGAATGGACCATCACTGGAAAACTGATGCTGAACCTGCTGTTCTGCATTGGTATCACAAAACCCCTGGCTACTGTCACTTTGTTGGTCATCAACATTCCCACCCCTGACAAAAACATTGGGGATATACACCGAGATGGGAACTAAGTTTATTTAGTTTCTTCAAAATGATTAGCATATTTTAATGAATGGATTATTATTATTATTATTATTATTATTATTATTATTTATTTAGCAGACACCTTAAATCGAAGCAACTTACAGAGACTAGGGTGTGTGAACTATGCATGAGCTGCAGAGTCACTTGCAACAATGTCTCACCTGAAAGACGGAGCACAAGGAGGTTAAGTGACTTGCTCAAGGTCACACGAGTCAGTGAGTGAGCCGGGATTTGAACTGGGGACCTCCTGGTTACAAGCCCTTTTCTTTAACCACCGGACCACACAGCCTCTTAAGTAGTATTGTTTGGCCACAAAAAAAAATCACTTGGTAACCACATTAACGTTGGTGGTGTCCATTTGGCCACCAAGCTGTTAAGGCCACCCTGAGAGGTGTATATGAGGTGTATAGGAGCTGTCATGTACCAGCATGCAATTGTATTCACAAAAGGCCATGCTCTACTCTGATATGCAGCACTAGGTTTAAACTTCCTGTGACAGTTTCTGTATTTCACATTCATTCCATATACAAGTATACGCACAAGGGGAGATTCTGCTGGCAAGCATCTCTGTCCAGGGTATCTAAAGAGGTATGCTGAACATTACACTTTCTTTTTCAACAGTAGCTTTCTACTGACAATCCATACTTGCTCCACTTCTTAACATGAGACAAAACATTTGCTCTGACCTTCAGATTATCTGAATGCAGTACCAGACAAATGCAGTTACTTATATATTCACAAATACAGTGCCTTGCAAAAGTATTCAGACCCCTGACCAATTCTCTCATATTACTGAATTACAAATGGTACATTGAAATTTCATTCTGTTTGATATTTTATTTTAAAACACTGAAACTCAAAATCAATTATTGTAAGGTGACATTGGTTTTATGTTGGGAAATATTTTTAAGAAAAATAAAAAACTGAAATATCTTGCTTGCATAAGTATTCAACCCCTGTGCTATGGAAGCTCCCAGTTTACACCCATGAAAGAAATCGCCCTAACAAGGATACAATTACCTTACCATTGGCCTCCACCTGTGAACCATTAAAGTTGCTGTCACATTTTCTGGATAAAAAACCCCACTGTTGAAGGATCATTGGTCAGGCTGTGAATCTGAAGGAAAATGAAGACCAAAGAGCATTCTACAGAAGTTAGAGATAAAGTAATACAAATGTATAGATTAGGGAAAGGGTACAAAATAATATCCAAGTGTTTGGATATCCCAGTGAGCACAGTTGGATCAATAATCAGGAAGTGGAAGCTGCATCACACCACCCAGGCACTGCCAAGAAAAGGCTGTCCCTCAAAACTCAGCGCTCAAACAAGGAGACTTGTGAGAGAAGCCACAGAGAGGCCAATAATCACTTTGAAGGAGCTACAGAGTTCAGTGGCTGGGAGTGGAGTAATGGTGCACCAGTCAACCATATCAAGAGCTCTGCATAACACTGGCCTGTATGGGAGGGTGGCAAAAAAGAAGCCGTTACTCAAAAAGTACCATCTGAAAGCACGTCTGGAGTTTGCCAGAAAGCATGAGAGTGACCCAGCTGCGATGTGGGAAAAGGTTTTGTGGTCAGATGAGACCAAGATAGAGCTTTTTGGCCAAAACTCAAAGCACTATGTGTGGCGCAAACCTAACACTGCCCATGCCTCAAGACACACCATCCCTATAGTGAAGTATGGTGGTGGCAGCATCATGCTGTCGGGATGCTTCTCATCAGCAGGGACTGGGCATCTTGTTAAAATTGAAGGAAGAATGGATGGAGCAAAATACAGGGAAATACTGCAAGAGAACCTGCTTCAGTCTGCTAAAAAACTGAAGCTTGGGAGGAAATTCACCATTCAGCAGGACAATGATCCCAAGCACAAGGCCAAAGCAACACTGGAGTGGCTCAAGAACAAAAAGGTGAATGTCCTACAGTGGCCCTGTCAAAGTCCTGATCTCAATCCCATTGAGAATCTGTGGCACTATTTGAAAATTGCAGTCCACAAGCGTCGTCCAACCAACCTGAACAACCTGGAGCAAATCTGCAAAGAAGAATGGGCCAAAATCATTCCGACACTGTGTGCAAAGCTGGTACATACTTACCCCAAAAGACTTAAAGCTGTCATTGCAGCGAAAGGTGGCTCTACCAAATATTAATGTGTGGGGGTTGATTACTTATGCAAGCAAGATATTTCAGTTTTTTATTTTTCTTAAAAATATTTCCCAAATTAAAACCAATGTCACCATACAATAATTGATTTTGAGTTACAGTGTTTTAAAATAAAATATCAAACAGAACGAAATTTCAATGTACCATTTGTAATTCAGTAATATGAGAGAATTGGTCAGGGGTCTGAATACTTTTGCAAGGCACTGTATATCCTTACTGCAGATCAACTGAGTAGACTAAGAGGCATCTATTTACAATAAATCATACTGAATAACAATTAAGTAGATATGGGCAATGGGACAGTTGTACTGCTTAATATTTGAGTATCCAACCTTTCCATTCCACATGAATGCATTTAGAAAAAAACAACAACAAAAAACAAACAAACATATACTTGGCTTTTCAGCCCAAGCGTACTTGTATGAAAAATGTATCTGCTCTGAGGCTGATCCCAGGTCCTTCACTTGGGAAATAAAAAAGAAATACAGTACATTAGGTATTTTATTACAAGGACAAGGACATCTTGCCATTTTTAGATAGAGATCCTACATGCAGTAGGTAAAAATGTTTATTCCCAATGACATCCCATAATAGCAATGATTTTGACATTCTTGATGCATAATGGCAACAGATGTTATTCTAAGTCCCAAATGAATACATTCTTAAAGTGGGTGAAGAAGATAAATCACTACAGTACTATTGCTCCACTCACCCTATGCCAATGATGCTGATGAGTACTTTCACCATGCATGGGTCGCAGCTGACAATTTTAAAAAAATTTAAAAAAAATTGTAACACAATCCACAATGATATCGACCACGGAAACACTGCAAAACAGCTGTTGCTTAAGTTGCCAGCAGTGCAAGCTTGAACTGGTCTCAAACGAATGCAGTACTCTGGATGTTTCTATCTGCACAGTAAAGCCAAAACTACACCTCATCATAACATCACATCTGGGAAGCCACTGGTTCAATCTGCAACTGAACGTTTCACACCTGCCTCTTCATGCTTTATGTGCTTCATTTAGCAAATAAGCAGTATATGACAGCCACATTTCAAGGTTTTAACCGTGTTTGTCTCTGCATTTTGGTTACTGTGCTTTAAAGTTACTTACTTTAAAAGTAAAGCATCCTTATATAAAAGTCTGGTATTGTTAACAAGCACCTCTGGTTTCATTTATTTATTTATATATATATATATACACACACACACACACATCTTTTTATATATGCATTTATTAAGGTAATCTCTCATGTATTAACCTTTTTCGCTTGTAATAAGGGGCAGGTCTGATCAAGAGATATCTTTTTTTCTTAAATGCTGTCCTCTCACTATTACTCTTGGGTACTGATCTCAATCAAAAAAATCTGTAATAGTTTAAATAGCAATTGCAGGGGCTCCCGAGTGGCGCATCTAGTAAAAGCACTCGCTAGAGTGCAGAATGCGCTCTATAGCCTGGCCGTCGCCGGTTCGGGTCCAGGCTATTCCACAGCCGACCATGGACGGGAGCTCCGAGGGGGCGGCGCTCAATTGGCCGAGCGTCGTCCGGGGGGATGGAGGGTTAGGTCGGCCAGGGTGTCCTCGGCTCACCGCGCACCAGCGACCCCTGTAGTTTGGCAGGACGCCTGCGGGCTTGCCTGTAAGCTGCCCAGAGCTGCATTGTCCTCCGACGCTGTAGCTCTGAGGCGGCTGCACGGTGAGTCTGCAGAGTGTAAAGAAGAGGGCGGCTGACGGCACACGCTTCAGAGGACAGCGTGTGTTCATCTTCACCCCTCCCGAGTCAGCGCAGGGGTGGTAGCAGTGAGCTGAGCCTAAAAAAAAAATAATTGGGCATTTCAAATTGGGGAGAAAATAATAAAAACTGACTGGCAACGACTAAATTTATAAAAATAAAAAATAAATAAATAAATAGCAATTGCAAACCAATTGGCTCGTCTTATATTCAATACATATACATAAAAAAACTTGCGTCTCAAATTTTCAATCACGTCATATACAGGGTTATTAGAAAGTAAGTTTACCACATCAATGTACCACATCATTGATGTGGTAAACTTACTTTCTATCTTCCACAGTTTCAGGTACGGGTGTGTATTGTTGTTATGTATTATTATCTGTGAAGTGTACTTCATCAGCAGAATAAATCAGTTCCTTACAACCCTTTGTAACATCAAAAAAGAAATAAATACCCTCATCTCATTCGCTGTAGTAAGCATCCATTTTTTACTCGGCAAATGCTGTCGTCCATTTTTTACTGCTCATCTATGGATGGGCCGGTCTGTCAAGCACATTTCTTAGGGACTGCTGCTATCTGCTAGCGAAAAAACAAAACTGCAGACTAGTATACAATATAGTCTGCTTATTTATTTAGTCTAACATGTTAAACTTTGCAGATGCACATATAACCCCCTGCAAGCTGTTCTCACGAGAGTGACAAATTTGGACTCGCTTGCACTCCACGTGGAAATCGCGGGATAAGCAGCTGGGTGGCTAATTTAATCCAGCTCAAAGCATCCACACTGAAGTACCATTTCATGTTTAGTCTGGCTTAATGTGTACAAACACTATTCAAATAGTTTGGTTACAGTTCCTAGCAGCGCAATGAACAGTGGAAATTAATAAGATAGTATCCCACCATGCACTGTATTTTATTATAAAATAATGTGTTATGCTCCATATTAATAGAGATCCATAATGCTAAGAAGTATTTTGGAAAAAGTAAATGTGAACACACACGAGTAGGATTTGAAGTTTTCGGATTTTATTTTAAAATCAGGTAACGTCCCTTTAAACAAATTGAGCTTATTCTGTTTCATAATCAAACTCAGAAAAAAAGCTGTTAATTAAAAAAAAAAAGTTCTTTGTTTTTACCTTCATATAATCTTACCTAAGCCTAATTCTGGTCCCCTTAATTTTATTTTAAACAGAGCTGAGAAATTACGTGAATTGTTCATCCCTGATCCTACTTTTAACTCGCATTTCATTTTTGCAGTCGCCTAATTTAACGTTGTGCTTTTGCTATTTTCTCCACTAGTTTAACAGAGATGTCCTGACAGATTTTTTTTTTTAACCAACCAGCTGCTTGTCCCGTGATTTTCATGTGGAGCGCATGCAAGTCCAAATTTGTCACTCCCGTGAGAATAGCTTGCAGGGGGTTATGTGTGTATCTGCAAAGTTTAATAAGTCTTTGACGTGATCCAGTAAATAAATAAGATGACTATGGCCCAGATATTCGAAGCGATGCACAATCCCCTCGCAAAAATTAGTGCTTTTGCACAAAAATTTATATTTTCCAATACGGCACAAAACAGTTGCGCCAAGCTGGAAAATAGCAGTGTTTTGCTCAATTTGAATCAAAGTTCAACACACATTAGCATTGGCACCCCCGAAGTTGCATGCCCACCCTCACAAATACATAAATAAGCTACTAAATGGAGAAATAAAACAATGGACCACAGGATAGTGTAGGCTATTCAACATATAACATATTGTAGCGACTTGCTAACAGGATAAGTGTCAACATGGAGACGGACAAAATGTATCTGTAGCATCAAACTCCACTCTATTTTACAGAAACGCGCCTGTCAGCTGGTGTTTAGAGTAGGTCCGATCCGTGTTCCTTACACTATACGTAAACATATTTACAGAAGCGTGGACTGTAAAACAAACCCACAATGCTGAAAACACTACTCTATTCAGAAGTCCCGAAGACGGGAATCTCAGCATGCAGCCGGCCAAAAACGCTGCCTGTGGATGCAGTCTGCACATGTGTATCCCTTACTCATACTCCTGCTGAAAGCCCCTTCCAACTGCCCCCCACTCACCATGCATGCACTTTCTACTCGGAGAAAGGATCCTTGAGGAGGTTCAGAAGTATTTAAAACAAGAAAGGGGGGAGAAATCAACAAAAGAAAAAGAAAGAAGGGAGACCACATCAAAACAAGGGCAACAGGTAAGACAGCCATTAAATGTACTTATCTACATGCTAGAAGTATCAGAAACAAAATGTTAGAACTTGAAGCTACTGCACTAACAAGTAACTACGATGTGATAGGTGTTACAGAAACTTGTAGTTATCAGAGTGATGGAGACGAATACAATGTTAGTGGGTATACACTGTATAGGAAAGACAGAAGAGGCAGAGGAGTAGCTCTATACATAAGAAATAGTCTTGAAGCCCAGGTGTTAAATCTGGACGAAGAAAACAGAATAATGGACAAAAATTCAAAGGGCATAATAATAGGAGCATGCTATAGACCGCCAAATTCAGACACCGAGTAAAATAATCTGTTACACAATGACATTAGAAATGCGTGTAGCAAAAGAGAAGCCATACTAAATGGGGGATTTCAACTTCCCCCATATAAAATGGGAAAACCTGGTGGAGAGCACGACAGACTACATTGAAATGGTGGAAATGACAAATGACTGCTTCCTAACGCAATTTGTCAAGGCACTGACTAGAGGGGAGGCATGCCTTGATTTAGTCTTTTCAAATAACAAAGACAGAATAACTAAAACAGAGGTCAGAGAACCATTGGCAAACTCAGACCACTACATGGTCTCATTTGAAGTGCTTTTTAAAACCCAAAAGGTAATGACTAAAGCTAAGGTTTACAATTTTAGAAAGGCAAACTATGTCATCATACTAAGGTATGAAACAGAGACTAACAGAAGTAGATACAATTCTCTAAAAAACATTGGTTTTAAATGTAATTTTAATTTTTCTTTATTATAAATATATTTATTTTCATTTTATATTAAAAGATGGGTTTTTTTCTGAACTTTTTTTTTATTCACGTGTGAATAAATGCCAGAGTCATTATAAGTTAACACTTGTTTAGCAGTCTGCAATTTAGCTTTCACTTCAGCCTTGACTTTGTTGAACATCTGTGTATTATAACTAGGGCCCTACCAAATTCACTGTACATTTTCATAAATTTCATGGTCGTAACATTTTAAAAATCTTAAATTTTACGGTTTCAGCTATTTAAATCTTAAATTTCATGGTGGTGTAACAAAGTATGAACATGTAGTTAAAAACAGCAAAATCTAAACATTTAAAGCCCTGAAGTTAACAAAAGCATGTAACAAACAAAGTAGAAGCGTGAAATCCAGAAGATCGCTCTGATTGTTGCGTTTCTGTTATTGTTATTATTAAAAATAAATAAATAAATCAATCATGTCCTGTTCATGATGCGCTTTCTTTTTTAAATTGAAATAAGCTAACAATTGCATCAGGAACCTGTAACGGTACACATGAAACTGCATTGGATTTTACTACAGGGTAAAAGTACACAAAAGGCCAGATTTCACGGCCGTGAATTTGGTAGGGCCCTAATTATAACCTCCGAGAACTGTTTCCTGCTGGTATCATGGGTCCAGGACGTTCATCAAGCCTCTAAGTCAGCAGAATTGACCATTCTGTATGGCCGGAGTTCTTTAATTAAAAAAACGTGCATTTTTCCGTGATAATTTTTGCCCTTACTGAATTAGCTGTGTAATTCGTCCCGAGCATAGATGTGATTGTTTGCTGACCTGAAATCGACGTACTTGTTCACTGGGACTCGAATTTTCTTCTGCAAGTAAGACCTCCGGGTGTGCCGGCGAATGTGACATGTAAGGTTGGTAGTACCGCTGTCATGGCAAATTTTGACCCTTTTAATGTTTGAAAACGCTAATATTTAGTTGGAAATAAATAATTAGCAAACAGCCACAAGGATATAGTGTGCGCAGAGCATTTAGGGAGTAGCCAAATATATTGACGTTCCTGTTCGAGTACACACCACTCACTATATCCTTGTGTCTGTTTTAAGTAGTGTTCAAATGTTTGTCCTCCTTAAGCTATGTAGCCAAAAAATATAATTTTAATCATAAAGTGGGAATACTTAAAACGCATTTGGAGTATTATTATTATACATGCAATTGGTTTTACTTAAGACTGTTTTTAATAAAGACGATGTTCCTTAACGAAGTGCTTGGTGGTGATCTAAATTTGTGAAAATATTCATTTTGCTGCTCTTTGAAAGAACAGCTCAACATAATTTACAAATTGGCCATCCCTCTTCAATAACCTGACCATTGTCTTTTTTTAAAACCAAAATGATCCCAGATAACTGATTATATCAGGTTTTCGTAGGAGGAAAGAGTTTGTTTCTGTTCTTCTCGCTATCCTTCACATTTGTGGTGCGCTGCTCTTGTTGATTTTTGTGGCTACATAAAACCCAGTGAAAGGTTTATTATTGCCATCTACTGGATGTTCCGATTATAGTTTTGTCTGCATTCTGTCCAGTTGATGTGTCTCTCAGTATGTGCAAAATTATAAATATAAATTACTGTGATAATTAAAACTATTGACGATAGAAAAATCGTTAGAATGTATATCACGATTAACTTTTTATCGTCATATCGCAACACCCCTACACACACACGGGCCACGGCCATGCCTCCTGCTCCTGCTACTATGCTGTCTCTGCCTGCGTTCAGATCAATATAATGGCATTAATTACATTTTGAAAAACAAACAAATATCCAAACGAATATTTTAATTATGAGCGAATATCCAAACATGAAAATCCGTCGTTCGTCCCAGCGCTATTAATATGCGTTCAAACAACAAAACAACCAGCACTACTGGTGTGTCTGTATGAGACAAAATAAGTTAAAATATATTCAAATTAGGTTATGTTTGTTTTTGTTTTTTTTTACAGTGCCTTGAAAAAGTATTTCGGCCCCCATCCCTTTTTTCACTTTAAGAGTCTCACAGCCTGGGATTTTGATGCATTAGATTATTAGATTCGGAATTTTTATTTGTGAGTCACACATTCTTCTTCACAGAGTCCCCCCCCCGCCCCAAAAAAGAAAGAAAATAGTAAACAATAAAATAATAAAAATTAAAAAACAGAAATGTCATCATTTTTTTTTTTTTAAGTATTCATCCCCCTGGGTCAATGCTTGGTTGAACCACCTCTGGCAGCTGTTACAGCCAGTAGTCTTTTCGGATAAGTCTCTATTAACTTTGCACACCGTGATGGAGCAATATTTGCCCATTCCTCCTTGCAAAATTGCTCAAGCTGTGTCAAGTTAGTTGGGGAACAGTGATGGACAGCAATTTTGAAGTCTTGCCACAGATTTTTGATGGGATTAAGGTTAGGACTCTGACTGGGTCACTCAAGGACTTCTATTTTCTTAATTTTAAGCCACTCCAGTGTTGCTCTGGCAGTGTGCTTTGGATCATTGTCCTGTTGAAAGACAAACTTATTCTGCAGTTTGAGTTTTTTGGCAGAGGGGCGCAGGTTTTTATCCAGGATTTCTCTGTATTGTGCGTCATTCATCCTCCCATCAATCCTGACAATACTGCCAGTCATTGCTGCTGAAAAGCATCCCCATAACATGATGCTACCACCACCATACTTTACGGTGGGGATGGTGTTACCTGGCTGGTGTGCAGTGTTTGATTTGCGCCACACATACCGCTTAGCGTTCAGGCCAAAAAGTTCCACTTTAGTCTCATCAGACCACAAGATGTTCTAACACATAACTGCAGTATCTTCTAGGTAACGTTTTGCAAACTCTTTGCGGGCAAGGATATGTTTTTTTTTTCAGCCAGGGCTTCTTCCTTGCCACTCTCCCATAAAGGCCCTTTTTGTGGAATGCCTTGGAGATTGTTGATACATGAACATCATCGTCCATCGCAGCCACTGACTTCTGTAACTCATTCAGTCACAGTTGGCCTTACGGTAGCTTCCCTAAAAAGTGCCCTTCTTGTCCGGCAACTAATTTTAGAGGGGCGGCCTGATCTAGGCAGTGTAGTGGTAGTTTCGTATTTTTCCACTTCTGTACGATGGACTGCACTGAGCTCTGAGGGATGTTCAATGCCTTTAAAATGGTTTTGTACCCTTCCCCAGATTTCTGCTTGTCTCTATAAATCACATCCCTGACTTGCTTAGAATGCTCTTTCGTCTTCATTTTGATTCTTTCTTTTGAAAGTCTCTACCATACTGTGGGACCATACAGAGAGAGCAGTATTTATCCTCACAGATTAATTTAAAAGCAGGTGATCCACTAATTTCTTACACAGGTGGAGTCCATCAACAAATTGTGACTTGTTGAGGTAATATATTGCACCTGAGCAAATTTAGGCTTGCAATTACAAAGGGTACGAATACTTTTTTAATCTGATAATTTCTGTTTTTCATTTTTAGTAAATTGTTGAAAGCTTTTGGAATTTTTCTTTTGATTTGCCATGGTGCTCAAGGCTTTGTAGATCAGTGGGAAAAAATCCTAATTTAATCTATTTCAAATTCTGAATCTGAGACAACAAAATGTGGAAAAAGTGTTGGGGGCTGAATACTTTTTCAAGGCACTGTATATTATAAATAACCACATATCTATGGTTTAATTATTATTATATATATATATATATATATATATATATATATATATATATATATATATTCCAACTTCCACTGCCTCAAAGTGGCAGGAGGGTGATAACGGGTTCTCAAGACGAAGTACAGTGGACTCTGGCAAGTTCAACCATGCTGTGAAAGGTTGAATACTCGCCAAAGTGGAAGGTGCATTCACCAACCCACCTGGCCAGCATTGTGAATTATGGCCAACCCCCCTCCCTCCTTATGAAAGCACAGACAAAAACATGGCCCTCATTCCCCAGAGGCTGGATTGCCGCCGACCAAGGCAGCGGCCGGTTAAGCATGAAGGCAGTTCATCATCGGAAACTTCACGCCAAAATAGGAGCCCAGCAAGAGGACGAGAATTTGGTATGCAAATTTGGACATGGTGTCAGGAATGAGAGGGGCGACAGACTAGTCGAATTTGCAGAGAACAAAAACTTATTCATCATGAACACCTTCTTTCAGAAGAAACCCAGCAGGAAATGGACATGGAGAGGACCCAACAGAATGATGACTGGATCTGACACATATTTCCCAACAAGAAACAAATGACAAGATGTCTCAGTACTAAACAATTTTAACACAGGAAGTGACCACTGAACACCCCAGAAGCAAAGCCTGGTGTTTCAACTGGAATAGATTAAGGAAAATGGAATACCCAGATGTTGTACTGTATCTAATAAAATATCTTTGTTGAAATCTACAACGGAGTTCGGAATCACAATAACGTTCAATTCACGCATGCACAAAGGAAAAAAAGAACATTAACAAACGTGTTGTTGTTTTAATTCCTTATTAACATATACAATGGCGAGCCAATAATACAGGGACTGCTTTTCTTATCTTATTTTCTTTAAAATCTGGGATTTTGTTTAAAGCAAACTGGAGTGAACGAAATTCAACTGCCCAAATCCGGACTGGATTACAGCTGAATTATATGCGAGACTACTTTTGCAGCAACAAGCACCCGACAAAAAGGAAAATCTAGAACAGACTACGCGGAATGGACTATGGACATTTGTGAGTATTTAATTATTGTTGATATAACAGAGTATAACAGCTGGTTAAAAAAAAAAAAAAAAAAAAAAAGGTGCAGCGTTTTAATGTGACAGATGTATTTGGGAAATTCTTTGGGATAAGATTTCAAAATTGCCACAGTGCAAGTTCACAGGTCTTGGTCAAAAATAAGCACGATATCTGTTTTAAAACAGTGTTTTGGTCATTGTAAAAGGAGTGATAAAGTAATCCTAATTAAAGATCAAATTGATCTTTCAAGTGTAATTGAAACATGGAGGAAGCTAGGAGCTGGAGGCTTTGGGCTGCAGAACGTGTGGCAAAGCTTTGTAAAGAGGGTCTGTACATTCTCTCAGATGTGTATGAATGTGTTTTAGACGCCTGTGAAGCATGTAACCAATTCGAAAAACAAAAGAAAATAAGGCAAAGATATTGTGTGATGGCAATGATTCAAACTTAAATATTTAAAGGACAAAATAGATCAAATACCTGAATTGAAATGTCAAATTGAAATTTGGAAAGTGAATCAATAACGAATAGATGAAAACTGGAAGCGTCTACAGCAGAAAGGTTAGTTTATGCCACTACACAATGGGAATTTAGAGTAGAAAATACTGAGTTGAGAGACAGATTAAATTCTGCCTCGTTAGAATTGGGTAAAACTCAGAAATGACTGAATGATATTCGGATAGCATATCAGGAATTATGGAATGTTTAAGGAGAACCAAGGACATAACTGTTGTGCAAGAATTGAGGCAAACAAAAGACTGAAAAAGCAAAAGGCTGAAAAAGCAAAAACAAAAAAAATGAGGCAATGGAGAGGAGAGTTGCAGATTTTAGGTTATCGCAGCTTTCTGAGCAGAGAGTCAGAGGAATTGACAGACACAGACAATGACACGGAGGAGCTACGCTGGGGTATAGGAAGAGACAGCAACAGGCGGCTTTACGGCAACAGCCAGTGATGGTTGCAGCGGATGCGGATGATTCAGATGAGAAAAGAGGAAAATGAACAGCTGGTAGATACAGATCAGGAATTGTATGCAGGAGAGTTTAAAAGTCCTTTTAGTAATATAGCTGAAAGAGTAAAAAATAGACATGGTCAGCAACTGTTTTCAGGTTCCCCTAAGAGGAATAAACTGACTACAACAATACAAAACAAGCTGCTCCCATAGTTACCAGAAGTGTAATGACAACAAGTACTGTAGATGGTCAGGGTCTAACCACATACAATTATGCTGATCAGCAGATAACGTGTGACTTGTCTATCTGAATTAAACATTTTGCAGCAGCAATTGCCAAAATGGGGTGGCGTGGGGATCCTACATCATTAGTTGATAAGGTTCACGCTTTACAGAGATCAAGGACTTTGACTGACAAAGATTGTTGTAAATTACTACAAGCAGCACTACCGCATAATGTCCCTGTTTCAACATATCTTGTTACACCTCCTCCACAGATTAATGTTAATGATCCAATTGTATGGCCAGTGCATTAAAGACGCTTAGAATTAATGTGCCAAGCTGTAGCATATTGTGTCATAGCAGACATGAGTAAAATTCTAAAATATATGCCGAAGGAAGATCAACACCCTACTGAGTTCCTGAGAACGTTTGTGACAGTATATAAAAAGTAATCGGGGTGCTGCGCAACATGTTGAATTAACAGGGGACGATGTTACATTCTGGGGCTTGGTTATTAATAAATAAAAAGCTCATGTTACACCTGCATGTCAGATTTCGCTTTTGACATATGCTCGAGACTTAGAGATCCTCTCCCTGCAAACGTGGGTCGGGATATTCATTATTATTATTTGTTTATTTAGCAGACAACTTTATCCAAGGCGACTTACAGAAACTAGTGTGTGAACTATGCATCAGCTGCAGAGTCACTTACAGCTACGTCTCACCCGAAAGACGGAGCACAAGGAGGTTAAGTGACTTGCTCTGGGTTACACAATGAGTCAGTGGCTGAGGTGGGATTTGAACCGGGGACCTCCTGGTTACAAGCCCTTTTCTTTAACCACTGGACCACACAGCCTGAATCACTTATCACTTGAAGAGAATCAGTAGCAGACACGCTGCCTCCTAATGCAACTAAAACAAAAGTGTCTTCAGTAGTCACCAATGAAGGTCAAATTATGGGGAACTGTTTTAATTGTAGTAAACCAGGACATATGCAGGAAGATTGTAAATATGCTCGTATGTGTACTAATTGTAAGCGTCCTGGACACACTAAACAGCAATGTTATTTGAGAAAAGGAGGTATGCAGGCTAGAGGACCAAAGCAGACAGATAAACAAGTTTCACTCATGACAGATGCAGCACCAGAGTGTAAACACTCCTACTGCGCCGTCGTATACAGAACTAATTACATTGCTCCAGGGGCTGCAAACATACAGCAGTAAGGGGATGCAGGCAAACAGCAGTCAGAGGGCTCACAATGAAGGTGTCAGGCCTCTACAAAGGTGACAGATTTACATGGAGATTGTTATGGTCAGCCTGTAGTCAATACTAGTCTAAAAGGCGAGTCTAGTGTGTCATTGGTTGATAGATTTGACTAACTATTGTACATTCTGACCCACCTCATGTTGCTCGTTTCTCCAATATGCAGCATTGAGAGCAACAGTTTGCCTATACAAGTACGCTTATTAGGGCAAGTTCAGTGGGACCAATCGATTCATTCATGCTGACAGACATTTTTGTGACTGACACTGGTATTTCTACACACACGTTTCTTTTTACTTTTATTTTTGTGTGTGTGCTATGGAGACACATTAGCTTTATTTTCTATTTTTATTTTTCTACAAGACAATAGATCTGTTAGCAAAGCAAGCTGCTACAGATGATATATATCGTGTCCACAAACCAAAAGGGGGGAGTAACATGTCTTGAGAAAACTTTTGAGCTAATACATTGTATGTTTTGGTTGCTTGCCAATTGCCTGATGCGTTTAAAAATGAATCTCTTATCAGTAGAGAGTGATACGGGTACATACTTTGTAGCGAGGGTACATTTGTAAATACTGGGTATACAATACATGTTACATACCACCACATGGTGGTGAATTTTGGAACTGCAATAAAATTATTAATTAAGAAGAAGAAAACTCACATTATAATCTTTTTATTTTTCGATTCTGGATGATGTGTTTAAAAACAACTGTTTTGTGACAAATACAAAATTAAAAGACTTTGCATTTAATTACCAGTAGACATCTTGTGAATAAATAACCTTATATAGATTTAAACAGATCAATGGATTAAAGAAGTGAGTATTATGTCTCTGTTACAAACTGCATCAATAGCCCATGCATTCCCAGATGAGAAAAATGACTTTACACAAAAAAGAGTGAAGGGCTCCATTTAAAGTCCAATTGAAATCAGATACTCTCAAAATAATTTATACTGCATTTGATTTTCTTCTAGGTTCTTAAATGAAGTGATTCCTGATTCTGATGGGAAATTCAAGTACTGGAACACGAGTGGAGACAACAATGTAACATTCAGATGATCATACATAATTTGTTTTACTCTCAGGACAACAGGACCATTGAAATATGATCCTAAAAATTCTCTGGTGCTCCAAAAAAATTAAGTTTAGGAGCACGCATGTGCCTATCTCAATGTGCTACTTAAAACCGCAAGGGCGAGATTCATGGATGTTCCACCACATTGCCTGAAGTCAAGTATGCTCCTCCGTTGAACGTTTGAGCCTGTTTGGAAAAAAAAAACACATCTCGCCTGACTGTTAATTCATGATTCAGTTTACCTGCAATGCATTCTGGGAATGTAGTTTATTAGTGTCTGTTGCCCATTGCAACAACGGACTAAAAACTACACATCCCTACTACAAGTTCTGTCTGTCATCAATACAACAGGTGCCCATTTGAAAACGTTCAAAGTAATACTGTGTGAAAAAGGAGATCAGGGAGGAAAAACAGGAAGCATAAGTGGTCGCTGTTAATGATTTTAAAAGAGTGTTAAAAGTGTGGAGAATTTGTTGGATTTACTATTTACTTTAATATATTTAGCCTACTTTTTGCTTTGTAAAAAAAGAGAATACTTATGTTAAATGTTTTGATTTAGTTATTCATTATTTGATGTGCTGGTATATGAAAAATAGGTAACTGTTCTCTGTTTTATCTTGTGCAAAGTTGAAAAAAATGTTGATTGTGTATATTAATATACAAATATACAGTCTTTGTGTGTGTGTGTGTGTGTGTGCTCCTAAATTTTTTCAGTGTGCTCCTACATTTTTTAATTTAGGAGCGCCTGTACTCCTACCAAAAAAAGTTAGCGTAGAGCCTTGCTAGGAGACAAATACGCAAGTGGTATGCAGATGTAATTTAACTACTGAAATGGAAGTCTATCCATTACAACAAGTAGAAAGGGCAGTGCAGGTAGATCAATATCAATGGTGTTTTCTGAGCAATCACAGAGTTTTTATATGGTAATATTAAGTGTATGTCACCCCTTGGTTTTAGTTTTGCACTAATTCACTCAGTTCAGATGGAAAACATTTACCTACCTGCCCTTGAAGCTAGTGAATTTGAAATTATAACTTGTTGGTATGAGGACTACTTTGCTCCCGAATCAAGTGTGTTCACAGACATCCACTCTCAGGTGAAAAACTCTGGCAGAGAGCTCAAAGCCAAAATGGAGGTGAGCTTGGCTCAAAGAGAGGCCAAAGTCCTGCAGTGGTTTGGATGGTCTGGTGAAGTGGCTAATGACACATTTTGGGACTGGATATTTCTGGCAATTATGGTAATAATTATTCTTGGGAAGCTAGTGCAGTGTTTTTGGCTGCCTAGACAAAAAATACAGTTGGGGAAGATAACAGACAGCTTTGAAAATATGCGACTGTGTAATAGATTACCATGAATATGCATGTCTGCGTCCCTTTCCATTCTGTGCGTCCAGTAGGGATGCACAGAGTCTCAAGTTTCTGAGATACGGCCGAATACCAAATCCATCTCAATCCATCCGAATTCCGAATCTACAAAAACTGTCAAGAAAAACTGAAGGAAACTGTTGAATGAAAAACAGACTGGCAGCTACTAACAAGGGACGAGCACAATCTATTGTTTTGAGCCTTTTAGTTCATAGTATTTTTTATTAATCGAATGGAAATATATCCCTGAATAAGATTTCAGTTTGAAACTTACACAATTTACCACAAGCCCCCCCCCCCCACACAATTGAAATGTCAAAATACAGAACTGTTTACTTTACCTTTACAAGAAAGGAGAGCTGCATCTTTGCCATAACCCACTATTTTCTTTAATGATGTTTCAACCTGTGTCACCTGATCTGAGAGTAGGGTTGCCAACAGGCTCCAGAATCTCGGAACACTTTAAGGCAGGTCAGGTTTTGTAACTCACCTCTCTAAACTGCAATGTATTCAGTAAAGTGAGTGTGAATTGTGAGAACTGTCACTAAATTAATTGAATTGTTTTACTTCGTTGTTACCAAAAGCACACACATGCCTGCAAGGATCGTTTCCATTAATCAGACCTACACAGCAAGTGGTTGGCTTTCTGAGTGGGCAGGACTGTGTGAAGCAAGCAATATTAAACAAATAGAAACTTTACCTGCTGTCACAAGGTTAAATGAAAGAGTGCAGGTGAGGCAATAATGGTGTTGCACTATTTTGATAGATATTGTTTACTGTATAAAAAAAATTCAAGCAATACAATTAATCGTTGTTATAAGGCTCTCCAGATAGAATTGCCACCACAATTAAATACATTTACTAAACATTTACTAAACTGCTCAAGCAATTCACACTCACTTTACATTGCAGTTTAGAGAGGTGAGTTTAAAAAAAAAAAAAAACCTGACCTGACTTAGTGCCCCGAGATTCTAGAGCCTGCTGACAACCCTATTTGAGAGCTATGAGGAAAAAATTACTGTGATGAGTGACATGAATCTCCCTGCGAAATAAAACTCACATTGATTTAAATGCATCGTGCGTGTAACACATACCAAATAGGCTATGAAATAATAAAAAAAGTTATTTTAATAAAACACAGCAGTTCCCAAATGGTTCAACTTGTATTGGCACATTACAGCAACGTAAAATTGTATTTACTGAAGCATATTGTTCAACAACGTCTTGCACATCTGACAGTTGTAGAGTTACAAAACACATATTTCTGCGCAGTTTTTATTTTCTGTGCAGTTTTTATTTATTTTTTCTCTCAGTATTATCTCTAAAACACGTCTCAGACAAAGCAACAAAACACAAAACAGTTTGCCATTACTTATATATTACAGGTTTACTGCATAACTTTACTCCATGAAAAGTGTGATGTGACGGTCAGGCCTGGATTAACCTATTCTGAGGCCCTGTGCACTACCATAAATGGGCCCCTGTGCCCAGGGTTGCCTGATCTGTATGACGTTTGTAGCCAAAAGCTCAACCAAAATCTGTGAAATATAGCCAAAAGCAGATTAAAAAATAGCCCAAAAAGTAGCCATTTACTATATTGTACACAATATTAACCCAAATTAACTAATTTGCCTTAAACTGTACTAATTTAGGACATACAATTATTTTAAATGAATAGTAATAAAGAATAAAATGAAAAAGATATATAAATAACATTTTTTTTAAAAGACTTCAATGCTTACTTTACATTCTTGGTGAGATTTGAGAAGAAGCTGGCTGGCTGACTGGAGAAGCTGGCTGGCTGATTGACTAAGCTGGCTGACTGGAAGCTGGCTGGCTGGCTGACTCGAGAGGCTGGCTGGCTGACTGGAAGCTGGCTGGCTGGCTGACTCGAGAGGCTGGCTGGCTGACTGACTCGAGGGGCTGGCTGGCTGACTGACTGGAAGCTGGCTGGCTGGCTGACTCGAGAGGCTGGCTGGCTGACTGTTTACTTAAAGGGGGCATTCACTTGTTTTTTTTGTGTGTGTTATATAGGAACATGTAACACACACACAAAAAATAAGTGGATGTTCCCTTTAAGTGCCATCTACCTGCTGAAACAAACATTCCATGTACTTGTTTATTTGTTACTTACTGCCTATATCCTGCCTGGACCAGGACAGAAACTGAATAAATACCAATTGGGGTTGAAAAGCTAAACAGAAAAGTAAAACAAACGACTTTGTGAACAACACATTGTTTATCTCTTTATATGTGCTTCACCCTTGTTTTTTAATCAAAAAATGTTCAGGACTATTTTGCGGAAAGGTACCCAACGAATCAGTACAAGCTCAAGTTAAATCAAGGTGAAAATGTTCCAAGGTCAGTGTCTTTTACCTGTGGACTAGTGATAAAAGGTTAGCGCTGCCCCCACGTTAATGTTGTTTTGGGCTGTGTGTTTTACCGTATTCTTTTCTTTTATTTGGGTATGTACCTGTTAAACTAGGAACATGGGTGATTTCGTATGGTTTCACGGACCGTGATTATCACTAATCTTGCACTACCTGATGTTAATGTAGGTAAACTAGTAAGCAGTACTAAAAAAGGCATCGAGTAAATTAATGCATAATGCTCTTATTACAAAAATTAATCTTCACACTACTAACGTGTTACAATATTGTGCTGCTTATTTTCTGGATACAAGTTATAATTGCGTTTTGCTGTAATTTATACTGCAAGTATAACTGTGTTTACCATGAATAAAATGTTCGCTGCAAATGGTTCTTGAGTCTGGTGGACTCCTTTACACCCATCTTCATGCTGCCAATGTATAGCAGAAAGCCACTTTTCCCTTCTATCTGTGCTTAAACACCTCTTCGGAAGTTAAACAAATGACTGCCGCTTGTCTTCCATGTTTGATGTGATACAGCCATCCTTTTTTTATTTTTTATTTTTTTTATTAGGAAATTATTCCCGACATGTGACTTTGCTTTGCAGAATTTAAGCAGCTCAAAATCTCTGGGTGCTTCTGCCATATTTGTACGCATTACAAGTTCTCCTGGGAAGCGATTATCTCCCCCGACATTTTCCTGTAGACGTTTCCCTGAATTTAACCAAAAATACTGGTATTATTGTTCAAATACCAGTTATTCTATTGCCTGATAAATATGGCAATATATCGGTATATTAGTATTATCGCACACCCCTAATTAAAACCAGTAGGTATAATATACGTGTTATGTGTTCTGCAATACCTCATGTAGGGAGCATCCATACGATACCACACACAGTATCATGATATTCGATACTATCACGATACTTTGGATCTTATGTCAATTGCATGTTAAATAGCTGCCAAAGTCCTTTTTTTGCAAGTGCAAAATTCATAAGAGGTTAATACACAGTTAATAAAATTCAAATAAAACTGGTAGGAGGGCGCAACACTTAGTTTAAAATACACCATTTTCTTTGGCGTTTCAGCCAGCTTCAAATACTCCAATTACAAGGAATCTGAATTTTGATATGTAACAAAATAACACAGAAATACTTTCCTTGAAGCAGACTTTTTATAACTGATGTTTTACATACAAAGTATCTTAGAAGTACCCTAAAAATGTGAGCAAGGAATGAAAAAATGAAACTGTTGTGGAAGCACAGTTATTTCAAGAAATGGCTTGATGAGATTCTTGCTTGGATCAATAAACAGCCAAATGAGCAAGATGGGCCAAATGGACCTCCTCGTTTGTAACATTTCTTATGTTCTTAGTCACATACAACATAATACCTCCATGAATCATACTGTTCAAATATTTTAGAAAGTAAAACCGAGTATAAATGCCAAACTACACTAGCCAGAATGATTCATGTACACTGCAAAACAAAACACAGTAATGTGTTACATTAAGGAATACACACAAACATTGCACTCCTTAATTTTAAATACTATGCATTCATTGTACAATTCTATAGTGTTATATATTTTGAAAATCACCTTCCAAATAAATAATAAAATAAGTTCAACAGATAAAATAAATAAATAAATAAATAAATAAAAGGATTTCTGGCAAATAACTGCTTTCAGATATTATCATCTGTAAATTATCATGATAATCGTGATTATTGGCAGAATAAATAAAATATTATATATTATAATTTATACTTCAGCAGCATGACAACCGCCAGTCTAAGTCACCAAGTTTAGAAGAAAAAAAAAACTAGACAGTGTATGTGCCGAGTTTTTAATTTTCTGGTGGGTGCCCAGAACAAAACCCTAGTAAAAAAAAAAAAAAAAAAAAAACACCTATTGCAATTTGTATATTAATAAATTATGTAGTTTTCCTATAAAATACTACATATATTTCTTATTTAAACATTTGTTAATTCGAGAATGTTTACTTTCATAAAAGAATATGCCACCAAATGTACAGGAGCCGAGACAAGCCGAAAAAAAAAGGCCGTATCTCATGAATAGTCATACTTGCCCCTGGCATCCGATAACGGCGGCTATAAGGAAACAAGCTGGCTGCAATTGCATCAGCGCTCAGAGAAAATCACAGACATTTGCAGAGCTTTTTTCAGATGTTATAGTAATAAAATAATGACTTGGATCGCATTATTGAGGCGTTTGGTGATAACATGAGTGATCAGGAGATGATTGATCGGTATGTACGACTATTATTATTATTATTATTATTATTTATTTATTAGCAGATGTGAAAGCTATAGCGAGCGAAAGGGTGGGGCGGGGCTGGAGATGCTTAGCGAGTGCTTTGTTGATATGCAGGGCCTTTTAAACCCGTTTGACTGTGGGGAAAAAAAATACTTTTAAAACAGCGCGTCTAAAATTAACTGCGCGTGTGAAAATAAATTGGACCTGACGCGTCTGACACGCACTTAATAAATGGACTACAATGGGTTAATTTAATTATTTTAACATACCTCATGTCTAGGGCCCTACCCTTTCACAGCAGTGAAAAACGTGACACAGACCGTGAAATTCATTCTGCACTGTGAAATCTGGTCTTTTTTTTGTACAGTTACAGGTTCCTGATGCTATTCTTAGCTTGTTTCAATTTAAAAAAGAAATCTCATCATGAAGTGGACAGGATTTATTGATTGACACGACAACAGCCAATAACTGGGCTCTAGTCGCTGATTGGTAGACACAGGCATCCAGGGCGGGTTTAGTATGACCTACAGAACTCAACTGGTAGTACCGTCAGGCAAGTCAAATTAGACCTAAATTTTAAAATGAGTGCCCAAAATAAGTAAAAAAAAAGTGCTACAATCATTACTGCAGTGGATCACGTAAATATTTGGAAGCCAAACATATACCAAGTAGTAGTATGAGCAGAAAAATACATTAAAGGCACAGCAGGACAAAAAAAATACATTAAAAGTAACTATGTGTGTCAGTCATTTCAGATACTTCACGTTTATATTTTATAGCCTCTGGATATATTGTCCAGCTACAGACCCGTCCCTAGCTCGTCGCGGTCTGTCAGTTCCAGCAAACTCTGCGGATGCAGAGAGAGCTGACTCTAAATACGGACAGGTATTTACACCGCAGAGACAGGGAATGAAGAAAAACAGCATTTCAGAATAGTTTTTGAGTTACTGTTGCATGCAATGATGTTTAAAACCAGAACAGTTTTTTCTTTTTTTAATATACCGAGCATCATTCAATAATTGATCATTTAATGTTTATCTGGGTTGATTAGTTCTCTTACTAACAATATTTAATTGACGTCTTACAAAGATCGAGGACTTACTATGAACACACATTCACGCGCAGACACAAGGAATGTTTAATCAATAGTAGTATTTTATTAAGTACACAAATAATAAACAGAAATCAGAAAAGTTAGAAAGTAAATCTTAGTCTCTAAGCTCACACACAATTCAAAACTCTCACTGCCTTAACTTGACTAGCAGGCAGTTGAAATATGACACCGACTGTCTCCTCACACATCAGCAACACTCAAGCAAGCTGTGACGTAGTAGCTTGCTCACACACATACACGCCCACATACAATCACAGCCTCAGACTGAAACGATGCAGACAATCTTAGAATATATCACATTAAGCTTATTAATGGTATATAGATTAAGTATACGGCAAGTTTACTTTTAAAGAAATTCATACTCATACAACAATATGAGGTAGACTACTTATAGTTACTTCATCAAGTTTCACTAAAAGTTATTTCACATGCAAAGTGTGCAAACTAAATAATTAACAGTTCAATTATATGTGAATGTGTTACAATTAATTAATTTAGTTCCGTGAAAGGAAAATGCAACTGGAATTATACTCAACAGTTCCTTAAAGCTTAGACTTTTGGTCTACTGTTTTGGAAACTCAATCTGTTGAAGTGTCCAGTACAAAAAGCTCTCCTCTCACAACAAAGTCTTCAATCCAACGTTGGATCAAACTTGGTAACAAAGCTTTCAATTCTCGATAGAATCAACAAACAGCTGCAACAAAGTCTTCAGTCCTTGGTATAGGCATTCACAACAGCGCCCGTCCGCTCTGTCCTCTTCGCTGAATCTTTTAGCTACGCAGGTAGCAGGGCACAGTTTTTCTTTTGGATACTGTCGTTTTAGGTGTACAGCAGACCTAGCCTGGTTTGTCTGATAACAGTCGCTGTAAGTTTTACGGCAGTCCTCTAGCCTAGCCTCAGTCTCGTTGCTTTTGGTCATTGACTCACATGCAGCTTGCTTCCTCGTCTTGGGTATATATTTTTTTATTTATTATTTATTTCTTAGCAGACGCCCTTATCCAGGGCGACTTACAATTGTTACAAGATATCACATACATTGTTTCACATTATACAGATATCACATTATTTTTACATACAATTACCCATTTATACAGTTTGGGTTTTTACTGGAGCAATCTAGGTAAAGTACCTTGCTCAAGGGTACAACAGCAGTGTCCCCCACTGGGGATTGAACCCACAACCCTCCGGTCAGGAGTCCAGAGCCCTAACCACTACTCCACACTGCTGTATATAAATGATAGACATTGACGAACTGTTTTAATCACTCAATCATTCATCTTGACCATGACACGCTTGAGTGACTATGACTGAAGCATATGCAATTAATCACCTAATCAGTGAGATAGTTGGATATGGAGTGATTTCAGCTGTTGAAATGCAAGCTTGAATAAAAGCAATAAAGAAAATCACAGAAAAAACCAATATGCGACGTCTGTCGATAGAGAAACACCTTCGTGCAAATCGGCATGTTGGAGGCTGGACTAGAGGAGCGTACTGTGGCTCGCCGTCTTGGGTGCTCACAGCCAGCAAATTTCAAACCTGGCAAGACTGTGGAACGAGACACACACTGTCAATGACAGGCCACAAACTGGGAGACCAAGAGTCACACCACCTGCCCAAGGTTGACAGATCATTTTGTAGCACCTTCGTGATGTAAATTGTTAAAATCGGCACAATAAAAAGTCACTGCACCTGCTCTAAAACAGAGTTTGTCATTTTTCGACCACATCTCGTGAATTTTATCCAAATATAAGTGATAACTTTCTTTTAATGCTCAAATATAAGTGATACGTTTCTTTTGACACTCCGTATAATAACAGTAACAGAAACGCAATAATCATAGGGTGATCCTCTGGATTTCAGTTTCATTTTCTTTTTGTGTTTCTATTTTGTTAATCACATGCTTTTGCTAACTTCTGGGCTTTAAATGTTTATATTTTGCCATTTTTAACTACATGTTCATACTTTGTTACACCACCGTGAAACTTATTATTTAACACTAGAACCACCACGGTTGTACTCATACCACAAGCAGTCATTTTGATGGTTACATTTTAAACAACGTCAATATTAAAATGAAAGACAAACTATCGAATACTCTTTTTCAGGCATATAATATCGAACATATGCACAGCCGAAACACTATTTAAAATAACAATTACGCATAAAGCACTACTTCAATAAATTAAATTATAATAAAATTAACATTTCAAAAGAAACTAGTAGGTAAACAGGTGTAAACAAGTATATGTAAGTATTTTATTTTTTTAATTAACAAAGAAAATAACTCAATTGTCATTATGTAACATGAAGTAGCACAATCCACACAAATGAAACGCTTCTCATACAAGACTTTCACATTGGGCACAGATAACTGAAGTTTTATTTTTATTGCATGTAGCTACCTTGCATTGTTTTCTCTTGCGTGTGTCACTGGGTGCAGCACTAGATCCAGGTACAGCTGCCTGCTGCCTTGCTGTTTTCTCATCCATATGTTTTTGCCGTTTTTGCTCTGTGGCTAGCATCAAGATGAAATCTCTCTACTGATATTTTCCCCAGTGCATTTCTTGTACAAAACTAAGGAATTGATGGCTGCCAAGTCCAGTACATTACAGCAAGTGTGATGAGCCATCTGGTCTACAACATCCACTCCGTACTTTGTGGCATTGTAGAAACCCAGTCTCCGTTTTTTTTTTTTCTTGCCACCAATCCCGATGGCAACTGACATATGAAGAGAGCTGAGAATACATATATTCTTCCTCGGCTTGCACTTGTAAACAGTTAGCATAGCACAGTCACTGTGTTTCAAAAACTGTACTGGAGAACAGCTGTAGTTGCAAGTTTTGGGCAGATGGTGGAAGCTCTCTTCTTGCTTTGTTCACTGTTCCAGGGTGTTTTGTTTTTTTTCTTTCTGCAACTCCTTTGCCAATACTAGTGAAGTGAAAAGTGTCAGTAGTTACATTCCTCCCTTTTCCTAAGTACAGTGTCACCCAGCTGGGCGAGTTATCATTCCCCAGGTAGGGGAAACCATTCACCACATATTTTGAGTCAACGTCCGCTGCCAGCCAAAACTTGATTCCAAATTTGTCAGGTTTTTTTGCCATGTATTGTGTCCAGCGACACCGTGCTTTTGTGGGGAAAAAGCTGCTCGTCCACTGGAATGTTCTCTCCCGGCTGGTAGCAGGCAAATGCTGTTTTTCAATTAATTTCTGATGCCACGGCAAATGTAATCTGTCTGAAGGCGGGCGCTTCTCGTTGCTCTCAAATCAAAACGCAAAAATCTCAAGATTTCGCAAATGATTCTGTGGCATTGTCTCTGTAATAAAAGGAATTCCCCATTGCGCAGACAAAAAGCTCTCCAGGGAAATGCTTTTGCCACTACATGCTCCACGAGCATACAGGACTGCAATAAAATGCATGTAATTCCTCCAACAACATTTCCCAGGAATAATCATTTTATCCTATGCACCTCTGCTACAGTACATTGTTGAATGTGATGTAGCATTCACATATCGATCAATAAATGAAAAGCGCCGAGCGAGCTATCGATATTGCGTTTTGCGTGGGACCTGGGGTTTCAGTCAAAACATTTTGTGCAGCCTGTCTTCCCACAGCGTCAACACCCGGATTTATAATTTCCCAAATAGTGCCATCCTTCCCAGTCTCCTGAATGCCTGATCGTGCTGGCGATGCAGCTGGATTCGCTGTCCTTGGTACTGCTGTCCCTGGCAAAGTGGTCAGCATGGTACGCCTGCAGCTGCTGCAGGAGACGATACGGGCAAAGTGGCTGACATCGCAGAGGATTCCCCAGAACTGCTGCTTCTGCCACAACCTCACCAACCTCCTGGTGGTAGTGACACACTGGTGGCACTTTCATCGCTTTCACTGGTAGAATGGTCTGTTTCACAAATCCAGGACTCATCTCTGTCCTGATCAATCTCATTCCCTGCATCAGAATCATTTTCTGACAAAGTTGTGAGCATCTCAAATCACTTCTTGTGTGGTCATGCGTCTTCTTTGAGCCATTTTGAGTTTCAGGTTAGTCTCTGTCACTATATATGCTAGAAGTCGACAGACAAGCAGACGCCGGTTCTTAGAGACTTCAAGGGTTAAAATATAATCAAAGACTAATGTAATCAAAGAGCTGTGAGCTCAATGGGGGTAGAGATAACAGGCTTCTATACTGCAACTATAGGCTAGTTGCAATATAAAAAAATAGCGTATTGTAGGTTATATTAAAAATAAAAGCATGTATTCTAAAAGGCAGTCAAAGTGACGGCTGTGGCGGTTCTAGGTAGAGGAGATAACTTATTTTTGCGATCCTGCCTTTCAACGGCCATTAGCGTATTTAAACACATGTATTTAGGAAAAGTCAAGAACAGACAGTTCCGCGTATCTTGAAGCACTGTGGCTAGCTTCAAGATGAAATCTCTCCTACTGATATTTTCCACGGTGCATTCCTTGTACAAAATACAGGAATTGATGGCTGCCAGGTCCAGTAGAGATAACAGGCTTGTATATAAAAATAAAATAGAATATTATAGGTTATAGTCAAAATAAAAACATGTATTGTAAAAGGCAGTCAAAGTGATGGCTTTGGTGGTTCTAGGTAGAAGGGATTATAACTTTTTTATTTTTGCAATCCTGCCTTTCAAACGCCACCAGGGCATTTAATACATGGATTTAGGAATAGTCAAGAATGGACAACTGCATATCTTTAACACATACAGAGTAATTAAAATTTTGTGCCTCACCCTACACTCATGTGGTAGAGTCATTTATTTATTTATTTATTCAATCATTCATATAAATACAATTAACCATTTTTATGGGCACAAAGTTTTGATCAAATTCTACCGCAAACTGACATTATAGGAACAAAAAACAAATCAGGGGTGCTAGCTGCCTGTCTGATCAGATCCTCACCAAAATCTTTTAGCACACCATGATAATACTGTAGAATTACAGAAATAAAATGTTAAATAAACATTTTCAGCAGTTTTAGATTGTTAAAAAAACACAACTACACAAACTAAGGATACCCAAGAAATCCATAATGGCGCTTGCTACCTCCAAGGTAAATTAGAATTCTGATTGAGTGTCATGAAGTTATGATTGCATGCTACAGTTTCTCTACCATGTCTAAGATTAAATCGACAGACAGAAATCTGCAGTTATGGTAATTATGCCGCAGTGGTGTGTGTAAACACGAACAGTTCATAAAGCAGTACCCCTTACAGTGATGTAAAAATGTCTGAAACAGTTGTGCGGTCGATACAGAAAGTAATTCCAAAAAGTATACGGCACAAGTGAAATGAGAGTGATGACAAAAACAGCTTTTTCTTTAACAATGGGGAGTATACTATACTTGAAGCAGCCAAGTGAACTTTGCCCAATAAGAATTTCTTTAAATTTTGACTGGAAGCAATGTCATATGTCTAAAAAAAAAAAAAAAAACGTAATTAAGCAAATGCCTGTAAGGGCAACTCTGTCATTGATTAGGGATGTGCACGACAAATATTTTGACTATCGATAATTCCACAGCTGTTGAGGTCGACTAATCGAATAGTCGCCCCCCCCCCCCCCCCCCCCCGCCGCCCCCGCCTCCCATTCAAAATGAGACGTACATTAAATGCGAAATAATGCAAAGTGACAATTATTGCAATTGCAATAAATTCTGAACTTTATTTTAAAATACTTAGCTAACTTTGTTAAATAAACATTAGGCTATGTAAAAAATACCTTCCTATTAGGAAACATACAGAAATGCCATAACAGCAGCAATAACATAAGCATACTGTCAACTCTCGTGTGAGACTCTCGTATTTTGCAAGCAAGTGTTATTTTTTTTACCGATATTGTCACAAGCTTTTCCGTTAATTACAATTTCAAATGAACTATAAAGGTTGTGACAATTAAAAAAAAAAAAAAAAAAAGTATAATTTTTATTCAATTGTTAATTTAATTTTCATTCAATAATAGTTTAGCAATGTGAGCTGTGAGGCAAATGCCTTAACATTAGCATCCTTGTGGCAATAATGTTTTCCGGTCATAACAGCGAAATACAAAATGCATTAGACTATCTAGCTAGCTAATTTATACAATCCACTTAACTAAACGATTTACTTTTCCCACGTTTTCAAACCACACACAACATATAGACTACCGGTCTACGTTAAATCAAATCGGCAACATACCTGTGCGTTCGAGTTCCAGTGAATAAAAAATAAATAGCCTGTATAGGCAACAGCTTGCTATGTATGTAGCTAGCTTAATAATATTAATAAATAAATGAATGAACAAAAAGGCCTGAGTGGCATTAACGCACTAGCCTTTCATGCAAGCAAAAAAAAATCCTAACTAAAACTTTAGGAATAGTTAGGCTAGCAATGTCCATTATTATCATCATGTTCACTTATTCTTGTTTAATCAGCATGTCCATCAGGTCCGGCAATACTGCAGCAGACGGTGCTCAGGCAGAGTTGTTTGTTTTTGTTTCAACTTCAGAGCCTGAGTAGCTATTGCACTGTGATGAAAATGCGACACAAGACGGCTGGCCGCACCGACTACATTATGTATGGCACCAAGTTTAAAGCCATCGTTGAAGGCGAGCTGCAGAGTGTGTGCAAAGCACAAATTCGAGTCGCATTCAACAAACTCCGAAGATGATGTTGCTGGCATTGTCGTGAACACAGGCAGTGATTTCCCCCCTTAAACCCGAATGGTCTACAGCGGTGTTTAACACATTTGCGAGATTCTCTGCTGTATGCCTCTCTGGCGTGGCGCGAGTCTGTAGAACTACGTTTTTCATTTCCCAATCCTCAATGACGTACGACTCGGTATTCGGTGCAGTCCACGCATCTGTAGTAATCACCACCTTCTCAGCCTTTGACAGGTTTCTGCGGACAGACGCTGCTGAATCGGCATGCATTTTTTTCGAGTCGAGTGGTAATTGTTTTAGTGCAGGATTTTTCATGCATGGATTGTGTATTCAGGTTCCACAAATTTCATCAACTCCCGAAATCCCTCACCTTCAACAAAACTTATGGGAAGCATGTCCTTTGCCACCATATTAGCAATAAGGGCTGATGTTTTTCAGCACGTACGTTGTCACACTGACGAGGCCTCACCGCAAAGGATGCAATGGCGGTTTGTTGCGGTCCTCTTTTCTTTTCTGTCGTTGCTAGCGTCACAGAAGGGTGTTTGGCTTTTAGGTGGGTTAACATACCAGTTGTAGATTTGTGGTAGTTTAATTGCGCTGCACATATTTTACACTTAACAGTGTTTTCATTTACTTTGTCAGAGTATTTCTATGCAGAACTTTTCTGTGAGTTAGCCGAGGTACGTTCTAGTTTAGCCAATCACAGACAAGAAATAACAAATCCCACCCTCCAGTCAATCTTCATTACCGCTACATAGAGAGCCAATCAGCAGTACAGGCTTTAAAATAAAATCAATATATACATTTTTTTTTTTTTAGCTTTCGAATGTTGGATTCACTTGTCGATAGGTGCCATCGTTATCGAATAGTCGAATGTTCGACTATTCGGTCTCACCCCTATCATTGATATGGTTGTTTAAGATAGAGACCTGGGATCAAAGGTGTAATTTACATGGGGGACATGCCCCCCTCACTTTTTCACTGTTTCAGATAGAATAATCTTTATGCATGCATCCGCTACAGAAACTGTCCCCCCAACTTTTGAAACCAATGTTATACCACTGCCTGGGATTCATCAAGAAGCCAAGTGTGCCTTAAGTGGGGTATTTCCTACCTTGTTGCCACACTGGTTTAGAGTACACTCCTATGAAAAAAGGATTAAACCACAACAGATCTCTTCAAAAGCTTAGGAACATCAAATTAAAACAAAATTCATGCACCAACCCCATCAGTAAACAGCAAAGACAGACCACACTCGTGTCAAAGCTATTGTATTCCTCTACCAAACACTCAACATGTATATCTATAATGCCAAAGCTTTGTTGTAAAAAGATTAAGAAAAAAATAGATTGGCAACTGCTTACAATCCTGGGGGCCCTGAACACCAAGGAATGCAGTACATCATTTCCAAAGATCTTACATCTCTTGGAACGTAGTGAATATAAAATGCAGTAGAAGCAGGGATAATTCAAACTTTTCGATGTGTTAATATGAGTAGGAATTAAGTTGAAATTAAAGAACACTAAGCTTAAGGTTTCTTCTTGTTGCACAAACTTGGAAGGTTTGGATTATGAGTTGCATAATAAGTACAGTACAAAACAGATGGTTTTGACACCTCAAGGTACAATATATGTGACACTGATGTAACTGAACTCTGAAAACTTGTCAGCTTGGCTGACCTTCTGTCACTTATCTCCTGTGGTCGTGTTGCAGCTTATTCTATTCCATAAACTAGGACAACAGGATCCGGTCGCAAAGTTGCCAATGACGACTTTATAAAAAATAAAAAAATTAAAAAGTGCTGGCGATGAAAAAAAAGAATCAATTTGCCTCTCTGGCGCATCAGGGAATTTCAGTATAAAAGCGCTAATTAAAGTGAATCAAACACTAAAAAAAACAATAAAGAAAGGATTTTACCCATTCAGGTGTAAAACCGAACAGGAATTAAAACACATGGTGGAAGGAATCTGGCAGTAAACTTAAAACATGACAAAACATAGAATAGATAAGAGAATTGTAATTTTAAGAAGTTGTTTATTCATGATTGTTTGGGTTACACCGGTTTTGCTTAAGTGAAGAGATAAAGCAACATCTTAGAAAAAAAAATAGGTCATTTTGAGAATTTGTTTATTAATGATTGTTTAGTTCATGCCTGAGCTGAGCATGGAGATAGCATTTTCTTTGAATGGAAAACAAATAAAAAAAATAATAATGAAACAGAAAATCAGTACTATAAAGTATCGAGTTATGTTACTAGCACCGAACTGCTTCTATGTTGAAGTACGTCGTTTTGTGTGTTTGTCTTGGGGCATTTAACTGTATGTGAATTTTATGTGTGTGCGTGCATGTGTGCGGGAATGCTTAAACTGTGTTTACGAATTAGCAGAGCATTTGGCAGCTATTAGACTCTGAGACAGAGACAGAATCTGTTTACAGTTTGAGAATCGAAGCCAGTTTCAGTTTAGGAATACAAATAAAAAAAAAAAAACATTTAAAACGATATTCATCTTATCAGCCAATTTATTACTGACGCTGCAAAGATGGCACAAAAATATACTGCAGATAACAGAGTTAAATGTGAGTACTGTCTGGTTTCACAAACGATAATTAAAAAGAATTTGAATAACATGTTTAATATATGTTATAAGCTACGGCAAAATACAAAGAAAAAAGGAGCTATTGTCTGTTATAGGTGCGATTCTTAGCTGAATACTGTTTTACAGACAGAGATTGGTGGAGCCAGCAGCAAGCGCTGGCTGCTGGAAAAATAAAAAAATAAAAATGCAAATGCTAATGGATAACTTAGAGAGGAAAACAATTCTTGGAGATGGTTAAATCTGTCAAAAACTAAGTTACCAGGAGTATTTGTATTAAATATTCTCGTGATTACACAGTTGTTAAACACTACACACAAGTATTATTGTGTTATATTTAAGTGTTACTGCTATGGTGCAAACCAGACGTGGTTTGGATTATGGCAAATAACATTAATAAGGTTTTGGAGTACTGTTCATAACATTAATCAAAGCTATTATTTGATTCTTTTGATGGTTAAATTTCACCATGGTTAAAGTAAAATTTAAATTTAAACCCCAAACTATCTTTCTTTTATTTCTATGAAACAAACAGAGCAGTACTGATTATGGAAAGTTTTATAAACTTTTTATTTTTCAATAAATTAATTAACAGATTAATTTGTAAACTTTTGAAAATGCATGGAGTGGTATTAATCATACCATTTTGGAAAAGACAAATCAATTAGCTTGTATTCTCTATTTTACTTCACTGTAAATGACAATACACAAATAAATAAATAAATCATATTACAGCGCAAGTATTCTGAACTATCCACACAGCACGAATTAGCACAGCTCTTCCCGAAATTTTTTTTCTTTTAAAATTAGGGGTGGGCAACAATATGAAAATTGTACATCGATATCATGCACGTATTTCGATAGATAATATCGACGTCTTCCAAAAACACAGAAAAATATAACACAACTGCAATATGAAACATATATAGACGTTAACATATATTTACATATGAAAAGTACTTAACTTACTTTAACTTCATTAGCTTTGCTTCACAATATCCATAGAGAAAAACAAGGTATTGTTATTGTTTTACTATTCCCATTATCAGCCACCTCAAAAACAACATATTTCAATGCACAGACTTAGTAGAGTTGTTTATTTTTTAGTTAATCCAGAAGTAATTGAATCTTCATCGTGACTCATGACACCTCTAAAGTATTAAGCACGTTTATGTATTATTATTATTTATTTCTTAGCAGACGCCCTTATCCAGGGCGACTTACAGTCGTAAACAAAAATACATTTCAAGAATCACAGTACAAGTATTAATACAACTAGAGTTGCAAGCAACTTTACGGCTTCCAAGCAGTCATCGTAAATTTTATGTGCATTGGTTATTGCACTACGTAGACATTTTTTTCACAGCTGTGCTATTTACCGTTCATGATAACAGCATTTTTGCAAATTGGGCAAAATTTTCATTAAATCCAAGATGGCTGCCACACCATGTGACCAATGGCTGCCATATTGACCATGGCACAACATCCCATAGTCCACTACATCTGTGTGAAATTTCGTGCATTTTGGTGCAGCATAGGCGGTTTTATAGCCAGTTGCGTGTGTTGATGATGTCATGCAGCGTGGACGCCACGATTTTCACAGTAGCAACTTCCTTTAAACAAGCGGAATAGAGGACCATACTGAGATGTTTTATTCCAATTTTTGTTTCAATCGGATAAGCGGTGTCAGAGAAGATGTTTGAATTTTGAGAATTCAACATTTTTATGACATTAATCGATGTGGTTTGGCAACCACATAACCAATCAGCTTCATATTAACAACAGTTAATCAAAGACTATCCCTCAACATGTATAGCAATTTTCAGAACTCTAGAGTAAGCGGTTTCCGAAGCATAGGTGTTTTTAAAAATTTCACAAAATCCAATATGGCTGCCAAACCATGTGACTTGCGCAAGATTGGACGCCTAACCTGTTATCTGCACATAGCCACCTACCTACAAACCCAATTTTTTGTTTCTGCGATGAGGTTTCAGCAGAAAGAAAAATAATAATTTTAATAATAATAATAATAATAACAATAATAATAATAATAATAATAATAATAATAATAATAATAATAATACTTACAGAAACAATAGGCTTCCCCAGCCTATGGCTTGGAAGCCTAATTAAGAGCAAGATAAAATACAATGACTTCGGTTCTAGCAACTACAAGTATATGACAAAATACGATTCAATAACGGAGCAGATAACAGTGTCAGTGATAGTGTCAGTGATAGTGTTTTGATGTTTTAAAAGTACATCTCATTTATAATACCGAAAGTTCCCATTTTAAAAATACATTAATAATAGAGTAAGTAATCACACGGACAAATGCAATGAACCAGTGACGCATGCGCATGTCTCAAAATAGTGTTTATAATGCAGCATGCAAATAACATTTGGCACCTTGTGGCGAGTACCACAGAACATTCAAATGTTCCTCTTGCTGTTTTTAATTTGAACAGCCGTAAGCCCGGCCAGGCAAAGCACATTCTAAATGGAAGAAAAAAAAAAATATTATATTATATATATATATATATATATATATATATATATATATATATATATATATATATATATACACACACACACACACACATACATATACACGCACAAACACTGAACAAAAATATAAACGCAACATGCAACAATTTCAAAGATTTTACTGAGTTACAGTTCATTGAAATCAGTCAATTGAAATAAATTCATTATGACCTAATCTATGGATTTCACATGACTGGGAATACAGATATGCATCTGTTGGTCACAGATACCTTTAAAAAAAAAGGTAGGGGTGTGGATCAGAAAACCAGTCAGTATCTGGTGTGACCACCATTTGCCTCATGCAGCGCGACACATCTCCTTCGCATAGAGTTGATCAGGCTGTTGATTGTGGCCTATGGAATGTTGTCCCACTCCTCTTCAATGGCTGTGTGAAGTTGCTGGATATTGGCGGGAACTGGAACACGCTGTCATACACGTCGATCCAGAGCATCCCAAACATGCTCAATGGGTGACATGTCTGGTGAGTATGCAGGCCATGGAAGAACTGGGATATTTTCAGCTTCCAGGAATTGTGTACAGATCCTTAAGACATGGGGCCGTGCATTATCATGCTGAAACATGAGGTGATGGAGGCGGATGAATGGCACGACAATGGGCCTCAGGATCTCGTCACGGTATCTGTGTGCATTCAAATTGCCATCGATAAAATGCAATTGTGTTTGTTGTCCGTAGCTTATGCCTGCCCATACCATAACCCCACCGCCACCATGGGGCACTCTGTTCACAACGTTGACATCAGCAAACCGCTCGCCCACACGACACCATACACACCGTCTGCCATCTGCCCGGTACAGCTGAAACCGAGATTCATCCGTGAAGAGTACACTTCTCCAGCGTGCCAGTGGCCATCGAAGGTGAGCATTTGCCAACTGAAGTCGGTTACGACGCCGAACTGCAAGTCAGGTCAAGACCCTGGTGAGGACGACGAGCACACGCTTATGGTAGAGAAATGAACATTCAATTCTCTGGCAACAGCTCTGGTGGACATTCCTGCAGTCAGCATGCCAACTGCACGCTCCCTCAAAACTTGAGACATCTGTGGCATTGTGTTGTGTGACAAAACTGCACATTTTTTAGTGGCCTTTTATTGTCCCCAGCACAAGGTGCACCTGTGTAATGATCATGCTGTTTAATCAGCTTCTTGATATGCCACACCTGTCAGGTGGATGGATTATCTTGGCAAAGGAGAAATGCTCACTAACAGGGATGTAAACAAATTTGTGTACAAAATTTGAGAGAAATAAGCTTTTTGTGCATATGGAAAATTTCTGGGATCTTTCATTTCAGCTCATCAAACAACACCAACACTTTACATGTTGCGTTTATATTTTTGTTCAGTGTGTGTGTGTGTATATATCAAATTATTTAAGCCGATTTTCCTGATTTATTTAGGCTTTTTTGTGATGTTTTTGTGACGATCCTGTTTCTAATTAGTTGATGCGCTCACTTTTTGAAAACAGGATACATCTTCCTGTAATGGATTGGAAGGGGAGAGGAAACAGGTGAAGAAACGGGGGTAGAGCATACGAGAGGGTACACAGGTTGTGGATTTGTTGTTTTTCTTGATTTATAGCTATTGATGTTTGAAATACATTTGCTAATCGGGTTCTTAGAAAAACAAAAACACCAATCAATGGAATCAAATGGTTAAATAATACTTGAATGTGTGGCGTTTGCCTATGAGACTAACAAGGTACGCATAGGATTTGTTGTATCTTAATATGAAATAAACTTGATTATACTGAGTTTGTCTCTGCCAGCGTATGTGCATTTTTTTTTTTAAAATCTCATGATATCGATATTTTGAAAATTATTATCAATATAGAACAATCTTGATATTTTGATATCGATAATAATGCCCACCCTTATTTTAAATTATTATTATCGCATTAGCAACGATGTGGTGTCTGAACAACATTACCTGAAAGGAATACAATCATATAATGAGCAGGCCCTCTACAGAGATTGCAATAAAACAGATTCACACACACACACTAAATAGCAAGTGTACATAATGCTTACTTTCATTCAACTGACTATTCACTACTGAATATAAAAAGCATACGCTCTTCTAAACAACCCGACAAGGAGATCCTCCGAAGGGGTTTCCAAACACCAGAAGCAACTAGACATTTTTTAATTATTATCATTATTATTATTATTATTATTATTATTATTATTATTATTATTATGCTTTAATTTGATTTGATTAATGATTTCTCATAGATTTTTTATATCAATTTAGAATCTGAAACAGGGTGGGCACTTAATCTAAACTGGACGGGCCATGCCCCCTAAGGCCCGTCCATAACGCCTGGGAAAATAATGTAAATGATGCTGTCAAACATAATTCCCTAAATTTTATATAAGGAAACTATTATTAGCTTGTTATTGTTTCGTAGAAATATTAACAGAAACTAGGCTGTTAGCAAACGTTGGCAGTATCTGGTTATATATGTTTTAAAAAAAAAAAAAAAAAAAAAAAAAAAGTTATTAGTGGCCCTCAGAAGTGATGTCAGATTTCTTTTTTGAACCTTACCACCTTACAATTGTATCTGTCTACATTTTTTTTTTTAATGGTGGGTAGCGTTAAATGGAAATGTTTATCTACTGAAAAATGTGGGCTACAAAAATTTGTGGTGGACTACCTTTTGGTAGGCCATCGGTCTACCACACATAATAGTGATTTGTCCACCCCTGCATACTAACACATTTTTAAAAAGGGTTTTTTAACTTGATTTATACAGAAAACATATTTGCTACAGGCAAATAATGGATAGACAGAAAAGTAGATTCAAATGGGTAGTGAAGGGTAATTACTGTAACAACTGGTGGATATGTGCTTACATTAACCACTCTCCTGTGAAACACAAAGCAAAATTGTGAGGGATCTGTTTTACAGACGGCCCTGGATTAATATACAGATTGATTACGTAAGGTTCTTGCCTATATGTTCAAGGGAGGTTATAGGTGTGTGTTAATGGTGCTGGATATGGTTTGTTTTTCCTGATAATAATGTATCAGAAATTAATTATTGTTAATCCAACACCAACTGCATATAAGTTTATCATGTTCAGAGCTTAGGAGTGACAGGATAAGCTACATGAACTGTTTAAGACTGCATTAAAAAGAGGTAGAATGTTTGATCAACACTGCAAGCCCCATACCAATATTGGGCAGTGGTTACAAAGAAAGAACTAGAAGACTGGCTCCACCTCCTCTACGCTCCCCTGCCTCCAGAGCCCGCTCCTTCTCCACCCTCACCCCGCAGTGGTGGAATGACCTTCCTACAGATGTCAGGACTGCCCAGCGCCTCCTCAAGACTCACCTCTTCAGGCAGCACCTGTGGAACTCCCCTTTTTTCCCACTGGACACTTATCACTCTTCCTTAAATGCGCTTTACTTGCTCTTATCTGCCCCCTATTTTACTGCATTTAATCCTGTACTTGAGTACTGTAATCTGTCACAAGTGTTATTTAATCTGTAGTATTTTGTATTTAATTATATCCCGATGTAACTATCACTGACACTTATCTGCTCCATTATTGAATGGTATTTTGTTATACTTGTACTTGCTAGAACCAAAGTCATTGTATTTTTATCTTGCTCTTAATTGTATTATTACTTGTAATGTGATTCTTGATGTATTTTTGTTTACGACTGTAAGTCGCCCTGGATAAGGGCATCTGCTAATAAATAAATAATAATAATAAATAATAATAATGGTGCACAGAGTATGCTGTCATGAAACTAATATACATTAATGGTATGCCAATCACCCCAAGTAATACAAACATAACCACTCACCTAGTATCTGCAATGTTTGATTACAAAGCAGAAGCAAGATCTGATATTGGTAAAGGTAATTGCATACAACAGACCCCAAGTTTAAGATAAGAAGTTTGTATAAATGACATTGCAAGCATCTGAAATGTTTGCAGTTAATTGATAACTGTATCATTTGATGGACTTAATCCAATGCTGTAGTGATCAAACAGTGCTGTGGTCACGACATTAGAGTGTCACTTAAGCTATGATTGGCAGACAAACTAGAAATATTGCACATCATTTTGAAAATCCTGATTCAACAGACTGTAGATGGAAAGCATCACACCGCAATACAAGGAGGTGGGGGAAGGAATTCCTCCTCAACGTGCAAAACTTCATCATACTTTCAGGTCAGTAGTTTAGAAATGTTTAAGACACTTACAAGTGGTTTTCTTTCAGGGCTTTAAAAAAAAAAAAAAAAAGATTTACTGAACTAACTTGAATATGGTTCAATTGCCGTTATCCCCTTATTTTAATTGCCTTATTTTTTACCACAACGAAACCTAAAAACGGAAGGAAATACTTTTATACATTGTATTACACCCCTCTGTCTCAAAACCCCTCTGCTGTTTGGGATTGTTTTTGTTAAATGTCCAGACGACCAAAAAAAAAAAAATTGAATGCAAACTGTGTAAGCGATGTTGATATATCATGGAGGCACATTCAATCTCTGGTGTTACACTCGAGCAGCATCAAGTACGTGTAAATAAACAATGTGTATTTTTATTTTTATTTAAATTATAAAAACATGATTACTGTTCTACATAATGCATTTTTAAACTACATATGAATGTTTTATTCCCTTTATATGGCTTACCTGTAAAATAATAGGATTTGCAATCAAATATAAAAGTATAAAAAAATAAATATAAAAATATAAAATATAAAATATAAAAATATAAATCTAAAACTGTAAGTTAGACATATAGACAGCCTGACAAACAAGGTGCATCCAACTACCCTCAGAATAATTTTCAAGTTTCATCACAATTGACCGAGCAGTTTTATAGATTTTGAAATGCAAGTGTGACTTGCAGACAGGTCAGATGGACAGACTCTATATTCAGTACCCCCAGATTATGATATACTACATAACTTCTGCTAAACAAGGTCCATGGAAAACTCTCAAGTGAGACAAATGTATGCCCCCTTCCACATGCGTCCCTAGCAGGGGATAATTACTGCCACAAATGGGTAAATTCTTCTTGTACAAAATCATGATGAAACTTGATGAAGAGAATCACAGAATACAGTTAGCCAGTTTGGTAATGAGTATGAATACTACATCTCAAGGTGTTAGGCATGTATCACCCAAACACCAAAAAGTCACATCACCACAATATGGTAGCCACATCAGGTCAAAGATATAAAGTTCACAAACTTGACAGGGGGCCATAGGGAGAGGCTCACCAGTTTGTACCTGTTTTACCAAAAAAAGGTTTTAAAGTTTTGGTAGGCCATTCAAAAATGTACTGCAATACTGCATCTTGCTTTTGGGAATAAAACTGTCTCAATGTAAATTAAAAATGCCCTTGATTGAACATTCAATGACAAGAGAGCAATTCACAAGAGTGCAGAAAAACAACAGTTCTCTGTACCTTTCATCATATTAGAAGGAGGCTGTGTGGTCCAGCGGTTTAAGAAAAGGGCTTGTAACCAGGAGGTCCCCGGTTCAAATCCCAGCTCACTCACTGACTCACTGTGTGATCCTGAGCAAGTCACTTAACCTCCTTGTGCTCTGTCTTTCGGGTGATACATTGTTGTAAGTGACTCTGCAGCTGATGCATAGTTCACACACCCTAGTCTCTGTAAGTCGCCTTGGATAAAGGCGTCCACTAAATAAACAAATAATAATAGAACATTTTACAGCTTTTTTTTCCTCATCTGCTTTGTGGGTGGCTAGTTTTAGGTTTTGTTATGATAGCAGAAGATGCTGATTAGGGGTGTAGCGACACACTAATGTCACAATATGATATGTACCCCAACATGCAGGTTGCGATACGATATGTTTGACGATACATGTAATGGTCCTGATGTATGATGCATAATTAAATGGTCAAATAGTCATTCATCGATGGGCCATGTTATTAAAGACAAAAATGTAATGGGACAGGGAGAGTGTGTATTCATACCATATATAAAACACACCACATTTGGTAAACCACAATGAGCTATGTTGTGCTATTGGTCTTGTGCTATTATCACGTAAAGAAAGTACAGTGCTACCCCGTTTATACCGTGACCCATTACAGTGTGGAATCAGTTCACAGTAAGATCGTGGGTCCCATTTTCCCAATAATGCAATTTGACTCAAATGTTGGGTTTTATTGTTGTTTCTACATTACCGTATTTAAACTCATTTAAGTTGAAACTGGGACATAGTACTTATAAAGCTCCCGTGCTTGCACTGTATTTTTTTTTTTTTTTTGTTAAGTAAAAAAAACCTGTCCATTAATGTTACAAAACAAGTACGAAACAATACAAGTGTTTATAAACGTCCTTGGATTGTGTGTTATTTATTTACAGTTTACAACATTTATTATAAAAAATATACAATTGAAAGAAGAGTGGTGGAAACTATAAACTGGTGGAATTGCAATTTTTATTATACTGTATATATTGTAATGACCCGGCATTTATACTGTTACATGACTGGTCTACAGAGTAAGCAGGGAAGCAATAAGCTTGCCTCAGCCGGGATTGATTGACATCCGAGTAGGCAGGGACATGAAAGCCCACATCAACGTGGGCTGAGCTGACAGCTGGAGTCAGACAAGCTGCGTGTGAATGTGCAAGACTGTTTGTTGTTTTTGGTGTGGCCCAGGCTGACAGGGGCCAGGAATAACCAATGGATTTGAGTACCTGCAAATTGTGTATGTCTCCTTCCTTCATTTTCCACCGTACGCTACAATATTAATTTGGTTTGTGGGCATTGTAAATCATTTCGGGAACAAAAATACCAATATTAGTTGTAAGGCGAAACACAAATAATGTGGTCTCCAACTATGGACCCCGACAACCGTGTTATAAAACAGGGTAACACTGTATTATGATTAGGGATGCAAGTCATGATCGATTTTTTTTTTTTTTTTTTTTTAAGCTGTTTCTGACATCCAATCACTTTCGGTAAAACCGGACTGAATTTGTGCAGCCAAGGTAACGAGACGTACCATTACCCACATTTCATGTTTTTTTTGTTGTTTTTTTTTTTTTTTTTAAACAGTGACATGGAAAAGTGTTATACAATTAGACACAATGTACAAAGAATAAAATAATGAATTAAGAGACATTCAACTTTATTTATTATTTGCCTGGTATTCCCATTGTCGCCGCAGTCAGTTGCAAGTGGCAAATCACATCTGAGGAGCTGCAGCTCATGTTTTTCAGACAAAGTAAACACATTTTAAACGAACAGTAAAATAATCTACCTTAAAAATAAATAGATGTGCTCACAGAAGCATCTTCCAGATATCTGCATGAAGATTCAAAGCAGTAGGCTACAATGCCTCTTTGCTTATTTTTCTAATTATTGAACTGGGTAGTAAATACCTTCTCTCTCAAATGACCAAATTACTGTAGTTGGTCCCAGGGGCGTATATAGGAATGGAAATTTGGGTGGGCCCCAACTTCGGGTAGACGGGCAAGTACCAAAGGTCTGACGTCACAGGAAATGGTTTACATTACAAACATGATTTAAATCAATTAAAACTCTGAATACATATCTCCCCGGGGTTTGAGCAGAGCAAAGTAGCCAAGACTGAAAATGTATGGTACCGAGTAAAGCAAGGCGAACATTTTTTGCAGTTTATAACAGTAGTTGTACGTATACACTACAAATACATAGCACATATGCATGTACAACCTACACTGTGCACAAAAACTGCAAAAACTGTTTCATTTGACAAAAAAGTGCAAACAGAAATTTAAAAAATCCCTAAACAAAAAACTGTATTGCTTTTATTCTTAGCTGTATTGAAATCTCTTAGCTATATTGTAATAACTTGTTACCTCTGTAACTCGCCCTGCATAAGGGCATCTGTCAAGCAAAAATAAAAAATCATGCTAAGCTCCTGCTGCCTTCAAACCAAAACTAAAATCTTAGCTGTGCTGAGAATACCTTGTTTCCAGCTAAATATGGCTGTTTTCGTTTCCACTGCATTTTCTCAGGTACAGCTAAACAAAGATATTGTGTTGGCTGCAAAAAACGTAACAAGCACACAAAAATAGTTTTTAAAACAGCCTTGAGTGACAAATTCAGCAACATTTTTCAAGTTTTGTAAACCTTTTAAAATTATGTTGACACGCCAATGAAAATGAACGTACCCATTTCCATATTTTGCTGCCTTTAAAATAAATCTTATACATGGGAGAAAAGTTAACTGCAAACCTTAAAAAGACAAAACCCAAGTTTGTGTATTTCTTTACATTTCTAATACTACATAGAAATAATTATGAAGTTTTAAAACCACAGATACCTTGAAATTATTAATAAATTGTAACATCATACATGCCACTAACTCGCTAGGTCATTGTAGTATGACTCGAACACCAATCATGAAGTCGGTATTTGTTTGACCGCGTTGCCATAGTAACCAAATGCACTGATAAAAGTATAAATTCACAGTGTGAAATACTGTAAGGAAAATAAAATGCCTATTTTTTCACAGTAAATTGCAAGAAGCTGAAAGCAACTTATTTTTTGCTTACAAAATCAGCTGTCGATTCACCAATGCCTGCCATTGCTATAGAACACATTCCAAACACACACTCATTTTTCAGTTCCCAAAATATTTTTAAGACGGAAAACTGTCTATAGACAGAACACTCCCAACCACTATATCTCCCATGTAAACCATTTAAAATGTTTTAAGTACACAGAAAATAAATGTACTTACACATGTTCACAGTGAATGCGCTTTAAAAAGTCAAACAGGCAACGTCACCAAATCAGCAAGAACACAGTATTACATTTTAAGCAATTACTAAATACAATGAAAGTCAGTCATTTACTTACCATTGACTAGTTAGTATCCTCTCGTGTCCGCTCCAACTTACACAGGATAAAGCGTCAGGGCTTGCAGTTATATAATCATGACATTCCAGAATGACAGCAATTTTAAGCTATTTATCAGCATTCGGCCAGCTGTCTTAATCCTGTTCACTCAAGCCTTTCTACTAAACTACTCTCAAAAGTGTGTGCATATTTGTTTTGCCATGTTGACCGCCGCACTACTACCAACTTACTTTAAAAATGCACATTAAAATAAACGTCTGGGACTTTTCAACAGACTTAACAGATCCGCGCCAACTGCCTCGCAAGCTGTCAAACAAACGTGGCTTGTACATGATTGGTTGTGTGATTGGAAGATCCCACCCAAATACTGCATCACAATGACTACTTTGCTTTGATTGGCTAAAGCCTGTGGCACAGTTGCCGTTTATTATTTTATTTTATATTTTTTTATATAAAAGTACTTAAACTTGGCATGACATAGGCGCAGATTTGGGTGGGCATGTGTGCAAACTGGGTGGGCCGTGGCCAACCCAGGTCCACCCATGGCTATGCCACTGGTTTGTCCATGTCCTGAACATCCCTTTCGCTTGCTTTGCAGCTTCGTCCAGTTTACTGCTTATTCCAGTTTCACAACTGCTCGGGACTGTTTAGTATCATTTTTTTTTTTTTTTAATTAGGTCTAAATTAGTTCTACACAGAGTCATATAACATACGCAACAGTCAAAAGCATTTTTTTTCTTTTTACTCAAAAACCTCCAGCTTCAGCCTTGAGGGGGCTCCCGAGTGGCACATCCAGTAAAAGCACTCGCGTAGAGTGAGGATGCGCCCTATAGTCTGGACATCGCCGGTTCGAGACCAGGCTATTCCTTTGCCAACCAGGGGGTGGCGCACAATTGGCTGAGTGCTGCCCAGGGGGAGGGAGGGTTAGGTCAGCCAGGGTGTTCTTGGCTCACCGCACACCAGCAACCCCTGTGGTCTGGCCGGGCGTCTCTAGGTTTGCCTGTAAGCTGTCCAGAACTGCGTTGTCCTCTGATGCTGGAGCTCTGGGTGGCTGCATGGTGAGTCTGCAGTGTGTAAAAAAAAAAAAAAAAAAGCTGGCAGCTAAGGGCACACGCTTCGGAGGACACAGGGCTTGAATTTCATTTTTGTGTGTTGGGGGAATTTCCACCCTATGCTACAGCCAGTGGGAGGATTCCAAAATTTTAGGGGGGAATAGCAAGAAAAAAAATGGCACTTGCATATAAAAAACTATATATATATTTTACTGCGTGATCATTCACACTGGTGTTGCTTTAAAATAAGCTGCTTTCAGGAGACCTAACAGCTGTTCATCGCTGTGAGTCAGCTGAGCTGAGCTTCTAAGCTTTCCAGCGATACCGCCCCTTTCAGTCTAGATGCTTCAATGACGGAGCAATAGACTCAAAATGAAATCTATACATATACTGTATATATATATATATATATATATATATATATATATATATATATATATATATATATATATATATATATACACACATATATACATACACATATATACATACATATATATACAGTATATATATATATATATATTATATATACACACATACATATATACACATACAGACGTGCTCAAATTTGTTGGTACCCCTCCACAAAAAACGAAGAATGCACAATTTTCTCTGAAATAACTTGAAACTGACAAAAGTAATTGGCATCCACCATTGTTTATTCCATATTTAATAGAAATCAGACTTTGCTTTTGATTTTTTATTCAACATAATATTGTAAATAATAAAACAAATCAAAATGGCATGGACAAAAATGATGGGACCGCTAACCTAATATTTTGTTGCACAACCTTTAGAGGCAATCACTGCAATCAAACGTTTTCTGTAGCTCTCAATGAGACTTCTGCACCTGTTAACAGGTAGTTTGGCCCACTCTTCCTGAGCAAACTGCTCCAGCTGTCTCAGGTTTGATGGGTGCCTTCTCCAGACTGCAAGTTTCAGCTCTTTCCATAGATGTTCGATAGGATTCAGATCAGGACTCATAGAAGGCCACTTCAGAATAGTCCAATGTTTTGTTCTTATCCATTCTTGGGTGCTTTTAGCTGTGTGTTTTGGGTCATTATCCTGTTGGAGGACCCATGACCTGCGACTGAGACAGAGCTTTCTCACACTGGGCAGTACGTTTCACTCCAGAATGCCTTGATAGTCTTGAGATTTCATTGTGCCCTGCACAGATTCAAGGCACCCTGTGCCAGGCGCAGCAAAGCAGCCCCAAAATATAACCGAGCCTCCTCCATGTTTCACTGTAGGTATGGTGTTCTTTTCTTTGAAAGCTTCATTTTTTCGTCTGTGAACATAGAGCTGATGTGACTTGCCAAAAAGCTCCAGTTTTGACTCATCTGTCCAAAGGACATTCTCCCAGAAGGATTGTGGCTTGTCAATATGCATTTTAGCAAATTCCAGTCTGGCTTTTTTATGTTTTTCTGTCAAAAGTGGAGTCCTCCTGGGTCTTCTTCCATGGAGCCCACTTTCGCTCAAAAAGCGACGGATGATGCGATCAGAAACTGACGTACCTTCACCTTAGAGTTCAGCTTGTATCTCTTTGGCAGTTATCCTTGGTTCTTTTTCTACCATTCGCACTATCCTTCTGTTCAATCTGGGGTCGATTTTCCTCTTGCGGCCGCGCCCAGGGAGGTTGGCTACAGTTCCATGGACCTTAAACTTCTTAATAATATTTGCAACTGTTGTCACAGGAACATCAAGCTGCTTGGAGATGGTCTTGTAGCCTTTACCTTTACCATGCTTGTCTATTATTTTCTTTCTGATCTCCTCAGACAACTCTCGCCTTTGCTTTCTCTGGTCCATGTTCAGTGTGGTGCACACAATGATACCAAACAGCACAGTGACTACTTTTCTCCATTTAAATAGGCTGAATGACTGATTACAAGATTGGAGACATGTGTGATACTAATTAAAGAAACTAATTAGTTTGAAATATCACTATAATCCAATTATTTATTACCTTTTCTAAGGGGTACTAACAAATGTATCCAGGCCATTTTAGAATATCTTTGTAGAATAAGCAATAATTCATCTCTTTTCACAGCTTCTTTGCTTTATTCTATGACATACCAAAGGCATGCAAGTATACATGATAAAATAGCTTTTAATTTCATCACTTTTCAGGAGGAATGAAGCATTATTTCAATGAGCTGTAAGGGTACCAACAAAATTGAGCACGTCTGTATATACATACATACATACATACATATATATATATATATATATATATATATATATATATATATATATATATACACACACACATACATATATACATATATATATACATACATACATACATACATACATATATATATATATATATATATATACACACACACACACATATACATACACTCTGCTTGTAAGAATCAAGCAATCCGCTTATAAGACTCATTTCAGTGCAAATTGACTGCATGTAATATGATACTGTATCAAGTGCAATGATGTGTACAACCAATAAACCTGGTTTTGAATTTAAATTTGATCACATCTCGCGTGATTAGGCATGTACACAGCATGTGCAGTATAATCCCTGGTACGCAGCGACTCCCAGTAAGAAAAAAAGAAAGTCGTGGAGTTTATGTGTGTCGACATGGCAGGAAAAAGAAAGATGCACGACTGCATTGTACAGGTATTTTTTGTGTTCTCAGTGAAAATGTGTTTTAATTAAGTGAATACATACTGAGTACAGCACTGTTATTGTGTGATATGCATGTAGAGGGGGGGGACGGGGATTGTGGAGCTTTGCATATCTCAAAAAAAAGCAAGCCACAGATGCTTAAATGTAGTGGTAGTCCTGACAGTAAAATACTGTAATGTCATTTTAATACAGAGGCCATTACATGTAACACCACACGGCAGTTAAACTAGGCACCCTCACGAGATGACCGCTTCTCAAGTATACTATAGTAAAACAGGATTCTGCAGCCTTGAGTAAACATAATCATGATCATATAACAAGTTGCTTACACACAAGGACTTGTTTTGATGTATTGTCCTCAGTGATTGAGCACCATTGACATTTGTATAGTGTATTTAAACAGATGATATGCGGAGGCACACTTTTGCTAACTGTAATCATATCAGTCTGCTTTTAAGAATCATCCAGGATGGATGTGATTCTTCTAAACTGAGTGCACTGTATCAGTTACTCGTTTAGCTTATTGAAAAATCAGAAGAATTACCCTTGGATTGACTTTTACCTTCCTTACCATGCTGTTTATAAAATGATATTGCTCCCTTCTCAACCAAACCCTTAATTTTACATTAATTCCAAGACGACACTAAGAATCACCTTCTGGCAGCGAATGCAAACATACTGTAGGAAACTAAAAGAATACTTAAGAACATAAGAAAGTTTACAAATGAGAGGAGGCCATTCAGCCCATCTTGCTCGTTTGGCTGTTAGTAGCTTATTGATCCCAGAATCTCATCAAGCAGCTTCTTGAAGGATCCCAGGGTGTCAGCTTCAACAACATTACTGGGGAGTTGGTTCCAGACCCTCACAATTCTCTGTGTAAAAAAAAATTGCCTCCTATTTTCTGTTCTGAATGCCCCTTTATCTAATCTCCATTTGTGATCACCTAGTCTTCTTTGTTCAAGACTGAATAGATTAATTTCTTTTAGCCTGTATGCATACGACATGCCTTTTAAACCCGCTCTTCTTTTTACTCTTTCTAGAGCAGCAATATCCTTTTTGTAACAAGGTGACCAGAACTGAACACAATATTCTAGATGAGGTCTTACTAATGCATTGTAAAGTTTTAACATTACTTCCCTTGATTTAAATTCAGCACTTCTCACAATATATCCGAGCATCTTGTTGGCCTTTTTTATAGCTTCCCCACATTGTCTGGATGAAGACATTTCTGAGTCAACATAATCCCCTAGGTCTTTTTCATAGATTCCCTCTTCAATTTCAGTATCTCCCATATGATATTTATAATGCACATTTTTATTGCCTGCGTGCAGTACTTTACACTTTCCTCTATTAAATGTCATTTGCCATGTGTCTGCCCAGTTCTGAATGCTGTCCAGCTCACCTTTGCTGCTGCAACAGTGTTTGCCACTCCTCCTATTTTTGTGTCATCTGCAAATTTAACATGTAGATTCGGAAGAGCAGAGGACCTAATACTGATCCCTGTGGTACACCACTGGTTACCTCGCTCCATTTTGAGGTTTCTCCTCCAATCAGTACTTTCTGTTTTCTACGTGTTAACCACTCCCTAATCCATGTGCATGCATTTCCTTGAATCCCTACTGCGTTCAGTTTGAGAATTAATCTTTTATGTGGGACTTTGTCAAAAGCTTTCTGGAAATCTAAATAAACCATGTCATATGCTTTACAATTACCCATTATCGATGCTGCATCTTCAAAAAAATCAAGCAGGTTAGTTCAACACGATCTCCCTTTCTTAAAACCATGCTGACTGTCTCCCAGGATACTGTTACCATAAAGGTAATGTTACCATAAAGGTAATTTTTCTTATTATAGTTTCCATAAGTTTACATATAATATAAGTCAGACTTATTGGTCTGTAGTCAGTCTCATCGGTCTGTAAGACATTTTGAGGTAAAATTATAGAAACAAATGAGGATACGTACGCTTGATCCTTTTTGTCAATCATTTTTCACATGTGGTTTACGAAACTGCAAATGGAGTTAAAACCTCCTTAGAAATTAGCTGGAAAGACTCAATAAGAACCGATGACGCATGGCTTGTGTCTCGCCATGTCGTAAATGCTGTATTGATATTGTAAAGTCGAAGCAGGGTAATAATGCAAAAGAGTCTTAAGTGCCATGCGTCACAAGTCAAAGTGCCATAAGAGCGCCTATATATGATCATAGCGTTATATTTTCATACCAGTGTTATGTACTCATGGATTTATAGAACTGTGGTGTTTAAAGCAATAGGGCCTACAGAATACAATTAAAAACAAGAAAACTACGTTTAAGTGACAGTACAAGCTGACAAAGCCGAAAAAGACGGGAAATTGTCAGGTAAGACCACCACTGCGCTCTTATATCACCCATGTTCTGACAAGGCTTTCCAGCACACACTGCTTAACTGGTACAGTAGGTGGGTTCACTTCAGACAACATAAGTAGTCACCACCACTGGGCAGGTCAGTGGGTTGCTGAAGATTCAAAAGCCTAATATGCCTTGGATCAGTGGTTCTGAATGCTGGTCCTGGGGACCATCCTATGTCTGCTGTTACTTTTTTTCCAAATCAATTTTTTTACTGAACACTCAATTAAACTAACAATTGGCCTAATGAAAGGTGTTGAATGATTTTAAAGAGGTGGAGATTTCAAGTTATGTATGAAATTGAACAGAACTTGAAATCTCCAACTTCTTACAAGCTGAAAAATTGTTAGTTGGATTGAGAGTTCATCTAAGTAACCAAGAGCTCAGTTGGAACAAAAACCAGCAGAGACAAGGGGTCCCCATGACCAGGGCTGTGAACCACTCCTTTAGAAGTTAAGAAAGCTCACTGTTCTTTGTGACTAAAACCATTGACATGTGAATTGTAAAATATAATTAGAACAATTATAAAATGAACACGTGAAGTTATACAATGTATTGCTTGTGTACTTGACAATTTCTTGTCTTTCGGCTTTGTCAGCTCTTACTGTCACTTGAAATGTGGTTGTTTGTTTTTAATTTCCATTGTTTTTTTTGTTTTTTTTTTACTGGAATGCAGAGTTAAAATATCTGTACACATATGCAATGGAAAGTACATCATTTTTTTCATTGTAGGTTTCTCTGTGTACGTTTTAGGTTTGCAAACCATCTTAGTATTTGCAACATCCTCTTATTATTAAAGCAAATATTCCTAAGGATGACCACATTCTAAATATATTATACACTTATACATAGACTTCTCATGAATAGAAGACAGTGTATTTGAATTTTCTGTTTACTTATGTGGAGTCTGTGCAATGATGAGGAATAATAATAATAATAATTATTATTTTCCCACGCTACTCCACTACTCCGTTCACTCCACTGGCTCCCGATCACCGCTCGCACCCAGTTCAAGACTCTTGTACTAGCCTACAGATGCCTTGACCAGACTGCACCCAGCTACCTCCAGACCCTCATCTCTCCCTACACCCCCACTCGACCTCTCCGCGCCGCCTGCACTAGAAGACTGGCTCTACCTCCTCTACGCTCCCCTGCCTCCAGAGCCCGCTCTTTCTCCACCCTCGCTCCGCAGTGGTGGAATGACCTTCCTACAGATGTCAGAACTGCCCAGTCCCTGACCACATTCCGGCGCCTCCTTAAGACTCACCTCTTCAGACAACACCTGTAGAACTCCTCTGTTTTTCCCGGGACACTTATCACCCTTCCTTAAATGCGCTTTATTTGCTCTTATCTGCCCCCTATTTTACTGCATTTAATCCTGTACTTCAGAGTACTGTAATCTGCCAAGTGTTTAATCTGTAGTATTTTGTATTTAATCATATCCTGATGTAACTATCACTGTTATCTGCTGTATTATTGAATTGTATTTTGTCACACTTGTACTTGCTTGAACCAAAGTCATTGTATTTATCTTGCTCTTAATTGTATCATTACTTGTACTGTAACACTTGAAATGTATTTGCTTACAATTGTAAATCGCCCTGGATAAGGGCGTCTGCTAAGAAATAAATAATAATAATAACAAAAAGTTGAAGTAATACTTATACATCAAATAACTGCTGTAAAAATGGATTTGCAATATTAGTATAAACATACATAATTGATTGTACTATCCCATTGGTCATGTTAAGCTTTGTATGCAAGATGAACTACACCACACATACCAAGAAATAAAGTTAGCATGCAAAACAGTACACAGCGTAGTAGAATAGAAGACAAGCTTATCATAAACGTTTTCTTTTCACATTTAATAATGCACTTATTTTACAGCCACGTGTACTGAACAGGTGTTTTTTGTTTTGCATACTACTGTATAATTGAAATAACTTGAATTCCAATTTGCCTCTGTGCTATTAATTTAAGTTGCAACAGTTGTACTACTATGTGGCACTACATTATTTGCATCGCCTGCATTTGACTACCTAAAGATTAGAATGATTAAACTTTTTTGTTTTTTAATTTGCTCATGATCGCTGTTTAACTGTAATCTTGTGTGTATTTCTCCAGTCTAGCCCACAACAACAAAGCAGGAAGTACTGTGCTGTCAAATAATGCAGTAAGTAAACAACTTTTAGACTAAGCGCCCCCTAGCAAAAGCAACAAGGCTTATGCAGTACTACAACAATAAGTTACCGATTCTCTTAAATTATACAAATAAAACATAATAAATGCAGTTCATCTATTATCATAAACACGCGTTACTGCTATACATTGTTCAGCTTTATATTTCTGCTTACACTAGGATAAACAATTGACAAGTCTATTATTTTGTATTACAGGTTTGTAGTTTGTTATTATTTTGTTTTGTAAAAGAGAGGTACTGCATAGCTGGTCTCCGGCCTGCAGTTCTACACTCTGGATCATTCCTCAGCTCGACTCAGACATAAGTTAACAAGTGAATCAATGGGCAACCGAACATTCTAACATTTGACTGAAGTGCGCAGGCATATTTTCATAGAAAACTAACCACGCATGTGCGAAGAAAAGCCCAAATATCTCGGTAATTACTTGATCGATTTTGTTGGTTCCACAAAAAGGCACTCCTCGTTAACGAGTTCTACCAACCTACCAAAGGAGGTATTTAAACTCACAGACGTTTTTTACGTTATTTGAGCGCAAAAAAATGTCTGAATAGTTTGTAGAAACTAATTTTTACTCCATTCTGTAACTTTAAAACTACCGAACGGATTTTCACAATCTACACAAAAAAAAATTCTATTACACGGACACCAAGCGTGCCAAATGGCATCCCGATGGGTTCTGAAATGGCATAGAAAACATACCCCTCAAAATCGGGTTTAAACAAGAAACTGTCGGTCACTCGTACTATAACGGCACTATCATGCCGTTATAATAAAATGTAATTTGCCAATAAGAAGAAAGAATGGTTGACAAACATAGCTCAAGTTATACTTAATGTTCCATGTTTTCAGTTTTTATCTTTAAAAAAAATTTCCGGGAATTTGTCAGAGTTTATTTTACATTTATCAAAATTGGGATAACATCGGTAAAAAATAGTTTTTAATTGAAACATCGGTAAAAATCGGGTACTGTACTGTCGCACAAAGTCACCAATACATACCTCTCTGTAATAAACAGTGGCTGTCCAGCAAACCACAGTGCTCAGATGTAAGAAATAACCCACGACAGGGTGTGCGGTATGACAATTCTTCCCACACGCCCTGGGTGCGTTGTGATCCTACTCAGGATTTGCAGTCTTCAAGAGAAGCTGACCGATAATTTCTGAGGCTGTTTTCACACCGATGGCTGGTAACTGACATAATTTCGCTAGATTGTAAACCAGCATTAGATGACATGTGGACTTAAGCGACTTCATTGTCAGTTTGCGCAGTCCTTCCCATCCGTGCCGAGTACAATAGAATTCTATGCCGAACCCGACCTTGTTTAAAAGCTCAAAGGTTGTGTCAGCAGAGAGTTTAAATATTGCATACTCGCTAGTCATTTTATAAGGCACTATTTAGTTTAATAAGTAGATGCCTCTGCTGCATACACAGTATATTACATGCTGAGTGAGACTTGCGTGGTGATTTCTCAGATGGCTTTTGAATAGTGCTGCTACTGCTTGCCTCGGAGTTTTCTTTGTTCTGTTCTCTGACTAAATAAATACCACAGTATGTTTGCCAATTTTTCTGTAATTCTTAGTGACAGAGATGAAAAAAAAAAGATTGTTCAGTGATTTAAATGCTGTTTCAGTTGTATGTTGACATTTTTACCTACAGAAACACTGTTTAGATTATTGTTAATATTAAGGCATAGTAATATTAATAGATCAGATAAGTAAGTTGGTCTATGATGTCATAACTGTGCGGTAAGACACAGTTATGCATGCTATAGACCGCCAAATTCAGACGCTGAGCAAAATAATCTGTTATACAATGACATTAGAAATACATGTAGAAAAGGAGAAGCCATACTAATGGGGGATTTCAACTTCCCCCATATAAAATGGGAAAACCCGATGGGGGCACGACGGACGAAATTGAAATGGTGGAAATGACAAATGACTGCTACCGAACACAATTTGTCAAGGCACCGACTAGAGGGGAGGCATGCCTTGACTTAGTCTTTTCAAATAATGAAGACAGAATAACTAAAACAGAGGTCTGAGAGCCACTGGTAAACTCAGACCACAACATGGTCTCATTTGAAATATTTTTAAAAACCCCAAAAGTAATGACTAAAGCTAAGGTTTACAATTTTAGAAAAGCAAACTATGAAGGTATGAAACAGAGACTAACAGAAGTAGATTGGAGTAAAATAGAGAAAACATCCACAGAAGAAGATGGCTGTTTTTAAAAAATGTAGTACTAGAGGCGCAAAACAATTACATCCCAAAAGTAGACAAATCTAAATCTAAAACAAAATGGCCAAAATGGTTTAATAGATCAATTTAAAAAAATATTCAGCGAAAAAAGGCACTTTACAGAGCGTTTAAAAGGAACCAAAAACAAAGTACACAGAAAGAGTACTTGGAACTGCAAACACAAGTCAAAAAGGAAGTTAGAAAGGCCAAGAGAGAGATAGAAATCAATATTGCTAAGGGGGCTAAAACCAATTCCAAATTATTTTTCCAATATTTTAACAGCAAGAGAACATTCAAAGAGGAGGTTAAATGTCTAAGAGACACAAATGGCAAAATCATAGATGAAGAAAAAAAAATAGCAAATATATTAAGTGATTACTTTTCACAGGTTTTTACAAAGGAGGAAACGGACAACATGCCCGACATGTCGACCTGTTCCTATCCAATTTTAAATAACTTTAGCATAACAGAGGCAGAAGTGTTAAAGGGACTAGGAGCTCTTAAAATAAACAAATCCCCTGGGCCAGATGAGATCCGCCCAATAGTACTCAAAGAAATGAAAGAAGTTATTTACAAACCACTAACCAAGATCATGCAACAGTCTCTTGACACAGGGGTTGTACCGACAGACTGGAAAATTGCAAACATAATACCGATCCACAAAAACGGAGACAAAACCGAACCAGGTAACTACAGACCAATAAGCCTGACTTCTATTATATGTAAACTTATGGAAACTATAATAAGATCCAAAATGGAAAATTACCTATATGGTAACAATATCCTGGGAGACAGTAAGAATGGTTTTAGGAAAGGGAGATCGTGTCTAACTAACCTACTTGACTTTTTTGAGGATGCAACATTGAAAATGGATAACTGCAAAGCATACAACATGGTCTATTTAGATTTCCAGAAAGCTTTTGACAAAGTCCTGCATAAAAGATTAATTCTCAAACTGAACGCAGTACGGATTCAAGGAAATGCATGCACATGGATTAGGGAGTGGTTAACATGTAGAAAACAGAAAGTACTGATTAGAAACCTCAAAATGGAGTGAGGTAACTAGTGGTGTACCACAGGGATCAGTATTAGGTCCTCTGCTATTCCTAATCTACATTAATGATTTAGATTCTGGTATAGTAAGCAAACTCGTTAAATTTGCAGACGACACAAAAGTAGGAGTAGTGGCAAACACTGTTGCAGCAGCAAAGGTCATTCAAAATGATCTAGACAGCATTCAGAATTGGGCAGACACATGGCAAATGAAATTCAATAGAGAAAAATGTAAAGTATTGCATGCAGGCAATAAAAATGTGCATCATAAATATCATATGGGAGATACTGAAATTGAAGAAGGGAACCATGAAAAAGACCTAGGAGTTTATGTTGACTCAGAAATGTCTTCATCTAGACAATATGGGGAAGCTATAAAAAACGCCATCAAGATGCTCGGATATATTGTGAGAAGTGTTGAATTTAAATCAAGGGAAGTAATGTTAAAACTTTACAATGCATTAGTAAGACCTCACCTGGAATATTATGTTCAGTTCTGGTCACCTTGTTACAAAAAGGATATTGCTGCTCTAGAAAGAGTGCAAAGAAGAGCAACCGGAATTATCCCGGGTTTAAAAGGCATGTCGTATGCAGACAGGCTAAAAGAATTGAATCTATTCAGTCTTGCACAAAGACAAAAAACTTTATGTTCTTATGTTCTTATTACCGCACGGGCATGTGATCTTGTTCAGCCAATCACAGACAGGCTAAAAGAATTGAATCTATTCAGTCTCGAACAAAGACAAAAAACTTTATGTTCTTATGTTCTTATTACCGCACGGGCATGTGATCTTGTTCAGCCAATCACAGACAGGCTAAAAGAATTGAATCTATTCAGTCTCGAACAAAGACAAAAAACTTTATGTTCTTATGTTCTTATTACCGCACGGGCATGTGATCTTGTTCAGCCAATCACAGCACTTCATTTATCCAAGCCATTTTATAAAAACCAAAACAGTTATTCTGCGCTTTTTTTTTATTAAAGCACGTGTAAAAGCCTTATAAATGGCTTGCTTGTCTCTCAGTTCACTTTATTGTTTTAGTTTAATGTGTCGCTTATTTTTCAGTATGTTCTTTTATTGGCAGCGTGAACATGTACCTCAATGCAGCAGTATTCGCAACGCTAAGCATTCTCTGCCTCATCTGACCCACTTCTGTTATTTCAAAACATTTGTTTTGAATATTCATAAACTGATTTACGTTCTCTCTCCATTCCTCATCCACTAAAAATATTATATTTTCGTGTATTTCAATTTAGTTTTTGATCAAGCTAGTATGCTTAGCAATTGCCACAATAATCATAATTTGATTGGCCAACATAATCAGGTGATAATGTGTTTGCTAAGTGACAGAGAACCACGTTTGAACGTTATTTGATCCTCTGACGTCTAAACGTCTGCTGTATCCTAGTATATACAGTGTATAGCTGCTTATTACAATGTCGAAGTCAAAATAAAACACAATTTTAATCAAAATATTGTATATTTCCTTGAAAATAGTACCGGAAAATATTGAATAGCCAAAAATCCGGTATAAATCAGTAAAAATCGACGTCCAGTTAAAAAAAGAATCCTGTAATTTTTCGGTAAAATGCGTAATAAACCGGAAACGCAGAACACTAGTTATACTTCATAAAACATGAATTGCAGTGGGTAACAAAACATGTCGCTGTTTTGTGATGCCTTCTTTGACTGTCACCTTCAACTTTTCACATCATCATTTTGTACACAAAAACTATGTAAAATAAATCAACTAGCAATCAGATAATAGTGATTCAAAGTCATCCACAATACCCGAGTCAGCAAAAGATATACATTAACACAGAGCTTCCTTCGTCATACTGTTGTTCAATCATCATATAAACCTTACCCATGCAAACCCATTGACATACACATGGTGTACAGGAATACTGTTCAGCAAGATATACTTGTATTTAACTATGTTACTTTAAAGATCAATAACATTGAGCTGCTCTGTTCAACAGTAATCAGCACGATTTATATTATACTTACAGTATATAGTAGAACACTCAAGCAATTCAAATGTATACACGAGTCACTAATTAGATACAGAATAATTTCTAATGATCAATGATAAAAGAGAAATCGATAATGACTACAGAAATAAATAAACAGGTTTTGAAGCTCTGACCCACTCCATAAAACATATTAAAAACACTTCTGTTGATCACTTGCCTTGGTTAAATCCCGATAGGGTTGAGCTGTCATCTTTAACCTCTTAGATTCAAAGGCTCTTGACTGAGGTGGGTTCATTTTTGCCAACGTGAAAAATGCTACTTTTTCCACCAACGATTTCAGTTCAGGGGAAAACTATTTGTTAATCGAATAATCCAGTTTCTCTGCTAATATTTAAATTTCCTGTACATCCCAAGGTTTAAGTCTTAAGTCTTACAACGGGTGTCCATTCCCAATGTAATGGCGCCATGATTTAAAAAATAAATAAATAAATAAAAATAACACACCCATCCCTATCCAGTTGACGATGCAATCCAGTTGAAGCATTCCAGATAACTTCTAAATTGGGGGGGAAAAAAACGACGTTTGTTTTCTCGTAATCTCATCTCCGTTTGTTTGAAACATCCAAAACAAAAAGCAACCGTCGATACCAAAAAATTGTTTTAGAATGGATACAATATGTCATACACTTTATTAAATTCTTCAGCATCTTCATGTTCTGGCAACTTCAGAAAAAACGCTCCTCATAATGCAATCTTGAAAGCCAAGTAATCCATGTTTTATAATCCAATCATTTTTAGTTTTTTTTAGTTTTTTTGACAAATCCACTTACCTTATAGTACAGAAGGTATATTAAGATACGTTTCTCTCTATACGTTACTAAATGCACGCACATTATAAAATGTTTTTCACAAATCCTTAATTCACACAAGTACAAAACATCTCGTTTTTACAATTGTAACCATATATTCCACTATAACCATTTATAAAAAATATGCTCCCACTGTAGATGACTTTTATGAAAGATATACGAGTTTGCGTCGCATTACTTACTAAAAGTACTGAAGCAACAACAAAAAGCAACAACCAGTAAAATAAAAATTGCTATCAGTGAGATTCTAAACTGTTTAGCTCTTAATATTTAGGAAACATATGACTGGGTGAGTTAGTTACAGGTAGGTCTTTCTACGTTATTTCATCTGCTGTTTCAGCACATTAAATAAACAACGACATAATTGTGTTTAACATACCAGATTCACTTATTCCGAGAGCTCAGTCAGAGCAGCAACAATCGCATCCCCAAAAGTGTCCAGTTTATAAACAAACCCCACTTACCACACTATAGTAAAGTCAGCCCCTTACTCTCTGTAGTCTACCCCCAGTCAAAGTGTGGCAGGCCAATCGCAACACTTCACTGTCTCCTTTAAGATATATTTCCGTCCACCGAGCTGGGAGCACCGCCGTTTAAAACACTGCCGGGGCCTCAAAGGGCGAAAGTATCGCTATTAAAGGGTTACGGTACCTCGTACAGCTCCTCCGAAGCCATGGTGCGTGTTTACTTGCCGATGTTTAGTACGGTTGTAGACACTTTTTCTTGCAGTTGTTTTATCTGTGTGGCCTCTCCTTCCTTCTCCCCCCTCACGCTCTCGCTCGCTCGCTCGCTCTCTCTCTCTCTCTCTCTCTCTCTCTCTCTGTGTGTGTGTGTCGCTCTCTCTCTCTCTCTCTCTCTCTGTGTCGCGCTCTCTCTCTCTCTCTTTCTCTCTCTCACTCACTCACTCACTCACTCACCGCTCGCTTTCTCTTGTCCCTCGCTCGTTTACACTGTACTGAGTGCTGGGTTTCAGTAAATGCCAGTATAGTCAGAGACTGCGCGCTGGGCTCACTTGCACTTCTCCACTGTTACAGGAAGTCTTAATCGAGCTCAGATAAGACCTAGAGTACGAGATGATCCCGAGTGTTATTGGCGAGTGTTGGGTTCCGAAGCTGTGGGCTAGAGACTTGAGATCAAAGGAAACAAATGAAGACAAAAAGAAAAAAAAATGGGCGGAGTGTTTTCCAAGCCATTGGAATTCCTTAAGGATCAGTAATGATTCAAGTGGATTCTAAAACTTTCAATGTTCCAATGCATAGTTAGTAAGCTACTACAGACACCATTGGATGACTACTAAAACTACTCATCTAACGTTAGCCTGTGGATATCACGTTCATAGATAAGGAATGTAAAGTGACAAACTGATTAAGTTTGGTAATGTGTGAGAAGCTTTTCTTTTTTTCCCCCAAGGTCAACATGCTTTTAGGAAGTAGACTTTAATACTATTAGAGAGGTCTGTTGACAAGTCTTATTGGAATATATACAGTATTGGCTTAGTCATGTTTTTAAAAGGGAGATATACTGAACAAATATTTTAAAGAGAGAGTCGCCAGTCAAGTTTCTTTATTGTTTTATCTCAAATTTTATGATAGGTATGGATGAAAGTCTTTTATTAAACCTCACACGGACTAAAACACCAACTTGAATAAATTCATTAACTCTAAATAATAAATGGTCAAGGCTATTTAGATGTAAAAAGTCAATCATTTAATCAAATTAGCGCACACTATGCTGAGTTGTCTAATGGATAAGTGCTGCCTGTTGTTTGGATAAACAGTGTGGCATTACCTTAAACTTTTCCCAACAAATCATTGGCAAGTCCTTATTTCTAATTATATGTCACGGTCTGAAAACCTGCAAGCTGAATGGCTAAAATACTGTCTTTAGTCTCCGATGACCTTCCTGAGAACTCATTACCTGTACACAGAAGTAACATCCCCAAACAATACATGGAAAACAAAGAAACACATATTATTTTATGATGCACATTTCCTCAGTGAAACAATGCATTAAAATAACATAAGAAATACAGGCAATATTCCATATCTTCATTGACATATAATTATAGAAATACCCTACACATCAGGAATTACTGTACCAGAGATTACATACCAGTTTGGTCAGAAGCCTACACCTTCTGGCTCATTAGTACTGAAAAAAAAATTGTTCATAATTCCTTGTATTCCTGGTTTTATTTTTCATATATACAAATTAAAGAACCAGGTAGCTTGTATTGTTCTTGTGTTTAATGGGTGAGCACAGAGGTACGACTGTCCATTCATTTTGATCCAGTACTGATATTGGTTATGTATGTATTTTAAACCTAAAAAATACCTTGCAGAATTACACTGAGTATTGGTTCAACCATGCGGTCAACCATTTTGTTCATAATAAAACCGTATGTACAAATTTGAAGTCAGTTTAAATTACCTCATGTTCCATTTACACCAAAATACACCACTTAACAAGTGTCCTTTGTATCCCCTACCAAGCTGTGGTTTGTATGTCATTTTCTGTTTCAGACATTACATTTCAGTCAGGGTAATCTAAAAATGTAGTTTTTACTTTGCAAACATTTATAAGGAAGAATATTTTTTGTACTGACATATACATTTCTCCTGGTAAGGAGTTCTTGCACTGTTCTTAACTGTTGCAGTTGCCTTACGTAGAAATATGTACTGTAGGCTAGATTAGCTAAAATGTTTTTATATTAGTAAGTGCCAGCACTATCTAGTGCTGGCACTTACTAATATCTAGCTAAACTTTTGGCAGATCACTAGATGAAGGTTCTTACTTAAGATACTTTGGCGGATCCAGTCTAGGTTGTATATATGAGAGATAACTAGAACTAAAGAGCAGCTTCTGAACTCAGTTTTTTTTTAACAAATTAAAGAATAAGACACCAGATTATTTTTAGAATGAAAAGGTAAATTACCTGTCAGCAATCCAGTGGCAAATCAGTCAAGAGCAGAAAATAAAACATTCTGAAAAAAAAAAAAAATCCAACATTTTGACATGTACTCATAAAAATATTGTACAAAAAAGACTAAAATAATCTTTGATTAAATAGAATAAATACCAAACTTAAAAAAATAAATAGCCATGTCCTTACCAGATTGTCACATTGAGTTATTTAGACACAAGCACTTACTTTACTCAAGTTGCACCATTTTCTTTCAAACTTATACCAGCATAACATCAACATTTCCTGTAAAAAAAATACTTCTTCCATTGTGCAGGAATGCCTAACTGAAAATCTTCCATAAAGATCCTCACATTACACACCTCAATTTAATCACTTAAATAAGATAGGTACTGCAACATATTAAAACTTTTTTAAAACTGTTAGTTTAAGAAAACCATTTTGTCTGAATACAGGATATTCAACACTTGAATCGGCATTGAAATAGGTAAATGGATTGTTGTTTATTTGTTAGAATCGTTGCTTGCTTAGGTAAGCAGCCTGCACTTAAAAAAAATTAAAAAAGGAATTAAGTTATCCAAACTGTGTTTGGGGTGTGTTGAATTATGAGGTTGATGCAAATTTAGTGTTAAGTATATGACTCCAGGCCGACAGGATAGTATAAATTGACAATCAGTGTCTTAGAATGCCAGCCGTTCTAAGTGCCAGAGGTCCAAGGGCAGTCTGAGCTGTGGCAGTCAGAGCGAGGACAGGTGGAGTGAGGACCTTTTCCAAATCCCTCCCAATGGCTACTAGAGGCCTCATTCCTACTCTGACACCTAACGTCTGGATCCCCTGGACAAAGCGGGCTCACTCTTGCTCCACTCCCAGAATGAACACTGGTAAGTACCTGCTGCACATACCGTTACTAACTCCTTCTCCCCCTACGCTGCCAGCTACAAACTACAAACCTTTTTCAATTGTCACTCTCTGACTAACAAATCTCTGCTTCTCAGCGAACTTATAACTGATACCTCTTCTTCTCTGTCTAGCTGAAACCTGGCACTCTGTAAATGACATGCACTCGCTGCATCTAGCCACCCCAAAGGGCTATTCCCTCTTTGTCAAACCTTGCCTCACTGGCCGAGGCGGGGGCACTGCTGTTATTGCAAATTCTGTGCTCACTTCCTCAGTTCTTTCTTTGCCAGCCTTTTCTTCATTTGAGCATCTCGCCATCAAGCTCCCCTCTCCCATGTCCCTCACCCTTGCTGTTATCTACCGTCCACCTAAGAACAACTCTGCTTGTATTGCCAAGTTTTCTGAATTCCTCTCCCTCGTCTGCACTTCTACTGACAAAATCCTACTCCTAGGTGACTTCAACATTCATGTTGACTTGCCTTCCTCCTCCCTAGTGACCGACTTCAACACACTTCTGGATTGTCTTGGACCTTCTTAATCTGTCAACGTCCCCACTCACACCCGAGGACACACCCTGGATCTGCTCATCACCAGGGGCCTTGATGTCTCCAATCTCTCTGTCACAAAGACGGCCAGAGTGGGTGGCGTCAGACCAGAAAGGAATTCAAACACAGAGACGGTGGTGATGATGAGCTGAGTGCAATGGCTGCACTCAGCGTTTATTAACAAATAAAAGGGTTGAAAATAGCACAAAACAGGACACGGCACTTGCGCCAAAATAAACAGACATACAAAACGACTAACACTAAACAAACGGTGCACGGACAGACAAACAAACACGGTGAGTACAAACACTTTACGTTTACGATTTTACTACTACTTATTCCTCTCTCTCTCTCTCTCTCTCACCCGTTCTCCTCTTCCGAACACCCAACCCCGACTGAATGAAAATGTGCATCTATATATACTGTTGTGCTGGGATTCAATTACTAATTAATTATTCACTTGAATCCCAGCACGTGAATTAATTCTGTGCAACCCCGTGCTTGCATATTATATTTTAAATGCACGTGCGTGATGTGCAATCCCGTGCCTAAATACAAATATACAATTTAAACACACGTGAAACACAGACCCGTTTATATCCCGTGTACCAATCTATACACCAACATTAACATACGCACGCATATATACAACACAGAACACACAAATGCACACAGGGGCGGGGCACTTTGCCACATATACCCCCCCTTGTGCGCAGCACACATGGCCTCAACGGCCACCTCCCCCCTTAAAAACCCAGCAGTCCAGGACAAAGTCTCGGGCTGGGAAGGGAGGCTTCAGTGGGCCCATGGCTGGAAATGCTGTCAGCTCCCCTGCCGGTAGTGGCACGGCTGACAGCATGCTGGTCCCGTCCTGCAGCGAAAAAGCTGCGGGGGCAGGTGGTCCCCCGACCTCCCCCTTCTTCGTAGCCGGCAGCTCCCTCCTGTGGGGCTCCGGCCACAAGAACTCCTGCAGCGAAACTGCTGCTGGGGAAAGTGGTCTCCAGACCTCGTCCCCCTTCTTCGTGGCCGGCAGCTCCCCTTTCTGGGGCTCCGGCCACCGTACTCCCTGCGGAGGTACGGGCAGCAGAGGCAGCTCCTGCTCCTCTGCTCCGGGCGGTGGCGGAGGCAGAGGCAGCTCCAGCTCCTCTGCTCCTGGCGGTGGTGGAGACAGAGGCAGCTCCAGCTCCTCTGCTCCTGGCGGTGGTGGAGGCAGAGGCAGCTCCTGCTCCTCTGCTCCTGGAGGTGGTGGAGGCAGAGGCAGCTCCTGCTCCTCTGCTCCTGGAGGTGGTGGAGGCAGAGGCAGCTCCTGCTCCTCTGCTCCTGGAAGTGGTGGAGGCAGAGGCAATGGGGCTGATGCTGGCCACTCAGAGGGAGGCTGTGGCGATGCTGGCTCCCTCTGCTGTGGCGGCTGGGCATGTGCGCGCCGTGCTGCCTTCAGCAGCATAGCTAGAGGCTGCTGGGGGACACCAGCATCCTGCCCTTCTCCCCCCAAAAAATTTTCAGGGGGTTGAGCCTGTAACTCCTCCCCTTCTGGCTCTTGGGACGGCACCAGCAGGTATTCACCCTCTGCTGGTGGCTTGGGTCCTACGACTGTGGAAGCCCCGACTTCCCTCTTTTTGGGCTGTGGACGCACCGACTCCTCCCTTTTGGGCTGTGGACGCACCGACTCCTCCCTTTTGGGCTGTGGACGCACCGACTCCTCCCTTTTGGGCTGTGGACGCACCGACTCCTCCCTTTTGGGCTGTGGACGTTCGGGCTCCCCCCACTCAGGCGTAGGACGTTCGGGCTCCTCCCACTCAGGCGTAGGACGTTCGGGCTCCTCCCACTCAGGCGTAGGACGTTCGGGCTCCTCCCACTCAGGCGTAGGACGTTCGGGCTCCTCCCACTCAGGCGTAGGACGTTCGGGCTCCTCCCGCTTGGGCTGTGGACGCTCAGGCTCCTCCCACTTGGGCTGTGGACACTCAGGCTCCTCCCACTTGGGCTGTGGACGCTCAGGCTCCTCCCGCTTGGGCTGTGGATGCTCTGGCTCCTCCCAATAACTGCGGAAGGGACAGTGGGCGAACAGGTGATCCTGGTCGCAGAGGAGGCACCCCGGCGATGGCTTGTTACATCGCCGTGGATGCCTGGCCCTTAGGCGGCACTCCTCCTCCCTGTCCTTCACCTCTTTATCTTTCTGTGCCTCCCGCTTGGGCTGTGGAGGCAAAACCAGCAGGCATTCACCCTCTGCTGGTGGAGATGGGGACAGCAGGTACTCCTCTGCTGGTGGTCCTGCTACCTGGGCTGCTGTTCCGTTTATTGTTGCCTCCAGGTAGCTGAGGAGAAACTCCACACCTTCCTCCAAGGTGTTTGGGGTGTGTTCCTGCTGATAGGCCTCCCATCTCTCACTGTCCATCATCCACAGGGCCCGGACGACCATGGGCAGAGACTGGGCCTCCAGCCCAGCATTCTCCAGGAACCAGCCCCGCAGTTTGATGGCGTCTTCTGCCATTGACACTTTTTTTTTTTTTTTTTTTTTCCCCAAAACAATATTTGTAATCCTTTTTTTTTTTTTTTCCCCAAAACAATATTTGTAATCCTTTTTTTTTTTTTTTTTTTTTTTTTTTTTAATCCAGACCCCTCCTGGTCTGACGCTTGGAGGCGCGGCTATCCCATGAAGACACCACGTGTCACAAAGACGGCCAGAGTGGGTGGCGTCAGACCAGAAAGGAATTCAAACACAGAGACGGTGGTGATGATGAGCTGAGTGCAATGGCTGCACTCAGCGTTTATTAACAAATAAAAGGGTTGAAAATAGCACAAAACAGGACACGGCACTTGCGCCAAAATAAACAGACATACAAAACGACTAACACTAAACAAACGGTGCACGGACAGACAAACAAACACGGTGAGTACAAACACTTTACGTTTACGATTTTACTACTACTTATTCCTCTCTCTCTCTCTCTCTCTCTCTCTCTCTCACCCGTTCTCCTCTTCCGAACACCCAACCCCGACTGAATGAAAATGTGCATCTATATATACTGTTGTGCTGGGATTCAATTACTAATTAATTATTCACTTGAATCCCAGCACGTGAATTAATTCTGTGCAACCCCGTGCTCGCATATTATATTTTAAATGCACGTGCGTGATGTGCAATCCCGTGCCTAAATACAAATATACAATTTAAACACACGTGAAACACAGACCCGTTTATATCCCGTGTACCAATCTATACACCAACATTAACATACGCACGCATATATACAACACAGAACACACAAATGCACACAGGGGCGGGGCACTTTGCCACACTCTCTGATTCAGATGTCTCTCTCTCTGACCATTTCTTAATCATTGCTGATATTAATCTCCCTGCTCCTTCCTCCGCTACTGATACGGTTGTCTCCTTCTGTCCCAAGAATCCGCTGAATCCTCTGAAACTCTTGGAATGTTTCTCTGCGTCCCCTCTAACTGGTATTCTCCCGTCATCAGTTGATGATGCGGTGACCCTCTCAACGCCACCCTTACTCATATCATGGACACTGTTGCCCCACTTACAATCAGAACCATCAAGAAAGATTAAAACTGCCCATGGTACACCCTCGAACTTCGATTGCTTAAATCTGCCTGCCACAAGCTCGAGCGCAAGTGGAGGTCGTCTGGACTAACGGTTCACAGAGAGATCTGGACTGACCATCTCGCTAGTTACAGGCGTGCGCTTGCTGCTGCCAGGGTGAAATACTTCTCTAAAATCATAACTATGGGACACGGTAAACCCAATGTTCTCTTTAAGACCATTGACCAAATCCTACATCCAGCCACCGACAGATCCAATTCCTGTCTATCCTCCTCTCTTACCTGTCCCAGTCTACTACTTGACCACCTTGATGCTCCTCCGGTTGCCCCTCCTGCCCTCTCCTCCTTCTCTCCTTTCTCTATTGCTGATGTTTCCTGCTTACTGTTGAAATCAACTACTGCCACATGCCCCCTGGACCCCTGGCTGACTAACCTTGTCCATCTCTGTGCTTCTAATCTTGCTCCCTCCATTATGCACACTCTCAACCTGTCCCTGGACTCTGGCTCGGTTCCTGCTGCCCTTAAGCTTGCCCGAGTTATGCCGGTACTCAAAAAACCCTCCCTCTGCCATGGTCCGGCTCCCGGCTTGCATTCAAGACATCGAGGCCTGGATGTCTGACAATTTTCTTCAGCTGAACACTAGCAAATCTGAACTCCTTCTAGTAGGATCTAAAACTCAACTTAAGAATCTCAATATAGCTGCCCTGAACATCGGAAACTCTCTGCTGCTGCCTTCCCCCACAGTACGAAGCCTTGTTGTACTTCTTGACAGCAACCTCTCCTTTGATGCCCACATCTCCTCCGTGATCAAATCTTCCTTCTACCATCTTTGAAACATCTCCAAAGTCCATCCCTACCTTTCCCTCCCAGATGCGGAGATACTTTGTCATGCATTTGTCTCCTCTCGACTCGACTACTGCAACTTTCTATATGGTGGTCTTCCAGCACGTACCATAAACCGACTGCAGCTAGTCCAGAATGCCGCTGCCAGGATCCTTACCAGATTTAAAAAAACATGATCACATCACCCCCTGTCTTGCCCAGCTGCACTGGCTATCTGTAAAGTTCAGGATTATTTTCAAAACTCTCCTGCTCACCTACAAGGCCCTTCATGACACAGGTCCCGAGTACCTCCTCAACCTGCTGACCCGCTATGTCCCTGCCCGCAAGCTGAGGTCCTCTGACTCTGGTCTGCTTGTTATCCCCAAGCAAAAGTGCACCACACTTGGAGAACGCTCATTTAGCTTCATGGCTCTGACTCTTTGGAACTCTCTCCCAGCTTTGGTGCGTGATGCTCCCACCGTCGCTCAATTTAAATCAACTCTCAAGACCCACCTGTTCTTTCTTGCTTTCCATGCTCTTTAAGCCTGATATCTGCTATTAGCTGCTGTGTTGCTGCTACTATTTAATGTATTATGTTACTATCATGTATTTTGCACTTTCCACTGTATTTCATGTATTATGCACTTTCCTCTGTATTTAATGTACTATTTAATGTATTATGCTACTATCATGTATTATGCACTTTCCTCTGTATTTAATGTATTATGCATTTTTTTTTTTAGTGTATTTCATGTATTATGCATTTCTCTGTATTTAAAGTATTATGGATTTTCTTGTTGTATCTTGTAAAGCGCTTTGTGATGGTGCTTTGTGAAAGGCGCTATATAAAATAAAGATTGATTGATTGACTGAAACAAAACACTGGAACAAAATAAAGCAAAAAATAAATACGATAAAAACACCAAAGCTATGGCTATCACATTGTTTTCTTTCTCTCTCTCTCTCTCTCTCTCTCTCTCTCTCTCTCTCTCTAACTGTTTCCTTCCTTTACTTTCAGGTAGTCTTTTATACTTGCACTTCCTAGGTTATTTCAACTTGAGAGTATGTTCAGGTGTTCGTTTCAACCACTAAATATCTGTGTTAAACATTTACAGACACCTCTGAGACTCTAAAGTTTTTAGCTACATGATTGATTGCTAGAGTCCACAAAAACCTGGACTGTTAAGTGTACTGGAGAACCGGGATTGAAAACCAGTGACCTAGGAAGTGCAAGTGTAGCAGACTACCCAGATGTAAGGCCTGAGCTAAACATTTAAAATGAAAGTACTTGTTTGGTATATGTTTCTTTCAAAATGGCATGTTATATCTACATAGAGGATTAAAATACACAGCAGGTACGATTAATATGAAACTAGTTCATTAGCTATAAGCCATTTATCTGTTAAGATTAATATACTTCTACAAGCTTTTTTAATCTATATTAGTAACAACCTAATCCACAGTATTTATTTATTTGAAAAAGATGATTCCTGGTACCATAGAGATCCATAGAGAGTAAAACCAGGAGCTCTACCTATTTTCCAGTTCAGTTGGACAGCCAAAATTTGTAATACATAAGAACATAAGAACATAAGAAAGTTTACAAACGAGAGGGGGCCATTCAGCCCATCTTGCTCGTTTGGTTGTTAGTAGCTTATTGATCCCAGAATCTCATCAACTTCTTGAAGGATCCCAGGGTTTCAGCTTCAACAACATTACTGGGGAGTTGGTTCCAGACCCTCACAATTCTCTGTGTAAAAAAGTGCCTCCTATTTTCTGTTCTGAATGCCCCTTTATCTAATCTCCATTTGTGACCCCTGGTCCTTGTTTCTTTTTTCAGGTGAAAGAAGTCCCCTGGGTCGACATTGTCTATACCTTTTAGGATTTTGAATGCTTGAATCAGATCACCGCAACCAGGTAACAGCATATCCCAACACATCTGGACCAGAGTGGTTACATATTGCACAGGCCTCCTGCCTCCTATCCCAACAGGCTGGTCCAGAGTGGTTACATATTGCACAGGCCTCCTGCTGATCCATATGTCTGCCTGCTCTCTAGCAGTCTTTCCTTATTCATTAACCCCCTGGTCAGTCATTTACTGGGACTGGGACTCAATTCAGGAAGCATTTTGGTTTGCAATTAATTTCAAAGGTTTGCTACAATCAATGCAAATCATTTATTTCTTCCCTCGTGATTCATGATTTCTTTGGATTCTTTGGATTTTCTAACAATGTGTGGGAATCCAAAGTACACAATAATACCAGAATAATATCCACCCCTAATGGCTTTTTTTATTTTTATTTAATCCACTTGTACCACAACCTTATGGGGCCACAAATAGCAAACAAAGACACACCATTACAGAATGTATACAGAAAAGTATACACACACACAAACGCACACATGCATATATATATATATATATATATATATATATATATATATATATATATATATATATATATATATATTCTTTGCAAAAACGTAGTTAATCCATCAGTTAGGGTTGATATTAAAATGATGAAAGTAGGGTAGTCAGTAGTCCTAGAATCGTATTGCCAATCATTCTGTGCTGCTTCACAATTAATGGCTTCACAATTTATTTATTTTTTTTCCCCCAATGGCTTTGATGACTTTGATGACTTCACACAATCACACAAAAGTATATGTTAGATTGGTAATAATTAACGTTAAGAATGTCTAATTACACTGTAATAATATAGTAAGTGACATATAGTATAGTGTAACATGTTTAATTGCGTCTTTAGAACGACACTGTATTTGTATTTACACATGGTTATGTATTTATAATGTAATTACTGTGTTACCACACATGCAGATACATTGTAATTACATGTTGAATGAAAAACCCAAAAGCGAAATCCTGGGGCCCATTTTTCATTCAGTGGCCAATTAGGTAATTACACAATAGGGGTGCAAAGGAAAAAAAAATACGACATTGATACAATAGAAATGGTTGGCCAACACAAATCCGTTCTATTTGGCAAGTTGTCTGGAAGTTTAACTAACGAAGACAAGAAAAAAAATAAAAGTGTCACATAATCATGGATGCAGTAAAGGCTTAAGCAGAGAACGGTATAAAAAATAGATCTAGTAAGCAGAACAGAATTAAAAAGAAGAAAAAAGAAGGGAGATGAAAATGACCTAAAATGAGAAAGACAAAATTGTCTAAATATAATTGTTTTAAGTAGTTGGTATTGAGAGCAAAAAAAAAAAGAAAAGCAGATAGAAGCTCTTGCCTTTAACCCAGCGTAAGGAAACATGTCTTTTGTTATCCATCTAAGTAAGCAATAATGAAAATAGATAAATAGTTATACACAACTTGTAAATAAAATGCATTATTATTATTATTATTATTATTATTATTATTATTATTATTATTATTATTATTATTATTATTATTATCTTACCCACTGTATCCCAATATCTCCACTGGCAAAGCGATTGGAAAATATCATAATTTGCCCAAATGAAACTGTCGTTTGTACTCCCAGGGCATCGAATGACAGCATCTAACACAGACATTTTTGCATATGAGATGGCTTGAATATCAACATAATTAAAACCTTTCCTGTATATACAGGTGCTCATTCACAGCAGGGAACAAAACTGGTATTTGAGCTCCATCTATGGCAAATTTCTTGATCTAATAATTCGCAGATTACAAAATGCAGCACATGTACATGTTTTTTATTTGAATTGTGATGTTATTTTAATATATATATATATATATATATATATATATATATATATATATATATATATATATATATATATATATATATACAGTATTATTTCTTCTTCTTTTTTTACTGTTGAAACTCAATGTTCAGCGTACACAGTAAACCCAAGATGGATTAATAATGAGCTGATTTTTGCTCATTAAAAGACTTTAATGGTTTAAAAAAAGTTTTTTTTTTAAAGTTTTTAAATATCTTTGTTAGGTTAAAACTGATTCATAAAAAAATCAATTTAGATTTGTTTCTGTTTAAATCTAAAACATGTCTGACCACCCTAACATTAGCAATCGGTAGTGTGATATTAATTCTCAGTCTGTATATGCATCAAGGATTTATAATTTTGGCTAGTAGTATGAGCACCATTGTATGTTCTAATAGGATCTGCGATGAATATTGCTACTTGCGGTTGCTGTCTGGCTGTTGCAGGTTTCTGGTGATATCGGCAATGACGCAGCCCTACGAAATTTTTATGAAACCCAATATTTTATTTGCGAGGTGCTTACGATTGCAAATTGTAGCAAATCGCTTTTGCGAAACAGGCCCCTGGGTCACACCCATGCTGTCATTCCTTTAAATAAATATTCTAATGCTTAATTATGCTGTCACATTGCTTTTATATTATATAATAGACACTTTCTGTAAAGTTTACTAATTTATAAAAATAAAGAAAATACACAGTGCAAGTGGTTGGTCATCAAATAATACTGTGGGTAGATAAAAAAAAAAAGTTTCTGTATAGCATTATGTTGTTAATAATAACATGTTGCATATGGTTACAGAACATTTCTTAGTGATTTTATTTTCTGTCTTACAGATGTTAATCTTGGGGTTTACTTGTTTTTTGGTACTCTCAAATCACAACTGGGATACTGACATGTGGAAGTTCCAAAGTCTGATCTCACTTGCAAAACATTACAGTAACATATATTTTATTCACAGCATCGTTCAAGTTCTTAGTTTGTAGGTATTTTAAAGTTCTGCCTCTTGCTATCTGCCTTATTTGAGTGAGCTCCTTTATCCTTACATCCCTGGCTGCTGTCTTAGATTAGCAAACGCTGATCTCTAGGTAGTCTTTAGATTTATATTAAACAGCTGTGGTGCCAAGGCTTCTAGCCAGCTCTGGAGTTCTGCTTTATTGAAGACTAGGCTGAAATATTATTTATTTCAGCTGGCATTGTTTAAAATTAAGTTCTGTTTGGTTTGTAAAGCCCCTCCAGATGCTTGATCATTAGGGACACTATCAAAATGTTGTGGTATGGTTAAGGTTTTGAACAAATTAAGCCTGTACTGCAGCACCAAACAAAAATATCGGGAAAAAGGCAGGAAGCTGAAGCTTTATTCCATAGGTGATTCAGAGTAAAACATGTAAGTGATTAGATTAGCACTTAGAAATAAAGTATACAAACACAGTATTGTTTTATCATAATTTATTGTAGAAATATCATTTTAAAATGATCATGCAGTGGTGATGTTGGGGTAACTGTAATGTTTGCAACGGTCACTTTCAAGATTTTAATTTGTTCAGCTCACAGCGCCACTGTCACTTAGAAAATAGATACGTTTTTGCAGGGATAGTCGGAGCACAGCTTACCAGTATTTGCAGCTGATTTGTTAGTTCTGTGCAGATGAGCTCCTGCCCCTCCTGAGTATCTTTGAAACCTGAGAATTGAAGTCTTACCCACAGTATGATTTGCTGTAAAGAATTTGACATAAAACACATTTGTAGTAGATAACTTGATTTATTGATTTCAATTGAAAACTCCTAGACCTAAATTATCAAAGTAATCTCAGCAAAGGATCCAAAAAGGAAAAAAAAAAACAATCAGACCACTCTGTTTTAGGATAGGTCTTTACGTTGCTTCCACAAAAGTTCTGCCACCCTCGTTCTGCCCCGCCAAAATATATGTCAGTCTCCCTATTTAAAGCCCAAGTCACACACTTATTCTCTATCTTGCTTTTTCATTTGTGTATAGGTTCACAGCTTCTCACCTGCCACACTTTTCTTTTATTTGGAATCTGAATTCTCAGATGGTGATTGCATTTCATCTTTTACACTTTGTTCAACCCAAAATTCAAGCAAAGAATTCTCAAAGAAATCTGTCTGTTCAAATGCTTCTCCTCCATCTGACATTGACCCATCTACCTTTTCCACTGCTGGACCTGCTGCCTGTATGTACCAGGATGCTTCTTCAGTTTGGCTTTTATTTGAAAATTGCCCTGCTTCTGAAAGCTCTTTTTAAAAAAGGAATTTAAATTCTGGTGGGCAGCGGATTTCATAGATCCCAAACTGATCCCGATCTGTTCAATAGGTTTTTCAGCATCATTTGAGCAAATGCATATGGTGTGTGCGCTTCCACCTCCCACTCTACATGTCTCTGCCCCAAAGCCGCCTTTACATCAGTTTGAAAGTACTCCTCGTCTGTTCTCAACAGCCTCTATTCCTATCCACTCTTCAGCTACTTTAGTTCTCAAAGATATCCACGGAAGTGCACCCTATAGCTTGGAGATCGCCAGTTCAAATCCAGGCCATGCCACTGCCGACCATAACCCTGAGTTCCCAGGGGGCGACACACAATTGGTCAAGCGCTGCCTGGGCAGGGAGGGTTTAGGTTGGCTGGGGAAACCTTGGCTCACCATGCACCAGCGACCCCTGTGGCTGACCGGGCACCTGCAGGCCTGCCTGTGTGCAATTCAGAACTGCGTGGTCCTCCGACGCTGTAGTTCTATAATGGCTTCACAGCGGGCTTGCAGTGCGAAAAAAAGCGGATGGCTGACAGCACACGTTTCAGAGGACACGAGTACTTGTCTTCGTCTCTCCCGAGTTAGTGTGGGATTTGAAGCGGTGAGCCGGGTTGAATAATTGGACATTCCAAATTCAGAGGTAAAATAATTGCTGATTCCAAATTTAAAAAAAAAAAAGATATCCATGGAAGACTGTCAGGATGTGATTGGTGCGGGTAAGGATCCAATGTCCACAACAGCAGGTATAGGTACAATTAGTCAGTTTAATTTAAACAAATACCAGCAATGGTATTGGGGATTAACAGTGGGCTTGCAGTCCCAAACAAAAGGTTCCCAAAATAATAAACAATCCACAATAAATACAGTTCAGTCCCAAGGTGCAAGTGTCCCATGATCTGTTGTGATGTCTCAGATTGTGGTGATGTGGCAGTGCAGGTGTTCTGGGTGATAGTGCTGGCTTCAGAGTTTCAGCTCCTGAATCCGTCTCCGTCTGCTCACAAAAAACAAAACAACAACAATGCTCCGGCATCTTTACTGTATCAGCGTAAGGGGCCATACTCACGTAGCTGCGTCCCCTTTACTGCTAAACTCCTCCCTGTGATCAGTACGTTGCCATTCTCTATCCAATTGCCTCGTGCAACACAGCTGATCACAATAGAGCTGTTCAGCAGTCTTATAGCTACGCCCTTTCACCAAGATGGCCGAATTCCTGTTCCGTCATACCATTGAGTTGGCCTATGCCTGTGAAGGCGTACCACCAACCTTACTTAGCGCCCTTCCCGGGAGGTAGATTTACAGTTTAGATTCATTCTCTCCCATTCACAAAGACCCATTAAATTCTCCAGTGGCAAACAACTGTGTAATAATTTCAATTCTTCCTTCTGCTCAGCCAAATAATGCTGTTTCCTTCATGTATGCAGTTTCTGCGGTGATGGCCATTCCCATATTATCTGCCTGCTTTCCTCTAAATAACAATCGATTCTCTTCATATCTTCTACTCCCATTATCCCTGTCTTGTCTGAGGCTCTGATACCATGTTTAGCATGCAGGTGGTACAGCAGGCTGAAAGTAATTTTGTTTCCTACCTTATTTCTGATTATTTTCTGCTGGACTAAAATCCTCCTTATCTCTTCTGAGATTTCCAAGAGCTTCATGGAGTGCCCCTTCCCAACTCCCCCTTCTCTCAGTTCCGAATCAACCCTATCAGCATCTCCACTAGGAAAAATACAGGCAAGAAGCATATTATCATTGACCTCTCTGCCCCCTGCAGTTCTTCCATCAGCAGCATCAATTCCCTCCTTTCCTCAGATCAGTTTTCTGTCCACTATATCACCATTTTTGATACTATCCACTCCATTAAAACATATGTAAGGGGATCATGGTTAGCCAAAGCAGACATTTCCAATGCATTCAAAGTCATGCCCATACACCCTTCCCTCCCCCATCTCTTTGGTACCTCCTTGCGGGGGCAATTCTATGCCGTCACCCAGATAGTTTTCAACTGCCACAGCAGCCCTAAGATCCACAATTCCCTCTCTGAAGCCCTCTGCTGGATTCTGCAAAACATTGATCATGACCCCTTCCTACTGCACTTACTGGACAACGATCTCCACATTAATACATCTTCTGAGCCCTGGGAAGACATTAGGATGTGGTCCTTCCTCCTGCAACACTGGAAATGGCTTTTCCTGTTCTAAAATTACTTAATTTCTGCCCCCGCCCCCCCAAGACCTCTCACTTCATACTGACATTTCCTCCATCAGTTTCGGTGGCCTTTTCCTTAATCAATGGTTCTCCAGTGCTTGTTCTCTGTGTAGCGGGTGCTACTGATTTTATTATATTCAGTGAACATTAAGGCTTGATTTGCTAAAATACCCTGATTTAGATGCTTAATTAGCGTAGCTGATCAACACCATCAACAGGTGCTGTGGATTGGGAGATTACGAAATGATTAGCTTACCTTTAAAAGTGCCATAGCTTTGTCAATTCAGAGTAGCACACATTTTCCACAGAGCTGTTTTCCCGGGTGTCTGTCTGATGTTTGTTTGATGAGTGGAGGTAGGCCAGTTACATTATCTGTTTTACCCAGTGTGATTCATTGTTATTTTTAATTATTTTTAATTGCGTCTTTAATTTTAGTTCCGGTATTTGTAGGGCGGGCCATGATAAAGACGTTTGAATCCAGACTCGCCTGAGGTGATGTGATCGATTGTTTAAAGGTACATGTAGGGTGGGTTTATGTACCGTGTAGGTTACAGCCCACCTGAGGTATTGTGATTTTATAAATTTTTCTATTGTACAATGGTAGTAGCGTGCCTTTGGGGAGATGCTAACTTTTGTTCTTTTTTTATAGGATAAAGAACGCTCCCCACTGTTTTTCTTAGATAGTGTCAATACGGGTTATTTTTTATATAACTTTAGCAACGCCTGCAAACCAATTGATAGTTATTTGAGATAATATTGCACACAGCTGATTCACCATTTGTGTATAGCATATTTTATAACCAAACTAAGCCTTTTGTGGATTTTTTGTGGAGGCGGTGCACTTCCTGTTGCTGGGATAGCGATAGAGTCACTGCAGGGTGTTTTATTTTGGATTTTTTGGTATTTGGTTTGGTACTCTGTGTGTGTGGTGTTGTTATTCTTGATTTAATTATGCACTTTTGATGATTTTGTAGTTTTAAGTTTATTTTTTGTTTTTTTTCATTTGCGTTGGTTATTTTGTTTCACTGATTCGTTTTTGTTTATCTGTTGTGATTGTTCACTAGGTGGCTCTATCGCCCTCCTGTCTTTTGGTGGTGGTCTGCCTTCACCGATCTCCACAATTACATACTAGCTGTCGGAGCCCTTACAATTGCATATTATTCGTTTGTATTTCTATGACTAAGTACCATTGAATTGTTGATTATTACCTAGTACAACAGATTGTTTTGTTTTTATCTGTGCTCTATGAAATTTGGGGCTTGATTTTAAACTGTACCGACCTCTGTACTTTCATTTATTTGAAGGGTTCTTGTGTGTGGGGATTATTTATATTCAGCTGTATTTTTGGGAGTCCCCCTCTCCTATATATTAAAAGGGGGTGGCGTGGTCGGGTACATCCATAAGGTGGCGCTACATCTGGAAATCCAGTTTCTCCCCCCACAGCATAAACCCACAACCCTCCTCAAGCTATTCCCCATTGTTGTTGCAGCCTATATTTGTGGCCCCTACTGGCATAAAAAAATCTATTTTATTCTTCTGTGACAATTAATCCACCATACATAATAATAAAGGCTGTTCCTCTTCAACCCTCATCTTGCAACTCCTGCTCCGACATGTCTGGATTTCTGTTACCAACAACTTCGCACTGCAAGTCCGACACCTTCCAGGAATCATTAATAACGCTGCCAATGCTCTTTCCTGTCTATAGGTTTCTCTTTTGAGATGCTTGGTTACTCAATTCATCTTTCCCCCTGACTGTTCCTCCATTCATCGATCTGATATTGAGCTAAATTCATCCCTTTACATTCCCACCTCTGCCCAAGACCACATGGCCAGAGCAAGGGCTGTGTGGAGGACAAACCTTAGGAACTGAGAATAGCAGTGAGCTTTGTGATTTAAGAATTAGTATAGGGCTTCCCTTCGGCTCGCAGAGAGCTGCCCTCGCTCCATCCCACTCCTTCTATGTATGAATGGCTGGTTTGCCTTCACAACCTTCTGCAAGCTAAATTGAATCCCCCCTACCCCCTTCAACCAGGATTTCATTATGTCTTTCCTTGTTCACACAAAGGACAATCTGCACCTCTCCCTGGGACTTACCTATGTTGCATTCTTGTATATGGTGCTGATCAAGTCTCTGTATGTTTTCTCAATTCCTTGGTTTTTCAGAGAGCTTAAGACAGACCTTATGTAAACAGAGTCAAAGGCTTTTTCATAGTCGATGAATCCCAAGCAAAGTGGTAGTTCATACTTGTTGCTGGTTTGAATCACTTGCTATACAACTTGAAGATGATCCATTGTGCTAAATCCACTCCTGAATCCTGCTTGCTCATTTGATTGTGCCAAGTCAAATTTATCTTGAAGTCTGTTGGTGAGTATCTTGGTAAAAATGTTATAGATTATAGAAAGTAAGTTAATAGTTCTGTAGTTCTTGAGGTCTTCTTTATCTCCTTTCTTATGTAAAAGTATCAATGATGTTGTTCCAGACGTTTGGCACTTTATTTTGCTTAATACAATCTGTAAAAATACGCAATAATTTTGTCAGTTCTTCACCTCCTTCTTTCACGATATCAATCATTATGCCATCTTCTCCGGGTGTCTTTCCTGTCTTCATATGTTTGACAGCATGTTTCACTTCTTCTGGTAGAATGTCTGGAACTTCTTCCCCGGGTTGTGTTTTTTCTGTCTCGTCTTCATCATCTGCTATGTTGCTCTTTTCATCTTGATATAATTTTCTGTAAAATTCTTCGACTCTCTTCAAAATCAATCTGTGGTTCTTGATGACAGTCCCGTCCTCTTGTTCGATTGCTAAAATCTATTTTTTCCCCGACGATTAGTCTTTGTTTTGCTTTCGTCATGCTTCATTTTTTTCAATAGCTTTCTCTACCAACCTACAGTTGAACGACTGTATGTCCTCAGTAATGCGCTTTCTTATTGTCTTGCAGAGCTCAATGTATTCAATCTTTGACTTCCGAGCTGCTGTTTGTTTCATTTCCCTTCTTTTCCTTATGAGATATTTTGTCTCTTGCGTGATCTTCTGGTCACATTTTGTACTCTGTGTTCCAGCAATGTTTTCTGCTGTTTCTACAATTACTTGCGTCACTTCCTCATAGATGTTGTTTACCTCGATTGCTTCATCTTTTTGCAGATCTTGAAGAGTACTGAAGCTATTCTTCAGTTCCAGTTGAAACACCAGGCTTTGCTTCTGGAACATTTCTACATTGATTGTGTTGAATTTTGTCATCACAAGTTTCGCTCTCTCCAGTGCTGCGTTTAGGTGTATTTTGCATCTTAAAAGTCTGTGGTCACTTCCTGTGTTAAAATTGTTTAATACTGTGTGCTTCTTGTTGGTAAGTATATAGTCAATTTCATTTTTCACTTCGTTGGGTCCTCTCCATGTCCATTTCTTGATGGGTTTCTTCTGGAAGAAGGTGTTCATGATGAATAAGTTCTTGTTCTCTGCAAATTCTCTGATGCACTGTCATACTTCGCTTAGTCCTACGATGTCCCACTTGATTCTTCCAAGTCCTTCTCCCAACTCTTGAAGTCTTGCTTCACCTGAAAGAGATCTGCAGTTGTACGTGGCCAGGGTCAGTGTTCTGTTGCAGCCTAAAGTCGTAACCCGGTGATTCTTAGCACCCTCTGCCTTTATGCTTAACCGGCCGCTGCCTTGGGGCCATGTTTTTGTCTGTGCTTTCATCATGGGGGGGGGGGGGGGGGTTGGCCATAACTCACCACGCTGGCCAGGAAGGTTGGTGATTGCCTCTTCCACTTTGGCCAAGTATGCTACTAAAGCTTTCACAGCATGGTTGAACCTGCCAGAGTCAGGGGACCCAGCTGTATTTCGTCTTGAGAACTTGTTGTCACCCTCCTGCCATTTTGAGGCAGTGGAAGTTGGACTTTAGGAGGGTTTATATCTGCTTAAAAATACTTCTCAAAGGTAATTACTCAGAAAATACAAGTATTAGCATGCCCCTGACAATGACTATGTTTACAATGACCTTTGGCACCCAGAATAGAATGTTTTTCTTCTAGAATTTTGATGTCATCATATTGTCATCGTACTATACTTTTCTATATTTTGGAAGTGCACCAATTTCCAGGGACATTGAAGAATCATCATCTTACTCATGTAGTCCCATTGCAAATGATAAGAAATGCTTATCACACAACTTCAGAAAGCAGTATGCCAATCTGGAAATGGGCACATTAGTGCTTCCCCACAATTGTCAAAAGTAGATTTCTCAAGAATTTTATCTATTGATATTGTACTTTTTTTATAAATATAAATTTCAAACACAAGTCATGATATGCACGCCTGTCACTGGTAAACAACTGAAATCTCAGCAGCAAGCTGTAATCTCTGTGTAGATCAATGTGAGTTTATAAGCCATAAAATCATAGCATTATTATTATTAATATTATTTGTTTATTTAGCAGACGCCATTATCCAAGGCTCACGGTCACACAATGAGTCAGTGGCTAAGGTGGGATTTGAACCAGGGACCTCCTGGTTACAAGCCCATTTCTTTAACCACTGGACCACACAGCCTCCTCTCTTTGAAAATGCATATCTTTTACCAGACATTTTTTGTTTACTTGAAATTCATATTACAGTGAAGCTCTTGATTCTGATGATTGCATTGCTGAGGAGGGGTAACTGCATGAAACACATACTAGTACGCAGTTCAAAAAGAGGCAGGGGTCCAGGGTTAGGCAGGGGTCCAGGGTTACTCCGAGGTTCTTGGCTGAGGATGAAGGAAAGAGCATGGTAGATTCCAGAGGAATGGAGATAGAGAGATCAGAGGAGGGAGAAGATGAGGGGAAGAAAAGGAGGTCAGATTTAGAGAGGTTGAGTCTGAGGTGATGCGAGTGTATCCAGGAGGAGATAGCAGACAGACAGGTAGAGATACGGGAGGGAATGGTGAGGTCAAAGGGGGGAAAGAGAGGAAGATCTGAGCATCATGAGCATAGAAATGGTATGAGAAACCGTAGGATGCGATGAGGGGGCCCAGGGAGCAGGTGAGAGAGAGAACAGGAGAGGACCCAAGACTGATCCTTGGGGGACTCCTGTTGAGAGAGGGTGAGGTGTGGAGGTTGAGCCGTGCCAGGTTACCTGGTAGGTGCGGTCGGAGAGGTAGGAGGAGAACCAGGCCAGAGCAGTACCAGAGATTCCCAGGTCAGCGAGTGAGGATAGGAGAACAGAGTGATCGACAGTGTCAAAGGAAGCAGAGAAATCAAGGAGAATTAGGACAGAGGAGAGAGAGGCAGCACGGGCAGAGTTTAGAAAGTTAGTGACAGACAGGAGAGCAGTTTTAGTGGAGTGAGCAGAGCGGAAACCAGACATGAGAGTGGTTAGACATGAAAGCAGAGAGCTGGTGGTGTACTGCCTGCTCGAGGGTTTTAGAGACGAAGGGTAAGAGGGAAACAGGACGGTAGTTCTGGAGGGAGGTGGGGTCGAGGGTAGGTTTTTTGAGGAGGTGATAGAGGCTTGTTTGAAGGCAGAGGGAAAGAGGCCAGAGAGGAGGGAGGTGTTGAGAAGAGAGGAGATGAAGGGGAGTAGAGCAGGAGCAGCAGCTTGAAAGAGGAGAGTGGGGAGGGGGTCCAGGGCGTACGTGATGGGTTTGTGGCCCTGGAGGAGGGAGGAGAGGACAGAGTTTGAGCGGTGGAGGCAAGAACAGAGGGGGAGAGAGAGAGGAAGTTACGGTGGGAGGTAACAGTGGGGGTAGGTGGAGTAGGGAGAGAGGGGAGAGAAAAAGAGATGAAATAGTGATCAGAGAGGTCCAGAGGGGTGACAGAGAGGGTGGAGGGGCAGTAGGCCCTGGAGAAGGTGAGGTCCAGTTGACGGCCAGATTTGTGGGTAGGAGGGGATGGAGAGAGAGAGAAGTTGAAGGAATGAAGGAGAGGAAGGAATCCGGCAGAGTGGTTGGGGTTGGAGATATGGATATTGAAATCACCTAAGAGGACAGTTGGGGTAGACAGAGAGGGGAGGGAGGAGAGGAGATAATTGAGTTCATCAAGAAAATGAGTGAGAGGTCCAGGCGGACGGTACAGTACAATTAGCAGGATTTCACAGGGAGAGGTTAGTTGGACAGTGTGAAATTCAAAGGTGTTAACAGAGAGTGAGGAGAGGTCATAGGGGACAGAAAAGATTAAGGAGGGAGAGAGGAGAAGACCAGTCCCATCTCCCCGTCCAGTGAGACGCAGAGTATGGGACAGGACGTGGAGAGAGGACAGGGCAGCAGGAGTTACAGCATTATCAGGAGAGAGCCAGGTTTCAGTGAGAACAAGGAACTCGAGAGAGGTGGGAGGCAAAGGCAGAGATGAAATCACCTTTGTTAGCAGAGGAGTGACAGTTCTAGAGGGCACCAGAGAGAGTGCAGGAGGGGAGGGAGTGGGAGGGGGGAGAGGCAGAGGGATGAGAAGACAGAGGACGGGAGTGAGAGGACAGAACAGGGATGTGAGAGACAGTTATGGCAGGACAGGTGAGATAGATAGGTGTGGTGGGGGGAGGGTACATACCTGTCTAGTAGTTGGCATCTTCCACAGTACTGCTAGGTTTGGATTTTCTCCAACAGCTTCTCCTCACTGGACTCCCACAGCTAGACTCCAAAAAGTCAAAAAAGTGGCATAGATGGGCACTATATATAAAGTCATAGATGGGCACTATATATAAAGTCATAGATGGGCACTATATATAGCATTGTGTGCAGTATATCAAGAGTATATCGAGAGTTTAATGTTTTGTGTGTGACAGAATTTGAACAAGACTCACCTCTAAATAATAAACACATTTGGTGGCTAACAGTGAAACTGCATATAGTCTGGTGTATTTCAAGTTGACAAACAAGCATTTTGTCACAGATGGTGTTAGAGTAGGGAAATTGAAGGTTAATCAATTGCCACAATTACTGACTGTGTCACTACCACTTCTGCCATGGAGAGCGTTATTAATGCCCTGTTGCAGGCCACCGCGGTTCAACAAGAAACCAATTGTCTTGTCAAAGAAGAGAGTGTACATCAAAGAGAAGAGAGTGCACATCTCAGAGGCTTTCCTTGTGTCCTTTGAAAGGATAGCTTTAAGAGAAGACTGGACCCGAGACCAGTGGGCAGGCCTTCTCACTAATCAGCTAATCACCAAAACAAAGCTGATGGAAAGGGAAACCCTGAGAAGAAACCCCATTTACCCAGTGCCAGTGCCATAAGACAGGACACACAGCATGAGACTGTACCCAGACTGACGAACCAATGCAATGCAATAAGGGGAATTACCATTGTGGTGTCATAAGTATCTCAGTGGTAACTATTTGTAGTAATGTCTATCTGATGAGGGTAATGGTAAATGGTCAAAAAATGTAAGCATTAGTATCTTCAGGTAGTGCATTAATTTAGTTGTCACAGGGTTGGTGAACCCTTCGTTGTACAGACTGATGCATCGGATGTGGGCATTGGAGCGGTGCTTTCCCAATTAACAGGTGAGAAAGAATACCCAGTCTTGTATTTAAGCAGGAAACTATTGCCTAGGAAACGAGATACACAGTAGTGGAGAAGGAGTGCCTAGCAGTATGTGGACTGTAGGGGCTTTACAATATTATTTGTTAGGGCAAGAGTTTACTCTAGTGACGGCTCATGCACCCCTCAAGTGGATGAAAGAAAACAGGGAGAACAAGTCAAAGGTCACTAGATGGTTCTTGGCCCTATAGACTTTCAAATACAAGATCGAACATCGTAGCGGCACTAAGAATGTGAATGCAGACGATTTATCAAGAGTTCACAGCATGGACTGTGAGGTCGATCCACACCCTAGGTTAGAGCTAGGGTGGAGGATATGTGGCAAAGTCATAGATGGGCGCTATATAAATTATAGGAGGTTAGGGTGCAGAACCTCCAGTCAAGAATAATGTATATAGTATTGTGTGAAGTATATGGGGAGTTGCAGTTTGGGCCGTTAGTCTGGGAAAGACAGGCATGTTGGTGGGTTCTAGAACTTTCTGAGACTGGTTTTGAGGAACAGGAAGTTCCACCTCCTAGAGAGTCAAAAGGAAACTGTCAGGACCCAGGAAGGGGGAAGTAAACAAACTAAAAGGAATGAATTATTCGGTTTGTTATTTTTGAAAAGCTTTTAGATATGTTTCTTCAGCCTTAAATTATTAGTAAGTTGTTTATATTTTGTGTTTGCAGTTAGCGAGTCTGTCAAACTAACTAAAAATAACTAAAAGAAGAGTGTGGGTACTATCGTAGAGAGTTAATATTCTTAAAACAATAGCGTCTTATTACAACGTATAACCCTGTTTTCAATATCGCTCTCTGAAAATGATAGCGGATTTACACATAGTTTATAACATTATTTAAGTGTATCAATGAAACTGCACCGAATGCCCTGCCATGCTATTTACAGTATTTCTGCCAGACAAGCAGTGGATGTGCTCTTCTTTTCCTGCTTGTGTTAACAGCAGTGTGGAGTAGTGGTTAGGGCTCTGGACTCTTGACCGGAGGGTCATAGGTTCAATCCCCGGTGGGGACACTGCTGCTGTACCCTTGAGCAAGGTGCTTTACCTAGATTGCTCCAATAAAAACCCAACTGTATAAATGGGTAATTGTATGTAAAAAAAAAAATAATGTGATATCTTGTAACAATTGTAAGTCGCCCTGGATAAGGGCGTCTGCTAAGAAATAAATTATTTAATTATTTAACTAGCATCTGATTTGCTGGTCCCATCCTACCAGCGAATCAATTTTGAAAATGCTTTGTAGTTATAGCAGATAAAATGCTAGCAAAAGAGTTATTTGACATTGAGAATCACTGGGTTTCCCTTCCAGTGAGACTGTAGTATAAGATTATAAAAAACTACCAGTTAGAAAATGAGATAGTAGTATTAAAATGGTGTGCTTTTGACTCTGGGTTTGCACCAGCTATATTAGACTAGAAATTTAAAACCTGGGCTGGAAAGGGTCTGTCAAAGATATAATTTAGAAAGTCAAGATTTTTATAGCTACCTTCAGATGCGCCAGTATTTTTATAAACTGATAAGACCGGAAAAGAAGAAATTAATTGCTAATGAAATAATTCAAATTATCTTTTGTGCATTTAAAGGAAAATAATCTAGAAAAATAGTATCCAAATTATATAACAGTATTTTATCAAATAAAATCAGAGTCAACAAATTATATAAAAGATAAATGAGGAAAAAGAAAACAATCTCATAATCTCAGAGGAACAATGGGGGAATATTTGGAGATTCCAATGGGATTTCACTATCTCACAAGCTTGGTGGGAATTTTGCTGGAAGAATTTGGTTCGCTTCTTTATTAACCCGAAACTAAAGATGAAACAAACTGGAGTAATGGCACTGTGCTGGAGACAATGTGGGAACCAAGAAGCAAACCAGTCTCACATTTTCTGCTCTTGCCCGAACCTACAGGGGTACTGGCAGTGCATAAGAGATGCTTTAAAAGAAATACTTCACATTGAATTCCCCCTGGAATTCTCAGTAATATACTTTGGAAATCTCACTTTCGAATCAATAGAAAAGAAAGATAGGTATATGATTGGAATACTTTTAGCAGCCAGTAAGAAAGACATAACAAGGAAATGGTTCTTACGGGAAACGCCAATACTTGATGATTGGATTGCTACTGTAAACAATACATATACTATGGAAAAATTGACTTTTTCTTTGAGATTACAAATGGAAAAAATTACAGAATTTTGGGCAAAATGGATGGTGTTTATAACAACATCGTACCCAGACTTGGTAGCTTGAAGGACAGCCCTAACCATGCATGATTTGGTTGTGGTTTATTAACAGTGCCCCCTGTACTGTATAACTGTATTTCCAAGTAGGTAGCCAATCTGTAAATAGTTCTTTCAGAATTGTGAATTGAAAAAAGGAAAAACAAAAAAAGGAAGGATGGACGATAAAAACTACAGGAACAAAAGTTGTAAAAATGTGGTATGATGTATGTATCAACACCTTTTCTGTTTAAAAAAAAAGTTAAAAAAAATGCTTTTGTAAGCACGCACTCTCTGTGTATTCGATTTAAACAAAAAATGTGCTGCTTTACAACCTGTAAATAAATTGTGCACATTGAAGAAAACTAACTGTATATAATTTGTGCTTCTTTGGAGTTTCAAAATGAACTGTTAAACCTGGAGATAATACTGTTTTTTAATGTTTTTTTATGATGTATTTTTCAAACTGGGCTGCATGCTCCATCTGGGTTTCCTGATTGATGACCACATCTATTCAATGCAAGTACAATCAGTGCCGCCCACAGCTGATAAAACTAATGATGTGCATTTGAGGAGATTTTTGGAATCGGGTCGAACCAGGTATCTTGGAACCGGGTATTTCGATTCCGGTTCCCAAACTATTTTGAAAAACATGTCAATGTCAATGTGTGAGCAGATGGAGGGGGAGGGTGATGGCATTTTATATACATATAAACAAGCACTAGTGCTACATTTCTACGTCAGCATAAAAACCATTAGAAAGACCACAACAATCACAGAGCAAAAAGTAAATCAAAATAAACTCATCACAGCCGCGATCACACAGTAATCCAAAACAAAGACAACAAAACGCAAATATATAGTCTAGCTAAGTACGTGTTTGTTTCTTTTTGTTTTCTAAGTATGAACGTGTCCATTATTGTTCTCAATAGTATTTGACAGAAATCAAATGTCTTTTATAATTAATTATTTTATGTTTTTTGATAATCAGTTTTATTAAAAACATAATAAGATCCTTAATATTTGTATCCAGTTCGTCGGTTCCAAAGCAGTTTCAAAGGAACCGGTTCGCACTTCTCCAGATAAAACATTTTTATACCGGTACTCCCACAGTACAACACGTAAAGCTATATTACAGTTAATTACCCCTTGCATCCAATTGTTGTGTACAAGCTTTTACTGAACTGCAATGATATTAAAATAATCATGTCTTGGGAGGGGCGGGGGTTGAATGTGGGCGGTACAATCATTGATATTTATTCGAAAAGATGCATGATAATATAAAATAAATATGAATTGTTTATTTAAAAAACACCACTAGCAGGGGTCCCCAAGTGGCTCACCTGGTAAAAGCACAGCCACATAGTCCTCAGGGTGAGTCATACAGCACAGGTTCGGATACTGGCTGTGTGAAGTAGGCTGGTCTTCACTGGGGACTCCAAAGAAAGTCCCATCGGGGACTATTTCTCCTCATCGCGCTACAGTGAACCCTGCTGGGTAGCTTGCTGACATCCGCTCTTGGGTTCCTGGGTGAAAAAGGAAGGTAGCTTGATCGTGGGATCGGAGGACGCCCACTGAACCTTTGGGTGTCTTAATCATGTGGGGAATTGCTGTGGTGAGAGGAGGAAAAATAACAATTGGACACACTAAATAAAAAATAAAAAAGCACCACTTGCTGTCAGAGGGCAGTGGCTTGCATGTTTTGTTTAATAATAAAAGTAAATTTGAAAGAATTATAGAGACACATAACAGTAGTCTAGGTGTCTTTTGCGGTAAAAAATAATATGGCAGCATCTATGTGATACAGCAAAAAACTGTAAACAAATAAACTTCACTGTATACTCATGTTTTGTTGTACTACTCTACATCAGCTTAACAGCTAATTAGCTGTAAACTATACTGTTTTTTTCCCTAAAAAAATAGGATTCTGCATTTTGCATATAGACTGTTTATTTGTTCATTTAGTCATTCTTTAAAAAACACACATTTAAAATACTAAAATATAAGCCAACTGCTCTAAAAGTACCTTTCTGTATATTGCAATAGTACAGTATTTCTTTTTTATTTTTTACTTTATTTTTTTTATAAATGTGTATTGTTATTATTATTATTATGGCTACATCATTTTAACATTTGTCCCTTTGACTAGCATATGTGTAGACTTGTATATGTTATTTGGCCTTTAATTATCATTGTATTCTCGACTGTGGCTCTATTGAGGTGAGCAGGTAAATCTTGATTCCTGCAGTCTTTGGTTTACAGACACAGGCCTGCTCTGGCAGATACCTTTGAAAACAAGTCTGTGTTATTTTAGGTAGCACTTTGATGGCTGAAATATTATTTTAGCTATCTGTTTGCCACAGATTTATAAAGATGATGCAATGTTTTAGTGTTGACTGGAAAATGACTAATATGCTGCAGATATCTTTATTAAGTTAGAATTTTAAACTGCAGGTACTACCTTTGATCAGAGATAAAACTACACTTTCTTTTATACAGTACCTGCATGTCGACAGGCTTTATAAAAATGTCCAATCTAAAAAAAAATATGTAGACCCCAAAGTCTGTAGGACATTCACATGTGATTTACATTTCACATTTAATTGTTGTAAATGCTTCATCTTTAAAAATTAAATATTACACTTTTAAATGACATCTAATGAACTTAAAGGACATAATTTAGTAGCCTTGTGTATACAAGTAGAACCTAGTGTCTGATGCGCTCTGTTCTGCTATGGTCTAGTTTTATTTGGTGCCCTTTCTATACCTGGTCGGAGCATTCACATGCGACTGTGCTTCTTTCTTCCCCTCTGCAACAGAATCTCCCTCTGGGGTTCAGAGAAGCACTCCACCTCCCAACTCAAGGGCACTCCCATCGAGACCCCCTGGGCAAAACCCAAATACACTCCAAGTAGTTTTTATTATCTAGTTCAGTGGTTTTCAACCTTTTTTAAAAACCTTACCGCTTTTTAAAAAAAAGTCCTGCATAAAAGATTAATTCTCAAATGAACGCAGTAGGGATTCAAGGAAATGCATGCACATGGATTAAGGAGTGGTTAACATGTAGAAAACAGAAAGTACTGATTAGAGGAGAAACCTCTATCTAAATGGAGCGAGGTAACCAGTGGTGTACCACAGGGATCAGTATTAGGTCCTCTGCTATTCCTAATCTACATCAATGACTTGATTCTGGTATCGTAAGCAAACTTATTAAATTTGCAGAAAACACAAAAATAGGAGGAATGGCAAACACTGATGCAGCAGCAAAGGTCATCCAAAATTATGTAGACAGCATTCAGAACTGGGCAGACACATGGCAAATGACATTTAATAGAGAAAAGTGTAAGGTCCTGCACACAGGCAATAAAAATGTGCATTATAAATACCATATGGGAGATACTGAATTGAAAAAGGAATCTATGAAAAAGACCTAGGAGTTTATGTTGACTCAGAAATGTCTTCATCTAGACAATGTGGGACAGCTATAAAAAAGGCCAACAAGATGCTCGGACATATAGTAAAAAGTGTTGAATTTAAATCAAGGGAAGTAATGTTAAAACTTTACAATGCATTAGTAAGACCTCATCTAGAAAACTGTGTTCAGTTCTGGTCACCTCACTACAAAAAGGATATTGCTGCTCTAGAAAGAGTGCAAAGAAGAGCGACCAGAATTATTCTGGGTTTAAAAGGCATGTCATATGGTGGTCTCCCGACACGCACCATAAACCGACTGCAGCTAGTTCAGAATGTCGCTGCCAGGATCCTTGCCAGATGTAAAAAATGTGATCACATCACCCCCCATCTTGCCCAGCTGCACTGGCTATCTGTAAAGTTCAGGACTACTTTAAAAAACTCTCCTGCTCACCTACAAGGCCCTTCATCACATAGGTCCTGAGTACCTCCTCAACCTGCTGACCCGCTATGTCCCTGCCCGCAAGCTGAGGTCCTCTGACTCTGGCCTGCTTGTTATCCCCAAGCAAAAGTGCACCACACTTGGAGAACGCTCGTTTAGCTTCATGGGTCAGACTCTTTGGAACTCTCTCTCAGCTTTGGTGCGTGATGCTCCCACCGTCGCTCGCTTTAAATCAACTCTCAAGACCCACCTGTTCTCTTTCTTTCCATGCTCTTTAAGCCTGATATCTGCCATTAGCTGCTGTGTTGCTGCTACCATTTCATGTATTATGCACGTTCCACTGTATTTAATGTATTATGCTTTTTTTTTTACTGTGTAGCATGTATTATGCATTTCTCTGTATTTAAAGTATTATGAATTTTCTTGTTGTTACTGCATCTTGTAAAGCACTTTGTGATGGTGGTATTGACAATATTGACCCAAGGAACTTTTTCGACCTGAAAAAAGAAACAAGGGCCAGGGGTTACAAGTGGAGATTAGATAAAGGGGCATTCAGAACAAAAAATAAGTGGCACCTTTTTTACACAGAGAATCAAGGGAATCTGGAACCAACCCCCTAATAATGTTGCTGAAACTGACACCCTGGGATCCTTCAAATAGCTGTTTGATGAGATTCTGGGATCAATAAACTACTAACAACCAAACAAGCTTTCTTACAGTATGTTCTTATGAGAAATATGCTGATAAGAACTGTTCTGTGATTGGATAATTTGACGATGTCTGGCCCAATTGCAATATTCATTTAAACGCTTGCAGCATGGGAAAACACTCTCTCTCTCTGAAAGTCTCTCAAAAGAAAATAACTCTTGCTCTCTGTCTCTTGGAAGGAAAAGCTGCACAAAAACATCTGAACAACAAGAAGTAAACAGAAAAATACTGAAGTTACTTAAAACCAAAATGCTTTTTAAATCTGATCGACTTTGCACTGCATTACTGGAAACAAACATCATTTTAAGCAAACAGGAAGAGGAAACCATTTGGTGTGTGGCTTCTGTGCATTGTGGGACATGGAGTCCTGAAGAAAAAGCCATCTTGTTTTTCTTCAAAATCATTTGACTAACTAGCGCAGAAAGGACTACAAACTGAAGATCAAGTTTCTAAACTGAAACACTTTTAACCATGTGGAAAAAGCTATATAATTCTTCATTGCCTGACTGTTCCAACTTTCTTCACTTTTAAGGACGGGTAACTAAACAACTTCTGCATTTCCATGGTGCATAAATCGATTAATTCTGTTTAAATTAAGTATGCAGTAATGATATTAAAGATATGTTGTTGAATTATTATATAATAAAATATATGAATGCATGTGGCAAAGTGGTAAGTGGTAACAGGTGTATAGCAGGTGCAGTGCGGATACAGTAATTCCAAGAACGCACAGACAACAAAGTACGGGGGGAAATGATTGTTTTAATGGTTTATAATCCAATAGTCTGATGACCCGCCAGTGAATAATAAAGAGCTGGCAATACACAACAATGTGTATTGCACAGTAATAAAACGAAGGGTTGCAGTCCCGCAAATAATAGACACGGTACAAAACACACACAATTAGACACACACGATCACTGTTCCAAAGTGAGTGCTCTCAGTGCTTGTGGTGCAGTACAATATACTACGTGCTATTAGTGAAACAAGTGCTGATAACAATGTTTATTCGTGACGGTAGTGCAGTGATGATCCGGTTTCGTGCTGGCCCTTGGCGACAGCTCCGGATCCGTGTTTAGCCGTCTAATGATTACAAACACAGACAATTACTAAACAGACAAAGAAACAAACAAAACACTCACTAACTCCTTTCGTTATTTATTTTGGGCAATCTCCCAGTCCTTCCAGTTTCTACGTAACAAAACCCCAAGCGAAGGAAAAGATTTACAGTTCTCCAGCCCCTTTTATGCGATTATGCATGACCCCTTGGTAAACGATTACAGCTGATTCTATTGCCTGCAGCTGCTACCTCGTTTACCTTCCAGGTCAATACATTCTCGCACTGGAGTCTCGTCTTTTTCCAGGCTGATTGACTTCCCGACCCAGGGAATGAACTGTCAGGACAACCTGTCCAAAGCCTTTCCCTTTCGCTACTTTGTATCCTCACAGGTCGAGAGGGAGATTTACAACCAGAACGCATTATATTTCCGTCACAATGCATAATACAATATATTTAGAATCCTAATTAGAAGTGAAAATATGGTTACTTTTTCTTAAACATACTTAGTAAAATCCTTTATTATACATTGACAATTAATTATTACAATCTAATACAATCTACTTGTTATTTTTGTAACTTTTATAATAAAATAAGGTATTCTTTCAACAAAATTTGTTTGCTTTGACTTTGGCTGTTGAACAGCACTAATATATGATAACATTGAATTGAATCAAAGTTGAATATTGTCTAAACATTAAATTATATGCCAAATGAATCAATCACATTTACAGCCAGAATTCAGTTATTACTGTAATATATATATATATATATATATATATATATATATATATATATATATATATATATATATATATATATATATATATATTTCATATGTTCAGTGTAACTTTTGATTACACTTAAATATGAATGTAGTTTTGATGGTGAGGTAGAAGAATATAGTGGTAACACCCTAGATAATGTACAGTAAAATATTGTTTATACATAACTATGTCTTGAGACAGTATTAAAATGTGTGTCTTATAGTATAAAAGGTGTGTCTTGAGATAGTATTAAAATACATGCTTACGTGTCTCGAGCTTAAAGTTTTATGTTACAATTACTTTATCATAAAATTTACACCACATAACATACAACAAACCCTATCCATACCAATCATGGTCAGTCTCGTAGGCAAACACCACACACTAAAGTATTATTTGACCATTTCATTCCATTGATTGGCGATGGCAATAGTTTGTGTTTGTTTTACTTTGGCTAGTGTGCCCTTTTCTTTGTGTGTTTAGTTTAAAGTATATTTGATTTGTAATTTAATAAATATGAGCGCAGCAGTGCCATTTTGCCCCGTACTACCTGTGTTATTGTTTCATCACCCACACACACCACCCGAGCCATCTTGGTGACATATGGTGTCATCGAGGGATACAACGCCTCTGGAGGAGTCAGGCAAGGACTGATAGTACGGGTGTTCCCTTTCAAGTCGAAAATAACCAAGGTATGGGATATTGCCGTCAGGCAGTAGCGATTGGCTGAGCTTTTATAGCAAAGCTGCCGATAGGCCTCTGCGCGAGCTGCCACGTAAGCCCGCCCCCTTGGGAGCTTACTATACGCAGCGCGCAGAGACTCACTTCCTCTTTTGTCTTCAGCATTGGTAGCGGTAGGTATTAGAGCCCGTAGCTGATTGTACTCAATAAGCTTAAAGCTTGAGAAGCTGGTTTTTGCCCCTTCTCGGAGTTTATTTCAGTTACACTCTTCGGAGTCGTTATTATTATTTAAGGATTTTATATATTGTGTATATTTTTATATATTTTATATATTTCCTTCACGCTTTGCTTGCATCGCGTTGTCTCGTGGTCTCCCGTCTTTCCTTTATTAATTAATTTTGATTATTGTGTTGTGTTTTGGGTTGTATTAAAATATATATTTTTCTGTGTGTATTTTTATATATTTGTGACGCACGTTGCGTTGGCCTTGGCCGCGCGCGTGTCTGCAGCCCCGGTCTTGCCTTGGCTAGACCGCGTGTGTGTGGAGCCTGCTCTGCTGTCTCCCACGTACTGCCTGCGGTGAAAAAAAAAAAAAAAAAAACAAAAACGCGTGGTAGTTGTACTGTGCCCACATATACTGTGTCCCAGTCACTTAATCACCACCAGCAGTACTGCTGCACGCACCTCGACGCTCGACGCTTCGGCGCTCGACGCTCGGCGCGTCGGCGCCTCGACGCTCGGTGCACGCACCTCGACGCTCGACGCTCGGTGCACGCACCTCGACGCTCGACGCTTCGGCGCTCGACGCTCGGTGCACGCACCTCGACGCTCGACGCTTCGGCGCTCGACGCATCGACGCCTTGACGCTCGGTGCACGCACCTCGACGCTCGGCACCTCGACGCTCGACGCTCGGTGCACGCACCTCGACACTCGACGCTTGGTGCACGCACCTCGACGCTCGGCGCTTCGACGCCTTGACGCTCGAAGCACGCACCTCGACGCTCGGTGCACGCACTTCGGCGCTCGCTCGGTGCACGCACCTCGACGCTCGGCGCTTCGACGCCTTGACGCTCGGTGCACGCACCTCAACGCTCGACGCTTCGGCGCTCGACGCTTGGCGCATCGACGCCTTTACCATCAGTGCACGTCCACGCTTCGGCAACCATGTCCGGGTTCCACCGTTGCGTCACCTGCCAGGCAAAATTGCCAGCGAGCGATCCCCATGAGGACTGTGTGGCGTGTCTGGGGCCAGAGCACGCCGCATCCGCGTTGGCGGATAGGGCTTTTTGCCATCTTTGTGCTGGTTTCCAGACACGCACCCTCCGCCAAAGGGCGAAGAAAGCAGTGGGTGGGCGCTCTCCTTCCACTGGATCGTCCCACACCATTTCTGCCCCGCCGTCATCTACGGCGACGCCGCCAGGGCGGCTGCAGCTCTCCAGGAGCCCGTCCTCCCAGCTAACGGCTGGTCAGAGGTCCCCCACCAGCCCCTCCCCTCGTAGGGTACGCCCCCGTCGGGAGTCTAGGTCGCACTCCAGATCGCCTCGACGGAGAGCACGCTCTCGTTCCCCTCGTCGGGACAGGCGATACAGAGACAGGTCGGGGGTGGCAGAGCTAACCTCCAAAATGTCTCAATTCATGGAGGTTATGATGGGGCAGCAGTCCATCCTCATGTCCTTAGCAAATGTGGTGCCTCCAGTCCCAGGACAACTGACTGGGCCCATTGCTAGTCAGCCAGTGGCCCCTCCACAACCTGCACCGGTCGTCGGTCCTCCAGTGCAGTCTCAAGGGGAGTGGGATATCGATGCGCTGTCTAGAGACGCATCTGACATCCTAGAGGGGGACAGTACAGAGGCTGAGGTAGCCTCCCAGCACTCTGAGGACGAGCTCCACGTGCTGGACACCAATGACCCTACGTGGTCTGTGGTGGACAGAGCAACCCGCCACTTGGGCGTCGAGTGGCCGATGGCGGAGCCGCCTCGGCGCTCCTTGTTTGAGTCGCCTTCAGCCCAGTCCAGTCAGTCCAGGATGCTTCCGGCATTCCCAGACTTTATTAAGGAGGTACAGTCCACCTGGGGGGCTCCGGCCTCTGCCCCGGCGACTTCTCGCAAGGCCTCGGCCTTTAACATGCAAGGGGCAAGTGAGGCTGGGTTGGCGTCCTTCCCACCTGTGGACGCTGCGTTCGCCGCGTTGGTGAAGACGCCAACATTATCGGGGCTGACGAAAGATCCTGCATGCCCCAATAAGCAGTGCAGGACCACTGAGGTACACCTCAAGAAGGGGTACGCTGCGGCCACAGAGGCGGTCAAGCTCTCTAATGTGGCCAGCTTGCTGACGGTCTACCAAGCGGCATTAATCAAAGACCTGCCTGAGTGCCCTTCGGCGGCCCTCAGAAGCGAGTTGGGGACCGTCAGTCAACTGCTGGTGAAGCTGGCCCAGCTCAACGCGCGGGCTCAGGGCAGGAGCATCGCGTCTCTGGTGGTGGCCAGAAGGCAGCTCTGGCTCTCGCAGGCGAGAGTGCAGGAACCTGATAAGGCCCCGTTGCTGGATGCCCCAATTACACCGGGACACACATTTGGTCCAGCGGTGGAGGAGATGCTGCAACGCTCCGCCAAGGCGCGGGAGGCGTCACAGCAGATGGCGAAAATGTGGCCAAAACCGTCGTTCCAGCCGAAGCGGCCTCAGGAGCATCAGTGGCGCAGGGCACCACCACAGCACCAGCCACGGCCAGGGGGTACTAAGACCTCTCCCTCAAGCACAGCAGCGCGCGGTCAACCTCCTTTTTCAAGACCGCAGCGCGGAGGGTGGCGCCCTAGAGGTGGTGCCAAGCCACGCCCTCGGGGCTCTGGCCAGGCCCCTCGCGAACGAGCCCAGCCCAAACAGCCCTGAGAACACCAGGCAGCTGTTAACCCTCCCCTACACTGTCTCCCAGCTCCAGTTCTGGCAACAATGCACCAACGACATCTGGGTGCACAAAACTATATCCACCGGGTACACCCTTCAGTTCCAGTTAAAACCTCCCCCCTTTCGGGGGGTGGTCGTAACTGCAGTGAAGGACTCGGTTCAGTCCTCAGCTCTGAATGTGGAAATACAAGCATTGCTCAGCAAGCGTGCCATTCAACAAGTAGACCCTGCTCTGATCGACCAGGGGTTCTATTCCAAATACTTCCTGGTGCCCAAGAAGGACGGCGGGCTCCGTCCTATTTTAGATCTGCGAGTACTGAACAAATACCTGCGGGTGTTATCGTTCAGGATGCTTACGCACAGGCACATCATCCAGTCAGTCCGACACGGCGACTGGTTCACCACCGTGGACCTGACAGATGCGTACTTTCACGTTCCCATCTGCCCGGGTCACAGGAAGTATCTGCGTTTCGCATTCCAGAGCAGGGTATACGAGTTTTGTGTCCTTCCATTCGGCCTGTCACTAGCTCCTCGAACCTTTTCGAAATGTATGGATGCCATTCTAGCTCCCTTGCGGGCTCAAGGTGTCTGACTGCTGAATTATCTGGACGACTGGCTCGTCTGCGCGCAGTCGAAGGAGCAGGTGGCACAGCACACAGTGATGGTTACAGACCATCTTCGGCGGCTAGGTCTGAAGATCAATTCAGAAAAGAGCCGCCTAGTGCCGAGCCAACAGACCGAATTCTTGGGTCTGCATCTGGACTCAGTGTCCATGGAAGCGACCCTGTCGACACAAAGAGTTGCCTCAATAGAGCGGTGTCTTTCCCTATTCAGGTTGAGACAAACAGTCAGCATGGAGCTGTGTCAGCGCATGCTGGGGTTGATGGCTGCCGCCTCACAAGCCCTTCCTTTGGGCTTACTACACCAGAGACCTCTGCAGGCCTGGTTCAATGCCTTCGCGTTGCATCCGCGGAGAGACAAACACCGCAGGCTAAGGGTATCCCAAGCCTGCTGGGAAGCGCTACGCTGGTGGAGAGTTCCGTCAAACCTCCGCCAAGGCGTACGCTTGGGTCCCATTTTCAGAAGGCAGGTCATCACGACCGACGCTTCCAACCACGGTTGGGGAGCAGTCTGGAACGGGACAGGGACCCGTGGAGTGTGGTCAGGACCCTGGAGGTCAGCCCACATCAACGCTCTGGAGCTCAGAGCGGTGGACCTCGCCCTCCGGCACTTCTTGCCAGTGCTTCTAGACAAGCACGTGTTAGTGCGGTCAGACAACACCACAGTAGTGGCGTATATCAATCGCCAGGGCGGATTGCGGTCCCCCAGTCTTCACCAGATGGTAACGCGGCTGTTGCTCTGGGCTCAACCGCTTTTAGCCTCTCTGCGTGCAGTTCATCTGCCGGGCAGAGTCAATTACGCAGCGGATCTCCTGTCCAGAGGAGGTCCTCTTGCGGGCGAATGGCGTCTCCACCCTCAAGTGGTGGAGCGCATCTGGGAATGGTTCGGCACAGCGCAGGTCGATCTCTTCGCTTCGCGAGAGACCACGCACTGTCCCCTATGGTTCTCGGTGAAGGACCTCGACAGCCCCCTGGGGGTGGATGCACTGGCTCACGAATGGCCGCCAGGGCTCCTGTATGCCTTTCCACCGATTCCGATGCTCCCCGCCTTCTTGGAGAAGGTCAGGGTAGAGCGAGCGACAGTGATTCTGATCGCTCCTCGGTGGCCTCGGAGAATATGGTTCCCGAGTCTAGTGCAATTACTGCACGGTCGCCCGAGGGAGCTCCCTCTGCGAGCGGACTTGTTGTCCCAAGCTCAAGGAGAGCTTTGGCATCCGAACCCCAAACTCATGCAGTTGTGGGCTTGGCCCCTGAGCGGGAGCGCCTGTCAGCCTTAGGGCTTTCGACTGCAGTTATATCGACCATCCAGAGTGCGAGAGCGCCCTCTACTAGGTCGCAGTATGCGTATAAGTGGCAGTTGTTTCAGAGTTGGTGTCTGGCTGAGAGCCATGACCCAGTCTCCTGTCCTATGGCAGTAATATTGCAGTTTCTGCAGAAACTGCTGGATGAAGGGAAATCTCCTTCTACACTTAAAGTGTATTTAGCCGCCATTTCGGCTTGTCATGTACGCATTGACGGTTTATCACCTGGTTGCCATTTTTTGGCATCTCAGTTTCTGAAAGGCGCAAGACGCTTGCGGCCTCCAAGAACGACCAGTTTACCGTCGTGGAGCCTTGATGTGGTGTTAGAAGCCCTTACCAAGGCACCGTTTGAGCCTCTCCACAGTGTGGATATGAAGCTCATATCTATTAAGACTGCATTTTTGCTGGCTGTGGTATCAGCAAAACGCGTGAGCGAGTTACATGCACTTTCAGTGCATCCTTCTTGTACTCGTTTTGCAGGAGACGGTTCTAAGGTCTCCATGCGCCCTAATCCGGCCTTTTTACCAAAGGTTATATCCCCGTTCCACATGAACCAGTCAGTCGAGTTGATGGCGTTCCATCCTCCTCCTTTTTCTTCCCCAGAGGAAGAGCGGTTACACATGCTCTGCCCCGTGAGGGCATTGAGGTGTTATATTGACCGTACAAGGACTGTGAGGCAGACAGAACAGTTGTTCATATGCCATGGTTCTAGATCTTTGGGTCAGCCGCTGTCTAAACAGTGCCTTTCCCACTGGATAGTGGATGCTATTAGATTAGCGTATGAATCTGCAGGCCTTCCACCACCAGGGCAGTTGAAGGCGCATTCTACCAGGGGTATGGCGACATCCTGGGCCCTCTTTCGAGGGGTGCCGGTGTCTGATATTTGCGCGGCAGCCAGTTGGGCTACGCCGCATACTTTCATGAGGTTTTACAGGTTAAATGTACTGGATTCCTCTGCTCCACTTTTTGGAGCATCTGTTTTGCACTCTATGACGCCTCAGGATGCGGACGTATAGAGTGGTTGATAGCATGGTGTTGACTGTTCCACCTTTAAGACAGGTGTCATTACGAGCATAGACGCTGAGGCGCAGCTCCGCATATGCCTAGATGTACTGCCTACGCAGTTGCGTTATGACGTAAGTCTGTCCTACTGCCGAGAATCCTCCCTCGCGACGGCTTGGGTACACTGTTCCCATACCTTGATGGTTATTTTCGACTTGAAAGGGAACGATAGGTTGCGGATGCAACCCCGGTTCCCTGAAAGAGAAAATAACCATCAAGCCGCGAGGTCGCTCCGGTAGCCTTCACGGCCTGAAGAGCAAAAGAGGAAGTGAGTCTCTGCGCGCTGCGTATAGTAAGCTCCCAAGGGGGCGGGCTTACGTGGCAGCTCGCGCAGAGGCCTATCGGCAGCTTTGCTATAAAAGCTCAGCCAATCGCTACTGCCTGACGGCAATATCCCATACCTTGATGGTTATTTTCTCTTTCAGGGAACCGGGGTTGCATCCGCAACCTATCGTTTTTTTTCCCTATTTTGCACATTTTTTTTGAGAAAAAAATTAATATTTTTTTTATTATTTTTGAGAATGGGGAGCAAGGAGAGAAGAGCGTAGAGAGGACAGAGGGGAGAAAAGCCAAAGGAGGTATGGGATAACGGCTGGGAGGCATTTGTAAGGAGCCTCGCGGCGGAGTGCCCCGGCTGTGGGGAGTATGGCCACACATTGGCTATGTGCCCAACCTAATACCAAGAGGAGGAGCTAGCCTCCAAGACACCGCCCAGGGATGCCTGCACGATACGACCCGGGGTGCCTCCACGACACAGCACTGGGATGCCTGCATGTCACCGCCCGGGGATTCCTGCACGTCACCACCCTGGGATGCCTGCACGTCACTGCCCGGGGCATGCCACCTGCATGCTACTGGCCGGGGTTGCCACTGTTCCACAGCCCAAGTTGCCACTGGGAGGTGAGGGGAAGCCTCTGCTCCCACCCCAGAACTTTAAAAGAAACTTTGGGGATTTTAAGGGGGGGAGGTGGCCGTTGGGCCATGTGTGCTGTGCACAAGGGGGGGGGGGGCTACCTCTTGTGTATCTTAATTTATTTATGTATGTATTTTCATTTGTGTTGTTGTTGTTGTTATTGTTATTATTATATTATGTTTAAATGTGGGCAGATGAAAGCTGTCCGTCAGTATTGTGAATTATTTGAGAAAAGCTGGTCTTATAAAGTGTAGCTGGTGTGGATGGGGTTAAATCCCCATCCCGATAAAGCCTGTGGGAATATGGTTGGAGCCTTAATAAGGTAATTGTTTAATGGGTAAATAAGGCTCCAGCCAGAAAATATAAAAGACCCGCTCCGGGCTCATTGTAAGAAGAGAGTTTAGAGGAGTTGAGAGCGAAAGCGAATGCTACCACTGAGAGAGCCAAAAGGTACTCGTTTTGTAAAATGTAGAATTAGACCAGTGTGCCCTTTTCTTTGTGTGCTTAGTTTAAAGTATATTTGATTTGTAATTTAATAAATAAGAGAAATCGGGTTAAAACCTGCAAATCAGACGCCCTACCTATTATTAAAATATTTTTTAAATGTGAACTGTCGGTATTATAAATTAGATGTACTTTTAAAACATCAAAACACATCTCAAAATAATGCAAAATTTGTCATGACACCGTACTTAATACTTATAGAGGTGTCATGAGCATTTACACACAGCAGCTGAAGATTCAATTACTTCCGGATTTGCTACAAAGCCTGTTCGCAGTGAGGTATAGAATTATTTCAGTTTTGAGGTGGCTGATGATGGAATAGTAAAACAATATAACAAGACCTTGTTTTTGTCCAAGGATATTTATTGTGAAGCAAAATACCACTAAGTTAAAATAAGTTATTGCTTTTCATATGTAAGTATCTGTTAACGTCTATATATGTATATACTGTATGTTAGATATTGCAATTGTGTTATTATATTTTTCTGTGTTTTGGAAGACTTCTATATTATCGATATCGATATGCGTGCACAATATCGATAAACAATTTTCATATTGTTGCCAACCACTAGTTAGTATATAAATTAATTATAGCATCTCCAAAGAAAATATTATTCCACTTTTATCAGTTAATGTAAATAAATGTAATTAAAATACCAGGATTAACTTACTTCAATATATTCTTATTATATGTTAGTTGTTTAATATTTTTAAACAGTATTTCATTAATTTAATAGGTGTTATATCTTAACAGTGCTTTAATTAACATTCAAAAATAAAATCAGACCACTCAGTTTAAAAGTAAAATTACTTTTGTTTATTTCAATGTTACAAATTTAGGCTGATGAAAAATCTCAGCATTGGTGCTGCGATGTTTGGCCTTAGCATTGGAAGACAAGCGTAACATGACCAATAAGTTGCCACCTGTTCCATCAAAACATTACACACAAAAGACAACATTCCTCCGCCCAGGAGAGCAACCACCAAGAAAAGGTGTTAAAACCAATCCTCGCCCAGGACAACTGGAAGCTGCTAGAGACTGGAAAATACTGGCAGATGTTGGTCAACGGCTTATTTTTCCACCTGAGATTGCCACCACTAACCTTTGACCAGATATTGTCTTGTGGTCTGGATCAGCACGCCTTGTTCACCTGGTAGAGTTAACAGTGCCATGGGAGGATGCTGTAGATGAGGCGTATGAGAGGAAGAAACTGCGGTATGCTCAACTAGCCACTGAAGCGGAACAGCGAGGATGGAGAGTCCGGGTTTACCCAGTGGAAGTGGGTTGTCAAGGATTTGTGGCACACTCTACAACCCGGTTTCTCAGAGACGTCGGATTCAGTGGCCAAGAGTTGCGTTGCACAGTGAAGAATGTATCTGAAGCAGCAGAGAGGAGCAGCAACTGGCTGTGGTTGAGACGGAAAGATTCTGGCTGGGGATCTCAAGCACAATAGAAAGAAAGAAACGCTGATGTACAGGTAAGTAAGCTGGGCTGAGTTGAGTGGGGGACGGAGGGGGGTGATGCTGGGACGCCAGAATCACCGTCGAGCCCTCTTGAGGTGTCGTGGGCTAGTCGACGAAACACTGAGGATGGAAGGTGCCCACTTGAAAACCCCAGAGATGTACCCTACTTAGCTCAGTCCAGACGGTTGTCATGCTGATGCGCTGGGGAGGCCGCACTGTGGTTGATCCCTGGAGCCAGCATCGCAGCCGTTGTGTGTGCTGATGCGCCAGGGAGGCAAAATAAGCTGATCCCTGGAGCCAGCATTACACTTCAGCCATTAACACCAGACAGAAGGATATCTACATCATCATATGGAAGGAAACGTAAATGGATGGAGACACATATGGATCACATTAGTTTACTGTAAAGCTACGTCTTAGTTGGTGCTTATCTTGGCGAGAGCCGAGTTCAAATCAGCATGAAGTTTTAACATCTACTCTCGTGTAATGGAAATCATGAATAACTCATTTTGTAATTAGTTAAGTGTATTCAGAAAATTATTAAAGCATATATTTTATCAGAATTCTAAATACATCTAAAACATTAAAAAAACGTATTGATGTACCGTATAACAGAAAATTGTGGCTTGGAATATATTTTGGCTTTATTGGCTCTTTTGATTGGATCGCCAATAATTTTTCCACCAATCAGAGTGTGGCATACAGTGAGTGATCCCGGCCTCTTACAGACTGGTATGCAGCACAGGTTAAAGAAGTGCTGGGCAAGGGAAAGAATGTGTCGGATGTCAAAGTGAATATGAGAATATGGGAATGGAGGTGTGATGAAGCCAATTTGCTTGAAAAAATTTTAAGCAGACCGAACATTTACATCAATGATTTAGAAAATTTAGAATTTATGATGCGATCAGGAACTCTGAGGCAGTGTGAACTGCACCTGCTACTGTGCTACCTGTACGACTGTTCTTTTTTATGTTAAACAGTTTTGTGTTATTTTTTTTACAAGGGGTTAATTAAGTACTGTAACAGCCAAAATAGTTTATTCGAGACTTGTTACAAAGTCTGTAACAAAAGCAAATTTGCTTTGGATTGTTATTGTCGATTTGTTGTAGATACTACTATTAAGACACCCACCGTGCAGGTATCTCAACGTCCCTAAACAATATGTTAAAATAAATTAGTTCTGCACTGTATAAAAATGAGTTGATTTTGCCAGTGCTTGCTAGTCTATGAACTAGTTTTAAATTTAAAGCATTTTTGTTTCGGCTTTATTGTTAAAGTTTTCACACGTGGCAATACTGTCCTACAATTACTAAATGATGTTGTGATCATTCCATTGTGTTATGTTAGTGAACCAGAGCTACATTTTAAAACTCAGAGTTAGCAAATGCCTATTGTTAAAGTGTACTGCAGCTACTAAACATTTCCAATTACTGGTATCTTAATATATAATGATAATGGTGTAACTCATTTTTAGAAGGCCTTCTTAGTTATTCTCCAAGTTGCTGCAGTGACATTGTAGATGCTATAACGAGTTACTGTAAATGAGATACTGTTTTAGAAGTCAGAGCTCATTAAATAAACATGTATTTGAATGTTTTTGAAATGAAAAGTAGAAATACAAAACTGTGGCATTTTTCTTTGTGAACGTGCTAAGTGAAAAACGGCAATTCAAAAACCGTCAAAATCTACCAAGGTAGCAAATCCGACGAATTTAATACCAGCCAAAATTTCCTGTTATACGGTATTTTATCAGATTAAGAATTTCAGATATGTTCAAACAATGATAAATATGCATATTTATCATTGGTTTAGAAATAAGTTTAGAAATAAGTTTCGAAATTGTGTTAAAGATGATTTTGCAAAGTCCAAGGAATGATTTTGTTCCCAAGGTTTGCAAAGATTGTTTGTTTTCCTTTTTATTAGTTATTCCTCAAAGAAATTAATTCCTGGCGGTGGAAGAAGTTTTTTAGAAGTTTGTAATGTTGTTCAGAAGGAAAGTCAGATGCTTTTCAAAGGTGCTCATGTTCCTTATGAGTATTGCTCTTATTGTATTACTTGTATTGTAACACTTGAAATGTATTTGCTTACGATTGTAAGTCGCCCTGGATAAGGGTGTCTGCTAAGAAATAAATAATAATAATAATGAGTGCAGCCAGAGTTTGCTCTTGTAGAGCAGAGCTGAATGGATTATACCTGTGTTCAGTAGGAGTATTTGGGTTGTCATAAGCCAGTTATAATTTGCTTGTTAGTCAGAGGCAATGTATGCATTTGCTGTCTGATAGGCATCTAAAAGAGACACAGGTTCAGAAAACTCTATTTTGATGCCTCCTTCTTCTCTCCCTTCGATACAGGAATGCTGATGCATATTCCATGCTCTCAAAAAACAAACACAAAATTAATAAATATTACATTTATAAAATATAAATATGGATACGTATATATATAATTAGGGGGAAAAATAAAACCAAATAAATGTGCATTTACAAAGATACAACTTCAATTACACATATGGAGGCAGTTTGTGGCCGTCTGCTATCACACAGAGCATTACAGTTATGTGCTGCTTCTCATTACTCACAGCTGTTTTTCTCCCAGTTTTTGAACTGTGGTATTGCTTGACATTTCGAAAAATACAGTGGTCTGATCAGCATTTCTGATCTGTCCAAGCTGGTACTGTTTGTTAACGTTGAAATTATAAAAGCTTCTCTTTGAATTCCTCATGAAGCTAATGACGCTTCTTTGAAAATGGCTGCCTGTATGTCATGGATGATTCAAGATTGGGCAGTAACATTTTGGTTAGTCTTTTCTCGGCAGCAAGTCACGTTGCTGCTTGTGTATTCGGGCAGTAACATCTTTTGTTGGTTATTTTAATACACACATCACTATACTGTACTCTAATTTAAGACGCAGGCTATTTTTGAGAAGCAAAAAATTGTTCAAAAAGTGTGTCTTAAATTCGAAGGAATACAATACTTACATTTTGTCTTTATGTCCCTCTTCTTTTGTTTCTCCACGTTTCACTTCCTTCTACCCTCAGCGCCAATGACTGCGCTCCGAAAGAGCCTGCCTGAAATATCTCTTTCAAAATGCACTCAGCGCCGGCTTTGTGCCACATCAAAATCACTTCACAATGAAATGTTAATGACACCATGCCTCAAAAGTTATGCTGACCACTGGCGGTAGGGCCCTAAAAGACGGCCCAAACGACCTTTGCTACTTCATGAAAATCTGGCACCTGGTGTGTAATGTACAGGCAATATGCTAGAAAGGAGGGTACCTCAGAAAAACATGATTTTAAATTCAGTACAATTATGGAGGTGGATACAGGAAATGAAAGCTACAAATAAACAAAGTAAGGAACACAATGGAACTGTGGTAAAAACCAATATGAATGTGCTATCAATTAAGTGTATTTATATTGCTTTACTAAATGAGCCAAAGACTGAGTTTCATCAGAAGGCTCATGTACGAAGCCTAGGGATATTGGACAGGGTCAGTTTGGAAAGAACACGCAGTTTGGAAAGAACACCCCAGGGACATTTTACCTTCTGGTAAGGTAAAATGATAACTCCACATGACAGGCACCTGATCTCAGTTGGTGTTAGTTGCTGGGTTTTGGGTATATCTGCTGTTGTGATGTGTTGGCTGCAAGTACTGAAGTGTGTGGGATTCATTCAGCTAAAACTGATTCAGACCACTTATGTCCTGTACATTTGATCAGTATCCATCCTAGCTATACTAAAGTTGTATTGATTCAATTGGCAAGTATTATGTTTCTACCACAGTAGCTACCTATTTCATCTATAAGTATCCTCATTTCTATGTAGAATCAATAAATACAACCTATTTTGGAATGTATGTGTTCCATCCTACATTTCATCATTCTTGGAAATGTGATCCAGAAATTTTAGAGAGTATGGGATTGGTAAACAAAATTCCACAATTTGAACTAGAACTTCCCAGCTGGGACAAGGAATTAAGGTTTTGGTAGTTTTACAGTTTATTATCATTTTGATTGTTATGCTTATATCCTACTTAAGAGGTTTGTACTTGTATTTGTTTAATAATAATAATACGTTTTACTTGCCATTTTCTATGCTTGCGGGTTAATTTGGAACCCTGTTTATGAACACTTCATAACCGTCTTTTTAGATAAAACCTTGAACCCCTCTGTCAATTTCCAGCCTCTCTGTTGTGTCCTGCCATTACCGATGTTAATGACAGAACTACAAGCTGTTCGGGTAAGTCAGACGCAAGCAGATCGGTGACTGGCATTTCTTGACTAAACTTGTTTTCAAGAAAATCAGAGTCCACATCAAAACAATAGAAATTTAAAATTATTTTTGACATTTTTAAAATTGTGATAAAACACGTATTGGTGGCAGTATTGTTTGAACTACCGAAGCACAGCTCCCTCCTGCATTTTAATAGTACACAACTGGACTGGAATGTAAGCAAAGACACATTCAAAACTAGTGCCGGTAAGCATGCTATTCTGCTAATGTTATTCCACTTATATTATCCCACATTAGATATACCTAGCAGAACCAACACCCTGGAGTGTCTTGTTGCACTTATAAAATGGGTTACTAGTTTTTAGAAATAAAGATATAGACACATTTTTATTTAAAAATGAATGTAGGTTTATTTTTTCCTAAATATATTACTACGATAGGGGAAATAGTTCCAATAAATGTTATAGTTCCTATGAATTAATAGATAAACAAATTATTTTTAATAATAAATTAAATAAATTAAAATAAATTCAAAAGATTACCAGAATATTTTCAGTACTTGTCTCATGAAGTTGACGGTACCAGGGAATCTACCGTTTTCAGAATTAAGTGGCTGGTTACACAGTTGGACAGATTGTGCAGTAGGTGGTACTGTTTGGTGATTAAGGGAGTTTGTTTCTGCATTTTGTTTACGAGTTGACGACGGTGTCACAGGAAATAAGTCAGCTGAGAAATACGTTAGCATTTGCATTTTTGAGCCTTTCTACGCATGTGCGAATCTTAGAACTTAAGGCAAGGTACTCTAAGAAAATTGCAGGATGCCATTTGTATTTTTTTGAGAAACAAGTATTGGAAAACAGGTATTGCATTGCAGACAGTATTTTTTTTAAATATGTTGTCATCTTATTTATTAAAGTGTATTGCAGACAGTATTTTTTTGTTTCAAAAAGTGACATTTATCGTAATGTATATTTACATTTAATTTTTATTATAAATACATTTTATCTTCAGGAAATTGCTTTCTGTATTTTAGTTTTTTTAACATAAATAAATATTTTAAAAAAATTTTGTCGGTATAATTTGTCTATGCATAGTTAAAATCCCGACTTGCCAAAGTGTATTTCCTTTCAAAAAAGTAATTTGTGGACATGTCATATACTGTGGCGTAAACAAATAAGTGTTTTAATAAGTGTTTATGTAGGCTCACTTTAACAAAGTTATATGATTTTCATGGTACATACATCAGACAGTGAGGCCCCTCTGAAGAGGGCCCAAGATGTAGCCAACCCTCTAGTGGAATGCACAGCTACTCTCCCAGGTGGGAGTAAGCCAGCACTGTCATACGCTGCAGAGACAGTGTCCGCAATCCAATGCGACAGTCGCTGCTTTTGAGAGGAGCTGTCCTAGGGTCCGTATACCGTGACAAACAAAGAGCTGGTCAGTATGACGCAGAGCTCTTGTCTTATCCACGTAACACCTTGTGGCAGGCTGGCTTGCAGTGGTGACGTCACGGACCAGGACGTAACTGAGTCAAAACAGTGGATGGGCGGGTGAAGCTGAATGCAACGGCATTCAGCGTGGATTTATTAATAAACAAACAAAAACAAAAGATTTAAACAATGAACAAAACACAAAACAAAAAGGCGCGATGGCCAAACAAATAGAAACAAGTATATTTGCTCCAGTGGTTAAAGAAAAGGGCTTGTAACCAGGAGGTCCCCGGTTCAAATCCCATCTCAGCCACTGACTCATTGTGTGACCCTGAGCAAGTCACTTAACCTCCTTGTGCTCCATCTTTCGGGTGAGACGTAATTGTAAGTGACTCTGCAGCTAATGCATAGTTCATACACCCTAGTCTCTGTAAGTCGCCTTGGATAAAAGCGTCTGATAAATAAATGAAAAATGAAATGTTTAAATATAGCAATTGTTAATTTTATATGTTCTCGCGCTCTCTCTCTCCGCTCTCCCGTACTCTCCTCTCTACACTCAACCCCGAGTGCAGACAGCTGCAGGTTTATATACTCTGGCCGAGGGATTAACTAGTTGTTAATTATCTTATTACCCCTCGGCCAGAGTCTGCACGCGTTTGGTAAGGATGCATGACTGTCAGCTAGTTAAATAATCAGTAGCTGATCAGCCATGCATCCTCACGGGGTTTTTAAATATAATAATAAAAGACGCGGCGCTTTTATCCGCGCCGCAAACAAAAATACAAATAATAATAAATAGGGGCGGGACACTCCACCACACACCTCAATGCCCGCACCGGGCAGAGGAAATTCAATCTCCTATCCTCCTCCAAAGCAAACGGAAGTGGAGGGAAAATCTCCAATTCCACATTCTGGTTCATGTGGAAGGCTGTGATCACCTTAGGGAGGAAAGCAGGGTTTGTAGGTAGTGACACCCTGCTGCCATCATCCCAAATACGCATACAGGAGCTGTGCACCGACAGCGCCTGCAGCTCACTGACCCGCTTTGTGGAGGTGATAGTCAAGAGGAAGGCTGTCTTCATAGACAGATGTTTCAACTCTATGGAGTGTATAGGCTCAAACGGGGCCTCCTTGAGAGCCTCCAGTACATCATCAAGGCTCCATTCGGGGAGAACGGCCCTCCTGGGAGGGCGTAACCACAGAGCACCCTTCAAAAAACGGGTCACTAGTATATAAGCGCCTGGGACACTGAGTCAATGAGGACATGGCATGCAGATATGGCTGCTGGCTACACTTTCAAAATAGAGGTGGATCGACCCGCGTCTAACAGATCTTGCAGAAGCTGCAAAATAGTTGCTATAGGGCAATAATTGGGGTCATGACCTCTGGCCATGCACCAATTTTGAAAATATTTCCTAATATGGCATGTAACGCCACTGTGGCGGAGGCCCAAGTGTTCTGCAGTGTACTGACAACTGTGTCTGACAGCCCTAAGGCAGACAGACGGTCCCGTTCAGGGGCCAGACCCATAGTTGGAGTCTGCCCGGTCCTGGGTGCCAGAGGGTGCCTTGCGCCTGACTGAGGAGATCCATGCGGAGCAGGATCCCCCAGGGCTGGCCGTGCAGCAGCTAGCAGAGGTTTGAAAACCATAATCTCCGTCGCCTTGTCTCTCCTGACTTTCTCGAAGAAGACATGGAGCAGCGGCATCGGCAGGAAAGAGTACAAAACGCTTTGGGCCACTCATGGGCTGCTCTCAGCTGCCATTCATTTATGTGCAGGGATGTCCAGCGATCCGACCAGGGTCCGCAAACTCCTCTGACTGCCCAGACCACCCCCCAACCAGAGTTGGATGCGTCTGTCATCACCAATTGATGGTTGTATATCACTCCCATCCTTACGCCTTCGCTCAGGTGAGAGGCTTGCCTCCACCAGCATAGAGCTTCCCAGCATAGGGAAAACACGGTCAGCCGACGGTGTATGTCATGCTTGTGGTGCAGCCGAAAGGCACTGAGCCACACTTGGATCGGGCGCATGTGGAGTAACCCTAGTTGGGTGGCTGATGAAGCTGCTGCCATCAGACCCAATAGTTTAACACAACACCAATTATACTGTGAACCCTTGTTGAAACAGGGCCAGACAGTCATGAATGGCAGCTACTCTGTCGTCCGACAGGTAGGCTTGCATCGTAACGGAATCCAGCCGGAGACCCAAGTAGATTGTACTTTGCACTGGTATTAACTGGCTCATCACAATCGCTGTGTGGGCCACTGCTGCTTCCTGCGACTGGGACAAATCAACCAGTCGTCCAGGTAGTTCATCACCCTGATCACATGCAGTCGCAAGGGAACTAGAATGGCATCCATGCACTTTGAAAATGTGCAAGGGGCTAAGGAGAGGCCGAATGGCAGAACGGAAAACTCAAAGACGCTCCCCTGAAAGGCGAAGCAGAGATACTTCCTGTTCGCTGGACGATTAGGGACATGGAATACGTGTCCTTTCGGTCCACTGTGATAAACCATTTGCCCGGACGGACAGCCTGGCGAGTACTGCGGTGCCAGCGTCTCGTTCTCTTCCATGATGTAGGGGGGAAAGAATACACACCAATCCGTTGTCTTTGTAGTAGAGAAAACCTTTGATCACGGGAGGTTACACAAGTGGTACAACACAAGGCAAGCTCTCCGTACAGCAGTTTGCAGTGTTACTTATACCTTTTTATGATTGCACAATTAGTACAGCTTATTGGTTAGAGTTTGCCGCATAGGTGTGTGACTCCATTTGTCACTTGGTGATTGGTGCTGCTTCTGCCGCATAGGCTGTCTTAAGACGAGCTTCCTGGGGTTGTTCTCCCTCTGTCCTTGCATGCAGCTTTGCATGTAAGGACAGAGGGAGAACAACCCCAGGAATGTTATCTGGTGGTTGCAGCTAGTGTAATGTCTATATACACACCCTGGTTAGTCGCACATACATTTAGGTTAGTCATTAAGTTTATGTCCCTACTTCACAAAGTACAGGAGGGGGGCATTGAGGTTATCTGCCGAGACGCTGTGTGTTCTCGGTAAGAACGCTGTAGCAATTCCTCAACAACTGGTCCAAAGGAATGGTCAGGGGAGGTTGGGGCTGCTTCTGAAAGAAGGAACTACCTTCCCATGAGGCCGCGATCGAAATTGCATCATGGTCCTCCTCAGCAATGCTGACATGCGATTTTGTAACATCCGGGGTGACCACCGGTGCAGGGAGGGGTCAGCTCCAGGGCCGGCATTATCGGCTGAGCTGAGCCTGCTATCTGGCCAGGGCCTCCCAACGCCGCGTAGCAGGGGACGTTGTGCAGGACATGCAAGCATGGACTTTAAACACTGGAAGGTGTAGACCTGTGTATTGAAGCACTCAGGCACCAAGGGTGCAGAAGCACAGAGGACACTGAGTGAGGTAGAATACAGTACTGGTGCACCGAAGAATCAGGACACCGAGTGCAGGTGTTATTGACATGCTGTGGTGCTAAGCACGAGGCATGAAGCATCTAGCACCGAGGGCGCTGAAGCACCGAGATGCGCCTAGCCTTAACCGCGTGTAGTCAACACAACTCAGGGTAGTGCATAGCATACACCGGGGCGGATACACAGGCTTGAGTGGCTGCGGTAGGCAATCAGGAGAGCAGTACAGGGGAGCGCACGGTGCAGCACGGCGATAACCTGGTTCTGGACCACGTGCAGTCATACAATGTGGTAGCGCATAGCGTATGCCAGAGTGGAGCACAGGGTCAAGGAGCTGCAGTGTGTTAGGCAGGAAGAAAAATGTACTGCTTTTTTTTTTTTTAAAACTGCAAAGGCAGAAATAGGAAAAAATAGAGGCTTAAACACACAGCAATTATGAAAGGGAGAAACACATTCACCACGCCAGGCGGGTGACCAAGCGCGCTGAGTAGGCAGTCTGAAACAAGCCTTCTGATTCAACTCAACAGCAGAACACAGCAGAGCTGGGTTCCGGTGGATATCACACTGTGACTACTTTTTCTTTTTAAACTGCAAGGCAGTAAAGAAAAAACACGCACACACACACAGACACACACACACAACAGCGAAGTTGTTAGGGTAAAATAGCACTCAACAGTGGGGTGCAGCAGAGCTGGATCCCAGTGGAGGAATCAAGCTTGTATTTTTAAAAATATTTATTATTATTTATTTATTTTTAAGCTGCAAGGCAGCAAAGAAACTAATACACACACACCACAGCAAGCTGTGAGGGTAAAAATAACAGTCACCGCCGCGGGTAACAGATTTTGTTTTGTTTTTACCAGCCCACCGAGTAGTGGGGCACGGCAGAGCAAAGGTCCAGTGAAGGATCACACGTCTCTTTATTTTCTTTTTTTTTTAAACTGCAATAGCAGAGGAAAACACAAAACAGCAAGCACTGTAAGGTTAGAAAAGCAGACTGCAATCAAAAAGCGATGCAGGCTGTTGAAAAGAAAAAGACTAAACACAGCGCAGCTGTGCAGCATTTACAGCTGAATTCACAGAAGTTGGGTTTCTGATTCCAGGGAAGTGGCAAGCCGGCTTCCAGCAATGAAATTGCAGGGGAACTCCAGAAAACTCGAGAGAGAGCTATTTCACACAGTGTCAATCACAGCAACTGGACAGGGGTGTCTAGCCTGGACTACGTGCAGTCACACGACCGGGGCAGCGCGTAGCCTACAGCAGAGTAGAGCACCATCTACAGGCAGATGGTATCAAGACACCTCGTGCACCGAGCACCCGAGGGCGCTATGTGCACCGAGGTACTAGACACCTGCCTACCGAGCACCATGTGCACCGCGTGTACCGGGTACTGTACGCACCGAGCACCGCGTGCACCAAGGCACCGAAGTACCACGGGCTGAGTGTGCACTGAGGTACCGAAGCACCGGGGGCAGCTGAAGTAGCGGTGCTTACCCTAACCACCTGTAGCCACACACCTGGACGCGCATAGCGTATACCAGGGGACACACAGGCCGAAGCAGCTGCGGGCAAATCTGTGGACGGAGTACAACGCAATAATACAATAACAACAATATTACAGAGGAGCACACTGTTGTTGTTGTTGATTTTTCGAAGGCCCAACGCACTGAGGTGGGGTGGCCGGGGCAGCCGGCGAGGTCTACTCTACAGCGGGTCTGGAAAAATACAGCCTGTGGAGGACAAGGCCTGCTGTTTATTTATTTTTTTTAGTCACCAGCAATAACAATATATTTATATTGTTGATGAGATTCTGGGATTAATAAGCTACTAACAACCAAATGAGCAAGATGGGGCGAATGGCCTCCTCTCGTTTGTAAACTTTTTTATGTTCTTATATACAGTACCATATATAATGTTGTTGGTGGTCGTTTCGAATTGAAAGGGAATTAAACCTGTTTTAGAAAACTTACATGTTTTTAGTGGAAAATGGTGTTTTAAGGTGTATATATAATTTGAGAAATGCATAAAACGATACCAAATACTGTACTAACAATTCAGATTGCTCAACACATTTTAACACAAATATAATTGCACATCAAAATAAATAGCAAGACAAATGCATAATGGTTTCTGATACAGTATGTCAACATGTACAAATTATACATGTATTTATTTCTCTTTCGCTGTATTATTTGTACGAAGAAAACCTACTGACAACTTTGGTGAGAGTTTGCCACGTCTTTGTAAACTGGGAATTCAACTTAGCACCTATTATTAAATAATAGGTAATATGTCGTATTAGAAACTGTTATTATTACATGGGCAATAAGCGAGGGTGGCGTTATAGTGATGGCCAAAAAAAAAAAAAAAACAACAACACACACACACACACACAACCTTCTATGTTTGCAATGAATTCAAATGTTTTATTTTTTTAGTTATACAATTACAGTATCTCCAGGCCATGCTGTACTTTCTGTTTTGCTTTGGGAGCGGTAGTGTTGATGACATTGGTATTAACGTTCATTTAACAACAAATTAAGAAAGCGAGTCAAAGGTTAACTGCATAACTTTGTTGTTTTAATTGGCCAAGATTATTTTGCCACGGTATAACGTGGGACAATTGTAATATGAAAAACATGTATTAATATTACAAAGACATGTTTTCGATTTTTACCACATCTAATGTAGCTTTTAATAAAAATCCTGACAACATTTTTAAGAGTAAAACAATTTACTAGACACATTGGAAAGCTCGCAATAACAGTCTGTTCTCAATTAAAGTTCACAGACAGAAAATGGTGACGGCTTAACCTTGCTTTTAAGGTCTAAGATTCGCGCAAGCATAGAAAGGCTCAAAAAGGCAAATGCTAACTTCCCAGCTAACTTATTTCCTGTGACACCGGTACTCCAGAGAGGATGTGACTCCAGGGCTTCCTGTCTTTTACAGCTGGTGCCCAATAGCGTCTTAAAAAATAGGTTGGGCGTACCGATGACTTAAGTTTGTTTAAGTATGTTTGGGATACAGCAGGGTGATGTTATGACTTGTCTTTTTGTTTTTGCTTGTAAGTTTTCAGGACAGAAATGAATGTTTATAGATCGTCCCACTGTGGGGGAATTTAAAAAACCATTCAAACCATCTTGCAAGCTTGAGTAGCTGCTAACTGAATACTGTGTGCCAGCTGATGTTATCACTTAAGCAAAGAAACTTCTTAAAACTGTGTTTATTTCAGTCTTAGGTGCAGTTTTATTATATTATTTTTTGTTTGTGCTGACCAATCATTAAAAACTGACACAGCCCAAGCGGTTACTTTTTTAGTATTCTGCTCTTCTTTACTGGCTTCAATTGCATTAATTTCAGCAGTCCTGAGAGAGAGGTGTCTTGCAGTACTCACGGTTTCATTTTGTTCCTGACCTTTTTTAAAATGATTACTGTCAGTTCCGTTACCGAACTCTTGCGATCTAAATCCTCCAGGACTGTATGGACACTGGAGTGTCAAACAAGTTAAAATTTACATGGAGGAAGTCTGGCATTGTATTATTATTTTGTTTTTATTGAGGATAAAATGGCGGCCAATTCAGAATTTTTTTTTTTAAACGTTCTTAAACGCTCGGCACAATAATATCTGTTTGTAAAAAGTCTTAGTTGAAAGGGCGCCTGCTGGTCTGCAGTGGAGCCAATCAGCCACAGGGGTTGCTGGTGCGTGGTGAGCCGTGGATTGCCCTGCTGACCTAAGCAAGATTCGAACCTGTGATCTTCAGGCTATAGGGCGCATCCTGCACTCCACGCGGAGCACCTTTACTGGATGCACCACTCGGGAGCCCCTCCCAACCCATTTTATATATATATATATATATATATATATATATATATATATATATATATATATATATATATATATATATATATATATCCACGTACCACCTAACCAACCCCCCCTCCCTCAAGCCCATCTAAAAAAAAAACACAAAAAAGGATAATTTAAAGCAATTAGATACATTATATTTTAAACCAAACACTTTGTTCGACGGGTTTTGTAAGCATTTCTTACATGTTTTGCTTGTAGAGCGAAGGTCTCTGATTCCCAACACATTAAGTAAATTGCATTGCTATAGAAAGACAGGCGTTACAGTCTCAATTTTAGATTCACAAATTACTATAAAGGTAAAAAAAAGGTTTTCATAAACTACTGCTGACAGTGTTCTAAATAGTTTTTCAGGCCATTCAGTTAAGCACTAAAATTCATTATAATGTTTCAAACTAGTTAAGATCGTACATTCTCAGGCAACCAAACTGACATCTTGTTTCAGGTCTGCCGATAGTAGTTGCTTATTTCAATCACGGAAACAAAGCATTGTGTCAAGTTTACACAGCAGTTAACTCATTAACAGTTGCACATGTTGTACACAGGGCCAAATTAACGCATAGGCAAACTAGGCACCTGCCTAGGACCCAAAGTCATGGGGGCGCCCAAAATGAAAAGGTTATTTATTTTATTATTTTAAACAGATACGGAGTTGCGCGCTAACTGGAAGAACTTCACTCACTGACATTTCAACCGAGGCAGTGCATCTCACTGGTGTTCACACAAAATCGAACTGGCTGACCGGGAACTTACTGTCTCGCTCACTTTCGCGGGGCAACACAAGTAAATTCCAGGTCAGTCAGTTTGATTTTGCTTGAATACAGCAAACAATGTCTCTTTCAGGGGCAGCAAAGCATAAACACAAGAAACGGGAAGAAGAAGAATGCAAGCGGTAAAGGGGGCCATTAGAAATATTTTTACAAATCGGTGCTGAAAGCCCCGTACCTCTGAAAACTTCTTCCTGACCCTGGAGAAAGAGCATTTTCTTTAATGAAGCGTGTCAAAAAACACCTCCGATCAACAGAAAAGCAAGGAAAGCCTTTGCTGTATTGGCGATTGAGAAACAAGTAAGCCAGTAAAAAAAAAAGAAAAAGTCACATTTTAACACTAAAACGTAAATAAATAAAAATGTCAGTGATTATGAATCAAAATAAATATGATATATATTTTTATTGCTTGTGGCTTTCCCAATCACAATGACATATACCTACACCTTATGTGATGGCAGTGAAAAGTATCAAAAGAAGAATTCTCTCCTCTAACACCCTCTCCCAACTCCACGGAAGCTGCAGGTTTTTATAGTGGTGGCCGAGGGATTAACCAGCTATAAATTATCTTACTAACCCCTCAGCAACATTTTGCACGGGTTTAATAAATCTGCGTGACTGTCAGTTAATTCAACAATCACTAGCTGACAATCACGCATTCTCACGAGAGGTACTGAATGCACAATACATAATAAAACACAGTAGTCATTATTATTATTATTATTATTATTATTATTATTATTATTATTATTATTATAACAGCAACAATACACTGTACACACACACACACACACACAAACACACACACACACACACACACACACACACACACACACATATATATAGGGGTGGGGTACCCCATCACAACACACAGCGAGCTTGGGAGACATCGCCCAGCTTGGAATGCTTTTTTGTTATTGGAAATATGTTGGATAGCCTACATGGAATTTATGCAATAACAAGTGACTGACTTGACGGATCTTAGAGATCTGGCAGCTGATGAAAACTGGCACAAAATTGCGCTCTTGTTTACACCTAGCGGAGAGCCATGTTTTCCTACACTTGCCAAGATTGCCATTAATATGTTGGCTTTGCCACACAGTACTGAAGAATTAAAACATGTTTTTTCTCAGATGAACCTTGTAAAAACAGACGTAAGAAATCAATTGTCAGACATTCTGAATCAAATTCTGACTATGAAGACTGCTGTTAAAAACAACAGCACCAGCTTCAGACCAACAAAGCAAATGATCTGCAAATGTGTCCATGTGTGACGATAAGAAGTAAGTAAGACCTAAAGAAATGTAAGTACACAAAACTAGCCTATTTTATAATAATAATAATAATAATAATAATAATAATAATAATAATTATTATTATTATTATTATTATTATTATTATTATTATTATTATTATTATTATTATTATTATTTCTTAGCATACGCCCTTACAGTTGTAAACAAAAATACATTTCAAGAATCACAGTAAAAGTATTAATACAATTAAGAGCAAGATAAAATACAATGACTTCGGTTCTAGCAAGTACAAGTATATGACAAAATACAATTCAATAACGGAGCAGATAACAGTGTCAGTGATAGTTACATCAGGATATAATTAGATACAAAATTCTACAGATTATATAACACTTGTGACAGATTACAGTACTCTAAAGTACAGGATTAAATGCAGTAAAATAGGGAGCAGATAAGAGCAAGTAAAGTGCATTTAAGGAAGAGTGATAAAGTGTCCAGAGGGAAAAGAGAAGTTCTACAGTTGCTGTCTGAAGAGGTGAGTCTTGAGGAGGCGCCGGAAGGTGGTCAGGGACTGGGCAGTCCTGACATCTGTAGGAAGGTCATTCCACCACTGCGGGGCGAGGGTGGAGAAGGAGCAGGCTCTGGAGGCAGGGGAGCGTAGAGGAGGTACAGCCAGTCTTCTAGTGCAGGAGGAGCGGAGAGGTTGAGTGTTTCTATTTTTTTTTTAAATGATGTCAGTAAAAAAAAAAGGCCACTGTAAATCTGTATGTCAACAAAAACATAATTAGAAGGTTGGGAACCCTGATTTGACGACACGACAATGTACGGTATGTTTGTTTTTTTAATATATATTTTTGTGGACTATGGGGGACCTACAGTTAGTGGACAAAAGTTTGAACATCTCCTATATAGAAATATCATGTTTTTTAAATTGGATAACAATCAACATATGGTGATCTTGTCCATATTCAAACTGGTGTTTTTGTATTCAGAATATTGAGAAAGGTGATTTATCAAGCTCACGTAGGCTTCAGGTTTTTCCGAATTTATTTTGGAATGTATTTAGCACACTGCCTTCAATTAAACTGTTTCTGTCAGATTCGGTCAGTCATTCGGCAGTCGTTCAGTTCAGAGCACTGCGTGAAACTTTTGTCATAATTAATAACTAGAATTCGGCATAATTGACAGTTTCTGATCAAAACCATGTAAAATAACTTAAACGGAAATGATACCTTTTGCAAATTGGTGGAGCATGAGTTAAGCTAATATATACATACATATATATATATAATTTGAACTTCACCTCCCAGAATGCATACCAAAAAAGCAGTAAAAAAATACATTGCAACTGCAGTTTAACAGTAGCCTGTAATAAAATTACATTTTAACTGCAGTTTTACACTAGACTGAAATAATCATTGTAACTGCAGTTTGACACCACACTGCAGTAAAATCACACTAACTACAGTTTAACATTATATTTAACAGAATCACTTAAGAAACATTCTAACTTTAGTGAAGAATGAGCAATATGTTAAATCCTTGCTCTCAACTGTAAAAACAATTATTTACATGTTCATGATTTATTTTTTTAATATTAATGAAGATTGTATTATAAATGTTTCATTAATAGATAATTAAAGAGGTTTTTATGGAGGAAACATGAGGTATTTTGAGACCTTGTGAAATTAACTTTATGTCTTGTCCATTAAAACCTGTTTAAACTTAGGACGCTGTGTGGTCCAGTGGTTAAAGAAAAGGACTAGTAACCAGAAGGTCCCACTGTGTGACCCTGAGCAAGCCACTTAACCTCCTTGTCCTCCTTTTTGTTGTAAGTGACTCTGCAGCTGATGCATAGTTCACACACCCTAGTCTCTGTAAGTCGCCTTGGATAAAGGTGTCTGCTAAATAAACAAATAATAATAATAATAATAAACTGACATAAAGGGTTACTATGTTACATTAAGTTACTTATGTTGTCTAGTGTGAACCCATCTTAAGAGACACCTCATTTCTTACAGTTATGCATCATAGATTTCACTATGTAGATAAAAAGATCAACACTGTTTTACTATTTTGCTAGAGTTACTGAGTTTGCACTCTTTGCATTAATATCTCTAACAAAATGTGGTAAAATGGAGCCGTCATGTATGGAACACCTCAACAGAAGTGGTGTAGTTTATAATGAAAATAAAAACTTCTCAAAAAGCAAATTCATTGCAAAAAACTATGTTAATGCAGCAGTTAATGTTGAACTCATCGCCACAAAAGCAAGAAAATGTGATGTTACGGTTTTTAACCCTGACTCACCATTCCCACCGCCACACAAGCAGCCAAAGGAACCAGACAACACAAGCAACCACAGACTGCCGTCATCAGGTAAGACAGAACATGCAACTCTTTCCAGATGACACAAGAGCTATCCATCATCATGGTAAACTGGTGCTGTAGCAATGGATATACATAAAAACATAAGAAAGTTTACAAACGAGAGGAGGCCATTCAGCCCATCTTGCTTATTTGTTGTTAGTAGCAATAACAAAGGCGTTCCCATACCGGGAGTCGAACCCGGGCCGCCTGGGTGAAAACCAGGAATCCTAACTGCTAGACCATATGGGAAGCTATACATGTACACTTCATCACACACATATGAAGAGATATAGTCCCAAAGGACATAACCTTTAATTTGTATTGAAGAATTAGTTTTAAGTTTTACTTGTTAAAAATAAACTGCACATTTCCATTTATTGTGAAGTTCTGCATTGAAAGAGGCATCTCATAAGTAGAGGGTGGAGCACAAGCTGATGAAGTGGTTGGTCTGGGCGGAGTTTCAAATAAAACCAAGGAAGGAAGTGGTGCAGCTGCAATGAAGGCTGGAGCCTCTACGATAGTCTTCCCAGAAATACTGCCTGTGCCATGTGCAGGGCCAAGAAGATAAGCGATGATTAGAATTTTTAGATGATTAGAAAAGGTGGCTAAAAACTCGGTGTAGGCAAGATGGGCACAGGTTTATGTGACACTGGGGAACATTCTAGATGGGGCGTGGCCTGTATAGGTGGGATGGGCTGATCCTTATTGCCCCTGTACTAAATTGAGTGGAGATCACACTATGGCGTAGTCTGAATATTACGTTCTTTATATTCAGTCTTCGTGCCGACGTATTACAATTGCCTTATTTTACATGCTGTATTTGAGCAAATACATTGGGTCAATCCACAAAATAATAACTTATGTTAGGTGGTTAACAGAATTATGTGCTCAGGCGATGACCCCCCCCCCCCCCCCAGTTTGCTTACATTATATTAATGTATGCCAGGCATGTGGATAACAAATTCTGGTCCACAAAGCCAAAAGAAAAAAAAATGAAAAAAAATAACTGTAGAATCTAGATGGAGGTTTAATTAGTTCAATGTAATACTTTTTAACAGGAACCCTGTACTGGAATAACCAGCCTAACCTATTCCTGATGTTGGCAATGGTGAACAATAAAGTAATTTGCCAATGTGGCAGAAATCAACCGTGTGCTCAGGATAACAATTCAGCAGCGCCGATCAGCACCGAATGTTTATATAGGAAATTAAAAAAAACACCACAAAAAGGTGTAAGAGAACTGTGTGAGAGGAATATTAAGTGCTAGTGGAGGAGGGAAAACTCAAGACATTTTTACGATCGTGCAAAACAATGCACAAAGTGATTAGAAACCAAGCATCTGGAATGGATCTGCTGAACATATCTTGCCTGGGGAAGTTTGAGTTTGTGTGAGAGAGAGCTAAACCTGATTACAGAAACAAGTGTGGAAAGGCCAATATGTAAATTATAATGTAAAAACGTATAAGAAACTTATAGCTCCCTGTGGTGGAGTGTCCCGCCCCTATATATTTATTTATTATTATTTATATTATTGTTTGCGGCGCGTATTTGTTATTGTTATTGTTTTGTATTTTTAAAAACCTCATGAGGATGTGTGGCTGATCAGCTACTGATTATTTAACTAGCTGACAGTCACGCATCCTTACTAAACGCGTGCAGGCTGTGGCCGAGGGGTAATAAGATAATTAACAGCTAGTTAACCCCTCGTCCAGAGTATAAGAACCTGCAGCTGTCCGTGCTGCGGGGTTGAGTGTACAGAGGAGAGTACGGGAGAACACAGGAGAGCGAGCGAAAAAACAATTGCTATATTTAAAATATACTTGTTTCTTTTTATTTGTTTGTTCTTTTTGTTTTGTGTTTTGTTGTTTGTTTAAATCATTTGTTTTGTTTTATGAGTTAATAAATACGCTGAGTGCAGTTGCATTCAGCTTCACCCGCCTATCCACTGTTTTGGTTTTGTTACTTCCTGGTCCGTGACGTCACCACACCTCACCACTGCAAGCCAACCTGCCACACTCCCTCATCATATAATAGCCAAAACAGATTAAAGCAGACGGTTGTGGTTTGTTTTCCTGCATTATTAAAAACTAGCTAAAAGTGTGATATCCATTCATACAGATTTTTTTTTACATAAAAAACAGTATACAGTAAACATGTAGCACGTTTGAAGATTCACATTTAAAAAAACAATAGCACAACATATAAATCAAGCATAATATGGGTGATATATAAAACTAACATAAAAACAGTAACATCACTCTTGATAGTTTATGCAAATTGACACAACTAAACATCACATAAAACAAAAATACTTATAAAGCCATTGCTCACCGGTTCCATTTCGTCATCTGCTTTTAGGGTGATTCTTCAACTACAGGGCCTTTGATGTCCCAAAGTGTTAATGTTAATCAAATATTTCTGGTTTGCAATAATACAAGAATGTTTCGTTCTATATGCTCACATGTATACATTTCACAGATTTACGCTTACGCTTTCTTTGATTTTGTGAAAATATAGCATTTGTTTAACATTTCTATGTGTTTGTGTTGAAAGTTAATTTTAAATACTGTTGTATGAGTTATGGGCCGGGCAATCCCCCAAGGCCCGCCTCTCAGCCACTCAGAGAGAGGGAAAGCCAACACACCCTCTTCCCTACCTCTCTGTGTCATCGCCATGACTGACAGGCGGATCTTACAAGGCTGCTGTCCTCTTCCTGCATAACCATGCACGCGCCAGATAGTCAGCACAGACCTCCCCCGTTACACATCCTCCCCCTCAGAATGGCACCACCAGTCCATTCGAAAATCCTACACCCCCATGCCTTCCCGAGAGAATAAATCTGCATTTTGATGCAGCTTTCCTGCTCGATGGACTACCCTGAAGGCATAGGGCTGCAGGGCCAAGTACCACCGCGTGATTCTGGCGTTGTTATCCTTCATCCGGTGAAGCCATGCTAAGGGGGCATGATCTGTAACCAGGGTGAAGTGTCGCCCCAGGAGGTAGTACCGGAGTGACTCAACTGCCCATTTTACTGCGAGACACTCCTTCTCAATGGTACTATAGTTTTTCTCGCGGGGGGCGAGCTTCCTGCTGATATACAGGAACGGATACTCGCTTCCCTGCACCTCCTGAGACAATACTGCCCGAGACCTGTCTCTGATGCACGTGTCTACAGGGTGTACCTCCTACTGAAATCAGGACTGCATAGCACTGGCTTGCTACACAGCCTTCACTTCAAAGCAAGAAAGGCTCTCTGGCATGGCTCCGTCCACTGAACCATATTTGGGGCAGCCTTCCGGGTGAGGTCTGTCAAAGGAGCAGTGAGCGTGGCGAAGCTCGGGATGAACTTCCTATAATAGCCCGCTAGTCCCAAGAAAGACCACACCTGGGTTTTGGTCGTAGGGACCGGCCAGTCAGCCAAGGCTTTCACCTTAGCAATCAGTGGTCTGATCTGGCCACTCCCTACTCGATACCCAAAATACTCCGACTCACTCTTCCCAATGGCACATTTCTTTGGGTTAGCAGTGAACCCAGCCTCCCGCAAGGACTGCAATACCGCTGCTACCTTACACAGATGACTCGGCCAATCCTCACTGGATAACCACATCATCTATGTAAGCAGCGGCGTACTACTGATGGGGGCCGCAAAATGCAATCCATCATCTGCTGGAAAGTGGCTGGTGCTCTGTGCAACCCAAAGGGCATGGTCCTAAATTGGTATAACCCGAAGGGAGTCGAAAACACCGTCCTCTCTCTGGATACTGGGGTCAGGGGTATCTGCCAGTACCCCTTTGTTAAATCCAGTGTCGTCATAAAATGAGCCGTGCCTAGATGCTCCAGCACTCATCTACCCGGGGCATAGGATAAGAGTCAGACTTCGATTTTTCATTAACTCGCCTGAAGTCAATACATAATTGAGTTTACCCGTCCAGCATATCCATTAAAACAATCGGACTGTTCCAGTGACTTTGGGACTCCTCTATTACACCCAGTCTGAGCATCTCATCAATCTCCACCTTTATTACCTGCCTTTTGCGCTCAGGTATGCGGTACGGCGTCTGGCGAACTAACGCCCCAGGCTCAGCTTCAATGTGATGGTGAACTACTCGAGTATGCTCCGGGACGGGAGAAAACACATCAGGAAACTCTGCCACCAGCTCCCAAGCCTGACATTTCTGTGTTGGTGTCAGATTATCTGCAATCTGTACTGACCCCTTTTTCGCCAACACAGAAAGATCAGGTCCCAGGTCTGTGACGTCATCTGCTTGCGCCACTAACAAAGCCTCCACCATCCCAATCTGGCGTGTAAACTCATAAGGTCCTTGCCACTTCGCCAAAAGTTTAGACTCGGTAACAATAGAAGCACTTTATCCCCCTGCTGAAACGTGCATAACCGGGTTCCCCTGTTATATTGGGTCTCCTGTCTGTGCTGAGCCTGCTGCAAATTGTCATGCGCCCATTTTCCCAGAGACTCAAGACGTTTGCGCAGATCCAGTATCGGTCGAATTATCCTTCTGTTCCTCCCACATCTCTCTGACCAGATCGAGCACACCCTGGGGTCTCCACCCATACAGCAGCTCGAATGGTGAAAACCCCATAGAAGCCTGAGGTACCTCTCTGATAGCAAAGAGAGGGGGAGGAATCAGCTGGTCCCAGTAGCGCACATCACTGTCAATAAATCTGAGGGTTTTATTAAAAAGCTCCTCAAGACCATCGGTCTGAGTGTGAAAAACCGAGGTCCTAACGGTCTTAATCCCCAAAAGTTTACATGTTCCTCAGACTAGCCATGACATAAAGTTGGTGTCTTGGTCGTTCTGTATTTCTTTGGGGATCCCCACCCGGGAGAAAACCTTCACTAGCTTGTTGGCAACCGATTTAGCGGATGCAGAGTGGAGGGGAATGGCCTCTGGCACAGGAGGTCCATCATAGCGGCGAATTGCTGTGGGTCCATTCTGCCTCCCTCTGCTCTTGCACTGCTTTGGTTGGGCAGTGCCAGTGAATCCCACCTCTAAAACTACATGTGGAAGGGTGGTGGGCAATTCACTGACACACATGGGAGACAGAAGGTTTTATTTGAAACACCGCACTGGTGCCCAGTTTTATTTAAGTCATTTTATTTTTATTATTTGTCGCCAGATGGCACTGGTGCTGCAACTCCCCTTATACCAACGATGGTAAACTGGGGTTGCACTTGTATCCGTCAGCACACACAGGTGCTCTGAAATAATAATGAAAACCAAAGGCGAAATAAAAAGAGAAAATAAAACACAGTAATAAAACTACAAAATAAAGGTGCTGCTTACGCAGTGCTCCCACTGCCGCTAAGCCGGTCAGTGCGAGTCTTCGTCCTACGCTCAGCTATTCTCTATACACTAGGGTGGCCAGAGTTCCCTGTATTTCTACACACATCCCCTTAGGTACATAATTATTTATTTTAATTCTTGGTTTATTTGTTTAAGGCGGGCTGTCTTCCCTAGCCGTGCTTGCCTGTTTTGTTCTCTCTTCAACCGCTCGCGTTCATTAATCTATGTAGAAACACAACAGAGAAACACACAGAATATATTATTGTAGGTAAAGTAATAAGTACAAAATACATAAAAGAAAAAAAGCATATATGTTCTAATCCAAGGTTATTATTATAGCATGGCCAGGTCCTGTTGTAGGTGAGTACTCAGGGTCTGGAAAGTATGGGGATGATTGTTGAGAATACTATGGAGATTAAAATGGCCAAGTGTGACAGAGAGCGAATGAATCTGAATCAACAATCTTCCTCTCGACCTGTGAGAGCACTGTACAGCAGGAACTGTGTGCCCCGTACTGAATGGTTGGGCAGTTCATTCCGGGGGCAGTCGGAAGCCGGCCATTCAAGACGAGGACAGCGTCACGGTACCAGGAGTCACCTCCCTAGTACGGTAAACAAAGTTTCATTCATGAATTGGAGGAGACGTGATTGAACTAGCAATTGGAGGGGGCGGGGCTGAGGGTATTTTAGGGGGACATGACGCCGTAATCTGTTCCTTTGTTGTGGTTGATGGGAAGAAACGAGGACTGTTTGGAGCGAGAGTTGAGTGTTTTGGTTTGTTTTGCAACCGTGTGTGTTTTTGTCATTGCCTGACTAATTAAGCACGGATCTGGGAGCTGCAGCCTGGGGCCAGCGATTCACCTGGACTTCACCACACCTGCACTTAACCAGCATCATTGTTTCCAGCACTGCGCCTGCACTGAGAGCACTCACTGTCCGGAGACGTGTCTGTGTTCGTGTTGTGTCTGTGTTTTGTGATTATTATTTCGGGACTGCAACCCCTTGTTTTGGCGCTGGCAATACCCATTGTTGGGTAGAGCCAGCTTTATTATTTAAAACCGGTCAAGGAGACCATAGGAAAATTAAAAAGAAAGAACTTGAACCGTGAACTCTGTGTTTGTCCTTGTCTGGAGCACCTGCATCACCCTATCACTACCCCCAGCAACCCACACGTTCACACCAAGTCAAGTACATCATTAGTAGTCGTAGTAGTGCCTGTTACATAAAAACTCTGAAGGGTATGTTAGCCTCTGTTGTGTATTGTTTGACTTAGACCTTTTTGTATCATTTTTTCATACCAGAGTTGTTTTTTAATACCATTTGTAGAGCATCATCCCTTTTTTTTCATGAAACAAAACTCCCTCTACAGCAGTTACCGTATAGTGTAATATTTCTTAATGCTTGTCATTTAAGTGTTACATTACAGTACATGACTGAGTGATACAACGGATACAGAGGATCCAACACTTTCAGTATTTTCAGCTTCCTTGTTTATGGTGAATTGGTTATACCTGAATTGTGTACTGATATGTATACATTTTAAAAGTATTTATTCATTGGCACTCAAAATGTCTCCATTTTTAAAATGTTTACACCCAGCTGTGCATATGAGTACCTGCGCTTGTTTAATTCCCAAATGCAATCCCAAAGGTCAGACGGAGACTAGAAGTCTAGGATAAAATATTGGAGAAGGCTGATGAAAGCTGAAGGCAGTTGCCATGTTCCCCATATAAAGAGTGACATATAGCAATGTCCAGACCATGTAGCTAATATTGCATACTGACTATTTTATAATATAATTATTTCCATTACTGGGTGCTACCTCCAGGATCAGTTTCCCAAATATTGCAATATTGATCACAATTTGTGAAACTAGAGGTATAACAACATAATAATAGATCATAGATCAAATCTCCATTCTTTATTATTTATTATTTTAAAAGAGAAAGTTAAAAATGAAGCAATGTTCTTCAAGAGCCACACTGTCATTGTTTTTCAGATAAATTGAGTTATGTTTAGGATATTCTGAAGAGAATGGTTTGTCGGTTTAATATCCTGTTGGAACATCCAAGTGTACACCTTTCCATCAATGTAATCCTTGTGATCCCTCTCGAATGTATCCCATTTACATTTATTCAGTTCCTTTTTGTAAAGTGTAATCATGTAAATATGTAGTCCAGGAGGGTGCTGCAGGACTATATTCCCCAGAAGGCCACGGGAGTGAGTCAGGAAGAGGAGTACCTGGCTCTAATTTTAATGTGGGACACCTGCCTGTGATTAACAGGCAGGTATTTAAAGAGGACTGTGGCAATGTGCCCCGTCCCTGTGTGCATTTGTGTGTTATATGTTGTATGTTGTGTGCGTGTGTTAATGTTGGTGTATAGAGATTGGTACACGGGATATAAACGGGTCTGTGTTTCACGTGTATTTAAAAAGTGTAGATTTATATTTAGGCACGAGGAGGGCACAAATCACTTCACGTGCTGGTTAAATGTAATATGTGAGCACGGGGTTGCACAGAATTAATTCACGTGCTGGGATTCAAGTGAATAATTAATTAGTAATTGAATCCCAGCACAATAGTATATATAGACGCACATTTCTTGCAGTCGGGGTTAGGTGTTCAGAGAGTGGAGAACGGGTGAGAGAGAAGGAGTAAAATCGTAAGAAATATAATAAGTGTTTTTGTTTGTACTCATCGTGTTTGTTCGTCTGTCCTGCACCGTCTGTTTAGTGTTTAGTCGTTTTGTATGTCTGTTTATTTTGGCGCAAGTGCTGTGTCCTGTTTTTGTGTTGTTTTCAAACCTTTTATTTGTTAATAAATGCTGAGTGCAGCCATTGCACTCAGCTCATCATCACCACCATCTCTGTCTGTTTATTTCCTGCATCTGGTCTGACGCCACCCACTCCGGCCGTCTTTGTGACAAGGACAAAAAGTGTTTTTTTTTTTTTTTTAACTGGTAAACGGCTTATAGTTTAGTGGTTTTTTTTCAGTGCCATGTGCAAAAATCTTGATCCATCACCAGCACCCCCCCAAACAAAATCTAGTGGTCTAGGTTAAGGTTTTTCATCAATCCCAAGGTTTTTCAGCAGGGTTCTCACTGGTGTGATATGTCTGAGAATGTGGCTGGAGCCTTTTATTTAATTATTGTTTAAGGGGGTTGTAATTAATGTAAGGTTCACGTGTATATAAGCTTGTGTTTTTCTGTACTTGGGGTAGGTGTTCGAGAGGAGGAACGTGTGTGTGAGAGAGCCAGCGAGTGAGAAAAACGAGAGAAAGTAAAAAGATAACAATTGCTACACAGTACTTGTTTGTTTGGGTGTCAGGAGATTTTGTGTTTGTGACCTGTTTTTGTTTAAACCTTTATTTTGGCTCTGTGAGCAGTGCTTTTCTTTAAATATTTATTTTATTTTTGTTTTCAATAAAAACGGCGCACCAGAGCGCTTTTCACCCGTAGTACCTGCCTGTGTCTCTCTGTCAGCTGTCTGGTCTAGGAACGTCATCACTCAGCTATCCTGTCACAGTCCCAAACCATCTTTCCACATACAACTCAAGCTTCATTATTATACAAGACCATAGTGCAATCAATTCCTGTCCTGACACATTTCCCATATATATAGATTATAGTGATATTTCAAACTAATTAGTTTATTTAATTAGTATCACATATGTCTCCAATCTTGTAATCAGTCATTCAGCCTATTTAAATGGAGAAAAGTAGTCACTGTGCTGTTTGGTATCATTGTGTGCACCACATTGAACATGGACCAGAGAAAGCAAAGGAGAGAGTTGTCTGAGGAGATCAGAAAGAAAATAATAGACAAGCATGGTAAAGGTAAAGGCTACAAGACCATCTCCAAGCAGCTTGATGTTCCTGTGACAACAGTTGCAAATATTATTAAGAAGTTTAAGGTCCATGGAACTGTAGCCAACCTCCCTGGGCGCAGCCGCAAGAGGAAAATCAACCCCAGATTGAACAGAAGGATAGTGTCAATGGTAGAAAAAGAACCAAGGATAACTGCCAAAGAGATACAAGCTGAACTCCAAGGTGAAGGTACGTCAGTTTCTGATCACACCATCCGTCGCTTTTTGAGCGAAAGTGGACTCCATGGAAGAAGACCCAGGAGGACTCCACTTTTGAAAGAAAAACATAAAAAAGCCAGACTGGAATTTGCTAAAATGCATATTGACAAGCCACAATCCTTCTGGGAGAATGTCCTTTGGACAGATGAGTCAAAACTGGAGCTTTTTGGCAAGTCACATCAGCTCTATGTTCACAGATGAAAAAATGAAGCTTTCAAAGAAAAGAACACCATACCTACAGTGAAACATGGAGGAGGCTCGGTTATGTTTTGGGGCTGCTTTGCTGCGCCTGGCACAGGGTGCCTTGAATCTGTGCAGGGCACAATGAAATCTCAAGACTATCAAGGCATTCTGGAGCGAAACGTACTGCCCAGTGTCATAAAGCTCTGTCTCAGTCGCAGGTCATGGGTCCTCCAACAGGATAATGACCCAAAACACACAGCTAAAAGCACCCAAGAATGGATAAGAACAAAACATTGGACTATTCTGAAGTGGCCTTCTATGAGTCCTGATCTGAATCCTATCGAACATCTATGGAAAGAGCTGAAACTTGCAGTCTGGAGAAGGCACCCATCAAACCTGAAACAGCTGGAGCAGTTTGCTCAGGAAGAGTGGGCCAAACTACCTGTTAACAGGTGCAGAAGTCTCATTGAGAGCTACAGAAAACGTTTGATTGCAGTGATTGCCTCTAAAGGTTATGCAACAAAATATTAGGTTAGCGGTCCCATCATTTTTCTCCATGCCATTTTCATTTGTTTTATTATTTACAATATTATGTTGAATAAAAAATCAAAAGCAAAGTCTGATTTCTATTAAATATGGAATAAACAATGGTGGATGCCAATTACTTTTGTCAGTTTCAAGTTATTTCAGAGAAAATTGTGCATTCTTCGTTTTTTGTGGAGGGGTACAAACAAATTTGAGCACGTCTGTATTTCTTCTGAATTTGTTTCCTCTTTTTAGTTCTATTCCCCAAGCCTTACTGTTCTCTTTGTTTTTAACCATGCCTTGTAGTGCATTTCCTTCTGCTGAATCTATTTAAAGCTGCCTTATTTTTATTTTCACCACACAAGGGATTTCTGCATCTGACCAGTTTGTTCACCATCACCTTTATTTGCATGTCACTTATGCATGAGGATTTTCTCACTGTTGACAATGGCTGCTCCAGAGCTTTCTCCTTAACAATGTTGAGGTGCAATTTTATCCACCTATAATCAGATATTATAGTTAATTTTGTTATTGTGGCCTGATTTAAATGCTCTGGGCAAATAATATCTACAGTCAACTGTATTAAAAAAAACAACAACCTGATTACTGTGGCGGGTTTTCCATGCACTTTGGAAATTCTACATTCTCTCTGCAGTGAAGATCCCATTTTTGACATAACCTTGCCCAACTTTCTACTATAACTTTCTACTATAACTAAATTTTTATGAACAACTGAGATCTGCTGGAGGTAGCCCTGGCAAGCTTATTTTACTACCTGGAAAAAAGGTGAATACAGTGGGAGGGGTTTGGAGACCTCTTCTTTCAGTATTGTTTTTTTCTTGTTACACCATTTATTCAACGCTTTGCCATTTGACTGATAAAAACGATAGTGCTTTATAGTTCAGTTGGTTTATTAGCATGGTTATAAAATAATATTGAAGATACTAGAAATAAAAAAATGTAGCCCTTAATAATAAATAAATAACACAGCCCTCTGCAAAGCACAGAAAGATATTTTTTTTCATCCTTTGCACTTTTGTATCTTCGTGTTTGGTCATCGGCTAGCTGATTGCTTTAAGCCTAGACTTTTCTGTCCCTTCGCTGTAAGATTCAATTCATTGTACATCAGCCTTAAGCAGCATCTATCATGGGTACCTAGGTGCCAGTGATCTCCTGTATTATTACTGACAACATCAGGCTTGAAACACCACCTATAGAGTTGAAGTAAAATCTCTTAATAGCATGAGAAAAAGGTAAGACTTATTTTTATTTTTCCATGGAAACCCTGCAGACTTACAGCTGCAGTATCCATTTACCATACAGTCCCACTCTGCTGATGCAGCATGGAACTCCTTACCATTTCCTGACGTATAAACTCATTAACGATTCCAGCTTCTCTACTGTTGTCAAGGAAACCTCATATACAGTGAGTGGCCACAGAAGTCTTGGCAGTAGAACAAACTGAAAGCACCATAGTTTGCACTGCTGTCTATGCTCTTCAACCCTTGCACTGCTTGTTGTCTCACTTCTCCCACAAGAACTTTAGGTCCCCATCATACCATCTCCCAAGACTTTTCACAGGCTTCTCAGACACTGTTGGTATTGCCTCACTGTTAATGTAGAACCTCTTATCCACTACTTTACCTTTAATTATAGAGATGCTCCTTGACTTAGTGGGCTTGAATTGCATTCGTGCCCATTCAATGTTATTGATTAGTTTGCCCAATAACCGATTAGTGCAGGCTGATGTTGTAGTCATGATTGTCCTGTCATCCATGTCTGCTCTAATTGGTGGCAGTCATATTACAGAAGCCAAGCGCTCTCCTCCCACTACCCATTTTGACGCCCTAATAATTACTTCCATTGCCATGGTAAAAGCCAGTGGAGAAATGGTGTATCCTGCCATTGTTCCAATTTCTAGACATTGCCATGTAGTGGTGAATTCTGAAGTTGAAAAACAAAATTGCAAATCTCTGAAGTAGGCTTTCTAAGTTTGTTATTGTTCTCGGTCACTGAAAAGATCACATGCTGCCCAAAGAAGCTCATGTGCTGAACCGTATGCATTAGCTAATTCCAGGAGTGTTACATGGAGTTCCTTCCTCTCCTTTTTAGCTGTTTGAATTTGCTGCCACATCACACTGATGTGTTCTAAGCATCCTGGGAAACCTGAAATACCTGCTTTCTGTACGGAAGTGTCAATGAAGCAGTTCTTCAATAGGTAAGCTGACAATCTTTGAGCAACAATGCTGAAGAAAATCTTGCCTTCCACGTTCCAAATAGGGCGAAACTGACCGATACTCGTACTTTTCCTTTGGGTATAAAGATCCCACCTGCTCGGCGCCATGCTCTTGGTACAACCTGTTTTTCCCAGACTACTTTCATCAATTTCTGCAGGATTTGTAGAACACAAGGGGGCACTCTTCTACACTCTGTACGGAACTCCATTAGGCCCAGGAGATGATAACGCCCTTGCCTTTTTCACAGCCTGCTCTACTTCTTTCCACTTAGGTGCACAGTCCTTCTAGGCTTCTTTTAGAATTTAATTTGAAGATAAGTCATTATACAAAGCATCTGGTTAATATATATAAACCTGTCTTTTTGTTTTAGTTTATGTAGTCACCTATATGCCAGTGGGATAAAATAACTGTATACTAATTTACTTATTTTTATAATTGTAAAGCAAATTTTACAATTCTGAAAAGTGATGTCTTCTAAATCATTTAATTTTTTTAATGAGCAGTAAGTGTTTGTATGTTAGTTGGTGAGCATCTCTTGCGAAATCCCAAAGCAAAATAAAGGGTTTATTATTTGTATGACTATTGTTATTATTGTTAGTGGTAGTAGGAGTAGGAGTAGTAGCATGCAGTACATTAATCACCTGACATGACTTTTGGACAATTTGTCTCAGGCTGAGCAGGTTTTGGCATGATTTGACCGGTACCCATTAGAGTAATATATCTAGCTGCACTTGCTATAACTATTCTGTGTCCAGCAAGGCAACCCAACCATGTGATGCCCAGCCCCAATGTTTTCTGTGCTCTTTTATGTTAACATAAACTGTAATCTAGGACATCTACATCCATCACATCACAGATCCTGAGTGACAACTGCCCACTCAGAGCACACAGATCCCTGTAATACACACACTCATATCCCCACACTCATCCTGGAAACCCCATATACATTGGCATCTCACCACCTGCCGAAATACAAGATCCAACTAAATCCAGGGTGAAACGGGTTGAAGGAGATACTGAGTTCCTCTTTAATCCAGGCAGGGGAACAAAACTAGGCTGCCAACCTATTGACAATGCTCTGCTTCCTAGTTGACAGCCCGCCATACCTCCACACTAAAAATATCAGTCTTAAAGGGTACATAAGTACCTTTTTATTTTATTGTGTTACATGTTCCCATGTGTTGCTACAACTGTTTATGTAAGGTGTGTGTATTGTTTTACTCTTCTCATGAACCACAGTGGTATCAGCAGGTGCAAAGCTTTTTCGTCAAGCCATATTTAGTCTCTTCCTCCTGTTATGTGTTGAATATTTAAATATTTTAACCTCCCCTTGTAAACTCAATTTTTGCTGTATTCCACAATCTTCCCTGATTTAAGTGTGCAGCTGTGTGGATGATTTTAAAAGGGGGGCTGCCTGGAGAGAGAGAGAGAGAGAGAGAGAGAGAGAGAGAGAGAGAGAGAGAGAGAGAGAGAGAGAGAGAGAGAGAGCAGCATGACTGTAAATCAGGCACTGGCAACGAAATTATTGTTTAAAAACTGGTTTCTTAAGAGAGAGAGTTTTGACTTTTGAGATCCTTCAATGAATCATTAAAAATAAATCCAATAATCCACAAAACAAAACAATAAAACATTTAAAGATCCTTCTAACACACCATTTTAACTATAAAATAAATTACACTAAGAAGACCAATAAAAAACTATTCCTTTTTTTTAGTTAACACACAAAATAAAATGTTGAGCTCCCCCCTGGAGTCACTGAGCACACAGAGTCTCCCACACATCACCGCTCTTGGAAAGCTACCGGATTTCTGACCACTTTAAAATAGTTAAAATCAACCAGGACCCTACTGACCAGCAGCACCCGAAACAACGTCACCAGGTCAGTCAGCCCGGTCCCCAACAATTGATTTTTCCTTGTTTTCAAAATGGCCAGTGTGGCCTGTCCAACAATAACATTCATTAAAAGGCTCCTGCTTCTTGTTCTGACACTGTAGGGGATGCCGAAAATAAACAACTCTTTGCTGAATGCCACCCCTAGAGACTGCAGGAGATCCTGCAGCAGAAGGAAAAGTGGTTCCAGCCTTCCACAATCACTGCAGGCATGAAAGAGTGTCTCCTCCTGCCCACAGAAACAGCACTCGCTACTAATACTGGGGTCAACTCTGTGAAGAAACCTTCCCTTACTCACTATACAGTGAAGAAGTCTCCACTGAAGATCCCCACCTCTCTTAGACATTGGTAATTTATACAAAATTCTCCAGATAGGCCTTAACAGAGAGATGAGCCCTCCACTTAGTGTCAGTCAGCCCCTGCAGCTGCCTGAAATGGGCAGTCTTGACATGGAAGCGATAAAGCTTTTTGCTCTCAATACTGTGGAGAGCCTGATCTTTCTCCCTTTCAATATTCAGCAGACCACAGCTGCTGCTTTCTGGCTCTATTGTTCCAATTGGAGAAATGACTATTGAAGGGAAGATGGGCTCACTTTCCAGCTCTGCTCTCCTGGACATCCCCTCTCTCAGAGCCTCTCTGAGCACCGGGGAGAGAGAATCCCTCAGCCCACTCATAATCCTCCCAGCCAACCTCTCTGAATGCCAGCCTAGCCTCCCAGCTAGCTGAGCTGCACACAACCAACGAAAGGAGCCAGGCTCAAACAGATGAACTAGACGGGTCATTCCTGCCCTGCAAAAAACATCACACAATGACTTGGACTGAAAGAAACAAACTAGAAAAAAAGGATTGAAGAAAAGAGGCTCCTGTAACAGAGCCTGTCCTGTTAGAGACCCCTCCTCTCTCTCTACCCTCACTGTCTTCCATACCTCCAAAATGGTCTGATAAAATGAGGGGAGTCCCACTCTATCAAACTGGTAGGTATCTATTAAAAAAACTGGTGTATTAAGACCAAGCCCTCCTACAGTGTTCAGAAAGAAACAGGCTAGCCTGCTCCAATGAGCCTCTTCTCCGGTATACAGGAGCCTCTGTACTGCCTGTAGTCTAAAAGCGCTGCCACCCTGCTCGCAATACTCACCAGGCCTTGCCCCCCTTCATCAGTGGGGAGGTACAGCACTGCTGGCCTCAGCCAATGTCTCCCACTCCAGAAAAAATCCAAGAGCACCCTTTGCACCTCCTGTACCATGCCCTTGGGAGGGTCCTGGCACACAAACCTGTGCATGGAGGCCACCAAGTTATTAATGACCAGGACCCTCCCTCTGAAAGACAACTGCCCCAGCAAACCCTGCCAGCTCTGCAGTCACCCCTTCACTCTTTCCACCAGGCCCTCCCAGTTTTTCTCCATAAACAGCCAGGACCCCAAGTATACTCCCAGCACCTTGAGCCCAGCTCTGTTCCACTGCAAAGACTGAGGCAATGTTGGGCCCCCCCCGCTCCTGCCAGCTGCCCAACAGGAAGGTGTCACATTTTGCCCAGTTTACCCTTGCAGACGATGCCATCAGGCGTCTGCACACACCTCAGCTGCTGGCTCTCCGCTCTCCTCTTCCAAGCTGAAGAAGAAACTGGTGGGGGTGTCCATATCTTTGCACTCCACAAATCAGGATCGCACCATTGCCCCCCTCACTCTCTCCTTCAGCATGTCACCTAATAATCCTTTCTTTTCTTTTAAATCTTGGAGGGTTTGCTCATTAAATGTATTGTTTTCATCATTTTGTAATTGTAAAATGTCTCTCTCCAACTCTCGGACTGCATTGTTTAGGGACCTGGTTGTGTCCAAAGTGTATTGTTGACAAAGTATTTAATTTGTGCCTTCCTGATGTCCCACCACTGCCATAAATCTCTATATTTAGTTTTTTGCTTCTTCCACACACACCAAAAATATTTAAAAGTATTATTAAAAGTGCCATCTTCCACAATTTTAAATTAAAACACCAATATGAAGGTCTGCTTGGTTCCCTTGGGAAGATAGCTGTATCTACTAAGCAGTGGTGATCTGATAGACAATTAGGAACAATAAATGCTGCTGTAATAATATTTAAATGATTTCTTAAAATATACACCCGGTCTAAACGCGCTCTATATACACGAGTACTATGGTGCTGCGACCAAGTATATTGCCGTGTGTGTGGATGCAGACACCTCCAAATATCAACCAGGTCACCAAACTTAAAAACTGCAGCCAAAACTCCAGCAGACTGGAGATGCGGCTCCTCACCATTCCTATCTCTGTTAAAATCCCCCCCAACCATCAAAACATCATCACAGTTAAGTTTGAAAAAAGCATCCTTAAGTTTCTAAAAAAATAAAACTCTTTCCTTTCCTACATTTAGGGATTCAAGGAAATGCATGCACATGGATTAGGGAGTGGTTAACATGTAGAAAACAGAAAGTACTGATTAGAGGAGAAACCTCAAAATGGAGTGAGGTAACCTGTGGTGTATCACAGGGATCAGTATTAGGTCCTCTGCTATTCCTAAACTACATTAATGATTTAGATTCTGGTATAACAAGCAAACTTGTTGAATTTGCAGACGACACAAAAATAGGAGGAGTGGCAAACACTGTTGCAGCAGCAAAGGTCATTCAAAATGATCTAGACAGCATTCAGAACTGGGCAGACACATGGCAAATTACATATAATAGAGAAAAGAGTAAGGTACTGCAGGCAGGCAATAAAAATGTGCATTATAAATATCATATGGGAGATACTGAAATTGAAGAAGGAATCTATGAAAAAGACCCAGGAGTTTATGTTGACTCAGAAATGTCTTCATCTAGACAATGTGGGGAAGCTATAAAAAAGGCCAACAAGATGCTCGGATATATTGTGAAAAGTGTTGAATTTAAATCAAGGGAATGTTAAAGCTTTACAATGCATTAGTAAGATCTCATCTAGAATATTGTGTTCAGTTTTGGTCACCTTGTTACAAAAAGGATATTGCTGCTGTAGAAAGAGTGCAAAGAAGAGCAACCAGAATTATCCCGGGTTTAAAAGGCATGTCGTATGCAGACAGGCTAAAAGAATTGAATCTATTCAGTCTTGAACAAAGACGACTACGCGGCGATCTGATTCAAACATTCAAAATCCTAAAAGGTATTGACAATGTCAACCCAGGGGACTTCTTTGACCTGAAAAAAGAAACAAGGACCAGGGGTAACAAATGGAGATTAGATAAAGGGGCATTCAGAACAGAAAATAGGAGGCGCTTTTTTACACAGAGAATTGTGAGGGTCTGGAACCAACTCCCCAGTAATGTTGTTGAAGCTGACACCCTGGGATCCTTCAAGAAGTTGCTTGATGAGATTCTGGGATCAATAAGCTACTAACAACCAAACGAGCAAGATGGGCTGAATGGCCTCCTCTCGTTTGTAGACTTTCTTATGTTCTAATGTTCTTACCTCCTCCATATCTAAAATACTTAAACTTAATCTAGTGCTAAAAAGCACCGCGACCCCGGCACTAGCATTAGAGCCGTGACTCAGCACACTCTGCCCCCACCACTCTGCACCCCAGGCTGCTTCATTCTCTGTTTCAGAGTGGGTCTCCTGCAGGAGAGCCACACCCACCCGCTTCTGATTTAAAAGCCTGTCTACATCCATTAATATTAAAAGAGATAAAATTGTTTTTCTCCATTACAGCTAGAAAGTAAAAAAAACAACAACATGAAAACAATAACAAATAATAAATTTCCATAAAAAACAGCCATTTTAAGTAGTTTTCTTTAACCGTTTTCCAACAATTTTCTTCACATTGTGCACAATTTTCTTTAATCGAAATCTTTTTTGCTGACTTAAATCAACTAACATTGCTTTTTGAAAGCCATCTGTACGGAGTATAAAAACAATTTTAAATCGGGGAAGTAATGTTTAACTTCTACACCTTTCTTGTTTTTTGTAAGATCCAAAAAACTATTTATTTTCTCTATCGAGTATAATTTTTTCCTGCTTGCAGGTTGACAGCTAAAGATATCAGAAGAAACAGAGGAATCAGAGAGCTCCCCATCCTCCGTCTCTTACATTTCTTCATTTTCTTCAATCTCACACACCCCAACTTGTTTCAGCTCCTCGCCGCTCCTTTCCGCTGCTACAATCTGCTCCATCCCCTCTGCCGAATCGGGCATGGGGAGTTCCGCTGTCAGGCTGGACTCCCCCTTCTCCTCTGGGCATGTCAGTACAGCCACTGGACCGGACTCCGGCCCATCAGCTAACGGTGCCTGTAGATCACCTCCGCACTCCACAACCTTTGAGCTGGAAGCCGTATCCGGCTCAGCGACCTCCCGACTTGAGTTCCGCTCCAGTACACTATCTGACAGCCCAGCCGCACTTTTCTTAGTTTTCACTTTAGTGAACTGTCCTTCATTAACAGTACATTCACTGGCTTGTTTCTTAGTTTGCAAAGCAGGTTGGGGTGCAGGCCCTGCGATGTTCCGTGAAGGCTCCGGGTCTGGGACAGGGAGCCCCTTCTCCCCCTGCTCAACGACACCCTTAGCCACCCCCCCCACCAGCATCTCCATTCTCCTGTCTTGCCTCAGCCTTGTCTCTCTCACCTGGGCAATCTTTTCTCTGTGTCTGAAGAAACAAAAACAACACAGTTCACTCCATCGACACTGAAATTCCAGGCAACTTCAACCATATCGCCTGGATTTTCCATAATAATAAACGCCTGTTGCCTAAAAAACAAGACGTGTTTAAGATTGGGATCTTTACACCCCAGGGGAATGGGTTTAATAGCAGATACGAGCTTCCCGTATCTCAACAATTCATTCTCCAGCGGACCATTACTCAAAAACGGGGGAACATTGGACAGTATCACCTTAGTGACTGGTGAAACCAAGGGAGACACATCCAAAAACAAACCTCTAACATTAATCCTTTGCTACACTAGCTGGTCAGCTTGAGCTACTTGGTTAAAAAAAATATGCAGAGCTTTATTCATTCTCGATGCTGAACGTATGCTATTGTATCCTACAACATCTCCCGCTGCTATCACACACTCCTCCATGGACACGCCGCTATCCGGCATACAACGCACCCCGTGTCAGCGACTCAAACCCCCCCAACCCCGCTGAATGAGACTCCATCACTGGTCAGCTCACCCAGCAAAATTTCAACACAAACACACACACACAAACACATGTTTTGTTTTTTTAAACAACAAAATACACACTTAGCACGACTTCCACTCCTACCCTACAACTCCTCACAAGCCCCACCCACAATCCCACAATCCGAGAGAGAGAGAGAGAGAGAGAGAGAGAGAGAGAGAGAGAGAGAGAGAGAGAGAGAGAGAGAGAGAGCTGCATGTCTGTAAACCAGGCACTAGCAAAACAATTATTGTTTAAAAACTGGTTTCTTAAAATAACTTACTTCACCCTAAACAATATTTGATAAAAAGGGTCACTAAGCCACCTTTGCAAATATTGCACCTTCATTGTATTATCACATGTTAAATGAGACTGAATACAGGCATATGAGTATAGATTATTATGCTATTTTGATTTTTTTACTACATTTTGAAGCATGCTTTTTTAAGGAAAGAAAAAAAAGACGAAATAATTAAATAAATATGACACTCAGTCTATAAGAAACCTTTTATGATTTGAATTGGTGAAAAACACAGGACCCAAAATGTTCCTCCAACTAGGGTTTCTATCAGTGCTGCTGAAAGGCTTGTGACAGTCTGCTGATCCCAACTGCTGCCTCAGCATGTGGAAAGGCTGACACTTTTGAACACAAGACTCAAACTACTCATCTCTGACAATACTTCAGCTGCGTTGAGACATGATAGTAATGATGACCCAGAAACCACTCAGTAGACTGACAGTTTGGTTTATTAAAAAGCACTCACTGTCATCGTCAAAGTAATACAGTACAGCCCTGTATGTAACATACCAGTCTACTTCTGAGCCTGATAGTCATGATAGCTTGATACCCTTAAAGAAAGGGCAAGGATTCAGACTGTAGTTCATGAGGCTGTAAACTTTCAGTTCTCTGATGCCATCTTTTCAAAACAAATTCTGAGGAAGACAGAAAGAATATGTTAATATGTGCAAAAATAATGCAGGAAGACTTTCAATACAAACAATTAGAGACACTTTCTAAGAAATTACCCAGAGACATTCATGAACATCCATTCTCTCATTAAAGCACCCACATTTTGTTTCTTTGCTATTTCTTTGTAATCTGTCCTGCCAGTGTTCTGTGGATTGTATCTTTGCTGGACACGCTCCCTAATCTAGCCTGAGCCTAGTGTGCTGAACACTTACTATATGCTTCCATGTCAGGCCTTATTGTGATTTATAAGTACATCACACCACATAATGTTTAATGATATCTCAAGCAGATGCAAAGGCCTGGTACACTTATAAATAATATAAATATCAAATGTTTGATTTCTGAATAATTGAAAGGCATGAGTAAAGGACTGTAAACGTGTTGTTATATAGACACTGTGTTCTGACTTGTTTAGGCATGATAACATACCTCATTATGTAGGCAGTTTCACATCTCATTTAACTTTTGGTAGCATCAGTATCCCAATCAGCATTTAAACTCTGAACACTACAGACCTGAACGCATGCTTTTCAGGATGTCCTCGGCTCACCGTGCACCAGCAACCCCTGTAGACTGGCTGGGCACCTGCGGGCTTGCCTGTAAGCTGCCCAGAGCTGCATTGTCCTCCGACGCTGTAGCTCTGGGTTGGCTGCATGGCGGGCCTGCAGTGTGAAAAGAAGTGGTCAGCTGACAGCACACGTTTCGGAGGACAGCGTGTGTTCGTCATCAGCGCGGGGGTGGCAGCAGTGAGCTGAGCCTAAATACAATTGGCCATTTCAAATTGGGAAAAAAACGGGGTCAAATCAATTGGTGACTACTACATTTTTTAAATAAAAATAAATAAATAAATAAATAAATAAATAAAAAGAAGAAATAAAACTTTTATCAAAACAGCAGACCAGTAAACAAATCTTGCTTCTGCACATACATAATATACAGTGCCTTGCGAAAGTATTCGGCCCCCTTGAACTTTGCGACCTTTTGCCACATTTCAGGCTTCAAACATAAAGATATGAAACTGTAATTTTTTGTGAAGAATCAACAACAAGTGGGACACAATCATGAAGTGGAACGAAATTTATTGGATATTTCAAACTTTTTTAACAAATAAAAAACTGAAAAATTGGGCGTGCAAAATTATTCAGCCCCCTTAAGTTAATACTTTGTAGCGCCACCTTTTGCTGCGATTACAGCTGTAAGTCGCTTGGGGTATGTCTCTATCAGTTTTGCACATCGAGAGACTGAAATTTTTGCCCATTCCTCCTTGCAAAACAGCTCGAGCTCAGTGAGGTTGGATGGAGAGCATTTGTGAACAGCAGTTTTCAGTTCTTTCCACAGATTCTCGATTGGATTCAGGTATGGACTTTGACTTGGCCATTCTAACACCTGGATATGTTTATTTGTGAACCATTCCATTGTAGATTTTGCTTTATGTTTTGGATCATTGTCTTGTTGGAAGACAAATCTCCGTCCCAGTCTCAGGTCTTTTGCAGACTCCATCAGGTTTTCTTCCAGAATGGTCCTGTATTTGGCTCCATCCATCTTCCCTGTCCCTGCTGAAGAAAAGCAGGCCCAAACCATGATGCTGCCACCACCATGTTTGACAGTGGGGATGGTGTGTTCAGGGTGATGAGCTGTGTTGCTTTTACGCCAAACATAACGTTTTGCATTGTTGCCAAAAAGTTCGATTTTGGTTTCATCTGACCAGAGCACCTTCTTCCACATGTTTGGTGTGTCTCCCAGGTGGCTTGTGGCAAACTGTAAACGACACTTTTTATGGATATCTTTAAGAAATGGCTTTCTTCTTGCCACTCTTCCATAAAGGCCAGATTTGTGCAGTATACGACTGATTGTTGTCCTATGGACAGAGTCTCCCACCTCAGCTGTAGATCTCTGCAGTTCATCCAGAGTGATCATGGGCCTCTTGGCTGCATCTCTGATCAGTCTTCTCCTTGTATGAGCTGAAAGTTTAGAGGGACGGCCAGGTCTTGGTAGATTTGCAGTGGTCTGATACTCCTTCCATTTCAATATTATCGCTTGCACAGTGCTCCTTGGGATGTTTAAAGCTTGGGAAATCTTTTTGTATCCAAATCCGGCTTTAAACTTCTCCACAACAGTATCTCGGACCTGCCTGGTGTGTTCCTTGTTCTTCATGATGCTCTCTGCGCTTTAAACGGACCTCTGAGACTATCACAGTGCAGGTGCATTTATACGGAGACTTGATTACACACAGGTGGATTCTATTTATCATCATTAGTCATTTAGGTCAACATTGGATCATTCAGAGATCCTCACTGAACTTCTGGAGAGAGTTTGCTGCACTGAAAGTAAAGGGGCTGAATAATTTTGCACGCCCAATTTTTCAGTTTTTTATTTGTTAAAAAAGTTTGAAATATCCAATAAATTTCGTTCCACTTCATGATTGTGTCCCACTTGTTGTTGATTCTTCACAAAAAATTACAGTTTCATATCTTTATGTTTGAAGCCTGAAATGTGGCAAAAGGTCGCAAAGTTCAAGGGGGCCGAATACTTTCGCAAGGCACTGTATGTCCATGATATTTTTTCAGAATAAAATACGGAAACTATTTATGATTATAGACTTATCTATCTGTAAAGTTACTTCAATTGCACATTAAAATGATTACATATAAATGATGGCATGAATGTTCTTAACTAGTAAATATACATTTATTTAGTAATGAAAAGTTTTACTTTTTAAACGACACTGTAACAACAACAGTGCCAAATGTTACCCTGAAAGAGTTAATAACTACATAAGACTTTTTTTGGTGGCTTCACATTTGACAAAATTTACTGTGGGGGTAAACCTTTACTCTGGGGTTTTTGGACCCAATAAAACCACACTAACAACACCTCTGAAGGTATAAGAGTTACTATTTCTCAGCAAACCAGTAGACATTATGCAATGTATTACCATGTTTATTGTCGTGGTCCTTTATTTGTGGGTTTCAATAAAATGATGAGGTGTTTTTTCTTTGTACAACGCCCCCTTTTCTACATTTTTTTGACGAGTTTAAGTTACATTTGAGTTTTCACTTGCATACATCTAAACAAAGGCAGAAGTAAACCACAGCAATGATATTACTTTGTGTCTTTTGTCACTTTGCTTATTGTGTAGGAACCACAATGCCAGAGATTTAAATAAATAAATAAAAAGCTCTGTGATGTCTACTTTTATACTGTTTCTACCTTAAATACACTCAGGCCCACCGAGAGGGCGGGGAGGACGGGGAAATTTCCTCGGGGCCCAACAGCCCGAAGGGGGGCCCTGATGAAGGGGGAACTTTTTTTTTTTTTTTAATATATATATAAAACAACTAGCCATGCACAAGACCCTTTGCATTCCCACCACAAGATTAAAAAGAAAAACTGCCGTACTGCACACCGAGCTGATGTGGGGGAGATACGAATCCTTCCCCGGGGCCGTTGACGGCTCTCGGCAGCCCTGAATACACTCATCTTTTCTGGAATAGATCATGGTAATTCGTCTACACATAAACACAATAGAGAAGCATGCAGAATATATTATTGTAGGATAAGTAATAAGTAAAAAAAAAAAAAGTAATTAAATAAATAACAGGGATATATGTTCTAATCCAAGGCTATTATTGTAGCATGACCAGGTCCTGTTGTAGGTGAGTACCCAGGGTCTGGAAAGTATGGGGATGATTTCAGAGAATACTATGGAGATTAAAATGGCCAAGTCAAGTACATCATTTTTTTAGTGCCTGGTACATTAAAAATTAGAGGGGTATTTAGCCCCTATTGTGAATTGATTTACTTATACCTTTCTGTATAATTTTTTCATAACACAGTTGTTTTTTTATACAATCTTTTTTATAACATCATTCTTTTTTTTAGGATATCTTGAAATAAAACTCCCTCTCTACAGCAGCTACTTCATAGTGTCATTTCTTAATACTTATTTAAGGTTTAACTTAAGTGTTATATTACAGTACAACAGCTTATTTGTTTATGGTGAATTGGTTATACTTTATCAGTTATTTTTTAAGGCTTATTTTGTATTCATAAATGTTTCCTTTTCCGATATGTATGCATTTTAGAAGTATTTATTCATTGGCACTCAAATTGTCTCCATTTATTTTTATGTTTACACCCGGCTGCGCATATGCCTGCACTTTTTTGTTAAGAATTTCACCCCTGGCTCCAGATGATGATATTTTCTAAAATTGAGTTTTTTAAATGGAAATAACAACAATATTGTGATTATTGTTTGTTTATCAGTTATACTTCTAAAAAATGCAATTATATAATGAGTTGAAAACTGCGTAGTTCATGAGCAGCACATAGCAGAACTCTCCATAAGAACATGAGAATGTTTACAAACGAGAGGAGGTCATTCAGCCCATCTTGCTCGTTTGGTTGTTAGTAGCTGATTGATCCCAGAATCTCATCAAGCAGCTTCTTGAAGGATCCCAGGGTGTCAGCTTCAACAACATTACTGGGGAGTTGGTTCCAGACCCTCACAATTCTCTGTGTAAAAAAGTGCCTCCTATTTTCTGTTCTGAATGCCCCTTTATCTAATATCCACTTAGAAACAAGTCCTTGTTTCTTTTTTCAGGTTGAAAAAGTCCCCTGGGTCGACACTGTCAATACCTTTTAGTTTTTTGAGTCCTTGAATCAGATCACTGTATAGTCTTCTTTGTTCAAGACTGAATAGATAAAATTCTTTTAGCCTGTCTGCATACGACATGCCTTTTAAACCCGGGATAAATTTGGTTGCTCTGTTACACTCTTTCTGTAACCTTTTGTTATCCTTTTTGTAACAAGGTGATCAGAACTGAACACAATATTCTAGATGAGATCTTACTAATGCATTGTAAAGCTTTAACATTCCCTTGATTTAAATTCAACACTTTTCACAATATATCCGAGCATCTTGTTGGCCTTTTTTATAGCTTCCCCACAATGTCTAGATGAAGACATTTCTGAGTCAACATAAACTCCTAGGTCTTTTTCATAGATTCCTTCTTCAATTTCAATATCTCCCATATGATATTTATAATGCACATTTTTGTTGCCTTATAGTACCTTACACTTTTCTCTATTATATGTAATTTGCCATGTGTCTGCCCAGTTCTGAATGCTGTCTAGATCATTTTGAATGACCTTTGCTGCTGCAACAGTGTTTGCCACTCCTCCTATTTTTGTGGCGTCTGCAAATTTAACAAGTTTGCTTACTTGCTTACTATACCAGAATCTAAATCATTAATGTAGATTAGGAATAGCAGAGGACCTAATACTGATCCCTGTGGTACACCACTGGTTACCTCACTCCATTTAGAGGTTTCTCCTCTCATCAGTACTTTCTGTTTTCTACATGTTAACCACTCCCTAATCCATGTGCGTGCATTTCCTTGAATCCCTACTGCGTTCAGTTTGAGAATTAATCTTTTATGCGGGACTTTGTCAAAAGCTTTCTGGAAATCTAAATAAACCATGTTGTATGCTTTGCAATTATCCATTGTCGATGTTGCATCCTCAAAAAAATCAAGCAGGTTAGTTAGACACGATCTCCCTTTCCTAAAACCATGCTGACTGTCTCCCAGTATACTGTTACCATATAGGTAATTTTCCATTTTGGATCTTATTATAGTTTCCATAAGTTTACATATAATAGAAGTCAGGCTTATTGGTCTGTAGTTGCTTGGGTCAGTTTTGTCTCCCTTTTTGTGGATCGGTATTACATTTGCTATTTTCCAGTCTGTCGGTACAACCCCTGTGTCAAGAGACTGTTGCATGATCTTGGTTAGCGGTTTGTAAATAACTTCTTTCATTTCTCTGAGTACTATTGGGCGGATCTCATCCGGCCCAGGGGATTTGTTTATTTTAAGAGCTCCTGGTCCCTTTAACACTTCTGCCTCTGTTATGCTAAAGTTATTTAAAAATGGATAGGAACAGGTCAACATGTGGGGCATGTTGTCTGTATCCTCCTTTCTAAAATCTTGTGAAAAGTAATAATTTAATATATTTGCTATTTTTTTCTTCATCTATGATTTTGCTATTTCTATCTCTTAGATATTTAACCTCCTCTTTGAATGTTGTCTTGCTGTTATAATATTGGAAACTCATTTTGGAATTGGTTTTAGCCCCCTCAGCAATGTTGATTTCTATCTCTCGCCCTGCCTTTCTAACTTCCTTTTTGACTTGCATTTGCAGTTCCAAGTACTCTTTCTGTTAAACCATTTTGGCCATTTTGTTTTAGATTTACACTGAGTGTACAAAACATTAGGAACACCTTCCTAATATTGAGTTGCACCCCCTTTTGCCCTCAGAACAGCCTCAATTCGCCGGGGCATGGACTCTACAAGGTGTCGAAAGCGTTCCACAGGGATTGGCCCATGTTGACTCCAATGCTTCCCACAGTTGTGTCAAGTTGGCTAGTGGATCTCTACTCCAAATAGCTTGTTCCATCTCATCCCACAGATGCTCAGTTGGATTGAGATCTGGTGACTGGGCAGGCCACTGCAGTAGCTGAATTCACTGTCATGTCCGTGGAACCATTCCTGGACAATCCTAGCCTTGTGGCATGGGGCATTATCCTGCTGAAAAAATCCATTAGCAGATGGATACACTGCTGCCATGAAGGGATGCACCTGATTGGAAATGATGTTCAGATATCCTGTGGCATTCAAACGTTGCTCCACTTTTATCAAGGGGCCCAATGTGTGCCATGAAAACACACCCCACACCATCACACCACCACCACCAGCCTGCAATGTTGACACACGGCATGATGGATGCATGTACTCATGTGGTTTTCTCCATACCCTAGTCCTCCCATCAGCGTGAAACAGCAGGAACCGGGATTCATCAGACCAGCCAATGTTTTTACAATCCTCCAGTGTCCAGTGTTTTCGTTCCTTAGCACACTGCAACCACAGTTTCTTGTGTTTTGCTGAGATAAGTGGAACTCTGTTAGGTCGTCGGCTGCCATACCCCATTCGTGTCAAGGTACGATGAGTGCATTATTTTATGGATCTTTCGGCACCAATGTTGTACTGGACTGTCAGTTGACTAACTGTAGCCTGTCTGTTGCTCTGCACAATTCGTGTCAGCCTCCTTTGGCCTCTTTCATCTTCCGTGCCATCTGCTCCGAAACATCAACTCCATATTTTCTTGCGTTGTAAAACTCCATGGTCTCTGGTATTTATTTTCACTAGTCCTGATGCTAATTGACTGATCAAAACAGCACAGCTGGCAAGCAGGTGCCAGCCTTTGAAAAGGCTGATTGAAAAACAATAGACTATCAGTCATTCACTCAGGCAGAGACTAGAGACTAATCTAATTACAGCTAAGCACACTGCGGACTAGTAAATAAAAATAATAAAGTAGAATACCGTTCTGTATAATCACAATACAATTCTTTGTGGCCGTCAATGTGACTGCTCCCAGGGCTTTTAGGTATAATGTAACATATCACCTTTATTTCTGCACTGCCGCATTTCATGCTTTGTGAGAATATTTAATACATACGGACAGAAAGGTACATGAACGCGCAGCTCCATATGGAGAAAATTATATTTTAAAACCAAAAACCGCCAAAATGACCGCCGTGGGGCTAGTGTTAAAAACCTGCAATGCACCAATTCCGTTTTACAGTGCATATTTAAGACAGTTGCAAAACATTTATTTGTTGTAGGTATTTGAGTGAATAAGATTAGCCATTATGCAGTTCAGGAAAGGGATGGAGGAAACCTCTGTTCATGAATTAATGAAAGCCAAGCCAGATGCAGCCAGGCATATATTCCCAGAAAGAGCAGCATGTAAAATTGACAGGCAGGAATTGCTACATGAGAAGCATTTCTTTAAATAAACTGAAAATCTACTGCCAACCAAAAAAGAAACCTATATAGCTTTGTGATATTATATTAGCATGATCTATTAGAACTCATCATACCTGCATATTCAGTGAATCACTGGCCCCATGTGCCAGTAATTTGACTTTTATTTTGGGCAACTTAGTAGAATAACTAATATTTGTAATAAAGGTTTGTATCATGGGGCTATGATGAAATATGTCTTTTAAAAATCTAGTAATTAAATTATGAATTGCTGTATTCCTTTGAATTTAAGATGCACTTTTTGAACCATTTTTTGCTTCTCACAAATAGCCTGTGTCTTAAATTTGAGTACAGTAGTGATGTGTGTATTAAAATCGCCAACAAAAGACATGACTACCCGAGTACACAAACAGCAGCGTGATTGACTGCTGAGAAGAGACGAACAAAGACATCACTGCCTGAATACACAAGCAGCAACGTGACTTACTGCTAAGAAAAGTTGAACCAAAATATTACTGCCCGATCTCAAATCATCCATGACATACAGGCAGCCATTTTCAAAGAAGCATCATTAGCTTCCTGAGGAATTCAAAGAGAAGCTTTTACAATTTCAGTGTTTCTGACAAACGTTACTAGCTTGGTCAGATCAGAAATGCTGATCAGACTCTGTGGCAAAGTGGTTTGCAGTGCGCAGGTGTAGAAGTGATGCAATGCGTAACACATGACAGACAACAAAGTTCACGGTCCAAACAATTCTTTATTGGTTCCCGTTTGTAATCCAGGTCGTTCCAACCGTAAATAATAATCCCAGGCAATACATGGCAATGTGTACTGCACAGTTAAACCACTGGGTTCAGTCCCGAAATAATAAACACGGTATAAACACACACAGAACACAAACATGACCACAAGTCCAGAGTGAGTGCTAACGTGCAAGTGGTGAAATACAATTTATTCATGTACAGTGGTGAAGTGTTGTCCGGGACGGTGCTGGCCTTAAGCGACAGCTCCCGGTACGTGTTAGCCGTCTAATATGAACAAATGAGTACAATTAGGTTTTCACTTTCCCTATAACCACATCAACAATACAAGGCCCCTCCCTGGCGATGTGTCCTGGTTGTTGGCATTACTGCCACATGCCCCTTGGACCCCTGGGCAACAAATCTCATCTGCCCCCCCCCCATGATGAAAGCACAGATAAAAACATGGCCCTCATTCCCTGGAGGCTGGATTGCCACTAAGAATCTAATTTAGGCTGCCACAGAACACGGATGAAGAAGTCAAAGATTTTTATGAAGAAGTACAAGAACTACACGAAAATGGGAAGAGCCACTTTAAGTTCACCATCGGTGACTTCAATGTCAAAATAGGAGCCCAGCAAGAGGATGAGAATTCGGTCGGCAAATGTAGACATGGTGACAGAAACAAGAAGAGTGACAGACTAGTTGAATTTGCAGAGAACAAGAAATTATTCATCGTGAACATCAGGAAATGGACATGGAGAGGACCCAATGGAGTGAAGAATGAAATTGACTACATACTCACCAACAAGAAGCACACCATACAAGATGTCTCAGTACTAAACAATTTTAACACAGGAAGTGACCACAGACTTGTAAGATGCAAAATACACCTAAACACAGCACTGGAGACAGCGAACCTCATGATGATGAAATACAACACAATCAACGTAGAAATGCTCCAGAAGCAAAGCCTGGTGTTTCAACTGGAACTGAATAATAGATTCAGTGTTCTTCAAGATCTGCAGAAAGATGAAGCAATCGAGGTAAACAAAATCTATGAGGAAGTGACGCAAGTAATTGTAGAAAAAGCGGATAACATCGCTGGAACACAGAGTACAAAATGTGACCAGAAGATCACGCAAGAGACAAAAGACCTCATAAGGAAAAGAAGGGAAATGAAACAAATAGCAGCTCTGGTCAATGATTCAATACATTGAGCTCTGCAAGACAGTAAGAAAGCGCATTACTGAGGACATACGGTTGCTCAACTGTAGGTTGGTAGAGAAAACTGATGAAAGCAAAACAAAGACTAATCGTTGGGGAAAAAACAGATTTTAGCCATCAAACAAGAGGACGGGACTATCATCAAGAACCGCAAATTGATTTTGAAGCGAGTTGAAGAATTTTACAGAAAATAGTATCAAGATGAAAACAGCAACGTGGCAGATGATGAAGATGAGACAGAAAAAATGCAACCTGAAAAATAAGTTCCAGACGTTCTACCGGAAGAAGTGAAACATTCTATCAAACATATGAAGACAGGAAAGACACCCGGAGAAGATGGCATAAAGATTGACAATGTGAAAGAAGGAGGTGAAGAAATGACAAAAATACTGTCGCATATTTTTACAGATAGTATTAAGCAAAATAAAGTGCCAAACGACTGGAACAACGCATCGGTGATACTTTTACAGATGAAAGGAGATAAAAAAGACCTCAAGAACTACAGACCTATTAGCTTACTTCCTATAATCTACAACATTTTTACCAAGATACTCGCCAACAGACTTCAAGATAAATTTGACTCGGCACAATCAAATGAGCAAGCAGGAGTGGATTTAGCACAATCATCTTCAAGTTGTATGGCAAGTGATTCAAACCAGCAACGAGTACTAACTACCACTTTGCTGGGGATTCATCGACTGTGAAAAGCCTTTGACTCTGTTTACACAAGATCATTATTAAGCTCTCTGAAAAAAAAGGAATTGAGAAAACGTACAGAGAATTGATCAGCACCATATACAAGAATGCAACATCCACAGTAAGACTCCATAAAAACAGAGACAAAATCAAAATTAAAAAAGGTTCGTCAAGGAGATACAATTTCCCCAAAGCTCTTCAAGGCCACCCTAGAAGACATTTTCAAAACACTGGATTGGGAAAATAAGGGGCTGAAGATCAATGGAGCCTACTTGAATCACCTACGATTTGCTGACGACATCCTCATATTTACAACGTTCCCAGAAGAATTACAAACAAGAATACAAGAACTACACGAGGCTAGCATCAAAGCGGGTTTGAAAATGAACCTGAAGAAGACACAAGTCATGTTCAATAATTATACCACTCCACAGGCAATTGAAGTCAATGGGATCAAGCTTGAAGAAGTGAATAACTATGTATACTTAGTACAGTTAGTTTGGGCAACGGAGGACGAAATGTGCGAAATCAACAGAAGAACAAAAATGGGCTGTAGTGCTTTTGGAAGATTAACTCTTTGCAGTCCATTTATTCAGCGCATCTCAGGCACGTCAGGTCCAATTTATTTTCACACGTGCAGTTTATTTTAGACGCGCTGTTTAAAAGTATTTTTTCACAGTAAAACAGGTTTAAAAGGCACTGCATATCAACAGGACACTCAGTACTGCATCTCCAGCCCCACCCCTTGTTCACTGTATTTTTCACATACATAGTCGTGAATACCGATAAATCATCTCCTGATCACTCGTTTTATCACCAAACTCAAACTCAATAATGCGATCCTAGTCATTATTTTATTACTATAACATCTCAAAAAGCTCTGCAAATGTCTGTGATATTTTTGGAGTGCTGGATGCAGAAGCAGCTATCTTGTTTGTTTATGTCCATGTTATCTCTGTGGTGCCGGGGCTATGTGTATTGCTCAGATCCGCCACCTTTTTTTTCGGCTTCTCTCGGCTCCTATCGGTCTCACTCGGTCATTGAATGGTTTTCTCAGCTTTTTCCGGAGAAAAAACGACTAGAGATCTGTGCTTTACGTCTTTTTGATGATGTCGGACAGGGTCTGACATCGGACTGGAAAGGGAAAATTGTAATGTCGGACCTGGTCAGGGTTAAGGGTTAAGCATGGTTCTGAAAGGGAAACTACCCTGCCAGTGCTAACTTACGGATGCAAAACCTGGACCCTCAATGCAAAAATTACTCAAAAATGACAAACGACTCAACGGAGTATGGAAAGATGCATGCTGGGAATAACAAGAAGAGAAGGTAAAAGAAAGAATGGATAAGAGAGCAAATAAAAGTATGCAATGTTATTATAAGAGCAAAAAAAACTATAATGGCACATTTAGCAAGAATAACAGACCATCGCTGGACCAAGGATGTACTAGACTGGATCCCAAGAGATATAAAGCGACCAAGAAGAAGACCTCCAGGAAGATGGCAAGAAGAAATTATGAAACACGCCAGAGCAATGTGGATGAGGGATGCAGCAGACAGGCTTTTGTGGAAGAATCTTGGAAGAAGCTGTACCCTTGAGCAAGGTACTTTATCTAGATTGCTCCAGTAAAAACCCAACTGTATAAATGGGTAATTGTATGTAAAAAATAATGTGTATAAAAATAATGTAATTGTATGTAAAAATAATGTGATATCTTGTAACAATTGTAAGTCATCCTGGATAAGGGTGTCTGCTAAGAAATAAATAATAATAAAATAATAATAATAAGATTAATAGATTATCCAGTTTCCAGTTACATAAACATGTTTTCTGCTTTAATGAATTCAAGCAGACCATATACATTACACCATATTACTGTACAATAATCTTAAAAAGAAATACAAGATGATTCAAATAAAAAAGTGGAGCAAGGTCATTCTATTTAATTAACATATGATTGTTTTCATAATATACATAATTGCCTCTGCTGGTGTTACTTGCCTTATCAGAATATATCACTGTCTCCTTGTCTGGTACAGAACAACATGTTCCAGTACTGTATTTTAGTTTTTTTTTTTTTAACTATGGTATTCAAACTTTTGGACAGAATAAGATTATATTTCAGTGTCTACTCTAGAAGACATTTTAAATGTAAAATTAACAAGTTTTACAATATTTGTACCTTTTGTTTTGTTTTCACTTTGACTGTGGAAAAGTCATTTTTTCCTGTCACAACTCTTCAGGTTGACTTCCTGTGTTACAGGCAGTAATACCTCACCTGGGTCTTACATTCTTGTGTATGTCAGGTGAGGTCATATTACTTGCAACACATGAAGTGAATGGAGAAAGAACACCAAGTACTTTTAGAATTATAGAGTTGTGTCATGGTGAAAATAAAGTCTGTAAAACAAATAAGAAATTATGAGAATGCTGTAATGTCAACAAATGTGATGAAACCTTCTACTGTAAGGACCACCTTTAGGACAAAATATTGATTGTATCATAATGTGAATGTGTCTAGAGATTGTCTGACGATCTGTTTGTCATACTTACATGTCTACATATATCGAGAGAACCATTTGTCCAATTCTGATGAAACTTGCTAATGGCCTTTAGCACAAGCTATTGAGAATATCAGGATCTGGGGGTATATCGAGACATCTATTCATCTGTCTGAAAGTCAAACATTTTTACATGTGCATACAGTTTATACGGTATAAGTCATGGAGATCTACTTTTTATGTTACTCTTGACAGCTCTGATTGATGTGTGCCAGGTTATACATGTAAATGACATGCTTGTGTAATTATCTTTTTGCATTACATCAATAGCTAATATATTTCACTTCATCAAAATCATTACAGTGTCATGACTTTTTCCAATAGGCTGGTTAGCATAACTCCCGAAAATATACCTTTTCTTTTAACAGTAACAGTATGCATATGTAGGCGACACCCCCTTCACTGGAGTGGGGGACAGCTCTATTGACTATGCCACCCTCTGGAGGTTTGCATTGGGCAGAGGGCCCCTATAAACACTATATAAATCTAAACACCAAAGTTGAGTTCCCCAAATTGCAGTTCCCCCCAATTAAATTAAGTGACAATAATGCAGGAGTATATGAGAAATAAACAAAAACTTTTATATACAAAGAATCCACACACATGGGGCTTCCACGGGTGCCCATAGACATAAAACAAAGCCAATACTTTTGGTTGCTTCAGTAAAATACAGTGACCTGGAATATCCAGGACTGTTTACCCTAAACAAGAGAGAGAAGGTGTTACTGGAGTCTGTTACAAAATGCACAGAGCCGGGTAGGAGAAAGAGAAAGCAGGTATGGTGAAATCCAGGAACAGCGCCCCCTCCTCCAGCCCACAGCACAGGCAGAACTAGTGAACAAAGAAATGTAAACAAATCAAACAAACGTGACAACGTAAAGAAAATCTAACACAAGTGACTATCAAAGGAAACAAATCAAATATGCCAAACACTAATAACCAAAGCACCACTCCAGTGAAATAAATAAAATAAATAACCCTCGCTCATGACCCCTAGGTTAAGGAGCGCATCCGCTCCTCCAATCCTCGGTTGCCACACCGTTTCCCGTCTGTCATTGAGTTTGGGTACTGTAGCTCCACCCCCTTCCTAAATGACCGCCTTCCACCTACCCCAAGGAATAAATTGTCATGCCATTTAGTTAAGGGTACTCTGTTCCTTTTACACAGCGCCCTCACAGGTCAGAAGTGAGATCTAACACCAAGAATCATTCGATCTCTGTCACATATCCCACCGCTCAGAGTGGAGCTGAAGGAACACTCGGCTTAATCTACCTTTCCCATTACTCACTCCTCCCGGGAAAAATAATTTGCATTTTGGTGTACCATGTGGTACATGATGGGCTGCAATGCCAGATACCACCAAGTTATCCGGGCATTGCTGTTCTTCATTGTGCTTAACCGCTTGAGTGGGACGTGGTCAGTGACGAGATCAAATGAGTGCCTGTGGCAATGTGCCCCACCATCTTCACCTCCACCTTCACCTCCTCCACTTCCACCTCCACCTCCACCTTCACCTCCACCTCCACCTTCACCTTCACCTCCACCTTCACCTCCATCTTCACCTCCTCCACCTTCACCTCCTCCACCTTCCCCTTCACCTTCACCTTCACCTCGCAGCCCCAGGAAATCACACAGCAGCACCAGTGAACTCTCTCTGTGTCCTCTTTGAAAGGAGTGGAATGCTACCTGTATATGCTGCCAGTAATTAACCAGCATTAGTCTCATCTGGGCTTCATCTGATTAATGAATTCTCTTTACCAGGTTGACATACTACACATATAAAAGAGCCAATTTAGAAAAAGGGGATCATCTGTATTTAGATGTGATATCAAGATGGCCAATTTAAACAAGACACAACTGGGGCAAACTTGTTTCACTAATTCAAGTGCAGAAGTACTTGCTCACTTATTAGTTTCCAAGAGCTGCAAAGTTTGGTTTATAAATGCAAGTACAGTTTTGTCAAGTCATCTCATACAACATATAGTATACAATACAGAATACTTGCAACACTTTTGTAAGAACCTCATCCTCCAATAATTTGCCTATAACTTAACTTACATATCTTGTCGTACAGTATTTCAGGGATGCATAGCATTTCCCCCATTCCAGGTATTAAAATTAGGCTAATTAGCCACAGTGTATAGGTAACAAGTGTGTATTATAATAGTAAAACCAGGAATGGTCAAAATCCTATGCAATGATAGTCTTATTTCCATCCCTGTATTTTGTCACAGTACATGGTGTGTTTAAAGTATTCATATTTAAGAAATGTCATCAGGTCAGACGACTTGTTGATCTTAAAAACATCAGCATGCATTAATGGTGACATTTCATCAAAGGTTGTGTCAAAATGTTATAGTTAATTTCTTGAAGGTTTATTGTACATACTGACAGCAGAAAAATAAATTAAATGCATTTTGACCTACTACTCTCCATTCATCATGTTAAGCATATTTGAACTTGGCATCTTTGTCAAACATTCAAAGGCTGACTTGTTTGAAAAAGAACATGAAACCTGCAGGTCCCTAGGACAATTAGGATCTGAGATATGACCTTGTGAAAACACACAGCCAATTATATGGAAAAATATAAATTGCAGTATTGCACCTAAATATTTCAAACTAGTAACATATTACAAACATTATACAATGTACTGCAACTTTTGAATATAGGAATCTATGCTTTTAGTCCTCTGTCATTTTCAATGCTTCTTTTCCCCCCTCAGACTGGGGCAAGGTTTACATTTGTCAGTGCTTCAGCTGCACACACCTGGGGCTGCAATGGGAGCAAGACAGGAGAATTTCAATCAAGCAAAGAACCAATTAGACATTAAAAATGATCCTGGGAATCAAGCCAAACTGGAGAGCTATGCACTTTTTAAATATGTGATGACTTTGTATCTATGATGTGGTTTCTGTTTCAGGCATAGGTAAAATACGTTTTCTATGATATACTGTCTCTACAGCAGAGAAATCAAGGAGCATATGAACTAGGAGAACTGTTTGTTTGATTGTCATGACTCACTAAGGCCTATCTTTAGCACACGTTATTGAGTTGTCAAACCATTTGCCTGTATTTCACACAGATTCTTCCATTTATTATTATTATTATTATTTATTTCTTAGCAGACACCCTTATCCAGGGTGATTTACAATTGTTACAAGATATCACATTATTTTTACATACAATTACCCATTTATACAGTTGGGTTTTTACTGGAGCAATCTAGGTAAAGTACCTCGCTCAAGGATACAGCAGCAGTGTCCCCCACCTGGGATTGAACCCACAACCCTCCAGTCAAGAGTCCAGAGCCCTAACCATTACTCCACACTGCTGCCTTTTTAAATACTTTTAAAATGAATTCAGAATATTTTTTTGTTAATTAGTGTGTGTCAGGGCGGTGCGTCAGCAGTGTCTTCACGATGGATACGATACGTATCATGATATATCTAGTATCTATTATTCTCCCTGCTGCAGATGAAATCCCTTGCGAAGGCAATGTAATGTAGTTGAGTCACCCTTCACATTTTTCCATATATCTGGACAGCTGCTTTTCAAATTGTCATGAAACATTATGTAGCATAACTTCTAGAGAGTATCAGATTCTGGATATAGGCCTATATAGCTATCTGTCGGTCTGTTACCCCTGAACAGCCTCCAAGCATGCAAATCATTTTCATAGAGAGATAGAGATAAATAGATAGATAGACAGATAGATAGATGAATCGTTTCATTTCAAATGCTCGTTTACTCGCTATATTTCATTTATAATTACATAATTGTTTAATATTATTTTACATATTTTGAACATATATTGGTATATGACATTATGTGCCGGTCAAGAGACACAATCTTGAAAACCTTAATTTGCCGTGAGGCTAAAATACTCACAATTTGATCACATTTGTTCAGCAATGGATTGCCAAGCATTCTCTTTATCCAATTGATCTTTGTAATCCGCTGTGTTGAAACTATACAGGCAGAGATAGCTCATAATTATGCTGAGCAGCTTCTCAACAAACAGCCAGTCATCCATTTTTAGCGTTGTATAACCTAGCAACAAAGTCAGCGACAAGGTCAAAGTTCAGTTGATTTGAACTCTCAGCGACGCTGCCAGCGACTGTCGTTTTCGAGCGGGGCGATTGTCGGTCGACACTATAAACTGCACGGCGACATGACAGCAATGATCGCCGGTCGCTTTGCTCTTTAACAACGATCGAGCGATTGAGCCTTAACTGCTGTGAACAGGCCCGCAACACTCGCTGATACAGTAAAGGAAACAAAATCAATTCTAAACCGCAACACAGACTCTCCATTATCTAATGAGTCGGGACTTTATAGAGCTCTTATTATTAAAGACTGATCGCATTATTTTTCACTTTCATTGCTTTTTGGAGAGATATTTTTCCTTTTACTTAAATAATTTGTTTCAACGAGACTGTATATGAAGAAAGGAGCACAAACAAATTTAATACATGTTTTGGATCTGCAATTACAGTGTTACTGGAGCAACCATGTTTCTTTACACCGAATGCAAATGTTTGATCTCAAGATCACCATTGACAGGGGCTCCCGAGTGGCGCATCCAGTAAAGGCACTCCGTGTGGAGTGCAGGATGCGCTCTATAGTCTGGACGAGTTCGAGTGTGAAAGTGTTTTGAGTGTTGTTATTGTGCTCATTTGTGGTCTTTTGCTGCCATCTTGTGGTCAAAACTAAGAAGTGTTCAAGGACAGATTTATATGCTAAACCTAACCCTAACCCTAAACATTTAATTTGTTAAAATCAGACTTTAATTTTGTTACCGGTTTCAGCTGTTCTTTCTAACTGTGGGAAAAAATGAACCTTGTTATTACTGATAAGGGACATTTTTTTTATTTCAAGAAAGAACACATTCCTTTAAAAGACAATTCATTTCTAAAGTGACAGTGACATTTATTTTTTTAATATATTGATTAAAGTGTAATGTGGATGAATACAACCTGCAGGTTGCATCCCATTGCATTGAGAGTTTGATAAATAAGGCAAAATTTTACCAATTATTATTTTCATGTTGTCTATTATGTCTAACCTTTTTTTCTTTTCTCCTGTCTCCCTACAATTGTAAATACAATTATTATTATCTGCACAGGAAAGTGTTTGTTAACTGGAGGCTCACAAGAGGTTGAAAGCATATTATATATGTATCTTATTTTGGAAACCCAACCAAAAGTTCACTATTTCAGCAGTCCTGCCACAGTGAGAAATTGATTTACCATTGGGTTACTTGCTCATGCCCACATCTCTATGGAGGATTCTCTTGTCCGAATGCAGGTACTGATATTGAAGCTTATTTGACGTGAGATTAATGCTCACTGTCAAGTAGACGTGATACACACAGATGGTTATTTAGAATGAAAGCTAACACCACCAAGGTCATTTGTGTGCTGGGAGAAGACAGTGGGCATATTGATCTGAATTTGTACTTGAAGTCAAGTGAAACAAGAAAGGATTTTAAACATATCTTTAACCTCTGGTAAAGGACCTTGAATGTTATCGTTCAAACAATGTTCCAAATCAATCCGCCAGAAAATACGCATTCATGTATTTTACCTTTTTCTGCTTGATGAAAGAAAATCTATGTTCTAGTACATAACACACCCTCTGAATGTTGACTGTCAATGTAGACTTAAGTCTGCTTCCTACAATTTTGCAAATATAACTTTTTTTTAAAATCGACAATGGTAGGATGGGCAAACCAGAGGTCTGGCAATTCTGCCTGTGGAAAGTTCTGCTATGTGCTGCTAAAAAAATGATGCACTTGACTTGGCCATTTTAATCTCCATAGTATTCTCTGAAATCATCCCCATACTTTCCAAACCCTGGGTACTCATCTACAACAGGACCTGGCCATGCTACAATGATAGCCTTGGATTAGAACAATGATAGCCTTGTCCTAGCACTAGAGCTTACGGTTTGTATTTATCTTGCAGGGATTAATTTTTAAACTAACAAGGACACTTTATATGCAGCAATAAAATATAAATGGTTGATAGCTAAACATCAGCAGTGTCATCAAGCCATAAAACACTCCATTAAATGTAAAAACAAATCCATGCCACCCTCTAACAAGAACAAAAAAACAAAATATACAGTAAATGCAGACAGATAGCAATTGAGTTGAGTGCAGTGTCTCTCTACTGGTAGACCCTGCTTGAATAATCCAGCTCAGTGGTGAAGTTGTATTTTATTAAAAATAATTACACAATAAGCTGGCAAGGGGTTAACAAGCCTGAGGGGGACCATTCCCTGAGTTAAACATTGTACCATGTCAGCAGCTTCAGGCCATGTGACATCATTGCCTGCCATCTGTCTGTGACAGAACTCCTACTTACAGTGATGAAGTGCCTGGAGTTCTTAACGTTTTTTTTAGGTTACATACGTAACTATCAAGAGCTCTCCATGAATTGCTGAACAAGTACTTTTTATGCCTGCTAATGGGAGAACACTTTTCAAAAGTGGGTCTCATTGCTTCATTTTTTTTTTTCTGCAAAAGCCGACATTATTTTTAGAAGCAAGTGTCCTTGAGAAATGAATCATGTTTTCCATGCCTGTTTGCTTTACCGATTCTTACGCTATTGCTTCTTTTTAAAACGGTTCATATGTTGTTTACGCATGTGACTAAAAATATTATTATTATTATTATTATTTATTTCTTAGCAGACGCCCTTATCCAGGGCGACTTACAATTGTTACAAGATATCACATTATACATTATTTCAATCTAGGTAAAGTACCTTGCAGCAGTGTCCCTCACCTGGGACTGAACTCACGACCCTCCGGTCAAGAGTCCAGAGCCCTGACGCCCTGATGTTTTAAGGTTAATTGAAAATGTGTTAATGCAGAGCACACGGTAGACAAAAGGTTTATTTGAGACCACCTCATCGGCGTCCAATTTTTATTTGATGGCACAAGGGGGCACTATTGCACCGTGGAAGAACAATACCAGCAATGGTAAAGTTCGTCTCCATGGCAATTTAATAGCAATACCACCAATGGTAGGTTTCTCTGTTCGGTCCAGTTATGGTGCACACCCAGGTGCTGAAATAATATTCAAAACCAGAAGGTGAAAGAAAAAAGGAAAATAAAACACCGTAACAAAACTACAAACAAAAAGTGCTGCTTCTTGCAGCCTCCCACAGCCTCCACTCTCCGCTTGTCCCTCACTAACACTCATGGGGTTGCCCAGGATTCCCCAGCTGCACTACAATAAGGTCCCAGTATGGGGACGTGAACTTTAAGTTGTAATATTGTGGCTGTCTTCTTTAGCCGCGCTTGCCTGCCTTTTTCACTTGCTCTTGACACTGGCATTCTTTTTCCTGTTTTTACTCCAGGTTTATGAACCCAGCTCCCACTGTCGTTTCTCCTAGAAGGGCAAGAGCGAAGAAACAGCAAAGTGTCACTTTTATTGGTCAAGCCACCCCCCAAGACCCGCTTCCCGACCACTCAGAGAGAGAGAGGCGACACACCCTCACCCAGCCTCTCTGTGTCATTGCCATGATTGACAGGCAGATCCCACGGGGATCCCGACCCGACCCTCCCCCCTGCCCCTGCAGAACCATGCATGCGCCTAATTGCCAGCACAGGTCCTCCCCCTTAGAATGACACCACCGGTCCATTCTAAAATCCTACACCTTCTGGAGAGAAAACATCTGTGTTTTGATGCAGTTTACCTGCTCGGTGGACTACCTGGAAGACATAAGGCCGCAGCGCCAAGTACCACCGCGTGATTCTGGCAGTGTTTCATGCCTTGAAGCCATGCTAAGGGGGCATGATCCGTGATCAGGGTGAAGTGTCGCCCCAGGAGGTAGTACCGGAGTGACTCGACTGCCCACTTTAATTGCCAGTCTGTCCTTCCCGATGGTACTATAATTTTTCTTGCGTGGAAGTTGCTTCCTGCTGATATACAGGACCGGATGCTCGCTTCCCCGCACCTCCTGAGACAACACTGCCCCAAGACCTATCTTAGATGCATCCATCTGCAGGGTGAACCTCATACTGAAATCCGGACTGCACAGCACTGGCTTGCTACACAGTCTCCTCTTCAGAGCGAAAAAGGCCCTCTGACATGGCTCTGTCCACTGAACCGTATTTGGGGCAGCCTTCTGAGTTAGATCCGTCAAAGGAGTAGCGAGTGTGGAGAAGTTCAGGATGAACTTCCTATAGTAGCCTGCTAATCCCAAGAAAGAGCGCACCTGGGTTTAAGTCGAGGAATCGGCCAGTCAGCCAAGGCTTTCACCTTTGCAATCAGCGGTTTGATCTGGCCGCTTCCTACTCGATACCCCAAATACTCCGACTCTTCCCAATTGCACGCTTCTTTGGGTTAGCAGTGAGCCCAGCCTCCCACAAGGATTGCAGTACTGCCGCTACTTTACACAAATGAGTAGCCCAATCCTCACTGTGGATAACTACGTCATCAATGTAAGCAGCGGCATACTGCTGATAGGGTCGCAAAATGCAATCCATCATCCGCTGGAAAGTGGCTGGCGCTCCATGCAACCCAAAGGGCATGGTATTAAAGTGGTATAACCCGAAGGGAGTCAAAAATGCGGTTCTCTCTATAGATTCCGGGGTTAGGGGTATCTGTCAGTAGCCCTTCATTAAATCCAGTGTCGTCATAAAATGAGCCGTGCCTAGACGCTCCAGCAACTTATCTACCTGGGGCATGGGATAAGCATCAAACTTCAATTTTTCACTGACCTGTCTGAAGTCAATACCAAATCAAGTTGATCCATCTGGCTTATCCACTAAAACAATTGGAGTATTCCAGTTACTTTGGGACTCCTCTATTACCCCCAGCCAGAGCATTTTGTCAATTTCCACCTTTACTACCTGCCGTTTGAGTTCAGGTAAACAGTATGGCTTCTGGCGAACTTGCGTCCCTGGCTCAACTTCAATGTGATGTTAGGCTACTTGAGTCTGCCCCGGGACTGGAGAGAACACATCAGGAAATTCAGTCACCAGCGCCCGAGCCTGACATTTCTGTTTTTGTGTCAGATTGTCTCCAATCTGCACTGACCACGTTTTCGCCAAAACAGAAAGATCAGGTCCCAGGTCTGTCACGTCATCTGCTTGCGCCACTAACAATGCCTCATGTTGCAACCATGGCTTCAAGAGGTTTACATGATAAATGTGCTTTTCTCTGTGCCGCTCTGGCTGGCAGATCTCTTAGTCCACCGTCCCAACTCGACATGTAACCTCAAAGGTCCTTGCCACTTCGCCAGAAGTTTAGACTCAGAGCTGGGCAATAATAGAAACACTTTATCCCCCGGCTGAAACGTGCTCAACCAAGCCCCCCTATTATATTGGATCTCCTGTCTGTGTTGAGCTTGCTGCAAATTGTCATGCGCCCACTTTCCCACAGACTCAAGATGTTTGCGCAGGTCCAACACATACCAGACAGTATTGGTCGAATTGTCCTGCTGCTCCTCCCACATCTCTCTGACCAGATCGAGAACACCCCGGGGTCTCCGCCCATAGAGCAGCTCGAATGGAGAAAACCCTGTGGAAGCCTGAGGCACCTCTCTGATAGCAAAGAGAAGAGGAGGAATCAGCTGGTCCCAGTAGATAATTTACTTTAACATATTGTTTAGGGACTTTGCGATTCCTGCACGGTGGATAGTAGTATCTACACATATCGACAATAACAATCCAAAGCAAATTTGCACCATTGTGACAGATTTTCTAACAAGTCTGGCATAAACAATTTTGGCTGCTACTTAATTAACCCCTTGTAATAAATAAATAAATAAATAAATAAATAAATAAATAAATAAATAAAAACAACACAAAACCGCTCAACCTAAAAAAGAACAGTCCTACAGATACCACAGTAGCAGGTGCAGTTTACACAGCCTCAGAGTTTCTGATCGCATCATAAATTCCAGATTTCCTAAATCCATTGCAAATGTCCGGTCTGCTTTTAATTTTTTTAAGCAAACTGGCTTCATCACTCACTGCCATTCTCATATTCACTTTGACATCCGACACATTCTTTCCCTTGTCCAGCGCGTACTTCTTTAATCTGTGCTGCATACCACAGAGTCTGTCAGAAGGCGGGATCGCATTCTGTATGCCACACTCTGATTGGTGGAAGTATTATTGGCGATCCAATCCAAACCGCCAATAAAGCCAAAATAAATTCCACTCCAAAATGTCCCGTTAAATGGTATGTCAAAGAAAATATTAAAGGTTGGTGTTTCTTATGCGTTTCACTTAAAACCGGACATTAGGGCGTCCGGGTTTGTTAATTCCTGCCACCTGGACACAGATGCCAATTCCCAGACTGTCCAGGTCAAACCCGGACAGGTGGCAACCATAACATACAGACAAGTAAATAATTAATTAGGTAAATGAAACTGCAGTGTGCCTATACCTATGCTAAACAAACTGTTAAACAAAGGGGGAAGTGTGGAATGAATAAATTAATTAATGACCTTCTCTTTCATAACCTCATTAAGTCATGGACAAAAACAATGACATCAGTTTAATTGTTCTAGTCAGACATTTTTAATCAAGCTTTGAGTGAGTACTTGTTCGCACTAAAAAAAAGTTTGCATAATTAGAATGCATTGTCTCCTAAAGTGAAATTGACCCTTCCTGGTATTGCTTCAGTATTATTGTGTTGGATAGGTACAGTACTTAATGCAGTAGTAGCTGTTTTTAAACACAGTCCTATGAAACAGAAGTTGCTTGCACTGACATTTGAGAATCAAATCAGCCCCGAAGTGATGTCCTAGTTAACTGTATTGTTAAAAATTGCTTAGAAGGGGTCCCCGAGTGGCTCATCCAGTTAAAGCGCTGCCGCTGGGAGTGCAGGATGAGTCACACAGCTTGGACGGCGCCGGTTCGCGTCCAGGCTGTGCAGAGGCCGAACTTTGCTGGGGACTCCAAAGGGGGCATCACATTGGCTCTGATGCTCCCATGGGTGGGGATGGGAAAACTTCAGGGACTCCTTCTCCTCATTGCACAACAGTGAACCCTACTGGCCAGACACCGAGCATACCCAGAGTGGGCTATCTTCTGGGATCAGTAGCCCGCCCACTTCTGCTCTGGATTGCTCGCCGTAAAAGCAATTCTGACTTTAGGTTTGTGAGATCAGAGGACGCTCATACACCCTCAGAACATCCGTGCAATCTGGTTGCAATAGTTTTGACAAGCTAAAAATGTTATTAATGTTAAGTCCTGCACATGAAGAGGGTTTTTTTGTGTAAATGTATATTGTAAATGATGTGTGTTTATTATAATTATTGTAATTAATTCCACTCCTGGGAGAGCCTGCGGGGCATCAGGTATAAAAAGGTTCAGCTTATTCACCTCAGGGCTACTACAAAACCAAAGCCGATGGGCTGAAGATCGTCCACGCTACCCGGACATAGAGACCGAAATACCTTGCTGAAATCCTCTGATCGCCGTGATGGTGAACCAGGATCGGAGCCGAAAGAAAAAGTTTGTGTCTATGCAAGTAAAGTTTAAATCGGGCATGGTAGATCCCCATGAAGTATAGTGAGATGTGCAATCGGGACCTCCATGCATTAGGGAGTAGCGCACGCCGTTTTAATGGCACCTTTTGTTTTATAGTGTTTGTAGTGTTTTTATTTAGCTTTACGTACATTCCCCCGTATGTCCTCTTTGCGCTATCATTGTTGGTAGTGTCACATAAGCTGTTGTTTGTGTTCACAATATGTAAATAAAACCTGTTTGCGGGGTGTATCAACATCAACCTCTGTCTCGATTTCCTGCCTGTCACTCAACAGCGAATGCACGCATCCACAAGTTATTTTGATGTCGGTCTAGCACCACAGTACTGTCAAAAAACCATTACGGTATGAGGAGTCTTCATTTGATTTTCTTTTCATCAATATAGATGTACAAGCACTCGAACAAGCTGGAAAAGATGACTCTGATAATCATGCTGACAGGTACCCTTCTGCTTCAGAAGAATATTTATGTAGCTATGTTTCATTTTTGATCTTCTTGTACAGTGTTTTGTGCCTATGTCTTCAATCAGCTGACTTTGAGAATATAATCGTCAACCCTGCATGTGTTAGGAGCTTTGATGATGAATCTGCCACTTAAGTTTCCCCTCCCTAGTCGATTTAGAAAATATCTGTGTATGTTATACAAGCGTGGAGAGATCCAACATCAAATAACTTTATAATCATTGCTGCTGCTTGAATATTTTTTTTTTTAATACTGAATCACATTTTGGAATCTATCTGCATTCATTGAAATCTAACGACCAAGAGAACTGCAGTGAATCGCTTGTAAGGAGTTATTATTCCAGTTCAGCTGTTAATTACAGGTTTAAACACAATTTATTTTCCATACATTATACATGTTATATAAGCAGTAACCTATATAACTAATTATGGGGAATGGCCACATCTGTGATTGCTGGCAATGGTGGCAAGAGGGCGAAGGGTGCTGGTGACAGATCAACATTTTTGCACATGGCTGACAGTTATGCCACTAACCTAGACTTAAGGGCTATGCACACCGGGAGCAAAGCAAACGACACGAATAGAGCACGAGTACATTAAAAAAAACCTAGTCATAAGCCTTTCATACCTAGTCATGAAAAGAAAATACTGTCTGCTTTTGCTCCTTTTGTGGAGATGAAATAAAATAAATAAAACAAAGAAATTGTCAAGGTACACTACACACTAGAAAAATGACATTTAACAGTGAATGTTTATATGTGATCTGGTTTAACATGTAAATCATTAAAAAGAATACAGCTACACATTTCTTTGTAAATACTGAGAATTAGTTTAATATACTTTTTTATTGATTTTTAGTTTTAAAATCTTCAGTTAGTGTGTGAATGTGATTATTATTATTGGGCAACATTATTAAAACAAAGAAGTGTCATTTTACAGAAATACAAAACCAGTGTGTGGCGCTCCCCATCACTGACTAAAATTAAGGTGAATAGAGACAGACATACCATCAATTTCCAATTGTTCTGTTATTTCTTACCATATGGCATCTTTCTTTTTATTGTCTTTATATTGACACTGGCTTCATAAAGAACATTATATGTTTCGACTTTAATAATTAGATTCTCATTGATGTCCATTTCTCTTTTATTTCTGTGGTAATTTCTGCGTGAAACAGACAGTGACAGTCTGACAGCCTCTCCATCGACTCTGTCTGAGTAATGACGTGTTGTGTACAGAAACACAGAAGGCTCATGCAGACAAACCATCAGTTTGAGACAACAAGGCAATCTTTGGAGTAAGGGGGAAGTTTGCGTAGCAGCTACAGGAATATAGAATGGTAATGTACCCCTGTTTATGGTGACCCCCCACCCAGCCCCCCGCACTCCCCCAAAATGAAATAATACACTTGGACAGTTGTATTGGATTTACTGCTGTATCATGTATAAAGGGTTTTGCAGCCTCGCAAACAATAACAAACTTATGCACAAACGTGAGAATCCATTGCACGGCCGTGAGACTCTCAAAATTGTGAAAAAACACGAGTTTCACGGGTAAACCTTGAGACTTGACATGCATGCTATCCCAGCCAACCTTAAATTCCCCCACACACTATTTACACCAGCAGGGCTCCTGCCCTGTCACACAGGCATATGGCTGAAGGAATGTGATCAGATGGTAAAACTACCAATTTTCATGTAAGACTCCATTATTGACAACTTTGTTGTCTTGTACATGCTGTCCAACCATTACCTCCAATGAACATGTGAACCTTTTTATTTTGCCTTTTGGCAACGGCGATTATTACTGCAGTGGGAACAACCTGAATAACTTTACAAATATTCCAGCTGGAGGCGTAGAACAGATGGCAAATGAGTAAGAATCAGCTGCCTGATTATACAGAGGAAAGCCATGGCTACACTCCAGACAGTCTTTCACTGTTCAGACAGCAGAGCCGTGCATTATTCCCCTAATGATTAAACGCTAAACCCTTAATTCATAACTAAAATTAATGTATTAGAGATCACCTTGCTAAAAGCATAACAAACAGATTATCTTGGTTTTGTGTAATAGTCCCCTTTTATTGAGAATTGATTTAGGTTGTTGATGCAAGCCTGTCACAATTTTAAAATGATTTTAGGCAATCATCCCCAAGCAAATGTGAACAAACAAACGGTTTTGTATCAGAGGCTCTGATGTAATTGCTTTACAACAGAGAATCTTCAAGAGATTATTTTAAGGGCCCCCTCCCTTTTGTATATTCCAAGTTAAGTGGTGAATTAGGCCAACAGGATATAATGGCTGTAGTTGATCATCTTAGTGTAAGACCTGAAACAGGTGAAAATGAAATAAAGGCGCTACATCTTGGCACTGTCAGGCAGGAAGACCTGTTAAGGTACTACATTGATATAAAGTGTGCTAGGTTAGAGCAAACATTTAACTTTGCCCTACAAAATCTACAACAGTTGGTAGTAGACTGCCTGATTAGAAGAGATAAGCAGATTGAAGCTAAACTGGCAGTTAAATGTAGTAGTATTCAATTTAAAAGTAGTACACCTATAGGAAGTGTATTGACTCCTAGCCCTATCCTATCAGCTCCCAAGCAAGCTCCCATACTTAAAAGATCCAACTTTTCCAGTGATAGGTCACTTTTCAGGGAAAATTGCCTATTAAATTACAATTCTCTACTTTTGGGGAGAGAGTGATGAGACAGATCCCTTAAACTACATGGAATGTTGTGAGGAGTTCCTTGCTTTATGTCCTCTGTCTGAACCTGAAGCAATGGCAACACTGAATTCTGTTTTGCGTGGTACTGCCAAGGATTGGTGGGTAGCAGCTAGATTGTCTGTTGCATCCTGGTCTGAGTTTAAAGTTTCATTCTTTAAGGCTTTCTTGTTGGAGGACTATGAAGCTGAAGGTTTGAACAAAAGTTATTGTATTTCTTGCTCTTATTGTATTACTTGTATTGTAACACTTGAAATGTATTTGCTTACGATTGTAAGTCGCCCTGGATAAGGGCGTCTGCTAAGAAATAAATAATAATAATAAAAGGTGAAGGTGAAAGACGACTTAGAGACAGGGTGCAGGCTAGCAAAGAGTATTCGTCACTTTGCATTTCACTATAGAGCATTGTGCATGCGATGGAAATCTAGTTTGATTGAAAAGGAACTTGTGAATATGATCTTGTGCAACTGTAACCCTAGACTTGCTGCAAGTGTCAGAGGTAGCGTTCAGACTGTTGATGAGCTTGTGCAAGTGGGATTCCTTGATAGAAAAGGATTGGGCAAATCAAAAGGATTATTTTGTAAAAGCCAGTGCTACTACTAAATCTGATGCTGTAACGCCTACTAAGTCCCAGAGTACCTATGTTAGTAAAAGTAAAGTAATACCTAAAGGTAATGTGGGTTTCATAGTGCCCAGGGAAATACAGGACTGCTCCTTTTCCCCATTAACCCAACTGTTGATTCCCGTAGTAGTTCGTGTTCGTGTTCTTACTGGATACTGGTAGTACATACAATCTCATCAGAGAACAGCTGTGGAATAAAATAGAGGCCACAGGACAATCTCACAAACAACATCTCCAGAATCTTGATGCAATGTTTCACAAACTTCAAAGAGCTAATCTCACACTTAATCTGGAAAAATGTCATCTTTTCCAAGTGACACTTCGCTTCTTGGGTCATGTTGTGTCAGCCGAAGGGAGGCTACCGATCCTGAAAAGGTTAAGGCCATAATGGACTTCCCTATACCAAGCAGTTTAAAAGAAGTACAGCGTTTTTTAGGCATGTCTGGATGGTATCACAAGTTTATTCATAACTTTCCTGAGCTGTCTGCCCCCTTAAACCATCTCAAACAGAAGGGTGTTACCTGGAGTTGGGGGCCAGAATGCCAAGCAGCCTTTGATGGTTTAAAGCAAGCACTGTCATCTGCTCCAGTATTGAACCATCCTGATTACCAGCTGCCCTTCAGAGTTTACACTGATGCCAGCAATATTGGTTTAAGAGCTGTGCTTGCCCAACCAAAACATGACTCAGAGAGTGTGATTGCATGTGCCTCACGTTTACTTAACCCTATGCCGCCTACTAGGAATGACTATAAATTGTGCATGTATCCAACAACTTTCTATGTTAGCGCTTGTAGTTTAATAAATCACAACCATAAATCACAAATTAAAACCCAATATATCAACAGAAAGGTATTGAGTAGACCTTTCCAATGATATCAGGGTATGCTGTAGGGTGTTTTATAGATTTTGTCTTAAGTCTCCAAAAAATATTGAAATATGAAATATTAATAATAATATTAAAAAATGTGCAAATGTTCATATTTTTCCAAATAATGTAGAAAAAAGAGTATATGGGAGATGTGCAATTTTATGAGGAATTCAACTATTTAATCAAAATTGAAATTGCCTGTACAGTTGCAGAGCTATATAAGGTTTTGTAATGCAAAAAAGTGCATAAAAGAGCCGAAATGGCGGATGTAGAACTGAAAGTGAAACTGAAGAAACCTGAAAATATAATATAAGTTGACATCTGATGTGCCCTGCAGCTGCACGCATACGCACACAGACACACAGCGGGGCGAAAAACATTCCGGAAGTAATTTTTTAAAAAGCGTATATAAAGTTATTTTTTAATAATAACATGAAAAAATAAAAAAATCCTTAATCCCAGTTCTTAGCTTTCAGATGAGTTATAGTTCAGCACGTTTGAGCTCGTAGAATGGGAGATATAGACATTTCAAAAGGGTGAGTGTCAATATAATTTTCCATTGAAGTCAGAAAATGGCAAGTCAAAAATGAAACACAAATAAAAAAGCCACACCCACCGCAGCCCTAAAGCAATTACATGGGGATAGCCATCATAGCCATGGCTATTGCCCAAAAAGAAAAAAACAAGATAGTTGATTGGACGGCTGAGATATATCATGTTTCGTCATCGTAACAAAAGTTACGAAATTAGAGCGCGTCGGCAGCAAAGGGTTAATCTTGCAGAAAATAATTATTCCATTTCTGAAAAGGAATGTCTGGCAGTTGTCTGGGTCATTGAAAAGTGGCATCCATACTTAGAGGGGAGACCTTTCGAAGTTGTGACTGACCACTCTGTTTGGGCTTTTAATTCTCCCAAGCCAAATTCCAGACTTATTCATTGGACTCTTCATCTTAAGGAGTTTGAGTTCAGGGTGATTTATAGAAAAGGCAAAATTAAACTCTGCTGTGCTGTCCCGAGCCCCCCCAGGAGTGACAGCTGTGTGTATCTCTAAGAAAAAGCAGGAGGAGGGACTACCTGTAGCTTGGGATTAAATCAGTAAAGAGCAGGCTCAAGACCCAGAAACACAAGAACTCCTACAGAAGGTCTCTTTGAGTGGTAGTCGTCCAGATCAAATTTATTTTTTAGTGGAACAAGGTATCCCGCATAGATACATTCCTGGGGGCAAGGATGGAGCAGAAAAATACCAACTCTTTGTCCTGGAGAAAATGAGGCCCATCTTTTTGAAGTATTACCATGACAGTCCATTGAGTGGGCATCTCGGACGGCTGAAGACACTGCTAAGACTCTTTGAAGTGGCATACTGGTCTCAAGTTCATAATGAGGTGTGTGAATATACACAGAACTGCATTACCTGCCAGAAGCATAATCCCAATTGCTAAAAGCCAGCAGGGTTACTGCAGTCCACTCCACTCATCGAGCCAGGTGAAATGTGGGGACTCAGCATTATGGGGCCTTTTCCCAGAAGCAAACAGCAAAATCAGTATCTGCTTGTTGTGGTCGACTATTTTACCAAGTGGGTAGTTATTTGCCATGAGAGAAGCTAAAGCTCCTAAAATTGATGCAATAATGATAAATGATCTCTTTACCAGATGGGGAATGCCTAAATATTTAGTATCAGACAAGGGTCCGCAATTCATTAGTATGCTTATCAAGCAAATTTGCAGTGAGTGGGGTGTGACACAAAAGTTAACTACCATCTATCACCCCCAAACCAATTTGACCGAAAGAGTCAATAGAACTTTAAAGACAATGATTGTTTCCTTTTTAGGGGAGAATCACAACTCCTGGGATAAATGGCTTCTGGAGTTTATGTTTGCAGTTAATTCTCTGCTAAAAACGAGACCACAGGTTTCTCCCCAGCAGAGCTAGCACTGGGTAAGTCTCTCAAAAGTCCTATAGAGAAAGTTATAGCCAGACCTTCTACTCCTGACTCTAAGGGTTATTCCTTCCTTGAATTTATTTATTTATTTATTAGCCGATGCCCTTATCCAGGGCGACTTACAATTGTTACAAGATATCACATTATACATTATAGTTCTGTCCCAATTTACTGACATTCCGTACTTGGTGTTTGTTACAATTTGAAAGTCACCAAAAATGTCGCTAGACAATTTACCAAGTATTCCAGGTAGTAAATCTCAAGAAGCTGCTAGATGTTGCTATTTAGAACTTTATAAAAAGGAGTGGTGTTCTAGTGACATTTATGATGACTTTGATTAGAACGTAAATTAGAAAGAAGATTTACCAAGTATTGCACATAGTAAACTGGTATATACTTCTTAGTACATACCTACAATTGATCCATGTCTAAATTATTATTTATTTCTTAGCAGACGCCCTTATCCAGGGCGACTTACAATTGTTACAAGATATCACATTATTTTTACATACAATTACCCATTTATACAGTTGGGTTTTTACTGGAGCAATCTAGGTAAAGTACCTTGCTCAAGGGTACAGCAGCAGTGCCCTCAACCTGGGATTGAACCCAAAACCCTCCGGTCAAGAGTCCAAAGCCCTAACTACTACTCCACACTGCTAAATCTGCATAATGTCCTTGTCCCAGTCCCATTCCCCTTCTATGGATGTAAATGGTTTTGGATTACTGGTACATGGTTCAGGCTGTTGACTGCTGCTGGATGGGCTGCCGTTGTTCCTATTAGTTTTGTAACAGTGTCAGGGAGGTTGTAAGTGGAGCATGATTCGCCGAAGAGTTTTACCCCAGTTCTTACAATCAGTATAGCGTTTAGTGTGCTTATACCCAGACGGTTTTGAAGCTTTGACTTGACAACATTCATGAGACTAAACAGACGTTCAACTTCAGCGTTAGAGTGGGGCAGTGAAAGTACTGCTATTGCCAGTGAACACAGGTCTGCAAAGGGGTTGCTGTTTCCTGCATCACAAAACATGTTGACTTCAGCCCAGTAAGACACAGTCTGAGACGTGTTTTCCCATCTGTTAAAGTGGATATTCCTCCACTGGGTCACAATTCTGTCAGTGGTCTCAGAATCAAATCCAAAGAGCTGAGCTAGCTCAGCTATTTCTGCGCTTTTCAGAGCTCAGTACTGACATCATTTGCAGCGTTTTCGCATTCAGTGGGAGCCGGTGAAGTTCTTTGCTGAGCTGGACAGTGAATTCACTACATCTTTTCCCAAGTACCTCTTTGATCTCCGGTGACAGCCGGGATTCTTTGCGGGCTTTTTCAAAACTGAATCATCCAAGTGATTTTCAATAGGAGTGGATCAGAACCCTTCCGCAGGCAGACTTCAGGAGATTAATCAGTATATTGAGAAGCTTAGCAGGGTCAGTATTCATTACTGACTCCATGCTACGCTTCCGCTAGTATAGACTTCAGGTAAATTAAATAAATGCTGTTCTGTTCATCACTGTACATGGGGGGGGGGGGAAGCATCTCTGCCATGTAGCAGCTGTCCTTCTTCCTTGACAGCTGGAAGTCTAGCTTCAGTTCCTCCCATTGGTACAGAATCCTACTCACAGCTGGTTCAATGGAGAGCCAACGTGTAGAGCACGTTTTGGTAAAATACATCAAAGTAAAGGGGGATATTACACAAAGTAAAGATAAGCTTCTAATTAGATATTTTAAATAAAATGTGGGGGGGTTACAAGTGGACTTTAAGGTGCAAACCACATGGGTTGTTATAGCTACGTGATATTTACATATATATTATATATTCTATTGGTAGTGTAGAGAATAAGTATTTGAGACCTTAGCGTCTCCTCTTCGATTGAGATGTTTGTATTCTGATGAACCTGCCGATGCTCTATTGGGCAGTGTGGTCTGAGGGTTATAGGAAAAACAAATGAGAAATTTGTTTTCACGTCCAGCTTTGCTACTGAATTACTGTGTGACTTAATTGTAAGTTGCTTTGCAGTTTGGTGTTATGTGACAGTGTGGCAATGCGCCCCGCCCCTGTGTGCATTTGTGTGTTATGTGTTGTATGTTGCGTGTGTAAATGTTGGTGTATAGTCATTGGTACACGGGATATAAACGGGTCTGTGTTTCACGTATATTTAAAAAGTGTAGAATTATATTTAGGCACGGGATTGCACATCACGCACGTGCATTTAAAATATAATATGTGAGCACGGGGTTGCACAGAATGAATTCACGTGCTGGGATTCAAGTGAATAATTAATTAGTAATTGAATCCCAGCACAACAGTATAAATAGGCACATTTTTAGTCACTCGTGGTTGGGTGTTCGAGAGTGGAGAACGGGAGAGAGAGAAGGAGAAACTAAATAGCAAAATAAGATCGTAAATATAAGTGTTTATACTCACCGTGTTTGTTTGTCTCTCCGTGCACCGTTTGTTAAGTGTTTAGTACGTTTTGTTTGTCTCTTTATTTTGGCGTGAAGTGCCGTGTCCTGTGTTTTTGTTGTTGCAAACCTTTTATTTTCTGTTCCGTTATTAAATGCTGAGCGCAATCACGCGCTCACCTTTACCAAAACCCAATCTCTCTGTTTATTTATTTCCTGCATCTGGTCTGACGCCACCCACTCCGGCCGTCTTTGTGACACATGGTGTCCTGCGTGGGATCGACAGCGCCTCCAGGACTCAGGCCAGAGCAGGAACCGCAGTTTGGATTTAAAAAAGAAAAAAAAAAAAAAAAAAATGGCAGAAGACGCCATCAAAGTACGGGACTGGATGCTGGAAAATGCTGGGCTGGAGGCCCAGTCTATACCAGTAGTCGTCCGGTTCCTGCAGTTTATGGATAGGGAACGATGGGAGGCTTATGCAAGGGAACAGACCGTAAGCACCTGGGAGGAAGGTGTGGGGTTGGTCCTCAGCTACCTGGAGGCAATGATAAACGGAACAGCAGCCCAGGTAGCAGGACCACCAGCAGAGGAGTACCTGCTGTCCCCATCTCCACCAGCAGAGGGTGAATGCCTGCTGGTTTTGGGTCCACAGCCCAAGCGGGAGGAGCCCGAACGTCCTACGCCTGAGTGGGAGGAGCCCGAACGTCCTACGCCTGAGTGGGAGGAGCCCGAACGTCCTACGCCTGAGTGGGAGGAGCCCGAACGTCCTACGCCTGAGTGGGAGGAGCCCGAACGTCCTACGCCTGAGTGGGAGGAGCCCGAACGTCCTACGCCTGAGTGGGGGGAGCCCGAACGTCCACAGCCCAAAAGGGAGGAGTCGGTGCGTCCACAGCCCGAAGAGAGGGAAGTCGGGGCTTCCACAGCCCTAGGACCCAAGCTGCCAGCAGAGGGTGAATACCTGCTGGTTCCACCTCCACCGCAGTGGGAGGACTGCTTGCCCCTCCCACCTCCACCAGCAGAGGGTGAATACCTGCTGGTTCCACCTCCACCAGGAGCAGAGGAGCTGGAGCTGCCTCTGCCTCCACCACCGCCAGGAGCAGAGGAGCTGGAGCTGCCTCTGCCTCCACCACCGGAAGGAGCAGAGGAGCAGGAGCTGCCTCTGCCTCCGCCACCACCACCGCAAGGAGCAGAGGAGCAGGAGCTGCCTTTGCCTCCGCCACCACCACCGGAAGGAGCAGAGGAGCAGGAGCTGCCTCTGCCACTTCCAGGAGCAGAGGAGCAGGAGCTGCCTCTGCCTCCACCACCGCCAGAAGCAGAACAGCAGGAGCTGTCTCTGCTTCCCGTACTTCCACCACAGGGAGTACGGTGGCCGGAGCCCCAGAAAGGGGAGCTGTCGGCCACGAAGAAGGGGGAGGAGGTCTGGAGACCACCAACCCCAGCAGCAGTTTCGCTGCCGGAGATCGTGGGGGAGGTCCGGAGACCTGCTCCCACTGCAGCAGTTTCGCTGCCGGAGATCGTGGGGGTGCAGAAGAGACTGTGGCCGGAGCCCCGGCAAAGGGAGCTACCGGCTACAAAGACAGGGGGAGAGGTCAGGAGACCACTTTCCCCAGCAGCAGTTTCGCTGCAGGAGCAAACCAACAGGCTGTCAGCCGTGCCACTACCGGCAGGGGTGCTGACAGCATGGCCAGCCATGGGCCCACTGAAGCCTCCCTTCCCAGCCCGACACTTTGTCCTGGACTGCTGGATTTTTAAGGGGGGAGGTGGCCGTTGAGGCCATGTGTGCTGCGCACAAGGGGGGGTATATGTGGCAATGCGCCCCGCCCCTGTGTGCATTTGTGTGTTATGTGTTGTATGTTGCGTGTGTAAATGTTGGTGTATAGTCATTGGTACACGGGATATAAACGGGTCTGTGTTTCACGTATATTTAAAAAGTGTAGAATTATATTTAGGCATGGGATTGCACATCACGCACGTGCATTTAAAATATAATATGTGAGCACGGGGTTGCACAGAATGAATTCACGTGCTGGGATTCAAGTGAATAATTAATTAGTAATTGAATCCCAGCACAAACAGTATAAATAGATGCACGTTTAGTCACTCGTGGTTAGGTGTTCGGTGAGTGGAGAACGAGTGTGGAGAAGGAGGTGAAGTAAAGTAATAATAATAATAGTAAAAGTAATAGTTAAATCTGCTCACCGTGTTTGTTCGTCTGTCCTGCACCGTCTGTTTAGTGTTTAGTCGTTTTGTTTGTCTCTTTATTTTGGCGTGTAGTGCCGTGTCCCGTGTTTTTGTCTGTTAAAACCTTTTATTTTCTGTTTATTAAATGCTGAGCACGATCACGCGCCCAGCTTATACCAAACCACATCTCTCTGTTTATTTATTTCCTGCATCTGGTCTGACGCCACCCACTCCGGCCGTCTTTGTGACAGACAGGTTCCACAAAATTTTGTTTTTTGTATATATTAAAAACAACACACAGACTAATATTTGCACCAGCTAATGTTTTCTTCTAAAGTAGAAATTGATTATATTATTATTATTATTATTATTATTATTATTATTATTATTATTATTATTATTATTATTATTATTAAGACATGCAATACCATTTTTTTCTACAGGGACTTTGTGAATGCTTTCATTTCATTGATAACCCTAAGCCACTGATTTCACTGGTTAACCTAGAACCTTAAAAGTTGGAATGTAACGCCACTTTGGATACAGTCTAATGCATTTTAGGCAGAAAGGTGATTTTCTAATCCGGTCATCACTTTGTGTTGCTGGAAATTGCAGTACTGCATACAACGCTGATGTGTTGACCAACATTTGTTGTTCATTTGGGATTGTTTTTTTCAAATAAAATGAACAGATAATTTATAACCCAGGATGCTCTGTACTGGGCAATGAGCACAAATAAATAAACAGTAATGCTCCCAGATTAAGAAAAAAAAGATTTAGTGGAGGAAAGGTTAAAATGGGACATGAGCAGAGTTACTTAATGAAAACAAATGCTAACCACTGCAATCACTGACTCTGTCTGCTGCTTTCAAAAGCAGGCATCACTCAAACCAGCAGCTGCATTGTAAGCAAGCAAGTTCAGGAAGACACTGAATGTGGTCTGAATACAGGTAAATAAGGTATACAAAGTGCAGTTTAAATGCAAATAGGCTATGATTAATTCAATGTTTCTCAAGTACTGTAGCTTTTAATATTTTTGAAACACATTGTGTTTTGAATTTCGGACCGCATGCTTATACTGTAGCCTAGCATTTGTTTATAAATTATGAATATAAACATCTCCTGTTTCTGCAACATGCTCCTCTCAGTGGCTTAAAGACTTACTTCAAATGTATTTCTGATTTGTGAAATTAACCAATATTGGAACCATCAATCTTTGACCTATTTAGGTCAGTCCAAGAAGACACACTACCACTTTCACCAGTTGAACTAATTTCCTCCATTGTGAAAGAACAGACTGGTAGGCTGAGCTCACCTAGCAACCCAACATGTTTGGCATGGCAAGAGGAAAACACCATAAACGGTTTTGTTCAGTATTTAGTAGTGTATGCCTTGAGGAGAGATTCCCATTTTATAAAATGTATTTTGTACAAAGAGAAATCTCTAAAATGATGTTCAAATATAATAACCAAGTAGATAAAATATACTAATCAAGTAGCTAGTTGAGAAACTCAGCTTTGGCTTTTGTCCAGCTTCACTAGCTTGCATGTGATTATTACTTCTTTGCTAACAATGGCTGAAGAGCTGCTGTTTTTATATTGTGGAGTAAGAGGGGCAATGGTGTAGTAACTAATGCTATCTTCAAAATGCTATAATTAGCAGGATGGCTAAAGTGAGTATTTGTGGAATAGATGTGGAACTATAACAAACTGGTTATCATTGTTTTTTTGTAATATTCCCTTGTCACACTGCTGGCTGAGTGGTGACGTCAGAACCAGGAAATGAATAACACAGACAGGACAGATGAAATGAAATGATGAAGGCGCTTGCTTGCGCCGGTTTATTATAAATAAAAAGGTTTGGACAAAACACAGGACACGGCACTTTAGCCAAAATAAACACACAAACAAAACAAACAGACACTAACAAACAGGGACGAATACTAAACAAACACGTACCACGTAGCAATTGTTTTTTTTAATTTATCTCCTCACTCTCTCCCATTCCTTCACCCTGAACACACAACCCAGAGTGAATTAAATGTGCATCTATATATACAATTGTGCTGGGATTCAATTACCAATTAATTATTCACTTGAATCCCAGCACGTGAACTAATCTGTGAAAACCCAGTGTTCACATATTAAAGTACTTTAAATGCACGTGAAGTGAAGTGCAATCCCTGTTCCTAAATACAATTAAAATTTTAAATAACTCGTGCTGCACACACCCATTTATATCCCGTGCAGCCATATCTATACACCAACATTAACACACCACACGCAACATACAACATAGAAATGCACACAGGGGCGGGGCACATTGCCACATCCCCTTTCTTTGATAATTGATTTAAGCTTGTTGATGCACGTCTGTCACAATTTTAATATGATTTTAGGCAATCATTTGCAAGCAAACGTAAACAAACAAACAGATTTGTATCAGAGGCTCGGAGATCTGTGATCGTGATTGACCCCTTAGCAATCATTGCTAGGAGGACAGTGCAGCCACAAAGGAAATACAAAAAAATTATATTTGGATTGTTGTGAGTAGCAAACAACAATCCTTGAGGGGTCAAAGGGCATGTGATCACTGTGTCATCTCAGTCGCTAAAGACTTACATCAAAGTAAAGGGGGATATTACGCAAAACAAAGGCAAGCTTTTGCACCAATAAAAGCATGGGGGGCTTTAGAGTGCAAACCACTTGGGGTGCTGTAGCTTCAGAATCTTTTCAAATTGATACATTCAATTGTGGCAGAGAAGATGGAGGAAAGATGTAGTCCAGTGGTTTGCTGCAGGACTACATCCCCCAGAATGCCATGATGTGTCAGGGGTTTGTGTGAAGGCTAAGACATGTGGGACGGGCCTATATCAAAAAGGTATTGTTATACTTTTGTTTGGGGACTGGTAAACGGCTTAGCCATCCAGTTATAGTTTAGAACTTATTTCAGTTAGCACTTAAGAACATAAGAACTTAAGAAAGTTTACAAACGAGAGGAGGCCATTCGGCCCATCTTGCTCGTTTGGTTGTTAGTAACTTATTGATCCCAGAATCTCATCAAGCAGCTTCTTGAAGGATCCCAGAGTGTCGGCTTCACAACATTACTGGGGAGTTGGTTCCAGACCCTCACAATTCTCTGTGTAAAAAAGTGCCTCCTATTTTCTGTTCTGAATGCCCCTTTATCTAATCTTCATTTGTGACCCCTGGTCATTGTTTCTTTTTCAGGTTGAAAAAGTCCCCTGGGTCCACATTGTCAATACCTTTTAGGATTTTGAATGCTTGAATCAGATCACCGTGTGGTCTTCTTTGTTCAAGACTGAATAGATTCAATTATTTTAGCCTGTCTGCATACGACATGCCTTTTAAACCCGGGATAATTCTGGTTGCTCTTCTTTGCACTCTTTCTAGAGCAGCAATATCCTTTTTGTAATGAGGTGACCAGAACTGAACACAATATTTTAGATGAGGTCTTACTAATGCATTGTAAAGTTTTAACATTATTTCCCTTGATTTAAATTCAACACTTTTCTCAATATATCCGAGCATCTAGTTGGCCTTTTTTTTATAGCTTCCCCACATTGTCTAGATGAAGACATTTCTGAGTCAACATAAACTCCTAGGTCTTTTTCATAGATTCCTTCTTCCTATCTCCCATATGATATTTATAATGCACATTTGTATTGCCTGCGTGCTGTACCTTTTCTCAATTAAATGTAATTTGCCATGTGTCTGCCCAGTTCTGAATGCTGTCTAGATCATTTTGAATGACCTTTGCTGCTGCAACAGTGTTTGCCACTCCTCCTATTTTTTTGTTGTCTGCAAATTTAACAAGTTTGCTTACTACACCAGAATCTAAATCATTAATGTAGATTAGGAATAGCAGAAGACATAATACTGATCCCTGTGGTACACCCACTGTTTACCTCGCTCCATTTTGAGGTTTCTCCTCTAATCAGTACTTTCTGTTTTCTACATGTTAACCACTCCCTAATCCATGTGCATGCATTTCCTTGAATCCCTACTGCGTTCAGTTTGAGAATTAATCTTTTATGCGGGACTTTGTCAAAAGCTTTCTGGAAATCTAAATAAACCATGTCATATGCTTTGCAATTATCCATTGTCGATGTTGCATACTCAAAAAAATCAAGCAGGTTAGTTAGACACGATCTCCCTTTCCTAAAACCATGCTGACTGTCTCTATTTTGGATCTTATTATAGTTTCCATAAGTTGGTGCTTATCTTGGCGAGAGCCGAGTTCAAATCAGCATGAAGTTTTAACATCTACTCTTGTGTAATGGAAATCATCTTGGATTTGGTTTTAGCCCCCTTAGCAGTGTTCATTTATATCTCTATCTTGGCCTTTCTAACTTCTTTTTTGTCTTGTGTTTGCAGTTCCATGTACTCTTTCTGTGTACTTTGTTTTTGGCCCCTTTTAAACGCTCTGTAAAGTGCCTTTTTTTGCAGAATATTTTTTTAAATTGATCTGTTAAACCATTTTGGCCATTTTATTTTAGATTTAGATTTGTCTACTTTTGGGATGCAATTGTTTTGCGCCTCTAGTACTACTGTGGATGTTTTCTCTATTTTACTCCAATCTACTTCTGTTACTCTCTGTTTCATACCTTCATAGTTTTCTTTTCTAAATTTGTAAACCTTAGCTTTAGTCATTAAGTTCAGTTAGCACTCCTTGGAGGAGCTAGGATTTTTTTTGTTTGTTTATTTTTTGTGTTGTGTAAATACATATACAAGACCCGCCCTGTTGAAATATATCTGTGGTCCAGTGTTCGTGTTACACAAGAAGACAGTGTGAACAGTCCTGAAAGTGACCAAGCATACCCCACTTTGTCACAATAAGTATTCTATTGCTATCTCAAATTTGACCATGTTCTTGCTAAACATTGCTTTCTTTGTAATGTTTCCCACTGATCAAAGCATTGGCATCCTAATCCTTTTTAGGACATGGTACAAATGGAGATCCTAACATTTTCCTACACTCCAACACAAATGAGTAATGATGTGTTTGTCTGTGTGAATGGGTGTAATTTAAATTACATGAAAAGTCCAATTGCCTATTAAGCTTGCTTCTGAATCTATTAAGTGATAGTTAAATAGTTTGAATACCACTGTGACAACACCTTTAGTGTGTGCATGTATACTGTGTTTATACATCTAGCTAATCTGAGTTATATCAGAAGACCACACACTTTTCTATTTCGGTGCTTTTAAATCTTCAATTGTCATTCTCAAACATAATATATCTTTCTATAATAAACATTGTTCATGGAGTAAAAAAAAAAAAGATCTTCATAGGAAATTAACTGATGCAGTTATCTGTTAAGATTATTTAAACAGGCTGGTTTCTGAGGACAAACCTTTCAACAGCAGGAATAAATTATGCACTGAAGTTGAATTGTGGCTCTAGCATTACAACTAATGTATCTCTTGCCAATTTTTTATGTTGTCTTGTAATATATTTGATCATTTATAGAGGCTTGTGTCAAAACAAACTAATGTGTCTTCTCTGTGCTCCATTACAGGCAACATTTCACACACCATTTAGTCAGCTTGGACAGAGTCCAGAAGGATGCTTCTCATACATCTTTCCTAAGATAATGGGCATGGCAAAGGTAAGATGAGAGGGTTTCATGTGCTTCAATTTATAATCGATGCAAAGCTTATACATTTTACTTAATATTCAATTTGAGGTATAATCTATATTATAAATATGATCTGAACAGTGATGGATCATAATACTGCCACCATAACATTGTTTTGGCTTATTGAGTATTCTTAGCATGGCAGAAAGAATGAAAAAGTAAAGAATCTATATATCTTTCAAATTGCTATATTGGGTATGTTTCTTAAAACACTGTATTTAGAGGTTAAGTATTTACATTATGTTGAGTTTCCTGTTTTTATATTACATTTTACCTTATATTACTGTGTTAGACCTGAACAGAAAAAAATGAAAGTCCCCTGTAAATACTATTGGTATCTCAAAACACTTCACATATGCCATGTTACTTATATCTGCAGCATGAAACCAGTCTGTAAAACTCAGTGGAACCTTGTTATAAAGGTAATTTTTTACCAGGAATAATTTATTTTGCCTCCTTACTAAATAATTAATGTATCGTTGGTGAATTATCTACCATTTTATATATATATATATATATATATATATATATATATATATATATATATATATATATATATATAAGGGTGTGTGGTTTTTCTTTTTAGTGATTGTCTATCATAGAAAGGTGTCTAAAAAAGTGCTTTTATCATTTTCACTCTATAAATAAATACTTTCTAGTCGTAACTATTGATAATTCATAGAATTAATCCACCAGAATACCAAATGGAGGACTGTGCACCTAAGTGGAAACAAGTAGAGCAAACTGTGAAAAAGGCAAGGGCTTCATCATCTCCTGGGCCTAATGGAGTTCCGTACAGAGTGTACAAGAGTGCCCCTGGTGTTCTACGAATCCTGTGGAAATTGATGAAAGTAGCGTGGGAAAAATAGGTTGTACCAAGAGCATGGTGCCGAGCAGGTAGGGTCTTTATACCCAAAGAAAAAGATTCTACTAGTATCTGTCAGTTTTGCCCTATTTCCCTGTTAAACGTGGAAGGCAAGATATTCTTCAGCATTGTTGCACAAAGATGGTCAGCTTACCTATTGAAGAACTGCTTCATTGACACTTCCGTACAGAAAGCCGGTATTCCAGGTTCCCTAGGATGCTTAAAGCACATCGGTGTGATCTGGCAGCAAATTCAAACAGCTAAATAGGAGAGGAAGGAGCTCCATGTGACATGCCTGGATTTAGTCAATGCATACAGTTCAGTGTACCAAGGACAATAACAAACTTAGTGAAAGCCTACTTCAGATATTTGCAATTTTGTTTTTCATCTTCAGAATTCACCACTACATGGCAATGTCTAGAAATTGAAATAATGGCAGGATGCACCATTTCTCCACTGGCTTTTACCATGGCAATGGAATTAATTATTAGAGCGTCAAAATGGGTAGTGGGAGGAGAACACTTGGCTTCTGGAATGCGACTGCCACAAATTAGAGCAGACGTGGATGACATGACAATCATGATTACAACAGTAGACTGCACTAATCGGTTATTGGGCAAACTAATCAATAACATTAAATGGGCACGAATGCAATTCAAGCCCACTATGTCAAAGAGCAGGTCTATAATTGAAGGTTGTGGGACATATTCCCTAAATATGATAATAATACATGAACGTGTATTGGAAATGTAACTGAATTCATTAATGAAACTGTGTGTCTTGAGAAACAGGGCACACTGCTGTGTCTTGAGAAGAGGGCCTCTTCCTTGCAGAAATACTGAACTGTGTGACCTACTGATTAGGTGACCAGTGCTTGAACTGGATTAGGCTAAAAGGACAGTTGAATTATGTATAGATAATTCACACGTGCAACAACAATCGTTTTGATGCAAGGAAGACATAAATTAGTGGTGTCCCAGTGGAAAAGGACATTAAAACATCAAAGGACTGGGAGTTTAAAAAGGCAAGATACACAAATGATCTCAAGAAAGTAGCTACTCAGCAGAGTGAAAAAGACTATAAATATCCAAACAAAACTAAACATTGTGCGCTCCACATCGAATGCTAAACAAGGTGCTGTCACTCTGCTAAGCGAATCTGCAAGTCTGGGACTGCCTAAAATGGACCCAAGACGGGACTCTGGCTGAAAACAGACCCAAGAAGAGGAAGCAAGCTGCAAGTGAGTAACTATCACAAGCAACAAGACTGAGGCCCGGCTGGAGGACTGCCGTAAAAAGTACAGCGACCATTATCAGATAAACCAGTCTGGGTCTGTTGTACACCTAAAACCACAGTATCCAAAATAAACTGTGCCCTGCTACCGGCGCTGCTAAAGATTCAGCGAAGAGGACAGAGTGGCTTTTGTGTATCCTATACCGAGGACTGAAGACTTTGTTGCAGCTATTTGTTGAATCTCTCGAGAATTCGAAAACTTTGTTGCCAAGTTTGATCCAATGTTGGATTGAAGCTTTGTTACTGAGAGGAGAGCCTTTTGTACTGGACACTTCAACAGATTGAGTTTCCAAACCAGTGGACCAAGGAACCGTTGAGTATAATTCTAGTTGCATTTTCCTTTCATGGAACTAAATTAATTAATTGTAACACATTCACATAGAATTGAACTGTTAATTATTTAGTTTGCACACTTTGCATGTGAAATGACTTTTAGTGAAACTTGATGAAGTAACTATAAGTAATCTACCTCATATTTTGTATGAATAATTTCTTTAAAAGTAAACTTGCCATATCCTTAATCTATATACCATTAATAAGCTTGTAATATATTCTAAGATTGTCTGTATCATTTCAGTTGAGGCTGTGCTTGTATGTGGGCGTGTGTGTGAGCAATTTACTAGCTACGTAACAGCTTGCTTGAGCTGCTGCAGTGGCTGCTTTGGGTGAGGAGACATGCTGTGTCATATTTCAATTGCCTGCTAGCCAGCATGAGTGCAGTGATAGTTTTTGACTTGTGTTTGGTGCTTAGGGACTAAGATTTACTTTCTGACTTTTCTGATTTCTGTTTAATATTTGTGTACTTAATAAAATACTACTATTGATTAAACATTCCTTGTGTCTAGTGTGTGTATGTGTGTTCATAGTAAATCCTCGATCTTTGTAACACTTCAATTAAATATTATTAATAAGAGAACTAATCGACCCAGATAAACATTAAATGATCAATTATTGAATTGTTCCTACAAGGTAAAGTACTGGATCAGAGGTTCTATATTAATGGTGAGGCAATACCAACAGTGTCTGAGTAGCCTGTGAAAAGTCTTGGGAGATGGTATGATGGGGACCTAAAGGACACAGTTCATGTGAGAGAAGTGAGACAACAAGCAGTGTAAGGGTTGAAGAGCATAGACAGCAGCGCTTTACCAGGCAAACTAAAACTCTGGTGTTTTCAGTTTGGTCTACTGCCAAGACTCCTGTGGCCACTCACTGTGTATGAGGTTTCCTTGACAGTAGAGAAGCTGGAAGCGTTCATCAGTTCATACGTCAGGAAATGGTTAGGAGTTCCACACTGCCTCAGCAGAGTGGGACCGTATGGTAAAGGGATACTGCAGCTGCCAGTCTCAGCTCTAACCAAGGAGTTTAAATGCGCCAAGATTCGACTGGAAATGACATTGGTAGAGTCACACAACGAATGTGTGAGGGAGGCAGCACCTGTGTTGAAAACTGGAAGAAAGTGGGCGGCAAAGGAAGCTGTGGAAGATGCAAAGGCTGCCCTTCATATCAGTGATCTCATGGGGCAAGTACAGCATGGAAGAGGAGGCCTTGGTCTCAGTTCAGCTCCTCCTACATGGCCTCAGCGGAGGAAGCTGGTAGTCAACAAGGTGCAAAAGCAGGAGGAGAGGATGCGGTGCATAAAGGCCGTTTCCCAGGCCAAGCAGGGAGAATGGATGAGATGGGAGAGTGTGGAAAAACGCAAGATTGGCTGGCCTATGGTTAATGGAACAGAGGAGGATCAGTTTCCTCATCAGGTCAACATATGATGTTCTCCCATCACCACAGAACCTTAATCTATGGGTAGGAGAGGATCCGTGGTGTCCTTTGTGTTCATCGCCAGCTACATTTAAGACACATTTTGACAGGATGTAAGGTGGGTCTTAGCCAAGGATGGTTTACTTAGCGTCATGCCAAGATGCTGCGATGTTTGGCCTTAGCATTGGAAGACAAGTGCAGCATGACCAACAGGTTGCCACCAATTCCAGCACTATATGACACATGAAGAACAACATTCCTCCATTCAGGGAAGCAACCTCCAAAAAAAAGTATTAAAACCCAAACTCATCTGGAACAACTGGAATCAGCTAGAGACTGGAAAATGCTGGCAGATGTTGGACAACGGCTTGTTTTCCCACCTGAGATTGCCATCACTAACCTTTGACCTGATATTGTCTTGTGGTCTGGATCAGCATGCCTTGTTCACATGGTAGAGTTAACAGTGCCATGGGAGGCGTATGAAAGGAAGAAACTTCAGTACGCTCAACTAGCTGCTGAAGCAGAACAGCGAGTGCAGGTTTACCCAGTGGAGGTGGGTTGTCGAGGATTTGTGGCACACTCCACAACTCAGTTTCTCAGAGACATCGGATTCAGTGGTCAAGAGTTGCGACGCATAGTGAAGAACTTATCTGAAACAGCAGAGAGGAGCAGCAACTGGCTCTGGTTGAGACGAAAAGATTCTAGGTGGGGACCTCAAGCATAGTAGAGTAAGCTGGGCTTAGCTGAATGGGGGACGGAGGGGGGTGATGCTGGACGCCAGAATCACTGTCAAGCTCTCTTAAGGTGTTGTGGGCTAGTCGACGAAACACCAAGGATGAAAGGTGCCCACTTGAAGACCCCAGAGAAGTACCCTACTCAGCTCAGTCCAGACGGTTGTCATGCTGATGCATTAGGGAGGCCGCACTGTGGTTGATCCTTGGAGCCAGCATTGCAGCCCTTGTGTGTGCTGATGCGCCAGGGAGGCAAAATGGGCTGATCCCTGGAGCCAGCATTACACTTTAGCCATCAACACCAGGCAGAAGGATATCTACATCAGATGGAAGGAAACACAGATGGATCACATTAGTTTACAGTAAAAGAAGTTATGTCTTATTTGGTGCTGTGGCGGAGTGTCCCGCCCCTATTTATTATTATTTGTATTTTTGTTTGCGGCGCGGGTAAAAGCGCCGCGTCTTTTATTATTATTTAAAAACCCCGTGAGGATGCATGGCTGATCAGCTACTGATTACTTAAATATTCTTCCTTCTCTCCGCTCCCCGTACTCTCTACTCCAACACCCCCAACATCAAGTGCAGAGAGCTGCAGGTTTATATACTCTGGCCGAGGGATTAACTAGTTGGTAATTATCTTATTATCCCCCGGCCAGAGTCTGCACGCGTTTGGTAAGGATGCATGACTGTCAGCTATTTAAGTAATCAGTAGCTGATCAGCCATGCATCCTCACGGGGTTTTTAAATAATAATAAAAGACGCGGCGCTTTTACCCGCGCCGCAAACAAAAATACAAATAATAATAAATAGGGGCGGGACACTCCGCCACAGGTGCTTATCTTGGCGAGAGCTGAGTCCAATATCAGCAAGAAGTTTTAACACTTACTCTCATGTAATGGAAATCTTACTTTCTCTGAATCAATATTCCACTCATGTAAAACTGCAAATTCAGTAATTTGAGTGTTACAGTTGTTGTTTTCAAAGTTCTTCTTGTTTTTGAAATGTTATGTTTCTATGTTTAGTATTTGACAAGGTTAACATTACAACTGTACTTACAACAGTTTAAGTATTCAATCAGCTACTAGGAACCGGATAAGCTTAGATGGGCCAAATGGCCGCCTCTCATTTAGCCTTATGTTCTTATGTACAGTAAATTACATAGTTTACCTTTTTGTGATTGCAATCTTGTTTTGTTCTTATACTTTCCATTAATATGCAGTAAACATCTGAACAGCTTTACTGGGTAAATTAAGCAGGACTAGAAGTATTAAGCTTCTGCAATGCAAACAATCGAATATATATTTTCTAAATAAATGTTTCGACTTTTGACAAATAATTACATTGAGAACCTAAAATCCTTTAAAATAGCAGTATTTAATATATTTATTTATGTTGCTACACAAAGTCATTTGGTAAAGGATGTGGAACTATGCCAAATTACTTCAGTACCATCTGCCAAACATCAGTTATATTTTAAGACATTAAGACATTTAAGCATTTTCAGTAAACTACAAAACCTTAACCTTCACAGCCTTTTTGACTTCATAGACCACAGAAACTTAACTGCACACACTTCTGCACACCTATTTTGTTACTGTACATATCCAAACAATTCCGATTTTTATTATAAAATTATTTTACCACCACACTTACCTGAGCTAAGTCAGAGTCAGTTAAATAAAATTGGCAACCCTCACGATATGTAGAACATGGGTATGTGTAAATGGCCTGTCCCTCATGGCCAAAAAACTGCAATGCAAATAACATCACTGACATGTATTTTGCGATATATAAAAATAATGTTCAGGAATACTGTAATACAGATGCAGTAGTCTGTTATACATTATATGCTCTTTCACCACTGTCAGCAATCATCAATGTCAATTGCATACAACCACACTTGCAAAGCTTTCATCCAAGTAGTCCATCCAAATGTGATGGAACCAAGCATGAATGGGAATCTGACTTGGAAAGAAATATAGGTCCTTTAAATGCATAGTCCCATCTTTTCTGAATGAAAGAAATGCAGCAATCCTACATCTTCCTCAGATGCAATCCAAAAATCTTCTTAATAATCAAACAAGGCAACTACCTTTACTAGTGCAACCCTGGTATCCAAAAGAAACACAAATACATTAGCTATGGTACAGTTTTAAGGATTTAGTTTAATGAAATGTTCCAATTATTACAAACGCTGCCTACGTATTATTATTTATTATTATTATTATTTATTTCTTAGCAGATGCCCTTATCCATGGCGACTTACAATTGTTACAAGATATCACATTATTTTTATATACAATTACCCATTTATACAGTTGGGTTTTTACTGGAGCAATTTAGGTAAAGTACCTTGCTCAAGGGTACAGCAGCAGTGTCTCCCACTGCGAAATGAACCCACGACCCTCTGGTCAAGAGTCCAGAGCCCTAACCACTACTCCACACTGCTGCCCTACGTAAATAGTGGCCAGCACTTTTTAAAAGAGTTATATAAAATGGCAAAACAATTTGAACACCACTTAATTACACATCTACCAAAAATAACTGCTGATTAACATTTGACTAAGACAACTTTAACAAGTTAAATAGTGACAGTTTCACTGAAACACATTTAAATATATCATGCCATAAAAAGATTCACCCATGTCAGAAGGAAGTAATGAATGTAAACACTGTATAAATGCATTATTGCACATTTATTTATCATATATAATTTATACAGAAGGCATCTAAGACACAAGTCACTGGTGTAACTACTCGACAGTGCGGCTTACTGTCAGGATTTGCTGGCATTGTACATCAGCTCATTAAATTAAATATTAGGAAGATTCTCAGAGGGGTTGAGGAAGAGACTAGCTACTGAAGGGAGAGAATTTGAGATGCCTTTTACTTGCTCATTAGTTGTATGCAGTCACCACCACTTTATGCCAAATAATTAAGCACATAGGGCTTGATTCACATAGCAGTGGTAAAACTGGAGTGAAGACTGGAGGTGTGCTATTATCACTCCTCCAGAATTTCTATGGCATTTGATCAGCTCTCATGAATAGGTACTTTGTGTTAATACTACCCTTTTTACCATGATTATTATCTCCTTCAAATAAATGTACATGCATAGTACCTCTAGTACAGCTTGTTGTAGGCACATCTGGATAATATAACTTGTATTAAAAAAAAACCTTTGCTTTAACTAGAAATGGCTCAAAAATGGAGCACATTATAACATTCATGTTCCAATACAAGTTTGTCACAGGAGTTACTTATACTTTCTTTCGAGTTGCATTTCTGTCACTCTTTCAAGCAACATTAATGTGAAATGTATTATTATACGCTTTGTATAATTCTGTAACTAATCATTTGTATAGTGAGATTAAAAATGTTTATTTATTTATTTCCTTGTGTTGAGGCACAGAGAAAATGTATGTTTGAGATATAACATTCAAGCAATCCTTGATTTAGTGTAAGTGGTTACAATTTCATGCTACATTTAAAAGTATTATATGAATTTTCTTTATTATTATTATTATTATTATTATTATATTGCTTACGGAACAAAACAAAACTGCCTGGACAGGGAACTAAAGAAACTTGTATAATGGTAATTATTTTTAATATAAAGACTAGAGTAATCATGTGGTATAATTTTCAAGACATTTCGCATTATTAGTGCCCTGTCTGGGTAGTTTTCTCTTGGTATGGCTTTCAAGCACTTCCATTAAAACATATGTGCTGCTACAGTGGAATTACATTTCTCTGAAGGGATTATTGATCACTATTAAATTACATTTGGAAATCATGAAGCAAAACACAGTCAAACAAACAATACTTACAGTATATAAACAAACAAACCAAAAACTGACCAAAAACAAAAGAAATTAGCAGTGGCCAAAAAAATCTGATACAGCATTCAGTCCTCAGACAATCATTAATGGTATGTACTGCATCTCTAGATTTATTTAAATAGGTTCTGTAATACAAGCACATTTTTGCTTTTATTTATAATTTTGTGTGAGTGTTTATGTGTGTGTATATATATAAAACCTAAATTCATATTTATACATTGGGTGGGTGGGTATTTGTAATATGGGAATGTAACCGGATTATAATATGTAACCCTATGTTACATGCAACCATTCCTGTTATACAAAGTTTAAACTGTTTTTGTTCGGGTGCTTACGGGCTTATCCACTAGCAGACTTATATGAAATTTAAAATTGTACAAATGAAGCTCTGCATCTTAATGTAGCTGTGGCAGGGTGAGATCTGTGCTGGCTATCTGACGCATGCACTATCCTGCAGGGGAGGTCAGCACCCCGGCAGTGACATGGAGAGGTTGGGTGAGGGTGTGTTGTCTCTCCTTCTCTCTGACCGCTGCAAATTCCGTGAGGAGGGCTTCTCAGCGGAGGAACACCCCAGGGCCATCGCTCACCACTTGCAGGATTAAGCCCGGGGATGGCTGAGCCCAGGGGCGACCACCACTGCCAGGCTGGTGGAGGTGATCGTAGTCGAGCGGTTCCTGGAGTGCTTGGCTCCCGGGCCATACCTGTGAGTACAACGACAGGCACCCGCCACCCTGGATCGGGCGATCCAACTGGCAGAGCAATACTAGGCAGCAGAACCAACGCCTACTAAGCTGCCTGGAAAAATCGTTACTCCAGCATCACCCCCTCTACGGGCCCCAGGGAGAGCGAAGGGACTGGGGTGGAGGGGTAGCCAGGTATTTGGATGGAGTGTGATGGCGGGAGATCCCGGCCCGAGAACCTGGGCATGTTGGGCTTACCCACGGGCTGCTGCGGTGTCAGACGCGCGGCCACCCTACCATCGAGCCCCTTTAATGGCTCCTGAGTTTCCACTGCTTGCTGAAGCTTCATGGTGAGATGCCAGTCCACCGAGGATTGGGACTGCCCTGCTATGGAATGTGACCTCAGCCAACCAGGTAAGACTGTTCCATTCCCTCAGTCACTCCAGCAGACAGGTTTTGTTATTCCTGTGTCAGTGGATCGTATACAAACCCAGGCTCTCTTGGATTCAGGGTGTAGTCAGTCCCTAATACAAGAGAACTTAATCTCAATGGGGCATAAGCAAATATTGGGACAGGTGCATATTAAATGTGTTCATGGGGATTTGCGCACTTATCCCAAGATTAATGTAAATTTAAAAATTACAGTACAAGTACAAGTGGGTTTGTGTTCTCGGTTGCCAGTGCCTGTAGTTTTGGGGCAGGACTGCGAGCAATTCAAAGAGGGAAGTAATTGGAGAGATCTTCCCCTTTCGCAACCCGGCACGGTATTTTCATAAATGTAAGCCCTGAAAAACTAAACTGGTACGAATGAGGGCTGGCAATGGAGAGAGTCTGAGAAGTTTTAGGTGGGGGCGATCAGTGAAGAGTCTGGGGGGGAGGCCGCAGAGCCAGCGCAGGGGTCTGGCTCGGCTGCCTCCGCTCAGGACCAACCCAATCCCGAGCTAGAAGCCATGGGAGCTGATTTTTTGACTCGAGCAAGGGCATGACGACATGCTGGGCAGGCTCTTTGACCAAGCAGTGGGTGGTCGAGCCTAGATGCGCTGCCACGTACCCTCACTTTGAAATTAATCGAGATCTTTTGTACCATGTTGAAAATTACCCCAGAAGGGGGAAGTGCGTCACTAGTTTCTCATTCCTCAGCCCTTTAAGGAGGATTTGTTGCAGCTGGCTCACGCTATTCTCCTGTCTGGTCATTTGGGAAGGGACAAGATCAAAGCAAGGCTCGTGACACGGTTCTCTTGGCTAGGGCTGGATGGTAATGTCCGGCATTTTGTGAATGCTGCGTGGAGTGCCAGAAGGCCAGCTCTAGAGCCGACCTACCGGCCCCACTGGTGCCGTTGCCACTAGTGAAAGCTCCGTTTGAGCGTATTGGAGTAGATATAGTTGGACCGCTTGAGAGAAGTGCAGCGGGATACATGCACCTATTGGTCATTTTGGATTACCAGAGGCCATTCCCCTCCAAACTGCATCTATTAAATGTGTTGCCAATGACCTAATAAAGGTTTTCTCCCGGGTTGGGATCCCCAAGAAAATACTGACCGACCAAGGCACCAACTTTATGTCCCGGCTAGTCCACGGAACATGTAAACTTTTGGGGATTAAGACCATTAGGACCTTTGTTTACCATCCTTAGACCGATGGTCTTGTGGAGCGTTTTAATAAGACCCTCAAAATCATGTTGCGCAAATGTATTAATAGTGACGTGCGCTACTGGGACCAACATCTGCCAACATTTTCCACTCTCTAGCAGCTTCCAGTTGTGGTTTTAATACCTTTTCTTGGACGGAGGAATGTTGTTATTTGTGTGTCATATAGTGCTGGCATTGGTGGTGCTAAGGCCAAACATCGCAGCACCTGGTCATGACGCCAAGTAAACTGTCCTTGGCTAATACCCACTGTACATCCTGTCAAAATGTGTCTTAATGTAGCTGGCAATGAACACAAAGAACACTACGAATCCTCTCCTACCCACAGCTTAAGGTTATGTGGTGACGGGAGAACATCATATGTTGACCTGATGAGGAAAGTGATCCTGCTCTGTTCCATTGTTCATAGATCTCACCTGCCAATCTTGCGTTGTTCCACACTCTCTCATCTCATCCATTCTCCCTGCTTGGCCTGAGAAGCTGCCTTTTACGCACCAATCCTCTCCTCCAGCTTTGACTACCAGCTTCCTCTGTTGAGCTGGGGCTGCTTTGTGCCATGTAGGAGGAGCTGAACTGAGACCAAGGCCTCCTCTTCCATGCTGTACTTGCCCTATGATATCACCGATACGAAGGGCAGCCTTTGCATCTTCCACAGCTTCCTTTGCCGCCCACTTTCTTCCAGTTTTCAACACAGGTACTGCCTCCATCACACATTCGTCGTGTTACTCTACCAATGTAATTTCCAATCGAACCTTGGCACACTCAGTCTCAGCTGAGCCTGAGTGTGCCAAGTAGTGCCAGTATCCCTTTACCATACAGTCCCCCTCTGCTAGGCAGTGTGGAACTCCTAACCATTTCCTGATGTATGAACTGATTAATGCTTCCAGTTTCTCTACTGTCAAGGAAACCTCATACTTCCAGTTTCTCTACTGTCAAGGAAACCTCATACACAGTGAGTGGCCACAGACATATTGGCAGTAGACCAAACTGAAAGCATCAGAGCTTAAGTTTGCCCGGTAAAGCGCTGCTGTCTATGCTCTTCAACCCTTGCACTGCTTGTTGTCCACTTCTCCCACACGAACTGTGTCCTTTAGGCCCCCATCATACCATCTCCAAAGACTTTTCACAGGCTTCCCAGCCACTGTTGGTATTGCCTCACCATTAACGTAGAACCTCTTATCCACTGCTTTACCTTTTAATTATAGAGATGCTCCTTGACTAAGTGGGCTTGAATTGCATTTGTGCCCATTCAATGTTATTAATTTGTTTGCCCAATAACCGATTAGTGCAGGCTACTGTTGTAGTCATGATTGTCAAGTCATCCATGTCTGCTCTAATTGGTGGCAGTCACATTACAGAAGCCAAGCGTTCTCCTCCCACTACCCATTTTGACGCCCTAATAATTACTTCCATTGGCATGGTAAAAGCCAGTGGAGAAATGGTGCATCCTGCCATTCTTCAGTAGGTAAGCTGACAATCTCTGAGCAACAATGCTGAATAAAATCTTGCCTTCCACATTTAACAGGGAAATAGGGTGAAACTGACCGATACTCGTAGAATCTTTTTCTTTAGGTATAATAACCCCATCTGCTCGGCACCATGCTCTTGGTACAACCTCTTTTTACCATGCCACTTTCATCAATTTCCACAGGATTTGTAGAACACCACTCTTGTACTCTGTACGGACCTCCATTAGGCCCAGGAGATGATGACGCCCTTGCCTTTTTCACAGCTTGCTCTAATTCTTTCCACTTAGGTGTGCAGTCCTCCATTTGGTATTCTGGTGGATTAATAGGTGGGATGTCTGAAGGAATCGACATAGGCTCCTGCCTTTTTGAATCTGTGTGCGTTTCCTCGAGATATCTCTCCAGCTCAGACTTAATTACTTTTAATGTGCCATTTTTCTCCCTGGTGAATAACTTTTTTGCAAATTTGAATGGGTCTTTATAAAAGTTCTCGCATGCTCCTTCTTTTTGCAGCGTTTCCATAAGTGCTCAGCTCAATGTTTCAAGCTTATCTTTTATGACCCTATGTAATAGATTGAGTGCCTCCTGAATTTGTTCTGCTCTCCTCCATTGGTTCCTCAGCTGCCTCCTTTCTTAACTAAGCGCTCAATCTCCTTCTGCCGTCTAGACTATACAGGCATAGTTTGTACTTTTTCCTTTCTTTTTTCAACTCCAAACCTCATGCTTCCATATGCGTGGATGATATGCCTTCTTTTCGACTGTTCCACCTAACCTTTCATGGTGAAGGTTATGTTGTGTATTCAGTTGAGAAAGCTAGTAACAGGTGATAAATTAATCTGTAATAAACCACATTGTTACGATTAGACAGTGATCTCAAAGTCTTTGTTAATTTAACATACACTGCTTGAGAAATTGTAAGGCACCTGTTCTGATCGTTATTTATTTGAATTGAATACACACTCCTGTGCAAGCTTTTGAATCATTCCTGAGTGACGCACCACAGTATATTTGACAGTCAGCTGATAGAAAAACTAATTTGGTAGAATGGTACACAGTGACTGCCAACTTAAGAATCTGTCTACTTCAGGAAGTGACATCCATGATTGATAAGGTTTAATATGAGAATTGATCCACCCTCTGCACAGGGTCATTCGTATTGTAGGTATGGATTAGATATTTGATGTCACACTGCCATAGACTTAATGATGAAGTTAAAATACACTGTTGAATATATAGAGTGAATACCACTATTTAGACCTACTAAATGGTTGTGACTGATTTTATTATTATTACTTTATAATTCTTTGTCAAGTTTAAAAATGGTTTAATCTGCCTTTTTTCACACATAGGAAAGGTGAAATCAAGTTATAATACTCTTATTCTTAACAAACAAAAATAACATCAAATGTGAAATATAGGGCCCTATTCACAAAACTTTTTAAGGGGGTTATAATGATTTTTAAAGTTGAAAACATAATGCAAAAAGGGAAAAGATTATAAGGCCTTTCTTAGTACAGCAAAGAACACTGTTCTTTTTACCAGTATGACTGAGATTATTTATACTGCACTGCAGTGGGTCCTGTCCGAAGAGTTTCATCTGGATACAAGTAAGTACTGTTGTTTTTTTTTTTTTTTTTAATCAAAATCAAACTTTGAGGGCTAAAGTACTACTGACACTATTACATACATGCCAACAGTCCCTACATGGTCGGGACAGTCCCAACATGCTAGCAAATGTCACATAGGAAAAAAGTCCCACTGTTTACCCATAGAAAAAAAATCATTTATTCTGCACAGTAGTTAGCGAAAATCACACGCTGTGCTCTTCGTGCGGCTGACACATCTGCTGATCACTAACTTATACAAAGGTAAGAACGCTTCATTACGTCTATTCTTACTGTCATGATTGAGGCCCTGTGAAAATCGCTGAAATTTTCTTTAAAATTCACGGCAGTGTCACGGGTAAAGTGTCGTATTTCGCGGAATGTGCACGGAAATATGTTATAAATTACGTGTACAGATTGTTTTTTGTTTTTTTAAACAGCAAATATACAGATAAATGCACTGACATCAACATTAACATCAAAGTTATTCAAGCACTTTACAATATCTTGTGAAATGGTGTTGTAATTAACAGCCTATAGGCAAAGTGTATCTGCAAGGACAGCATTTAGTCAGGTGCATGTTAACCATGTAGGTCTTACAAAACAAATACAATGTGTAACCCATACTGATCTTGTGCATCAGTCGACTCGTCAGTGACCACTGACAAGCAATCAGACTGTTTTACCAATTCCATAATCTCCTGCTTGTGATACTCGGCAACTTTAGGTAAGTATTCACGTCTCAGCTGGGCTGATGAAGAAATCGCTCCACCATTTGCTACACTGTGTCTGAAGAATTTTTGGTTTGTCAGATTTTTCAAAAGAGATATTTGCACAAACAAACGCCTCTGTCAGGTCAAAAATTAAAAAGTGGACTTTTGGAATATGGAAGTCACCGTTTTTTGTTTCTTTGCAAGTAAAGCAGTCGCAGTACTGCTGTGGATTTCCACCTTTCTCTTTCAGTGAATACTTGCTGTTAACAGACATAGTTTCAGTAGTGATCTACAGTAACGTTGCAGGACGTACAGAAGAGCTTACCTCCATTGCTGTGTAAACTTCTGCTGGATACTGCTTTACGTGATCTGCTGCAGATCTGTAGCCTTTTTAGAGACATCCATTTTCTTGTTTACAGTGTGTAGTATTTTAATTTTCCGCTTAGATTGTATATATTCAAATGACATAATCACTGCACAGCACTGTGTGCATGGCGAATATTACACGCAGGCACATAGCAGAGCTGTACAGTTTCGTTAATTTTTTTTTTTTTTAAAGATTTTATGAAATACAAATAATTCTGAAATTATTTTTATTTCTTAAGAATATTTTAAAATCGTGGTATTGGGCTAATTTCACGATTTACGTGCAGCCTGTGAAATCGCGATTTTCACAAGGCCCTTGTCATGATAATCGTGTAGTGTTGAGTTGGGTGGGGGGATACATCTATTATATGATAATGAGTGTTTTTTGCGTATGACTCCTCCCATGTGTATGATGCGTATGACCCCCCCTGGAGACGAGCGTCCTACTGAACAGTTTCCAAATGTTGGCAAGTATGCTATTAGTAAGGTAATAGAACACGTGTCTCATAGTAAGTCTGTTGGGGGAATTACAGTATGTGAAAATAATTCCGGTATATATTAAAGTTAAAGGGTTTTTTTACACTATATGTAGCACAACTGTAATTGCGGCCACAGCGACCAAACAACAAATCTGAGTCTTTAAATCACATAGTTTGTTGCTATGTAATAGTACCAGTTTTAACAAATGCAAAAGAACAAGAGGTTCTATACAAAAGACACACACACACAAAAATCAAGTCAAGTACTATCTTAAAAATACAAAAGCCACACCAGGTCAAAAGCAGCATTATTAACATAATGCAAGATTAGGCCATATTTACTGTAGTTGTATAACTGTAAATTCATTTTTATGTGTGTGTTAGGTGAATCAAAAAGCTTATAATTTGGGGAATTATGTGTCTATAAGTTTTTGTTGTTTATCCAGTTGTCATGATTTATTTTTTTTAGCATAAGTTGTTGAGAGTGTCAGATTCTAGGGATTCAGGAGATTGTTCATCTACCCATCTGTATGTCACATTTACATTTTTGCATATATCTGGATAATCACTTATCAAGTTCATATCAAGAATTGATCGAGGGTTTTTGAAGGTGCTTTTTCCATTTGGTATGGTGGCAGAACTGAGCTAGCTTTCCTGAACACAAGGCTACATTGATATACCTCCTTCAGACCATACTTGTGTCTGAGTTTGAGAAGCATCTCTTGCACAGGATAGTACATGCTTTACCAAACAGAACGAGCAATGCTTAAGTCACTACTGGACTACCTTATACATCAGTTCCAAAGACCATGTGTAGGATCACCTTATGGGGTTACTTAACTATTGCAGTAACTGAGGTTCACCCGACAGAGGTTCTGAATTAATACCAGTATGTTATTTTGTTGTACTGTACCAGCTATATCATTAATAATACTGTTGCATTTCACTTTAACTTGTTTTAAATTTCAAATTAGATTTAGCCTATATTTGTATTCCAGTATCTGTAAATTGGAATCTCGATATAATGTTTTGGTGAATTTAATGTTGAATGTTAAATTAGCTTATCCCTCCAGTCGAAGCAGTTGATTATCGTTGCCATGGATACTGTAATGATATTTAATTGGGAACTGAGCTTAATGAAACCTAATACTGGAAAGTCATTCTGTTTAAACACTTAACTTGCGTTTGTTTATGTAAAGAAAGAAACAGATCTAACCTCTATCTGCCAGACCACAAGAACATGTCATCCTCTCCAAGCTTCAAAGGGACTTGATTAATTTATGGAACGGGAATGAGACTTCCTGGAACCAGGAATTTGAAAGGACTGGCATTTTAAGGGTTAATGGGCAACAGCGACATCTAGTGGATAAAACAGACAGTACATTTTGGTAATTGTCTCAATGGACAGAGATAAAAGAAACCTGACATGTCTAAAAAATATATTTGCTGTTATTTTATATTACATCTAATACGATATAAATGTACATAGGCATGAAATGTTCTTGTATGTAAAAACACAACACTGGGAGTATTATAGACATTGAACAACAGTCATATAAGTGTTTTACACAGTTATTTTACTACAAATACTCAAATGTTTTAGTATTATAATGACCCTGGCGATGGCATCGTCCTGGACAATGTGTTTGTCTTGTTTGTTTTGTCACAGGCCTTGGCACGTCTCTTTTGTGCTATAAGTCATTAGATCCTTTTGCATGGAAGGCCTGGGTTGTGAGGGTGTACGGTTCTTTGATGGACCCAGATTCAGTTCAAATGTGTTTGCCCACTGACGATGGGAATGAGAATGTAGAGATGGGAGCCCAGCTAACAAGATTCAAGTTTTTGCAGGTATTATTCTTTTAAAGACTGTCACCACTACTGGAAGCAGGATGATTTTTGGGATACAAATTGTACATTTGTGAAACTGCAACACATATTGTAATGACTGTAATGTGTTTTAAAAAATATAAAACCAGTAGAAAATATTATTAGCAGATCTGTGTAAGACCTGTTGTGGTGTTTGCAGAGCCACTTTGAGCTGAGCCAGGAGGAGAATTTGAATCTTGCTGTGAACAAACAGACTTATTAGATATGGATTGGATGCTATAGAATGAAATACATTGCTAATAGTAATGTTGTGGGATTCTGTAATTTGTATCCTTTTGATTAAAACTGTATAAGGTCTGAAAAAGAGAGCTCCTTGTGTCAAAAGGTCAGACCGACCTGCTGAAAGTTCCAAGCCTCCCTTATCGGGCAAAAGCATCTTTTTAAATTATACTCAGAGCCTTAAAATATTCGGAACCAGCGAGAGCAGAATGGCAAACTCTATGGAACAGAGTTAATATGCCAGAAGCAATTGAACTAGGTTCGATTATAGTAAGAAAAAACAGAAGTATTTAAATAATAATAATAACTTTAACTATACAGTGAACCAATTTAAGGAAAATAACTAAGTTTGTAACCTCATTCTAACCTGCTTGTAGTAAAAGTAGTGTTGAAGATGACTCATTGGTTTTGGCCGATGAAGCAGGGATTTTTTGCTGGTCACTACACTCATCCCCTCGGGTACATATATTTTAATAAATGGTGTATGTCTTCCTCAGCCGTGCTTGCCTAATTTTATTCTATCGCTTCTACCACTGGCGTTACTGCCTGGTGTTTGTTTACGCTCGCCTCCTCAGCTAGCGTCACTGGCTTTCCCCGGTCATGGCCACCCGAATGCACAACCAAGCACAGTTCTTATGGGCCTCTTAACCCCCCAAGGCCCGCCTCTCAACCACTCAGATAGAGGGCAAGCCAACACACCTTCCTCCCAACCTCTCTGTGTCATTGCCATGATTGACAGGCGGACCTTACGAGGCTGCTGCCCACTTCCTGCAGAACCACGCATACGTCAGATAGTCAGCACAGATCTCCCCTGTTACAAGTGGCTTGAATTTCTATGAAAATAACTGGACCTTCAATTGAAAGCTTAAATAACTTCATAACAGGTCAATGGAGTAAAATACAATTATTGAAGTATCTTAATTGGAAATACATGTTATAAAGTCATTTAACACTAGAACAGCCAAGATTTCGGACTACATACAACCGCCACACCCGCAAAATGTGTGGCTCCATTTTAAAATGGCTTCGATATGAAAATGAATAACAAACAATCGGATACAACTTAATATTTTTATTTATGAACATCATATATAACATTTTCAGAGCAGAAACACCGTATTTACAAATTAAAATTAAACTTTTTTTCTTATTTTTTTCAAAAAGAGCACATATACATAAACATGAAAAACTGAAATAAAATAAACTTTACGCAATAAACTTCTGTGTAAACAAGTGTAGAAAGCTGTATGCACATATAAAATTATAAAACATACATAACTAGTTATATAAATATAACATGAAAGCGCTAAGTACAATCTACGCAGAAAACACGCTTTTCAACTGTACCAGTGCATTTGCCACAGACTTGCCTTTTCACAACGGGCGCAGATATTAAAAGTTCTGTTTTTATTGCATTTAGCAACCTGGTATTGTCTTTTCGCCTGAATTAAAAAAAAGTAAATTTATCATTCTGGAAATGGATTAAAATTAATTAATGCATTAAATGATAATTATGTGACTTGTAGGATATATTTTGGGACTGCATTTTGTGAAAATACAAGGGAAATAGAAATGTAATTATCAAGTAAAAAGTTATTTCACAAAAGAGTATTTTTAACTGAATGCATTTTCTGTGATTTACAATCTTTTGTTTAAATGAAAATGGGGAGGTGTCTTTTTTGATGGAATGACTAGCAGAATCGACCAATTGAAAGACAATACACCTATTCTCAAATGTTATAAAAATGCTTGCAGTATAAACTCTCTCTCAAGAAATCTCTCTTAAAATATATCTCTATAAAAAGATCTTAACTCCCTCCAAGGACAACTCAAAAGACAATGCTACTCTTGGAAAAGCAACACTGAAACATCTAAGTGTATACAATTGGATTGAATCGCTGAAGACTCAACAAATCTCAACATTCTAACTTTGAGGAACGAAAACAAACACAGCTGCTGTACAGCAAGAAAACGACTTCTTGAAGAAAATATCTTAATTCAAAAGATCAGTAAAAAGACTTTGTTGCTACTAAATCTAAAAGTATGCTAAAATAAACAAATAAGTAGTAAACAGAAGAATACTGAAGTTACTTCGATCTAAGTGCTTTTGAAATCTACTTGAATTGGCGCTTAGTTGCTACAAGCATCATCTTAAGCACACAGGAAGTGTGGCTTTGTTGCTTTGTGGGATATGGAGTCTTGAAGAAAAAGCCATCTTGTTTTTCTTCAGAAACCCTTTAACTGAAAAGGACTACAAACTGAAGACTGGTTTCTAAACTGAAACACTCTTTAACCACAAAGAGAAAGCTATATACAGTAATTCTTCATTGCAAGGCTTTCAACTTTCTTCACATATAAGGACTGGTAACTAAATAACTTATGAATTATGATTCATTCTGTTTAAACTGAGTACGAAGTAATATTAACCTACCGGTATATTGAATTACATGATCTAATATGAATGCATTGTTGAATGTTGAATATATTTTGAATCTTAATAACAACTGAAATATATGATTAATTTGCCTTGAACATTAGTATAGTGATTATGCATTGAAAATGAATTAATACAATCTATTATTTTTGTAACTTTGTAACTATAATAAAAGAAGGTATTTACTTTCAATATGATTTGTCATTTTGTTTTTGTATGTTGAAACAAGCACTGATATATGATAACATTGAATTGAATCAAAGTTGAATATGCCGAATGAATCAATCATATTTATAGCTAGAATTCCATGATTACTGTAAAATATATATTCATATGTTTAAGTCTAACTTTTAATTGCACTTAGATATTAATGTAGTTTTGATGGTGATATAGGATATTGTGGTAAAACCCTAGATCATTATAGTAAGGCATTGTTTATACATAGCTAATGGTGTGTCTTGAGAAGGTATCCAAATACATGTTTACTTGTCTCGAGATAGCTTAAGGATTTATGTTACAATTGCATTATCACTAAATTATCATCACACCCTGCATAAGTTAACAGACAGTGCAAAGTTCAGTTGGAACCAGGATTGCCAAATTGCATTTGAAGAATTGAAGCAACAACTGACCTAGGCTCTGATCCTGACCTACCCCAATCCGACCAAGGAATTCACCTTGGACACCGATGCTGGACACTCCTGGAGCAGTGCTGTCTCAGAAAGAAGGGGACAAGGAACGAGTGCCTGCTCTGATTGTATTAACCGATTGCAAAACCGATTAGACATTATTTACTATTTTTATAGGGATATTTTTCATTATTGTGTGTTTAATAAACTTTGGTTTTTATTATTGTGACTTCTACTCTCGGACTCTTTCTGCTTGACCCAGTACTTTCCCCCCCTTTTTAAAATTTGGAAAAAAGAGATTGACAGTAAAAATATAACATCTTTAAATGTAAATGAGGTCTTTACTGAATGTGCTAGATTTCAATTTTTTTGTGCTAGAAATTAAATTTTATTTCAAATCTCTATAATAATTTGTATCCTTCCAATTTTTCAGATGACTTACAAATGTGTATTATTACCACTAACAACCACAATGATACAATTATATGCGACAAAGATTTAGAAATAGATGAGATTAACACGGCATTAAAACAGCTATCTAACTGCAAATCACCTGGACCTGATGGTATTGTGAATTTTATAAACGCTTCTAGGAAGATATTTCTCAAATGTTCTTTGAAGCCCTAAAGGAATGTATTGATGGTGAAGGGATATCCTTTACAATGAAGCAGAGTGTAATTGTTTTGTTACCAAAACCAAACAAAGATTTACAACTCATAGACAGTTGGAGACCTACAACTTTATTAAACATAGATTATAAATTATTAGCCCTGGTGTATGCAATTAGTATTAAACATATAATAATTAGTGAGAGTAAACCCAGTATGGGTTTCTAAAACACACATTTATTAATAATATTTGGTTAGTCAAATATTATTGATAATTATTTAATAAAGGACGATGGTTTCTTCTTTTTTCTAGACTTCTATAAAGTGTTGAGCAAAATTGTATATTTGAGTCACTTGACGTGTTTGGCTTTGGGGAAAAATGTATTGGTGTCATCACAACTCTCAACAGTTCTGTCTCATTGGCTTTTGGCACCACACCTATCTATTTATTATAGGAACTGAACTGTTGGCTATATTTATTCAAAATAATCCTAATTTAAAAGGTATTGATCTGGTACATAAAAAAAGAAACCCTCACCCAATAAGCAGACGATTCTTTGTTTCTGAAAGACAAATATCAAATTCCTAAAGCATCGATGACATCTTTTTTTCTAAAACCTCTGGTTTAACCTTGAATCTTCAAAAATATGAACTCATGGCCATTCATGACACTTGTCTTAAAGAAATGTATAACATTCCAATTAATAACAAGGTAACATATTTTGGAATTACTATAACAAAAATTCAGAAACAGAGAATGCAACTCAATTTTCCTTCTAAAATAGAAAAAAAGACCTTTTAACATGTGGTTACAAAGGGACCTTTCAATGTATGGATGTGTTCTGCTGTCCAAAGCAGAAGGCCGTTCTAGAATGATGTACCCCTCTTTGGCTTTAGCTGGATCTCCTTGTTATTACAATGGTGTTAATAGAACAATCAATGCATTTAAAAATGGGGGTCTGAATACAATTGATTATGAATGTTTGTGTATGTCCTTTAAAATGAATTGGCTGGAAAGTGTATGACACATGAAAACTGTCTGGTTTGCTATACCCAACTTTTTGTTCAATGTGGAGGAATTGCATTTTTATTATCTTAACTTTAACCCCCCCGACTACATGTGAAGTTATCCGACTTCCACAATCAAGCTACTTGCCTGGAAACTTTTGTAACATCTTCTCTCCATAAAAAGTGATTTTTTGGAACAATCAGTATATTACATCTAAACATAAATCATCTTTTTTTATTGTTTAAATTAGGGCTCGATAATGCTGTCATTTTTTAGCTAGATTTGTTGGACAAGATAGGAAACGTTCTTTCTCGTCAAGATCTTACACAGAAATGTTACTTTCTAATTACTATTACACTCTGGTTTGTAACTCAGTGCCATATACCTTATATATGAAGAGTTACAATTTAAAATGTTACACAGATTTTACCCCTCAAGTAGAACGTTACAGAGATTTACAGGTAGTCTGTATACTTGTTGTTTTTGTTCCTCTGCGCTGGAGTCAACACTACATGTATTTGTCTGATGCAAGACAGTTAATGTTTTGGACTGATATATCTATTTAAAAAATAATTGACACTATGTCTATGCAATTACTACATTAAGGAACATAAAAGCAAGTACAACATATGCTTTATTTAAAATATATGTTTCTTTATAGTTATGTATTAATGCTTTTCCCCAAAATGTTTTTTTTTTAACCTCTGGCAACCATCCATTGTAAATTAGTTGTTTTTCCTTGCTCATGCTATTCAATGTAAATAATTTGTTGTGTTAATAAAGCATTAAAGAAAAAAAAGTGTGTGAACGTCTATTGCAAAGTAAAACAACGAGCTAGTTCAACATCATTAAAGATTTTGCTTTTTTGGTTAAGGTGGAATTTCAAGTAGTATTGGTAAAGTTAAATGTTCTCTACTAAAATCATGGACACCACCTTAATCCCAGCATTAATTATAATACACGTTTCATATATTTATTTAAATTTTGTAAGTTCACGTGTCTGATTAAGGTAAAAACGCATTTAGTCGTATAGCTTTTATCAAGAATGTTTTCCATTTACTTACATAATGTCCAACCCATGGTTTTTAATATATATATACTTGCCTACAGATGCCTTGACCAGACTGCACCCAGCTACCTCCAGACCCTCATCTCTCCCTACACCCTCACTCAACCTCTCCGCTCCTCCTGCACTAGAAGACTGGCTCTACCTCCTCTACGCTCCCCTACCTGCAAAGCCCGCTCCTTCTCCACCCTATATATATATATATATATATATATATATATATATATATATATACACAGACGTGCTCAAATTTGTTGGTACCCTTACAGCTCATTGAAATCATGCTTCATTCCTCCTGAAAAGTGATGAAATTAAAAGCTATTTTATCATGTATACTTGCATGCCTTTGGTATGTCATAGAATAAAGCAAAGAAGCTGTGAAAAGAGATGAATTATTGCTGATTCTACAAAGATATTCTAAAATGGCCTGGACACATTTGTTGGTACCCCTTAGAAAAGATAATAAATAATTGGATTATAGTGATATTTCAAACTAATTAGTTTCTTTAATTAGTATCACACATGTCTCCAATCTTGTAATCAGTCATTCAGCCTATTTAAATGGAGAAAAGTAGTCACTGTGCTGTTTGGTATCATTGTGTGCACCACACTGAACATGGACCAGAGAAAGCAAAGGAGAGAGTTGTCTGAGCAGATCAGAAAGAAAATAATAGACAAGCATGGTAAAGGTAAAGGCTACAAGACCATCTCCAAGCAGCTTGATGTTCCTGTGACAACAGTTGCAAATATTATTAAGAAGTTTTAAGGTCCATGGAACTGTAGCCAACCTCCCTGGGTGCGGCCGCAAGAGGAAAATCGACCCCAGAGTGAACAGAAGGATAGTGCGAATGGTAGAAAAAGAGATACAAGCTGAACTCCAAGGTGAAGGTACGTCAGTTTCTGATCGCACCATCCATCGCTTTTTGAGCGAAAGTGGGCTCCATGGAAGACCCAGGAGGACTCCACTTTTGAAAGAAAAACATAAAAAAGCCAGACTGGAATTTGCTAAAATGCATATTGACAAGCCATAATCCTTCTGGGAGAATGTCCTTTGGACAGATGAGTCAAAACTGGAGCTTTTTGGCAAGTCACATCAGCTCTATGTTCACAGACGAAAAAATGAAGCTTTCAAAGAAAAGAACACCATACGTACAGTGAAACATGGAGGAGGCTCGATTATGTTTTGGGGCTGCTTTGCTGCGCCTGGCACAGGGTGCCTTGAATCTGTGCAGGGCACAATGAAATCTCAAGACTATCAAGGCATTCTGGAGCGAAACGTACTGCCCAGTGTCAGAAAGCTCTGTCTGTCGCAGGTCATGGGTCCTCCAACAGGATAATGACCCAAAACACACAGCTAAAAGCACCCAAGAATGGATAAGAACAAAACATTGGACTATTCTGAAGTGGCCTTCTATGAGTCCTGATCTGAATCCTATCGAACATCTATGGAAAGAGCTGAAACTTGCAGCCTGGAGAAGGCACCCATCAAACCTGAGACAGCTGGAGCAGTTTGCTCAGGAAGAGTGGGCCAAACTACCTGTTAACAGGTGCAGAAGCCTCATTGAGAGCTACAGAAAACGTTTGATTGCAGTGATTGCCTCTAAAGGTTGTGCAACAAAATATTAGGTTAGTGGTCCCATCATTTTTGTCCATGCCATTTTCATTTGTTTTATTATTTACAATATTATGTTGAATAAAAAATCAAAAGCAAAGTCTGATTTCTATTAAATATGGACTAAACAATGGTGGATGCCAATTACTTTTGTCAGTTTCAAGTTATTTCAGAGAAAATTGTGTATTCTTCGTTTTTTGTGGAGGGGTACCAACAAATTTGAACACGTCTGTATATATATATATATATATATATATATATATATATATATATATATATATAACATGTGCGTGATGTGTCAAAATAAAGATGAAGGGAAAATTACATGTCTTCCTTCCCCCTCCCTATTACGGCTATATCCACTCTAGCATTTTTAGAACTGCCTCGTCTGTGTATTTTTATAGGGATATTTTTCATTATTGTGTGTTTAATAAACTTTGGTTTTTATTATTGTGACTTCTACTCTCTGACTCTTTCTGCTTGACCCAGTACTTTTCCCCCCTTATTTTAATACCTACACAAGTGTACCCAAATTGAACTCCCAGACCTCCTGGGTTATCAAAGGTGGTGGCACCCAAGTATTGTTACACAGAGGCATGGGTACGCGTCAGTGCATCTCGTTTTTGTTATTTAATTTCTGCCAAGTAAATAAAATAAGTGTTCTTTGCATGCTTTATATCTGCAGTAACATAAGGCTATAATCTATTAAGGACTACTTCATAAATTTTAATATGATAACCATGGCAGAGTGGCAGATTAGTGGTAGTTTACAGCATCTGAACATATCCACCCTCAGAGTGACTTTTCCGCAACTGGATAGGCATTATGATGTATGAAAATGTATGAAATGATCAGACTGGACTTTTCTGAATATCATTGCACATATGCTAGACCAAGGGAACACATGTATTGACATGATCAAACTATTAAATGTCATCAACATAGTCTTGGAACTGAGATGTGGTCATTTAAATATGAAATCACACCCTGTTTTTTGCCATTTTTCCAACACTTGGATTTATTTTGTTATAATTCAACCATAAACATGGCTATCACACTTGTTATTTTCACTTTGTCCCATTCCCCGGTTATTCAAGTATATGTGGTGCAACAATTGTGTAGAAATTAAAAATATTGAAGCTGTTATGGGCAATTCCAGCATAACTGATGTGGCATTCAGAATTTTGGAATTTCACTAAATCAATCTTTTATTGTTATAAACTATAAACATGAACTTATTAGAGATTGATACAACCGTCTGCATGCAAAAAATGTCCCTGTCAGAAAGTGATGTTGCCCTGCCAGCAAACATCCACCCTGGAATTCCCACCACCTTGGCCTGGGACAACATTGACCGTTTAGAAGAGACAGTCAGTGGCAAGGGGACATCACACCGAGTCAATGGTATTGCCATCCAGCCCAAGATCATTGGACCTCAGCCAACCAGATCCATGCCTGCAGTTGCCAAAACAAAGAAGAGAAGCATCAGCACCGAGATATTAATGCTGCCCACTTACAATGTTGGCCAGAGGGACGGGCCACCAAGAACCCAAAGTGTAGAGGTTGACACTGCCACTGTGATTCGACCTGCTAGGGAGAATAACCTCGTCTGGCTTCTGGCGCGTATGTCAGACCAAGAAGGTCAAACAATCAGCAGCTAGACAGGCTTCAACATTCGGACCCGTGACGATGTAACAGTTGTACAAGACAATGTAGGCTATTTGCCCACAATCAGTGCTCCTGCAACACAAATGTCCACCATCCATGAGGTGCTGAACCAGTCAATGAGCATCATGCAGTCTCTGCAGCTGTCCAAGATAGTGTGTGTCTTTGACCAGGCACTCTATTCAAAAGCTGCTGAAATCACATCCTGACAAGTTCAAAAACACCATCATCATCAGAATGGGTGTATTTCACACCATATGCACATTGCTCTCTATCATCAGGGAGCGGTTCCCAGATGCGGGATTGCAAGATTTGTGCATTGAGTCTGGTGTAATTGCAGAAGGCTCAGTTGCTGCGGTGATGGAAGGTCGCAAATACAACTGGGCAGTCTGATTTCACAAGCTGGTGTACGAAGCACTCATGAGGTTGACATGGCAGGGTTTCCTCTCATGGTTACAAGACACCCACTTTGATGACAAAGTCCACATGGATGAAATGCTAAAAATCATCACCAACCTGTGCCAAGATGTCTCCAAATCTTCACTGAAGGAGGTCGAGAAGCATTCATGTGCAAGGATTATGGAGCTCTTTGAGACTACCTCAGTTATCTGAGATGTGAAATTGGAAGTCTGTCAACATTCTGGCTGTCCTATCTGGACATGGTGGAGATTCTGCTGGGCCTGATTCGAGTATCACAAGAGGGGGACTGGATGCTGCACCTGGCATCTATTCGTGCAATGATACCATGGTGCTTTGCCTATGACAGACTAAATTATGCCCGCTACCTCCCATACTACTATGCACAGATGAGCCAGCTGCCCATTGAACACCCAGACATACATGCCCACTTCATGCAAGGTGGTTTTTCAGTACAGCTTGGGCCCCAAAACCCCTTTGGGCAAATCCCTGTTGACTAGACGATTGAGGAAACAGTGAACAAAGACACACAAACACCAGGCAGAACAAAAGGATTCAGCTTGAATCCAGGAGCTGTGAGCAAGTACTATCTTACATCAGAGTACAGGAGCATGTATCTCAGGCAGTTGAAAGACATGATAGGCCAGAGCAACACCCAGCTGACTCATCCAGATCTCCAACAGCCCAGAATTAACAAAGATGAGGCCGATGTCCAATCGCTAGTTGACCTGATGGAAAACAGCTGGCTGAATCCAATGCGCCATGATCAGGCTGAGTTGCTAAGCTTATCCACTGGTGTTATAGCCCCCCTTGATGTGGCCAGATATCTTCTCAGGGCTCATAAAGTTGGAGAAGAAGAGTATCAGAATTTCAAGAAGCAGCACCTTGAAGAATATCCACCAGTTCTGAAATTCCATGACAAGATGGCAAACAGAAATTGAAAACCTTCTCCCATGTAAACAGAAAGAAGACCAGTGGCAGAGGTCAAGCTAAGGAAGTTGTCCTCAAGGCTGACAGAGACCTGTTTGGGCACATGGTCCTTGTTGCCCAAAGTAGACAGCTGCACATGAGAGATGTCCTAGCTCACCTGCTGGGACCTTTGCCATGGGCACTTGCAAATGGTGATGGATCCCTACGCTAAACAAACAAGGCTGCACTTGCTAGGGAGTTGGAGAAAACCGTTTCTCCAGCAGAAGACATCCCTGGCCCATCAACCTACATCATTGATGGAGTGAGCTTGGTTCAGAAGATGAAGGGCAATGACAAGACATTTGCAGAGCTGGAAGAATCTCCCCTTTCTCTTATACTGCATGAGGGTGCACAGAGTCAGAGGATTGATGTGGTGTTTGATGTTTACAGGAAGACATCCATCAAAGATGCTGAGAGATGTAATCGAGGGTCAAGCACCAGCCTTCAGTTCAAGAACATTGCACCAGCTTACAAAATTCAGCAATGGAGAAAGTTTGTGTGCAGCTCCTCCAACAAGTCTAATCTCATTAAGTTCTTGGTGGAACAATGGAAGTTGCCGAAGTACATGGAGAGGTTACAGGACGAGTCACTTTATGCAACAAGTGAGGAGGTCTGCTACAAGATCACCAGAGACCATTGCGAAGAAGTCATCGAGCTGAGGTCTACATAAAAAGAAGCTGACACTCGCATGCTGCTGCACACACTGCATGCTGCAGAGACAGGGTCAAAGGCTACAGTAATTACTGCTGAATACACAGATGTGCCTTGGCTTTGGGAGTGACATACCTTGCTCCATGTACCTGAAGTGTGGAACACAGAACCACACCAGGTTCCTCGACATTGGCAAACTGGCAAGTTCAGTGGGAGGCAGTGTATGTAATGCCCTAATTGGATTACATGCCTTCACAGGCTGTGACACTGCGAGCGCTTTTGGAGGTCATGGGAAGTTGAGTGCCCTGAAACAGCTGAGAAAGGACAAGACCTACCAGGATTCCTTCAATCAACTTGGCGAGTCATGGGAAGTCTCTCCAGAACTGTTTGAGAAGATACAGCAGTTCACCTGCCACCTCTACATGCCGACTACCCGCACCAGTGCAGTCAATAAACTGCGCTATCAGCTTTTCTGTGCCAAGCGAGAAGTGGAGTCCAGTCAGCCTCAACCATGCAAAGTCTCTTTCTGAACACCCTTTGGGCCAACTACCAGAGCCATTTGGAGGCATTGTCTTCAGAACCAACCAATTGTACCAGACCCAAAAGTGTGGTTGGACGACAGATGATGATGGCAATCTTGTCATTGAGTGGATGTGTGCACCACCAGCTCCAGATGCAGTTTTGGAGCTGTTGTCATGCAAGTGTGTGCGTTCCTGTAAATTGCCAAGCTGCACGTGCCTTGTGAATGGACTGACCTGCACTGACACGTGCAAGCTGCAGACATGCAGTAACCAGAAAAAAAAAGACGAAGAGGTCGCAGTCGAACTGGGGGACTCTGATGATGATGAAAATTAAAATGTTGCATAGCTCAGCAGGAATTAGCTTATAGTAGGGTAAGGGGTTAAAAAGGGTAGCAGACCAGATGTGGGTGATACAAAGGCAAGCAGGCCACTTGAATGAAGTATGGGTTTATTATTACAAAAACTGTATTGTGTATATCATATGTTCCTTTGCTGTGAACCTTTTTATTTGAAGTCTTTGGCTGTCCACAGTTTCATAACTGTACACTAGTTACATGTGTTGCTAAACCGGTTTATATGTACAGAATGCATTATACAGCCAAAACTATGTTGTTTGGTTAATATTACTAAAACATGACCATAACCTGGTGGAAATGAAGATACTAATGTTACATTGAAAAGTATCAGTGCTGTTCTAATTACCTACCAGTTTATGTTTACCAAGGTAAGTCCAAGTTCTGACTTGTAAAGTATTAACTGTCATTTTAGCACAATGACGTTATGACAGGGTGAAAGCCCTGTACATTACTTTTGTATATATTTTGTGAATTTAATTAATTGTAAATTAGTATGTGTATGTGCACGCTCCATCTGAGATCAGCTTTTAATTAAGCTGGTTGGTGCGTCTCGGTGGAGCACGTATAAAAACCTGTTGATCAGTTTGATCAGGGCTACTGCAAAGCCATGCACATCTTCTCTGAGGAGCCGCGCAATTTATTGTCAGTGTTCTTTTTGCTTTATTTTTCGGTACGTTTTACCATTGTTGGTAGCGTGCAAAAGCTTATTTTGTGTTATTGTTAATAAATACTGCTGCCAGTGCGCCATGTTCACCACATCTCTGTGTCTTCATGTTTCCATTATGGCCCTCGCCTGCCTGCCTACCTGCTTCAACTGCGGTAACGACCTGGTCCATTACACATGTACTCCCACAGCACATACAGTACATAGTAAAATTGCCCAAACTAAAGAGATTAAACATGTTGGTAGCAGTTACATTCTAAACACATTAATAAGTTAATGTTTATAGTTTATAACAAGATTGATTTAGTGAAATTCCAAAATTCTGAATGCCACGTCAGTTACGCTGGAATTGCCCATAATTCAATTTTTTAAATTTCTGCACAATTTTTGCACCACATATACTTGAATAACAGGGGAATGGGATAAAGTGAAAAAAACAAGTGTGACAGCCATGTTTATGGCTGAATCATAACAAAATAAATCCAAGTGTTGGAAAAATGGCAAAAAAACAGGGTGCGATTTCGAAATTTAAATGACCACATCTCAGTTCCAAGACTATGTTGATGACATTTAATAGTTTGATCATGTCAATACATGTGTTCCCTTGGTCTAGCATATGTGCAATGATATTCAGAAAAGTCCAGACTGATCATTTCATACATCATAATGCCTATCCAGTTGCGAAAATGTCACTCGGAGAGGGTGGATATGTTCAGATGCTGTAAACTACCACTAAGCTGCCACTCTGCCATGGTTATCATATCAAAATATAATCCATAGACATAGACCTTAACAAAAATCACAATGAGATTTTGCCACCTCAGGTGGTACCAATATGTGAAAATTCTGGTCTTGGCCCATGGACTATTATCCAGATAAAAACGGCCCCTGGAGTGCCTTCATGCTATTATATTACATACGATTATAAAATGATTAGATTTATTTACTTTTTAAATGAACACAGCAAATTAAAAAAAAAAAAGTTTCCAAAAACAGTAAATATCACTACACACAAGACATAGTTCCAGTGAAAAGTAAAGTAAAAGCGTTTTATTTTAATACATTAATAGCAGTTTATTCATAAATATAATATTGATTAAAATGTGTATTAAGTAAATAATGTATGTATATCAAATATACTAACCTATTTATTATATGCCAATTTACTATTTCATTAATGGACATACATATTAAAACTTTATAAATTACATAAATAAATCTGCTAAAATTTTAAATATAGACCAGTGATTTTTAGAATAAATGTTCACTTGAACATACCCAGATATTGTGCAGTTTGAAGAAACATGCTCTGACTGAACTGTATTGACTGGTGTACATCCAGAAGGGGCACTACTACAGGTGAAAGCAGCAACGTCAGAGAGGATGCTCGCTTTGGGCGTTGCAGGAACTTTATTTTTTATTTATTTTTTAGTTTCTCCAGCTCTGCTGGTTATTGGGGGAAAGTGTGTTTTGTCTTTCACTTAGCTACGAATATGTTATGAGCATTGTTAAATGCTGCGTCATTTGCTGAATTTACTTTTTTTGTTGTTTTGTACGGTGGGTCACTCAAAAAGTGATTACTTCTAAAGCTTGATATGCTGTTTTGTTCTCCGTCTTTATTCTTTACAGATCTTGCATAAAATTCCCTAAGGAGACTGTTCAACTCGTCCTTAGAAAGTAGATGACATGTAAGAGATCTTGAAGCCAATTTTGTAGGATATTCACAGCCCACTTAGAAGCATATTTTGTTTTTGTCTCGTTTCAGTCAAGTTTCGAGTTCTGGTTCCATTATTTCACTGTGCCATTTTCCTTTTAAAGACATTTGAATTACTGGTACTTTGACTCGTTCAGGAAATTCACCTTCATACCATTCAACAGTTTTTTTTTCATTAAAAACATACATTTTATTCACATTTAATGCATTCCATATTGTATCACATATTTTGTAAGTTAATTCCAACAGTAGATTTTTGGTCTCTTTAAGGATGAGCAAAGAGCCTTGCCTAAGGCCGTAACTGGTTCATGAAGACCGCTGCCGCTTTCACTTGCCACTTACCCTACATACGAGGTAAAAAACAAAAACAAAAAAACACACAATTAAGAAAAATACCATTCATTGCAGTTAAAAACATTAAATACTTCTAGTACAATGACCTGCTTTTTAGAGGAAGTACAGTTATGGCCAAAAGTTTAGCATCACCTAGAAATTTTAGGATTGAGAATTAAAAAAAAAAAAAAAAGTATAATTGTATTTTTATATATATTAGGGCTGCTCTGATTAACAGATTAATCAGACCGATTAATTATCAACTAAATAGTTGAACGCAGATTAACTTTTTTTACAATTTTAAAAAAATCGGGCAATTTATTTTTTTTTTTTGGCTGGGCATTCTGAACTCCATTTCCCAACATCCCCTGCTCATAAAGAATGCACGCGAGAAGGCTTCCCGCACCAGTTCGTATCTGGTTTGTTGTTACACACATTCCTACATTTTCTACAACGCCCAGAATGATCCTCAATGTCTGCTGCCAGCTTGGAAAAATATGTCTGAATTTACTACAATCAAAGCAGACTTTATTCATTAAAACAGTATTGATGAAAAGGGAATTTTTATGTTTAAGTTGGATGTACAAAGTTCATTTCATAGGAGTTGACTGTGCAGTGCAGCATTTATTTTTCACAATGCCTTCATTTGGCCTGGCATGGTTTCAGGCGAGTAAATGTCTTTTACTAGTGTCACAAGCTGCGACTATAACGTTTTGTTTTATTGATGTTAGTACTGTTAATATTACATTACTGTTGACATTTTTTTTTTACTAGTTTATATTGTGGAACATGGGTAGGAGAGTTGTTTTAACCAATGTTTACCTGTTTCATGTTCCTGATTATTATTATTATTTTTTTTTTATATAATGCTGAAAACCCGGAAGCCCTAAATATAATGTAAAAAATAAATAAAGGTTGTTCATAAGGAGCCATAAGTGTTATATACGGTATGTTTGCATTAAAGACAAAAAAAGAAAAATCCATTCTCAGTTCTTGTGCATTATATTTTGCTATTAAACACTTTCATGGACTGATGTCGTTCTGTGAAAATGTGCTACATTTACTGAAATAAAAACGCTTTGAAAATGACCAAATTCCCATTGTGCTTGTGTTATTTTAGATTCTATTATTTTTTTATGTATTACTACGCAGGACAGCCACTATATGATTATTAAAAATGTGCAGGGATGAATCTACCGATTAATCAACTAATGCCCAAAAATTAACCGATCAAAAATGTTAATCGAGTGACAGCCCTCATTTTTTATTTTATATATACGTACAGTGCCTTGCAAAAGTATTCATACCGCTGACCAATTCTCTCATATAACTGAATTACAAATGGTACATTGAAAATTGAATGCTTTATACATCTGACCACAAAACCTTTTCCCACATCACATATTTCCCAACATAAAACCAATGTCACCTTACAATAATTGATTTTGAGTTTCAGTGTTTTAAAATAAAATATCAAACAGAACGAAATTTCAATGTACCATTTGTAATTCAGTAATATGAGAAAATTGGTCAGGGATCTGAATACTTTTGCAAGGCACTGCATGTGTGTCGAAACGTTGGGCAGCTGGCTCTTTGAGCTAAATATATATATATATATATATATATATATATATATATATATATATATATATATATATATATATATATATATATATATATAAAAAATAAAATCATAATTTAGATCACTTATTTAACATCATGTAATCAAAGAAACTACAAAATGATATCGCAAAGGTCTATCGGAAGCAATAATTGTACAGTATTTCATGTTAGATTTTGAAATGTCACATTTTGAGAAGTATATGGAAAACTACAAAGCGGTATGCAATTCAATATGTTAAGGCAACATTATTCAGCAGGTTTCATTCGACTTTATGAAGACTTTATGTAGGGTAGCTACTTTCCACCAAACGTTCCTACGGTATAGAAGTTGCTGAATTAAAGCAGCAGTGTACAACAATGTCAAAGGGAGAAGTGCTTTAAATAAAACCGCTCTTTCTAGGACAGAAACCTTTGTTCAGGTCTTGATTTTTCTTGTTGTCGTCCGTTGGACTGCACCTACGATACAAAAAACACATGAACAAGCATCTTGATGCATCTTTTGTAAAATATTTTGACCGAAACTGTTCATTTTACCATAGTTTGTTACCAAACTATTAGGCAACAATGAACTACTGATTGCAGTGCAATGTACCACTACTTCTCTAGACTAGTCCGTAACCCAATTAAAAAAATAAAAAAATGAGATATCTGCCTCTATAAAAAGTGAAATTGACAAAAAAAAGAATACTCCAATGCTCTCACTCTAGCAACTGCTATATGCCATTTGAAATTATCTACAAGTTTAATAAAACGCATAATTTACATGTAAACATTTTAAACAGCACTGTATATCTGAAATGGATTTCCGTGTTCCAGCAAGGACTAAACTCCTTTTTCTTTCTACACACTGTACAACTAAGGTTGTAGTATATAGCGGAAATGAATTTCCATGTTCCAGCCAGGAATAGCCCATTTTATTCCTCCCACTCTTATTTAATGTTCCTAAGGAGGGAAAGGATTAGATATACAAAAGGTGCACTCTATATGTTGAGGCATCTTGGTGGTAAAATCTGACAGCAAAATAACCAGTCCATCTCCCCCCTGCCTTGATGACCCTGGCTTTTGCTGTAAAATCCCAGCATCTCAGAAAGGAAAAAGAAGTATTTATATTTCTAGAATACACAATACTTGTGAGCCTTCTCCTCCTCCGGGATCATATACACTTTATAGGTGAAAGAAAAGGCTGCAGATCTTTATTAACTTTTTCACATTTACCTATACAGATTTATCAAGTTGATAATGTTAGTACTACTCATTTGCTGCCACATGTTTATCTACACATGCCATCTGAAATGACCTTGTTAAGTAGGTGAAGGTCTTGTCTCATTCAAAGCAGAACCACGGAGTGGATGACGTAGACTGTGCCTCCAGACATAGTAGCATAACTTGATTTCAATCTCTCTCAGCACCATCCAAGGGAAAAGTGAGAAAACATCACAAATACGAGTTAGTTTACAAGGAAAAAATAGGATATGTCACCATTTATATGTGCTTATAACCTACGATTCATGAAAAAGAAAAAGCATCTGCCACATTACGATAAGCAGAACCTTCAATTTCTGCAATTATAAATATTTAGTAGATGGGATAAAAGGTGGCCTAAATACAGCTATTATATTAAGATTCTAACCCTACCAAATACATATATTTGCAAGGTCATTGGATATGCGTGATCACAACAAAGAAAATATCTTAAATGTCTGCAACCATGTTTTTCCACAAAAGACTTTATTTTATGATGTTTAATGACGCATACTGAAAATGTACAGTAATCTGCATGGTCCACTTTACATGCAGGGAAAGACTACTGAGTTTACAATAAGCAAAGACAAATTTGATTAGGTAACATTCTAGAGGTGAGGTTCTTATTCTAAAACCCCCAAAAGTTTAAAATGTACAAAAAACAAAGAAGCAATTACTGCTTTAAAAAAAAGCAGCTGTTTTGCTCAATATTTGAAGCTTTACGTGTGTATTGAAAGACAACATGATCACAAATAACAAAAGCAATGTCAATTACATAAATGAGGCGTTTTAAAATAACAGTGCACAACTTAAATGAAATCAAAGTAGTTAAAAAAAAAATAATAATAATTAAAACACATACAGAGATATTCTCTGTTTCGCCCTAACATGCATTTACTAAAATAAAACATTTAAGAACGGATTTATATATAAATTACATATTTTTTTTGTTGTGAAGTTTTGTAAAGATTTTAAACTTTATAAAGTAATAAGAAACAGTACACTGAAGGCGTTGCTGTCCATCAAGGTCTTCCTCACTTCCAAAATAATGTTTTACTTGCTCGTTTTATTAAACTACAGTTAACAAATTGGTTTGAAATCAGTAACCGAACAAAACTTAAGATGTTTCCAATTAGAATCATGCATGGGGCAATCTGCCTTAATGCCAAACCTCTTTTTAGTATAAACTGTGCCAGTGTAATGTGTAAAACACCAGTGAAGTTGATGGTTTAAGCTTACCTTCAGTGTACTGAAAGTGGTACACAACCTGCTTTAAAAGAGGAGACCATCCCTGCTGGCAGGCTCAAGAAGAACAGACCCCCTTCGGCACAGACTACACCAAGGGCATGCTGCTGTGGCCTGCACACATACACCTAGGAAGATGTGAATATAAACAGCATTTACGCTGGCCATTTTACAGAAAGCAATGTTGCCAAATCTGCACATACATTTATATAAAATAAAAAACCCAAGAACTTTTTGTATTGTAAAAACAAATATGCATGTAAAAGCTGGCTTGTACAACCATAGAAAGTTCATTTTTCTGTGCAGCCTTGGCAACTACAATACAACTTTATATAATCAAAATCTGAACAATGCACAAATCAATTTACAGGAATTAAATCATTCATCAGTAAAAGTATACCTGCAGGGATCCAAGATTAAGCTTTTTAATAAGAATATTTTACAACTCTAGGTCAGCTTTTGACGACATCAGCAAAGATGAGTGGGAAAGGCCAGGAAAGATAAACCGTGCAGGGCAATCGGGTGGTACCCAACTGCCAATATGTGGAGTAGATACTGAATATCTAGCAGGTCTCCTTAAATTCTTGGATCCCTACTTTAGCTGTACTTCAGAAAAATAAAATATACTGTATTAAATGTGGGTGAAAAAAAATGTCACAACTTAAAAATAAATCCTTCAGTCTTTGTACTTATTTGTTGATTTATTTTTACTTAAAGCCGTTACGTAAATGTGGTTAGATTTTCTCCTGGATAAACGGGTGCTGCAGTGCCTGATTGATGCTTATCCTCTTGGCTGGGTCCAGCATCAGAATTTGATCAAGCAAGTCCTTGACCTGAATGACTTTTTTGCGCTGATCTTCAGGCAGGCGTTGACATCCCACCATGTCAGCTAACAGGTCCTTGGTAGGATTAATAGTGCTCATCACTGTAACTTTCTCCTGCATGGCACAAAGCACAAATATATTAAATAAATGTTGAACACATCTCAGTTGGCCTGATTAACACAACTGTCACATAAATCAATTCAAAGTGACACTCATTAGGCCTAACCATTGCTTCTTGTACATTGCTCTATAAAATATATATATATATTTCTCAATATACAACTAGCAGTTCACTTCAAACAAACCCCTTTTTATCCCACAAGACCCATATACAGTCTAGTTGAAAAGTGGCTTAAACATTTTGTATAAAATTCAGCTCACTGTGTTAGATAAGGTTTAATACATACCCTTTCAGTGACTTTATCTACTTCGATATACAAGAAGTTCAAATTCTGATCAAAGTGCTGGTCCTTGAACAAGCCTTTTCTAATCATCTGCAAAGGTAAAACAATACATTGGTTTGAAGCGAGTAAATTAAAGTCTTATGTCCAGTGATGTTAGTGCTCTGCCGTGTTGAGTGGAGTTATCGCTGTCTATAAAAGTACACTACACACAACACGGCTGACTGGAAAACCTGTCTAGTATGCCCAGGACTACAGAGAAGACTTTCAGTACAGGATACTGAAAATGTAATACATCATCTGATGGCTATCTATAGTACATGTGGAAAGGAGTCAAAGTACTAGAAATACTATAAGGTTTGCTAATTATTATAGTTGAAGTCAAAGGTCGGCATTTCTGAGATCAACACCAAGGCCATTTTTCTGATACACATGTAACACTCTGTTTGTACTGTCAAAACTTGCAAGGTGTTATTTCCTTTTTACTTTAAGAATCTACTGGACTTCACAAAAGGTCCAAAATAAAACGCCTTACACAAACTACAAGGGAAGCTTAAACAAACAAAGTAGTTTAATTTCCTAACCACAGTGGAGTGAAGATGACATTTTGAAGACCGTATAAAATTGTATAATAGTAATTAGGTTTACACAAAATAACTTAACTACTATGCATATGACCTAGGCTTTTACCACCTCAAACCCTTACCTTATTTGGTATTTTGCCCTTAAGGTCCATTGCAAGTTTCACCATGTGGTTGTTCGTTTTGCCAGGAAACAGGATCTTTCCTGTGTAGAGTTCATAAAGTGTGCAGCCCACTGACCACATGTCTAACCCATAGTCATAAGGCTTTCCAATGACTAAAAACAAAACAAAAACAGCATTTAAACATTATGGTCTAGAACTAGAGTCTCAAAGCTCTTTACTTCAAATTGTCATGTGTTCTTTCCTTTCTTAACCCTTTGCGGTCCATTGTCGGACTGGGTCCGACATTGCAATTATTCCTCACAGGTCCTTTGTCGGACTGGGTCCGACATCATTATAGCAACGCAATAAACGGGTGTTTAGTCGTTTTTTCTCCGGAAAAAGCCGAGAAAACCATTCAATTGCCGAGTGGGAGCGACAGGAGCCGAGACAAGTCGGGAAAAAAAAGGCGTATTTCATGAATAGTCATACATGCTATCAGGTATCAGATAATGGGGCGTTCATAGTAAACAAGCTGGCTGAGTGCGTCAGCGCACTGAGACTATCATGGACATTTGCAGAGCTTTTTTCAGATGTTATAGTAATAAAATAATGACTTGGATCGCATTATTGAGGAGTTTGGTGATAAAACGAGTGATCTGGAGATGATCGATCAGTATGTACGACTATTATTATTATTATTATTTATTTCTTACATAGCTGAACGCTATAGCAAACGAAAGGGTGGGGCGGGGCTGGAGATGCCTAGTGTGTGCTTTGTTGATATGCAGGGCCATTTAAACCCGTTTGACTGTGAAAAAAAATACTTTTAAACAGCGCGTATAAAATTAACTGCGCGTGTGAAAATTAATTAGACCTGGCGTGCCTGACGCGCGATTAATAAATGGACCGCAAAGGGTTAAAGGAAAAAAAAAGAAAGTGCCGATAATTGAGTAACTGGAGCTTGAAGAATCTGGCCAATACGTGTGCAAATTGAAATTGCTGACAAACCATGAAGTGTCCTCTACAGTCTCATGGCAAGCACTCATGAAATTAATCACTTACAAATATTCACTTACTAATTTCAGGTGCTCGGTAGAATCGGCTGACAAGGTATGGGGTGATGTCATTGTCTGCAACATGTGAAGCTGAGCCAAAGTCACACAATTTAAGAATTGTCTTGGATTCATTCACCTGTATAAAAAGGGCTTGATTAACAACTTTGGCTTAATTGGAACCCCATCCATTAAATTAAATACATCACCAGGTCCTGCTATAAATGCCATCATTAAACTTACCAGGATGTTGTCAGGTTTGATATCAGCATGTAGGATATTACACCTTTTTAGAAGTTTCAGAGCCAGGAAAAGCTGCTGGCTATATGATCGGACTGCTTTTATATGGAGACCCACATCTTTGCCATACTTCTTCAAAACCTCACGCAAATTCATGCTGAAAACACAAAATATATTTGACATGTTAACACTTCTTATTTAGTTATGTACCTTTTTCAGAATGAATATGCCCTTTAGGTCTTGGTGATAAATTTCTCTGAATAAAAAATTCAGTGCACACAAATTTTTTTTAAAAAAAAAAACAAAAACAAAAAAAAAAACAGTATCTGAAAGGTTAAAAATACTTATAAAATCAATTTAAATCAGATAAAATGGTCAGTTTAATAGCCAAATATAATCAGTTTAATAGCCAAATATAATCTAGAGGGTGTTTTGTGCAAAATCAAGGCACTTGTGTTCACCAGAAGTGTGACCGACAGACAGACGCTCAATGCAGAACGGGCCCTATTTTAAATTCTATTACCTGAGTGGCTCGAACACCAAACAGAGATGCTGCTTGTGGTAGAAATGCCTGAAAAGCCGTAAGCAATGGAACTTGTCATCTGGATCAGCATCGTTGAGCTTCTTTAAGAACTCCAGTTCTTTAAGTCCTGCTTTCTGCCTGTAAAAGTATAACAAAATGTCAATAGGGCAGTAATCTCTCTCTCATCAACATTATGACCAAAGATACAAAAAACACACTTTTATTCTGAAGTTTCAGGGGAACATGGTTAAAGCAATTCCAACATAAAACATCACCCGTCAAAATATGACAGTGTGACTGCCTGAAATGTGTCAATAATTGACAGGCTCAAACATGCCAAGGGTAATTAGCGGAGTTGAGTCCTGGATGATCAAACTTACAGTATTACTAACATATTTTGACTTGTTACGCTTTTGTTTTGAACTTGGTCCGTGCAGCGCCTACAGATGTGCTCGGTACTGTTTTGCTTTGAGCATTTTCTTTTTGTTTCCGGAATTAAACTGCATATATTGAATAAAATAAACCAACATTTGAACAAAGGAGGCTGTGTGGTCCAGTGGTTAAAGAAACAGGCCTGTAACCAGGAGGTCCCCGGTTCAAATCCCACCTCAGCCACTGACTCATTGTGTGACCTTGAGCAAGTCACTTAACCTCCTAGTGCTCCATTTTTCGGGCGAGACGTAGTTGTAAGTGACTCTGCAGCTGATGCATAGTTCACACACCCTAGTCTCTGTAAGTCGACTTGGATAAAGGCGTCTGCTAAATAAACTAATAATAATAATAATAATAATAATAATAATAATAATAATAATAAAAGGAACTCTCTGCATTTCTTTACAAATAGACCACATCAAGAAACAATATTCATTAACTTGTATTAACTTCTTCAGGTACATTTGTCACTTTGCTCTGTTTCAACTTTTTGCAATGTGAAACAAAATGGATTCCAGTTCACTTGGAAACGAACCGCTCCAAACAGCAAAGCAAATCGTGGATGTGACGTACTTCAGCAAGCACCAAGGTGTCTCCCCCCTTGTCACACATATGCAACACAGGGCTTGTCAAAAAACACACACACACACCAGACAAGAACACCATGTCACATGTACACAACAGCATATCACCAAAAAAATACCATGGGGCTGATTTACTAACTGGCACAACCTGGGCTATTCAATGAAATGATGCTAATAGATTTAATCACTGTTGCAGCAAGCGTGTTCTTTAAGCATAATAGCAAAGAAAAGTATGAAATCACAATTGAATAATGGATTTAACTAGGGCTGCAACGAAGGGTACGTTTTGACCTTCGAAGGTTCGGAACACATTACAGAAGGAAGGTACTAATTTGTAGGATGGATAAGGACATCTGCTAAGCAATTAATAATATTTATAATAATTATTAACAACAATTATTCTTCATAAAAAAATACCATAATTAATAACAATAAAGCAAGCTGCATTTGTTTTTATTGGGGGCCACAGTATTCATTCTGCTGAATGGTTCAATTTGGACACTCGATTTAAGAAAAAAGTGGGATGCTGCTTTTGAGCATACACATTCTATCCCCTTTCAAGAAAGCACACGTTACTAGTTAAAAAACAGAACTACTGTATTTCGATTACTAGTGTTCTCTCCAACTCGTTTCATAACGCATGTCATAGCTACTAGTGCCTTGTGTAAGAATTTGAACAAAATTAATTATTATTTACTTATTGTGTTCATATTTAGCGTGGGTGTTTCGGAGGAATAACCCAGCAACAGTCATTGAAGTGTCCATATAAAATTAGCAATTTATATACGCTGAAGACCCAAAAGGAGTTATAACGCGTATTGTACGTTGCGTTTGAAAGTATTGCAATTTTAAAGCATAGAATCAGATCTCCTTATACCACACATGATCATAGAATATATTTGTGTAATGTGATATATACGATAGGTGATTTTTACAAGGTTGTAAATTAAAATATATACAGTATATATATTTTGAAGGATATTCACAAATCCTACAGATCACTTTACTTCATTTAGTATAATGTGGTCCTACGGAACATTCTGACATATACACTGTGGTAATTTGCTCTATTCATTAAAATTAAAACAGTATTTATTTAATGTACAGTATAAATAAACAGCTACTGGACCAAATTCTCACTACTTAAACATCTGAGATGGGACTGGGAGGGGGTGAGATTTGTCGGTGATATAGCGGTTATTATTATTATTTGATGTTAGTATTGGGGGACGAGTTGTTGTACTCCCATTTCCTACCTGAACATCACATCAATTCTGGAACACTTAGCTGCCGCTTTAGCCACCACTTCCATCTTTCTTTTAATTCGCTGCTGGTTTGGCATTGCTCACGGTCGGGGAAAAACCACACAACTGCAGTGACACTGCCAGACAACAACTCTGTGACTGAAATCCCTGGAACTTAAGCATGGTCAGATTCAGCTCAGTCTTACAACTAATAGCGGCCCTCCCTCTGTTAGCCCTTTATTAAGCAATGATACGTCGTTCTCGTGGCTTAGTGCTGGGAGGTGTAGAGTAAAAAGAATGGCAACAATATTACATCATAAGAACAATTTATTTTCTCGCATGACGAGACAGAATTGAATTGTGACAGAACGGGCCAGTCAACGTTCAGCAAGTTTGTGAATGGGTTGTAGATCAAATGTGCTGGTGACGGACACCGGCGGCAATGACGGCGGGCACGGAGGCAACTTTTGCCGCTAGTTTAAATTTGGAGAAGCACTGCGGCAAAACGGGTTGGGCAGCACGGCAATTGCCATCGGTGCCGTCAGTTATTTCGCACCCTGTAATTTACTAGTGACATCAACATAACTACTTGTTTATATTTGATTATTTTACAGGTAATCTATATAAATGGAATAAAACATTCACATGTAGTTTAAAAACACATTACACGTGTTTATTTACACGTATTTGATGCTGCTTGCAATATATACAGTAAGCTTGCATTGCAGCAGCACCAATTGCAATGCACTTAGGCAAAACAAAGTTCCAAGCAGGTGTCACAATACTACAAAAAATATTAATAATATGAATTTACCACAGTGCGTGAATGCCACCTGATGAACCTTCGAAGGTTTAAAACTACCTTTGAATTCCTGGCTAGCGAACAAACCTTCAAACACAGTCCTAGATTTAGCACATGTATTACATCTGGCTTTATTATAATTGTGCCATATACACTAACAGGGAAAACACTGTGCCAAGACAAAGTGGTACTCTCTGTAGACATGTCAGTTGCATTTGCGCTGCTTTGCCTGAGTTTAGTAAACCAGCTCCTGTTGCACCTGCATCTCACCACACTGTCACACATGCAACATTTACAACAAACTATTATTATCATCATCATCATCATCATCATCATCATCATCATCAACAACAGCAGCTAAATTGCAGTTTGTCTCTAGTATTTCCTCCAAAAGAACAGTGTCCCCCCCCCCCGACAATAACTTGACACTTTTTTGGCATGTTACGTTTCTTCGACAATGACTTGACATTGTAAACACCAAATAAACCAAAATAACACGGACAACAGCACAGCCACAGCTGGTAATGTATTCTCCATGTTGGGCATGGTGGAAAACGTTTTTCTCCAGAACTTCCTCTCTAGTAATCAGCAAGAGAGCAGAGTGCAATTGGAAAAGTGCAATATGAAACCAATAGAAATCTAGTCTAGATGAAGCTGCAAGTGACCCAAACAAACAAATTTCAATGCACTTTAAAAGAAACTCAAGTTAACTTGAATTTTTCTGGTGTGAAATGAACTGAAGCAAAAAATGAGTTAGTTTGCAAGTGAACCACGGTTCAAATCACTTGTGAACTAGGTGTGAAAGTGCCCTTAGGCTAACACTTAAACCTGGCATGTAACATTCTAAACATTTAATATATTGCTGACAGTTGAGCGTTTAAACTTTAAACTTAACACCCTGCCTAAAACATAGGCTTTTCTGTTTTCAAAATTAAACCACACAAGGATAATGAATTACTCACATGAGCTCATTGTTCCTAATAATTTTAACGGCCACCTCCTGGCTGGCTCTGGCCATATCTCTGGCTCGTACCACGTTACTGAAGACGCCCTGACCTGTATAGCCATAGACAGTGTAACGCTTGTCCAAAACCTCTCCAATATTCACACCTGTCAGACAAACAATATAGTTAAACATTTTAATCTATTGTAACCAGGTTTGTAGCAGAATATATTTAAACAAACACACACACACACACACTAATTTAACTTCTCACTTACGATAGTAGCCCTCTGCATCAGTCCAGTTGTCCCTGAGGTTGGGGTTTTCCTTGAAATCCTTGCCAATGCCAGCAGCTCTAAGTCTGGCGCTCTGGAAGCAAACATTTTAGTTCAATTGACATTAAAGGTAGATGCCATTATGATACAGGTTTTAAGGCTATTTATAGACCACTATAGCAATATAAAGGTGGTGCATTGTAATTTAACCAAAGTTAAATGCGAGACTCCATGTCTCGTAGTGGTGTTCATGCACAAGATTTATTTTTAGTGTCTGTATTGAAAATCCAAAGAATAAAATCTATTAGCAAGTACTCTAGCATCCTTTCCTCAACTTTTCAATCGCTGTGTAAAGGATGTTTTTGTCAAGCTGGCCGGAAGCGAACCGGAGAGCTAAGCGGAGGCGGGTTATTGTTGATCATCGCAGTTCATTTAATAATGGAAGGTAACACGGCAACATTTGACCATGTGCCAGCATGTTTAAAATCAACAGTGTTGCCTTAGTTTTATTTTGTTTGCCTGAAGTCTAAACTATGAGGCTTGAATCAAGTACCGGTATTCTGGGTATACAACAAATCTAATTTTAAGCGAGACCATCAGACCGACAGTACATTAGTTTAGGATCATCTTTCTCATCATCGCAACGTCAGATCTGAGCCAATGCAAGAATAAGAACGTCTACTACTTGGTAGGGTTGGAACAATAAATCGATAATCACAATGTTTTTTTTAATATAGCTGCAAAAAAATTAACACAAAAAGGTAACATTCCCACTCATGGATCATTTTAATTATCAGTTTTTAAACTACCATATAGATAGCCTGGCTAACACTTCCTACCAGTTCTTATTACAGAATCTATTCCTGAATTATACCGGCATGTACAGTATTTGTAATTTGGTTTTAAATTATTTTATTTTAAAGATTAATCAGAAAACAAAAGCAAAAGCAGGTTGTGAATCTTATTTGACCAAAACCTGTTATTACAAACACTTGCAACTTTGAAATGGGATAATAATTGTGCAATTTTTAAAGTTTCACACTTAATTTACTACATCACAGTACGTATCGTATCCATCGTATCGTGAAGACACTGCCGACACACCACCCTATCTGACACACACTAATTAACAAAAAAATATTATGAATTCATTTTAAAAGTATTTAAAAAGTAATACAACTCTATGGGATAGGATTAGTTAATTTGGGAGCAAGATAAAACACATTACCAAGTTTTCCTCTGGTGTAAAGGCAAACACTAGCACTAGTTATAGGCTGAGTACACACTCACTACAGCATTAAAACCTAGTGTCAAATAGTACAAATGTCTGGGGTTTAAATAGTACTTACGTCAAAATATGCTGCAAACATGTCGTCAGATTCTGTAAACATATCAGGAGCCAAGGGTTTTTTTGGATTCGAACCTGCAAAATTTAAAAAAAAGATAATGTTAACAAAAACAATGCATTTAATTTGTCTAGGAGCTAATGTATAAATGTATGTATGGGCTTTTGAGAGAAACACACTGCGTTCAGCCTTCTATTTAGATATAGAACAATCACACTTAACGTAAATCAAGAACTAATTAGTATGGATGTGCTTTTGGTACATTTTTATGAACACTTAAATGCTATGAAGGTATCAGCATTTAAAACCACATCTACATACACATACTCTTTATATTACATTCTGATGTATACGGACAGCCCTGGTTAGTATTTTACAAGCAAAGAACCCCTAAATAAGCAAATACTGTTTTTTCATAGAAAAGACTTAAATTAAAAAAAAAAAAAAAAAACCCACATGTACACACCAAAGTATATACTGAAATGAGGGCTGTCACTCTATTCAAATTTTTGATCAGTAAATTTATGGGCATTAGTAGATTCATCCGTGCACATTTTTAATAAAGGTAACGATCTTATGGTGACTGTCCTGCATGTAATACTAAAAAATTAACAGAATCTAAAAAACAAAAAAGAAAAACAATAATCCCAAAGGGAAATTGGTCTTTATAAAAGCATGTGTATTATTATTTTTATCTTAGTAAATGTCACTCTTTGTATTTGTACTGCACCATTGAGATGTACCTGTGGTGGCCCTGTGGGCAAAAAGTGAGTAAACTTTTTTAATTTTTTTATTTTAAAGCCTATACTAATTAATTTACACTTATGCGTTCTCTGAATTAATATTGAAAAAAAAAAATTAAAATCGTGTTATACGTACTCAGTTGCCACCTAGAGCGTTCTGTTTATTAAGGAGGTTTGCTTTTTACTGCATTCAGTAACTCCATCCACAGTAATTATGAATATTTTCATTTCAAATGATGAAGCATTGAACTTGTGTTTTTGTGGTTGTGGCAACGTGGTTTAAAGTGCGCAGGTGTAGAGATGATGCAATGCGCAAACAGATGACAAGCAATAAAGTTCACGGTCCAAACAATTCTTTATTTGTTTTAATTGTAATCCAGGTCGTGTTGGCGACCGTAAATAATAATCCTGTTTAAACCATGGGTTACAATTCTGAAATAAAACACAGTATAAACACAAACACACACACAACACAAACACGATCACAAGTCCAGTGTTAGTGCTAACGTGCAAGTTGTGAAATACAATTTATTAGTGAACAGTAGTGCAGTGCTGTCCGGGTTGGTGCTGGCCTTAAGCGACAGCTCCCGGAACGTGTTAGCCTTCTAACAAGAACAAACAAGTACAATTAAAAACGACAAAACAAACAAACACTAAACACGGTTCTTTTGTTACACTCCTTCAGCGGTTCTCTCACAACCATAACAAAGGAGCAGATCGCTCGGTCACATCCCCTTTTGTACCTTCAGCCACGCCCCCTTGGTTAGCGAGTGCAATCGCTTTTCCTCCAATCCGCGATAGCCACATCACTTCCCGTCTGGGGCGAGGACTTGGTGTACTGTGGATCCTCCCCCTTTCTAGATGGCCGACTGTCCACCTTTCCCTGGAATGAACTGTCAGATCATCCAGCCCGGGGCACACTGTTCCCTTTACACAGCGCCCTCCCAGGTCGGGAGGGAGATTTATACCAAGATTCATTCTTTCTCTGTCACAGTAGTACGACAATTTTGTTTGGCATAATTATTTCATACCACGGTTCTCTTGTCCGCTTCCTTAAAATAATTCCAAATGTGTCTTTGCCTCGTTCCTTTGTTTAGAGATGCAATTTTATTAAAAATATATAACAAATGTCAGAAAAAAACGTTTCTTACCCTGTGTGGACTGAACCATACCACGCACAATACATCATGAACACAGGAGTGCACTAATGAAGCGCCAGATCGACCAAGAATAAACCCCACCCCAGCGTCAATCTTTGTTGCACCAATTAAAAAAACTACTTGGAAGCAATTGCCAAACCCCTTCCTTTTTATAATCCTCCCCTTACTGTGGCACCACAGCAGTCAGATACGTCACAAACTGCTGTATAGGATGATAAATTACAAAAATAAATGTATTAAAAAGATGCGTTTGGTGAAATTTGTCACATGACCAGTTATATGTCTAGCATATTATGTAAGCAATAAGACACGACAGAGTGTTTGTTGTGCTAGAATAACCGCACACCCAGGGGCGTACAAGGCCTGGAAGTGCGGTTATTCTAGCACAACCAACACCCTGTCGTATCTTATTGCGCTTATAAAATGGGTTACTAGTTTAGAACTAAAGATAGGACACATTTTTATTTAAAAATTAATATAGGTTTATTTTTTCCTAAATATATTACTACGCTAGGAAAAAGTTCCAATAAATGTAATGGTTCCCATAAATTTAATAGATAAATTATTTTAATAATAAATTAAATAAATTCAATTAAATAAATTCAGAATATTTTCAGTATTTGTCTCATGAAGTTGACTGTACCAGGGAATGTAATTTTCTAAATTAAATGGCTGGTTACACAGTTGGACAGATTGTGCACTGTTTGGGGAGTAGGGGAGTTTGTTTCTGCCTTTTGTTTACAAGTTGATGACGGTACTGCACAGAGGATGTAACTCCAGGACTTCCTGTCTCTCAGCTGGTGCCCAATAGCTTCTTAAAACTACATTATAAAATGGTTTGGGAGATCTCTGCGTCCTGAGTACCGATGACTTAAGTTTGTTTAAGTGTTTGGGATACAGCAGGGTGAAATTAGGTTTCTAGATCGTCCCACTGTGGGAGAATTTAAAAAACGATTCAGGCCAGCTCGCAAGCTTGTGTAGCTGCTAACTGAATACTGTGTGCCAGCTGATGTTATCACTTAAGCAAAGAAACTTCTTAAAACGGTTTATTTCAGTCTTAGGTGCAGTTTTCCAGTCCATATTATGTTTTGTTTGTGCTGACCAATCATTAAAAACTGACAGCCCAAGCGGTTACTTTTTTAGTATTCTGCTCTTCGTTATTGGCTTCAATTGTATTAATTTCAGCAGCACTGAGAGAGAGGTGTCTTGTAGTACTCATGGTTTCATTTTTTTCCTGCTCTTTTTTTTTTTTTTAAATGATTACTGTCAGTTCCGTTACCGAACTGTTGCGGTCTAAATACTCCAGGAATGTATGGACATTGGAGTCAAACAATTTCATTTACATGGAGGAAGTCTGACATTGTTTTATTGTTTTGTTTTTACTGGGGAAAAAATGGCGGCCAATTCAAAATTATTTTTTTAAAACGTTCTTAAACGCTCGCCGCAATAGCTTTTTGTAAAAAGTCTTAGTTGCTGGGACTTGTTTTTACCCGTTGGTTGTACTGTAATAATTCAATGGCTTGGAATGCCCATCAGCCAATCAGGACGCAGATATCTCCCAACCCATTTTATAATCAACATTTAACCACTTCTTTAGAGTTCATACATTTAAAATTCCCATCCCTACTAATTAGTCAAAACAAACATGAAATAATTCCTCCTTCAATGTAAAATCTAGAAAAAAATGGTGTATTACAAATAACAGAATACTAAATTCATACATTTTACTTTATGAGATTAGAGTTCTATACTATCTTACATACTTTATCCAACACTATTAAACACTCAATAGCGAAAATTAAAATATTAACTCTATAAGCTCTGCGCTGTATAATATAGACGCCGGCGTCTAAAACTTCAACTTCATCTTGCTGCCTTATTTAAAATGACAGCCTTGCAAGTCGTGTATCAAATGAAAGGGGAAGTTTGGCGCTTTCTAATGATATAACACATGCTTTTCTCCATATATCTGTTGTCACGTAATCAAGTGCGAAAGTTGAACTCACAGAATACATAATTCTGAAAGAAAAACATAATACAAATGCAAATGGCATCTTTCGAAGGGACAAGACCAGTTTCAAAGTCTGTAAAAAAAATAAAATTGACTGCTTCGGAGGTTTTAGAAGAGATAGAGAGATGGAGTGAAACCGAAAGTGATGGAGGCTCTGGTATTGAGAGCTGCGATTCTGCTGAGGGGAACGCATATGGGGAAGGATTGGATCGTTTGCAGGACATGTAAGTATAATATTCCTTCTAATTATACTTATTTATATAATATAGTTTATAAAGTAAAGTATATTAGGTTTTTTTCCCTCATCAAATAAATACATGCGTGTGTTAGCTTGAACATTGCTGCAGGCTGTAATCTGCAGACTTGGGCACCTGCACATTTACTGATATGATCAGAACTGTTTGTTTACATACCAGGCTACATGAATTTGAGTGAATATGTGTCTATGTAAATACCTGTAATAGCTATAAAGGTGTCTTCTAAATAAATAATATCTAAATGCTAATACATGTATTTATTATGTTATCATTATTGTTTATTTATTTATTCATTTATTTTATTTAATAGTGAAGAGGTTGAAGAAATTCCAAGCACTTCAGCAACAACTAAAAGGAGGGCATCAGCCCCACCAATCAGAGCTAGAAGGTCAAGCAATCCAACCCTCATAGCCAGTGTCCCTGAATAAAGGTGGAGGTCAGAAAGTGAGCCTGACACCAACCCAGTGCAACATAGGTTTGTACCAGCAAGACCTCCTGGTGTGCAGCTAAACAGTACAGCAAAATATTCAGTACTAGAATTGTTCCAGCAGTTTTTTTTTTACAAGAGGTGTTGTAAAAACTCTGTGATAACACAAATAAACAGGGGGAAAAACAGAAGGCTCTGGGAAAGAAATATCATTGGATTCCTTTGGGGGTAAAGGAATTCTACATGTTCCTGGCAATCATACTGTACATGGGAATAGTAAGATTGCCTTCAATCGCTGAATACTGGGTAAATGATAGAGCGTAATGAGCAGGGACCGATTCCTCGCCATTACCTGGAATCTTCACATGAGCAATCCCGAGGATGAAGAAAATGACAGAAAAAAAAGGCTGTTCCGACAGACCTCTGCTAGACAGCATTGTTAACTCCTGTAAAGCTTACAATCAACCGAGAAAAAACCTGTCCATAGACGAAAGGATCGTTGCTTCAGTATGAAGCAGTATATGAAAGATAAGCCTACCAATTGTGGCTATAAACTTTTTGTTTTGGCAGATTCTAATAATGGCTATACCTGTGACTATCATCTATATCGGGAAAACCACGTTTGACGCAGATAAAGGGCTGAGTTATCATTCAGTCATGTCTCTGATGCAAACAAGTTTTTTGGGACATGGTTACAATTTATATAGTGACAATTTCTACAGTAGCTCACAGCTTTTACATGACTTTCACAAAAATAAATGTGTTGCTTGTGGGACAATCATATATATATATATATATGTATGTATATATATATATATATATATATATATAAAAACGTCAGTGTGTTCTAAATAATTGCTGCAACTTCATTAGAATCTTTTTGCCCCTTTCTCTGTGATTCAAGTAATATTATCAGGACTTGAGGTAGCTATACCTATACATTAACTTTACTGGTGTATGAAGAGAAGTGTTGGCAGATCTGGTTATCAAAAAAAGCTCCATCCCAAGCTTATTTACCATCTTTTTCAACTGCAATCAGACTGTGCTTGGCTTTCACATTAGCTTCAAAGGTGTCCATATTCTCCCTCTCATATTCCTTCACGTCTGCAGCCACCCTTTCCAATATCTCATCAGGAGAGGGTGAGCGACTGCGGGAGCTGCTCTGGGGGCTGCTGGGCTCAGATGGTACAGACATGTTGCTGTCTTCATTCACAGACTTGTATTTCTGAAAAAAAGTTTAAATATTTTAAAATATTGCTAAACTTAAACAAGAATGATAAGTTTAAAACCTTTTTAACATGGTATATAAACATTTCAATCCCACTACCATAAAACCAAGCAAGAGCTCTAACTATACCCTCTTGAAATAATAAATAAAAAACCACATACCTGCACAATAGCCAGTCTCTGCAACCGTCTTTGTTCAATAAGGGCTTCCTCATCCTCGTCATCTACATCATAATCTTCCAAGCTGTGGTAATATATTAAAAAAAACAAGGGTACTGATACTGTCAGTAATAAACTTATGGCAAAACTTCATACCACCATCAGACCATTTTTACCTTAAGACTTTTCATAAGAATGCTTTCTATGTCCAAGAATAAAAATAAAAAAAACACAATTAATGGAAAATTCTTACACTTCATCAGAGGAGGACTCGTGATCAATTTTCATCCCTTCAGAAAGGCTGCCTTTAAACTTGTCCTGATCTCTGCTGCGCCTCTGGCGTCTATCCCTGGACCTTGATCTCCGCCGCAGTCTGGATCGGCTTCTCCTCATCATTCTGTCTCGATCTAAAGATCTGAAGAAAACAAAAACATAACCAAGTGAGTAAGTGTAACACTGCCATGGTCTGTCAGGGGAAACAAAGAAACTATTGTTAAACATTCTTAAATGCAGATAAATTCTTGTTACAACTTAAAAATTAAGCCTACTTTTCAGTCCACAGGTTTGGATTTTAGTACCACTGAGACCGTTTAACAAAAAGACCCTGAAACCTCAAACACTCCTGGTATAATATTCCTTGATTTGACCTTTGAGCCTGGAATACAATTATAGAGTCATACAATCTCCAGTTAATTCGCTGGGATTCTCAGAGATACAATCAAAAAATAAATGTTGGAAATGTAATACCAAGCATTATTTAAATATTAAAAAAAACCCAAACAGAACCAAAAATAAATACGATAATGAGCAAGGTCAAAGTAAGACCTTACTATAGGATGGTTTTACTTTTCTTTGGTTCAGTTAAAATTGAAAAACTTTTTGCCTGTGTTTTACCTGTGATTGTCTTTTATAAAAAAAAAAAAAAAAAAAAAAATTATATTTGCTGTGCTGACGGTGAAAATGAAAACGATTACGTGTGCAGTCGTCTAAACCATGCACATATATTGAAGGTATTTAAAAAATATACAGAATGCATTAGAATCAGAAATAAACCTAAAATGTAAAAATACTTTGTTTGCATGTTCCCTCTGCTTGAAATAATGTTTAATATTTTTAAATAAACCACACATCTCTGCTTAATCTCTTAGTTTAAAACAGAAAAGTTTAGTGAAGTTAAAACACATTATACACATGCAAGCATGGAAAAGCAGAGTAGTATGGCAAATCATTGTAAAAATATTAATAATGAATAAACTAAGGAGTAAGAAAAGGAAAAGCATAGTAAAACTGCAATGCAAAATTAAAAGTGAAATCCAAGTGCTTCGAGTGACGTGACTGAACCAACACCCTGATGTCACTTCAGTTTAAAGGTAGGTGTATTTGGGCAATCTTAAATCAAAGAAAATTATAAAACATTTAAAATTAAACACTGCGTGTAGTATACACGTTTTTAGCACATTGCCACTAACTTTAACTAGTGGCACTGCACAGCACTTATTTGAGGAGCGTTAACATGAAACAGAAAAATATAACGTCATCAGATGAAAGAAAACACTTTCATCCTATTTAAATGAGCGACACGATTTTTTGGTATTGTGATCTGTTTATATGGTCTAATGACAATGTGCTATGGTGCCCTTTAGTGATTAGGGATAGGAATTTTAAACGTTTAAAAATATAAACTCCAAAGAAGTGGTTAAACGTTTAATAATAAGCTAGACATATAATCCGTCACAACACAAATTTTATCAAACGCATATTTTTTTATGTCTTAATTTTAGTGATTTATTATACTATACAGCAGTCCGTCGCGTATCCGACTGCTGTGGTGCCACAATAAGGGCGGATATTAAAACATGAAGGGGTTTGGCAATTGCCTCCACGTAGCTTTTCTAATTAGTGCAACAGAAAGACTGACACTGGGACGGGTTTTATTCTCGGTTGATCTGGCGCTTCATTGGCGCACTCTTTTTCATGCTGTAGTATGGTATCAACGCCACAGCATAATAAAATTAATGACAAGCATTTTTTTCTGAAGTTTGAGATATATATAGATATATATATATATATATATATATAGATATATAGATATATATATATATATATAATTTATAAATGGCATCTCTAAACAAAGGAACGAAGCAAAGCCACATTTGGAAGTATTTTGAGGAACTGGACGAGAAATCTGTGGAATGTAAATAGTTCAATGCTTCACCATTTGAAATGAAAACCTTTTATGAATTTTGTCAACAGAAGGGGATATTTAAAATCCCTGAACAGTAGCATTAATATAGAAATGTACTGGAATCTGTGCATTTGATAAACATTTTTTTTTTTTTTTTTAAACTTTGTAGTTAAGTTTTTGCGATGTTAAAACCTTATTTGCTTATTTAGGGCTGTCAGTATACATCAGAATGTAATATAAAGAGAAAGTGTATGTATGTAGATATAGTTTAAATGCTGACACCTGCATAGCACTTAAATATTCATAATGTACCAAAAGCACATCCCTGTTAGTGATTACAATTAATATTTTGTTTGTGCATGCTAAGACATGAGATTTCTTTGCAATCTCATCAAGCTTACTACCAGTCACATCCGTAACACTAATTTGGGCACTTACTGTTAAGAAAGGGTCAAAATTTGTATTCCATAACATACATTTTAAAAAGTTAGCTTTGCAGAGAAAGTTTGAAAAAATATAATGTAGTATACTTTTATAAAAACTTTAACTAAATATTATCGATTTGACATTTGGTTTTATTTAAACAGCATTATTTTGATTCCCTGTAAAATAGTTTCCTTTATCCTAAGAAAATGTAATATTTAGTAATTTGGTATTGCGTACCCGTAGAGTCAAAATGTGACATCTACAAATGTGTAACTAAAACAAACATTTATCCTACCATTGATACCTAAAATGCAGGGAAGTCAGACTTCTGAAAATGTTACTTTTTTTTTTTTTTTTTTTTTTTTTTAACAGTAATTTTAATCACAGGTCCTTTGTCGGACTGGGTCCGACATCATTATAGCAACGCAATAAACGGGTGTCTAGTCGTTTTTTCTCTGGAAAAAGCCGAGAAAACCTTTCAATTGTCGAGTGGGAGCGACAGGAGCCGAGACAAGTCGAAAAAAACAAACAAACAAAAAAAAAAGGCGTATCTCATGAATAGTCATACATGGTATCAGGTATCAGATAACAGGGGCGGACGTAAGTAAACAAGTTGGCTGACTGAATCAGCGCACAGAAAACACGGACATTTGCAGAGCTTTTTTGAGATGTTATAGTAATAAAATAATGACTTGGATCGCATTATTGAGGAGTTTGGTGATAAAACGAGTGATCTGGAGATGATCGATCGGTATGTACGACTATTATTATTATTATTATTTATTTCTTACATAGGTGAACGCTATAGCAAACGAAAGGGTGGGGCGGGGCTGGAGATGCCTAGTGAGTGCTTTGTTGATATGCAGGGCCATTTAAACCCGTTTGACTGTGAAAAAAAATACTTTTAAACAGCGCGTATAAAATTAACTGCGCGTGTGAAAATTAATTAGACCTGGCGTGCCTGACGCGCAATTAATAAATGGACTGCAAAGGGTTAAACGGCTGTAAAGAAGAGGCACAAACTGAACAAAAATAATACAGCCTGCATAAATACACCCTTTTAGTAAAAATAGAGGAAGATATGTTTGATAAATGCAACTTAATAAAAACCTCGTTTACATATAATGTGAAAATAGCTAAAAATAAGCACCGAAAAATTAAATGAATAAAAAACAGAAGCCCAAATTAGTCAATAGCCACAAAATTTGGTAATTATTTCCAACATCTGTTGAAGAATTTTTTAGCTACACAGCAGATGGTCAAGACAAGAGTTGAATTCATGTTTGAGAAAAGCACTTGTAGCAAACTACAACAAAGGAAATGGCTACAGAACAGTATCAAAGAAATATGGAATACCAAAATCCACAATCAGAGCAATTATCAAGAAGTACCACAGAACAAATTCAACTGAAACGATTGAAAGAAGTGGACATCCAAAGAAAATTACAGGTACAGCAGGTAGGAGAATTGTCCAAGCAGCTAAAAAAATACAAGATAACAGCCAAGGACTTAAAAGAAAGATTTAGAAGCACTGGGCAAAAAACTGTACATGACACAGAAGAGTTGTACTCGTATATATTGCTGCAAACCACTTAAATAAATAAAAAAACGTGCTAAGAAATATTAACAGGAATCTGAAGCATTCAACTAAATCCTCTGGTCCAATGAGATTAAAATATAACTTTTCCTCAAAAATGGACCACAGTATGTTTGGAGAAACAAAGGGAAAGCCTTCAATGAAGAAAGCCTTGTACCTTCAGCAAAACATGGAGGTGGTTAGATCATGATACAGGGGTGTTTTAGCAGTTCAGGGACAAGCTATTCATATGATTGAAGACTGAATGAATGCTGCCATGCATCAAAACAATGATACAATCTGCTTGTAGGCTGACTGGCAGACAGTTTACCTTCCAACACGACACTGACCCAAAGCATAAGGTTAAGTGAACTCTGGAATTCTTGAAGAAAACAAAAGTAGTTCTGAAATGGCCTTCGAAATCACAAGATTTTAATGCAATACAAATGTGTTGGACTGATCTGAAAAAAGCTGTAGCGAAGCATTGTGTCTGAGCTGAAGGAAATACGCAAGACAGATGTAACTTATTGGTTAAGAATTATCATAAATGTCCTAAAAGCCATAATAAAAGCAAAAGGGGGGCACACAAGATACTAAAGTTGGGTTGCCAATACTTTGCCATGAACAAATACTTTAAATCTTTTTTTTTTTTTTATAAAGATTATTTGTTAAATTGCTATAAATGTTGTATTTGGCTTTCTGTTTTACTAAAAACTGGTTACATTTAAATAAAAGCCTGTCCTTAATCTGTTAACTTTGAAGTATGGTATAATGTGTAGGGTGCCAATACTTTTGTCTGCAACTGCATAGGACGTTTGATGGAACCAATAACTACCCTGACCCAAGAATGATTGAGTGTTTGCTCCAGGACTTCCAGACTGAGGGTCAATGTGGCCCCCTCTCGAAATTTTAGGGGGACATTTTCTTCAGTGAGGTCAATATGTTTGATGATTCAGAACCAACCACCATTTCTTATTTTTGTTTGTTTTAAATATGCCAACAGAGTTTACTGACCTTTTGTTTCTGAAGAACAAAAAATAAAACTGTAAAGGTGTAGATACAACCAAGGTGTCTCAACAATACTCACTGTCACTGTTGGGGAAAATACTGGGAAATGTGTCACAGTGACGCTGGTGTATCACTGAGTAGAGGACATTCATTGTACCAAATCACATCAGAACAGGGGTTTTCAATCTTTTTACGCTGCATACCCCTTTCCAAAAAATGTAGTTCACCGCGTACCCCCATCAGAGATAGTCATAATAAAATGAAAACAGAAAAAAGGTCTGTACAATAACATGATAGAACAAAACGTACAAGCCTTGGAGTGTGTGATGGATACAATTATAAAAGTTACAGTATTATAACAGAACAAACATTTATTATATTTACTTTTGGATAAAAAATAGTCCCTCAAACAGTTTTCTAGTTGTTGGAAACATCAACATTTTATTTTAAATATTAATTAAAATCAACAAAGCCTCCGTGCTAGCCTCAATCACTCAGAAATGACATTGGACTATTCTGTGATGGAAAATGGCAATCATGTATTTTTATTGATAATAAAATTACCAAAAAAAAAGGCAAAGAAAAGTTCACTATCCACGCATCTCTACAGCTGACCTCATTACCAAAACATTATTGGCATTTTTAAATTCTTGGTGACTAAAACGTACAGTACCGATGCTAATTAAAAAAAAATAATAAAACGCTTACCTAGTATCAATGTGATGGATGTCCCTGCTTGTTACCACACAAATCGCTGATGGCAGGGAAATTGGAGAGAGCTTCAGTCGCAAGACATTTTTGGCGTTTTTAATCTCTGACGGTATTTCGTCTTGATCGCCCTTTTCTAGTATAGTATTGAACCAACAATCCATATTTTTCATTGGATTGAAAGTTAAAAACCCTTGCTCGCATACCAGACGTAACGCCTTGTCAAACTAGACCGCATCACAATACTTCGGTTTTTGACTGGCCATACATTCTGTATTTTGAAATGAACCAATAGTACTTAAGTTACAATAAACTTTAATCGGGTCATTGAAAAAAAAAAAATATCGATTTGCAGGCACGAACACACGCAGGAAATAAAATTAGTTAAAGACTAGACTATTTATTTTTTTACATATTAAAAAAAAACTAAGACAGACTGCAGTAACCACCCAACTGTTTATATGATATTTAAACAACATTATATATATATATATATATATATATATATATATATATATATATATATAGTATATTATAATGCTCGTTATAGGCCTACTGGCGAAATGGCCAAGAGACAGTTGGTGCTTAACACATACTGAATTATTTTGGCCCTGAATTTTAGCATTTTCGTCATAGAAAAGACACATTTCACATATTTTATAATGTTACCGTAGGCTACTTTTTTTTTTTTTTTAATTTAGTCAATGATGCGGTTTACGTTTCACAAATCTACTGCACACACAGTATTTTTAAGCACAAATATAATAGCTTACATTTCAACAGTCACTGCCGAAGCTGATTACTTATTCTTCCAGAAATAATGGTCGAGTGTAACAGGGATACAAGGTTATATTTGCGCCGGGCCATGTTGTTAACAAGCCTAATGATGTCATCCAGACTTTACTGTGAAACTGACTGTAACCAAGGAGGGTGTGAGCGCATTCTACCGGACTGGAGAATATGGCATGGGAGTTTAATTATGAAAACGCAAGTGTAAACAAACAAGTAAGAAATATTAGCCTGTCATCAGACATGTCATGGTAATACAAAATGCATTAATTTACTGCGTATTGGTATTGCGTCTGGTCTGGGAAGGGGGACTGTGGCAATGTGCCCCGCCCCTGTGTGCATTTGTGTGTTATATGTTGTATGTTGCGTGCGTGTGTTAATGTTGGTGTATAGTTATTGGTACACGGGATATAAACGGGTCTGTGTTTCACGTGTATTTAAAAATGTAGATTTATATTTAGGCACGAGGAGGGCACAAATCACTTCACGTGCTGGTTAAATGTAATATGTGAGCACGGGGTTGCACGTAATGAATTCACGTGCTGGGATTCAAGTGAATAATTAATTAGTAATTGAATCCCAGCACAACAGTATATATAGAGACACGTAGCACTCAGTCGGGGTTGGGTGTTCGAGAGTGGAGAACGGGTGAGGAGAAGGAGAACGTGAAGTAAAAATAATAATCTAGAAGTGTTTGTACTCACCGTGTTTGTTTGTCTCTCCGTGCACCGTTTGTTAAGTGTTTAGTACGTTTTGTTTGTCTATTAATTTTGGCGCAAGTGCCGTGTTCAGTGTTTTGTCTGTTGAAACCTTTTATTTTCTGTTCTGTTTATTAAATGCTGAGCGCGATCACGCGCCCAGCTTCACCAAACCTGGTCTGATGCCACCCACTCCGGCCGTCTTTGTGACAGGGACACACGGGCGCGTTAAGTGAATTTCAGTGGGACATTTTTTATTTCGGGGGGCATTGGCGCAACGGCGCGGCCTAGCGCGAACACTGATGATTTGTCAGAATGATACAAGTAGCTACTCAGGTCTAGCCTAACCAGTTTGCAGTGTCGTGAGAGGGTCTCAAAAAAGCAATGTTTGGTACCCAGGTTGATGTTCCTCATGCCTCTAATATTTTACTAGTGACCTCAGCAAAGCAGATACCCCAATAATGACCTACCTCCTCCTGAAAGGAGATCTGCTCCTCCTGCGTGGGGACCGCCTCCTCAACGGGGACCTACTGAGCCGTCTCCTGGGGGGCAGTGGGCTTGCATCCCGCGATCTGTCAAGCTGTCTCATTCTGAAAAAATGTTTTAAGTTTTGTTATGTAGTAAGGAGGGAACAAATAAAGTTATAACACTATTGCAGTGTTTTACTCTTGGTACAAAGACCACCAATACCTGACTGGAGAAGGTCTCTGTCGATCTAATTCTCGCCGTCTCCGATCAGGTGATCTGCTCCTTGCCCTTCTAGAAGGAGATATATTTCGGGAAGAAGACTTCCTATCTGTTACTGCAGCAGCAGAAGGGGGTGACCTGCTGCGCTTGGATGTTCTGTCTCTCTGTTTTGGAGAAGAGCTGCAGCGTTGAGGACTGTGCCCACGTTTCCTGCTAGGGGACCGATTTTCCTTTCCTGAAGAGGCATCCTTTGAAGGAGACTTAGTAGGCTTCTTGTCTCTCTCAGTCTCTGATCTCCTAGACTTCCTCTCCTTGGACCTGGACTTCCGTTCCCGGGATTTGCTCCTCCTCTCTGCCGGGGGAGATTTGGACTTCCGGCTTCGCTCCCTGCTTTTGCTCTCATTGACAGGTGGTGACTTCTTCCTTTCCTTTGCTCTGCTCTTTTCTGTTTCGGTTGTGGTTGGAGATGTCGATTTCTTAGCCTGCTCTAGCAAAGAACGCCTCTTGGATGTCGGGGACTTGGACTTTTTTGTCCGCTCTTTGGACCGGCTTCTCCTTGCAGGGCTTTTCGAGCGTTTCCTTTCTTTTGATCTGCTCCGTGCTTTTGTCTTCTCCTTTGTCCCTCCTTCACTGGTGCTACCCTTATTTTTCTTTTTATCAGATTTATGCTTTGTCCTGTCTTTGGACTTACTCCTGCTTCTCCTCTTTGAGCTTGACTTGCTCTCTGCAGGATCTTTTTTAGTTTTGGAATCCTTAACAAGCTGCAAGCCCTGGCCTTTGAGGGCCAAAGCATTGGAAGGGCCTCTTTCACCATTTCTCATCCTGTCCTGAATCTCACCCTCCTCCTCTGAACCCGAGTTATAACCCTGCAATATTAAACCCATTCCTGACTTGACCTTCCCTTCTATCAGTTCATTATCTAGCTCTGCTTTTATCATAGCCCTCTGTTTCTCCAGATCTTCCAAGACTGCCATGTCATCAAACTTGGGTGGTTTGGAAGGGGTGCCATCTTGTTTGTTGGCGTCAGCTGTCTCCTTGCGCTTGTGTTTCTTATGTTTATGCTTGTGCTTATGCTTTCTGTCCTTCTCCTCTTCAGAGGAGTGTTTGTGTTTCTTGTGTTTACTCCTGTGTTTGTGTTTCTTCTTCTTGTGTTTGCTGGGTTTGGACTCAGCTTTTCCTTCCCCCGATATGTCTCCATTCTCTTCATTTCCGCTTTTCTCAGAGCTCTCTGCATCTTCTCCTCTGTATAAAACAAACATAATCAATCAACCAATATGAACAAAAACTATTTTTGCTAAAGTCAGTAAAAGATGTATTTAGGGAAAAATGTTAAAGCTAAGGACACCCAAAATCTTATGGATTACTTGTTTAATAATTCTGTTTATATGTTTAATAATTAATATTCTATTTATCCCCCTGGACAGTGTCAAGTTTATATATTTAAAAAATAAATAAATAAAATATAAAAATCTTGGTATTGCCACTAGCCAAGTTAGCCTTTTAAGTTAGTCCCTGTTTTGTTTTGATTAACAAACGAATTATAACTAAGGCCCTGTGTAAATCGCGATTTCAAGGGCTGCACAGAAATCGTGAAATTAGCCCAATACCACAATTTACAATATTCTTAAGAAATAAAAATAAATTTCATAATTTGTATTTCATAAAAAAATAAAAATCACAGTAACAAAACTGTACATCTCTGCCGTGTGCCTGCGTGTACTATTCACCGTACACATAGTGCTGTGCAGTGATTACGTTATGCGACTATATGCAATCTAGACAGGAAATTAAAATACTACACACTATAAACAAGAAAATGTCTAAAAATGTGTCTGCAGCAGACCGTGTAAAGCAGTATCCAGCTGGAGTTTTACAAAGCGATGGAGGTAAGCTCTTTTGTGCGTCCAGCAACGTTACTGTAGATCACTACCGAGAATCAGCTATTGACAGGCATATAGATTCAAGTATTCACCGAAAAAGAAAGGTGGAAATCCACAGCAGTACTGCGACTGCTTTACTTGCAAAGAAACAAAAAGCGGTGACATCCATGTTCCAAAAGTCTACTGAAAACCATGAAGCACGAAACACATTACATTTTGACCTGACAGAGGCGTTTGTTACGTAAATTCTTCAGAGTGTACCAAATGGTGGAGTGATTCCTTCATCAGCCCAGCTGAGACATGAATACTTACCTAAAGTTGCCGAGTATCACATGCAGGAGATTATGGAATTGGTAAAACAGTCTGGTTGCTTGTCAGTGGTCACTGACGAGTCAACTGATGCCCAAGATCAGTATGGGTTACACACTGCATTTGTTTTGCAAGACTTAAATGGTGAACATGCATCTGACACTGAAAGCTGTCTTGGCAGATACACTTTACCTACAGGTTGTTAATTACAACACCGTTTCACAAGCTATTGTAAAGTGCTTGAATAACTATGATGATGTCAGTGCATTTCTCTCTATATTTGATGTTTTAAAAAATAATAATAATCTACACAATTTATAAAATAGTTCTGTGCACATTCCGCGAAATACAATACTTTACCCGATTTTCACAGGGCCTTAATTATAACTGATTTAAAATTATAGGTATATCACGTTTAAATGGGAATAGCAGATCTTATTTTTCTAATGTGGCTTTTTGTACATTTCACATGTTTTGGTCATATGACATGAAGGAATACAATGGATTGTTATGATCTGCGATAAACACACCAAATTATGATTGTGTTATTATAGAGTTATTTTAACTGCTTCAGAGTTGATATGGTATCAATGTCTTGTTTTTTCACTCCAGAAATCTGGTAAAACTACTTATTGGGACTCCCAAAATTTCCTCTGGGGCCTTCAGTTTTTTTTTTTTCTTTTAGTTTATTTATTTATTTCTTAGCAGACGCCCTTATCCAGGGTGACTTACAATTGTTACAAGATATCACATTAATTTTACATACAATTGCCCATTTGGGTTGGGTTTTTACTGGAGCAATCTAGGTAACGTACCTTGCTCAAGGGTACAGCAGCAGTGTCCCACACCTGGGATTGAACCCACGACCCTGCGGTCAACAGTCCAGAGCCCTAACCACTACTCCACACTGCTGCCCTTGAGGGTAGTTGAGGGTCCTGGACCCTAAACGGGAAGATTTTTTGGAGAGCTCTGTAATAGTCAGATTTGCTATGATGACCATCATGCAATTTCCCTGTCATTTTCTCTCCTGCTGAAATCCTATTAATAGTATAGTTTTGAGTGTAAACTCAAAAGACTACCTCTTGTATTTGTTTTGCATGAGATCATTCTCTGACATAGCCTTTATACATATACGAAAATATAACAGTGCAAAGGTTGTTCAATGGTGGCTGATTTTTTTTCAAAAGCTCTTGTCCAAATACATTTCACATGACTGCAAATCACTTTAAACTGTATACAGTGGATTCACAATATGCATTACAGCATCTTGTGGTACAGAACAAGACTACCACGATATAAAAGCACTCTATGCCAGTACCTGGATGATTTTTTTGTTAGGTGTACTGAAGATTATGTGTTTATTAAAAGATGTTCAAACAAGTCATGATCAGTCACACGAGACAAACTATAAACATTGAACATGACTGCATTACTAACGGTATAGCAATACTGCAATGCTTATATTTATAATTAAAAGGACACTCCACAAATGTACAAATCACCACCAAACTTGATGATACTACTAGTTTTGCCACAGAGATGGATGGAAAAACATTAATAAGAGGCCCATTTCCGCTATTATTCGCATGAAATGAAAACATATCCTTTTATAGTAAATAACATTGTGTAAACGATTTAATATTCACCACTGTGACCTGTAATTTGTTTTCTTGAAGTCGATCTAAGATGGGTCAACGTATTTATATTGCTGTGGAGCTGCAGTCCGGCGCAGTAATTTCAGATATCAACTTTATTTTATGCCTCTCTGTCTTGTCTGGCCTGCCACTAGATTAACTAACTCGGCACTGGTCGTACTGTTCTACCTACACCATCAATTACTTTATAAATACATATCCCGGGTATGACACGTAAGCATACAACTATTTATTTATAAATGAAAAAAAAATGTTTTATTTATTATGTATTTGTTTTAAACATGTATCATAGTAATCGTTTTGCGCCTGGCTTTATGTCCACGTTTTACATAGTTTGACTTCACACAGAAAACAATAACACAACTATTTGTGGGTGGATTTTTTTTTTACCATATAAATCGCTTGAAACTTTTTTGATTATTTTAGTCTACAGCTTGAAAAATATTATATAACTTAATGTAATCCCTTACTCCTGCTCTTTGCCGCTGTCCACGCTTTTTCCGTCTACCTCCATCTCCATGTCGGCCATTTTCACCCTGCAAACACAAACGTCGCTCCTCCTCTACGCGCCTGCGCACTATGACTGAAAAGGAACAAATAACAAGAGCGAGTGAGTGACCTCAGTGCCCAGGGACCGTCCAACAATTAAAAACCCTGTATTAAACTTACATCAGTTTCAAGCAAGATAAAAGATTAAAATACCTTTTCTGCAGAATTAAATGAAGAGTTATACACATGCACTATTTTACTAGAGTTTAATTAAGTCACTTGTTATGAGCTTACGTAACATAACATAAACAAAATAAAATGGTGTATGTGTTTATTTTATTTTATTTTATTTTTTTTGGGGGGGGGAGGGGGTAATTATGTATTGTAGTAGAGCCCCTGTTGAAAAACAATATTGCATACTGTTTGATTTGCATGCATTTCAATTTTTATGGACTTTATCTATTACAATAAAATAATTCACCGCATTTCATGACAAGCTTTAAATACCATGTATGTGTCATGAAGTAGTACTACCTAATTTGAATTCGGTTGTAACTTGTAAGATCAATGTAGAAATGAATATAAAAAAAATCTGCCGAATTTACGTTGCGTTTAGCTTTAGTCATGTAATTTAGAAATGATCCCTTCAGATGAAGAATGATTCTCAATGAGTCGCTGTGTTTTACTGCAAATAGTACTTCCTGGTGGCAATGATGAAGAAAAAACGATAGTGTATTCGTGTGATGTTTTGGATATGAAAAACAAAACGCTATTTGTTAAGTGCTGAATTAATACTGGGAAACTAATGAGTGGAAGTTTTGGTTTATACAAGTAATTCGAATTATAATCTCTGTTACTGGTAAGGTTACTCAACAGAGTTAATGTAATTGTTTTGTAATTGTGTGATTTATTTTTGCAATAAATTATAATGTACTTGTATAAGTTTACTTTGCTAGTGCAATATAGAGCCTCTCAGAAACACAGTAGTTGCAAAAACCTCACGTATAGAAAGTTCAGTGATTTCTCGTGTTGCAGTTTCCCCCTTAAACAGTACATTATTTAGTTTTGATGCCATATCCCCTCTAAAATGTTAACATGTTTCATAGCATTAGACTGAAAGAACTACAAAGATTACAGTTAATGACAATGGTGTATGGTTGATGCAATTAAGTGTTTTATTCACATAATGCAGACAATACAAAACCTTTCGAAATTTAACTTTGCAACAGTTTTTGACATTGATGATATAGGCCTACAGAAAGGCATGACAATACAAAAATGTACATATTATAGCGTTTCACACAGTAGTCAGAAGAGAAGGAGACAACACGCTGCTTTCAGGTTCAAAGCTTTATTCAGACGCCATCTCTAGGCACCCTGTAGAGTACATTGCTCTAACCACTTCACTGCTTTAACCACTTCACTGCTTGCCCTGAAAGACCACAAGCGTGCAACGATCCCTTTTATAACTTAGCTCCGCCCCTTTATGCTAATCGGGTGCCGAAGTAAACAGCTATCCCATTGGTCCCCAGCCGCACACCAGGACCAATGGGCACACACAACTAACAGCCAATGCCAAGGACCAGGGCGCACCATGCGTGCAGGATAGCTCGCACAACCACAGGGATAGAACGAACCTGCAACTACAGGTAATACAGACAGGGGGAGAGGAACACCATACAGTGGAAATGAGGGAATACAGTATACAAAACATAAATACACGGATCGCTACATTACCCCCACCTTAGCTTTTCTGCACCCAAAAAGTTCACAGGGCGCAATGCAGCATATGACAGTGATCGGCAACCTCCACTCCTGAAACACAGACCCCCTCCCTGTATGTCCGGTTTTCCCCCTATGGGCTTTGGTGGGTGGGCCTGCGGGGCGTGCTGTGCGGAAGGCAGTCTGTTTTCCTCCTCTGGCCTGAGTGACTCTTGGCACCCCAGTATCAGGGGCTCCTTCTCAGGCAACAGGGGTTCTCCCTCAGGCGGCGGCAGATCTGGGCTCTTAGCGGTTCTCTCTGCAGGAGCCCTTAAAAGGACTGACGCTTCCAGCGGTGGATCTCTTAAAAGGGCAGACGGCAGTGGCCGCGCTCTCTCAGGCAGCAGCGGCGGTGTCAGCACTCTCTCAGGCGGCAGCGCTCTCTCAGGCGGCAGCGGCGGCGATGGTGGTGCTCTCTCAGGCGGCAGCGGCGGAGACGCTCTCTCAGGCGGCAGCGGCAGCGACGGCGGCGCTCTCTCAGGCAGCAGCGGCGGCGGCGGCAGCGCTCTCTCAGGCGGTGGCGCTCTCTCAGGCAGCAGCGGCGGCGACGGTGGCGCTCTCTCAGGCGGTGGCGCTCTCTCAGGCAGCAGCGGCGGCGACGGTGGCGCTCTCTCAGGCGGCAGCGGCAGAGACGCTCTCTCAGGTGGCAGCGGTGGCGGCGGCGGCGCTCTCTCAGGCGGCAGCGGCAGCGCTCTCAGGCGGTGGCGCTCTCTCAGGCAGTGGCGCTCTCTCAGGCGGCAGCGGCGGCGACGGTGGCGCTCTCTCAGGCGGCAGCGGTGGCGACGGTGGCACTCTCTCAGGCGGTGGTGGCGGCGACGGTGGTGCTCTCTCAGGCAGCAGCGGTGGCGACGGCAGCGCTCTCTCAGGCGGTGGCGGTGCTCTCTCAGACGGCAGCGGCGGTGACGGTGGCGCTCTCTCAGGCGGCGGCGGCGCTCTCAGGCGGCTGCGACGGTGGCGCTCTCTCAGGCGGCAGCGGCAGCGGTGCTCTCTCAGGCGGTGGCGCCGCTCTCTCAGGCGGCAGCAGCGCTCTCTCAGGCGGCAGCGGCGGCGATGGCGGCACTCTCTCAGGCGGCAGCGGCGGCGGTACTCTGTCAGGCGGTGGCGGCGCTCTCTCAGGCGGCAGCGGCGGCGATGGCGGCGCTCTCTCAGGCGGCAGCAGCGCTCTCTCAGGCGGCAGCGGCGGCGATGGCGGCACTCTCTCAGGCGGCAGCGGTGGCGGTACTCTGTCAGGCGGTGGCGGCGCTCTCTCAGGCGGCAGCGGCGGCGATGGCGGCGCTCTCTCAGGCAGCAGCGGTGGCAGCGCTCTCTCAGGCGGCAGCGGTGGCGACGGCGACGCTCTCTCAGGCAGCAGCGGCGCTCTGTCAGTCGGCACCGGTGGCGGCGGCGCTCTCTCAGGCGGCGGCGGTGGATCACCTGCACCTGCACACTGTTAACCACTTTGCCACAGTTCCTCAACGAATGTAGTCCATGGCATGTTACAGTTTAACATGTTTAAAGAATTATTGCATTATATTAAGAATAATCTTTTTGAATATGTGTCTGTTTGTGTGACTGGCTATACTTGATTAGTTGTATGCTAATATTTGAATTCCAGTGATTTTAAGGATGACCAGTGGGTGTGTGTTCTAGTCTAATGAATTCTGATACAGGTTCCTAACATTTTAATAACTTTAGGTTTGTTGAATTGTTTCAATGTTTTACTTAACATGTTTGTGTTCTTGGTCCTTAAAGACTACAATTGTATAAAATGATCTGTTTTAGTGGTGCAGGTCCACATGAATTCAACCAGTGACAGTGAAATATATAGAAAATGCAGTCTGTTTTCCTCCTCTGGCAAACTCTAGTCGAGATTTGATGTGAGGTTTTTTTCAACAATGGCTTTCTTTTTGCCACTCTCCCATAAAGGCCAGTTTTGTGAAGCACCGGGGCTATTGTTGCCATGGTAGACTGTAACTCCTTTAGAGTTGTCATAGGACTCTTGGAGGCCTCCCTGACTAGTGCTCTTCTCGCCCGGTTTTTGAGGATGGCCTGTTCTAGACAGATTCACAGTTGTGCCATATTTTCTCCATTTCTTAATAATGGACTTTACTGTGTGCCGGGGGATATTCAATGCCTTGGAAATGTTCTTATATCCTACCCCTGATTGGTGCTTTTGAAGAACCTTATTCCGGATTTGCTTTGAATGTTGTCCTTTGTCTTCATGTTGTAGTTTTTGTTAGGAAATGTACTAACCAACTTTGGGACCTCCCAGAGACAGGTTTATTTAACCTGTAAAACACCTTAATTGCACACAGGTGGACTCCATTCAACTAATTATGTGACTTCTAAAGACAATTGGTTGCACCAGATCTTATTTAGGTGTATCATAGCAAAGGGGGTGAATACTTATGCAATCAATTATTTTCTGTTTTGTATTTGTAATTAATTTAGAACAATTTGTAGATTTTATTTTTCACTTTGACATTATGGACTTTTTTGTGTTGATCAGTGGCAAAAACTCCTAATTAAATCCATTTTGATTCCATGTTGTAACACAATAAAATGTAGAAAAGTCCAAGGGGGGTGAATACTTTTGAGAGCCACTGTAATTGTATGTAAAAATAATGTGATATCTTGTAACAATTGTAAGTCGCCCTGGATAAGGGTTTCTGCTAATAAATAAATAATAATAATAATAATAATAATAATAATAATAATAATAATAATAATAATAATAATAACATAACAGCATATTCAGTGAGTATTGGCTTCTCAAGTGCTGCAATTTTAACTTTTTTACTATATTATTTGTAAACTGTATTGGGGTTTCTATTTTCTGTCATTTGCTCTGCTCCACTAGATGGCAGATGAGGACCAATATTGAAAGGTTACCACAGCAGAGATAATTTAGAACTGTGTGGTGGCAGTTTTGATAGCTGTTTGGTTAGCCCATATTCCTAAAGAAATGAAAAGCTTGAGGGATTTAAGTTAGGTCCTTTCCAGGCATAAAAGATGAAACCACAGATTAGATAAAGGCATCTGACGAATAAACTAATAATAATAATAATAATAATAATAATAATAATAATAATAATAATAATAATAATAATAATACTCCCAAGTCATATTTCATTAACCAATTGGCAATAATGCTACCTTGGTAATAAGTTTCCTTGAATATCCACTATACCCTACATAAAATATCTTCAGATTAGTATATTAACCTTAGACATTATTCAGGCGAACAGGACTTGATGCAAGAGTAATCCTAATTCCTTTACCCACATGAGGTACATCTAACAGGTTTTAACTGTCAATTCCTGAATCTGGCTTCAGTTTAAGCTGTTCAGAGAAGTGTAGCAAAGAGCTTTGTACAATCACTTCCCTGTTATTTGTATTGCTCTTAAGCTAAAATCTACTTTAAAAAACAACAGGTTCTTGCAAGAACACTCTATTATGATGCTGCATGAAGCTGTAGGTACAACCACCGCACTGCCCGGGGGTCAGGGCTGTAAATTTTCGTAATCCTCAGCTGGCAGGGCATCAGAGAGCTGTTTCCTTCCTGCAGGACTCAGCACATCAATGGAATTAATAAATTAATCATTCAGGGATGAAACAATGAGGGGATTAAACATGCATATTCAATCTTAAGTGAAGGCACTATACTAAGGCCTAGCTAGGAGAGCAATGTGTTATCCCCAAGTGGTTGGAGCCTGGGAACTAGGAATAAATAAACAAACTAAATAAACAAAATATCACAACCATTGGATATCAGTGTTACCCCTCAACACGACACTTCACCTCCTATTGGCTTTGTGATTGTCCATTTGAAACAGTTTGATGATCTGTCCTGGGCACGGCCCGTTTTCGATCACCTTGTCAGGATCACTTGAAAAACCAGACATGACTTATAGTTGCAAACAGGCTGTGTCTGATCTTGAACGTTGCTTCATGGGAATGGAATTATAAGATTAGCATAAACATCGACCTAAAAAAGGATACCTGCCTACATTGATCAACACTGTAGTAACCGCATAAGGGTTCTAATTACTGAAGACGTTAAAACATACTACAGTTTGCTATTTAACTGTAGCTGGTTTCATTCAGATAAATATCCACACGATTTGCATTGTATATGTAAACTTACAGCTTGCAAAAAATATGTTCAACCATTTACAGCTAAAACTTAAATGAAGCAACATAATTTAAGTTTACAAAATGTTCACATTATATAGAGAAGAAGTTTAATTGCCAGAAATTAATTGCCGTAGGTTTGTGCTTTACAGCTTTTCAGCTGTTTTTATCAGGTAAATCTTTTCTGTTCAAACGTGGAAGTGTTTACTTTGGAGGGGCCTTTTCCATCAATTGTGACACGTACAATATGAAAATATTCAATACAGTACTAACTGTAAACTGTCTGCTCATAATCTGTGTGTCACCAGCATTAACTCATCTGACGGTCAAGGGTTATTCTCTGCTAGGTCCAATTACAGAGCAAAGTCTGGGCAAACAATGTAACATGAGCTATGAATGAGCATTACTGAGTCATGTGGCCAGGGTCTGCTTACTGTTAACCTCCTGCTCCTGCTTGTTTCTAAATAGCAGCCCTGACTCAAGAAATACATAACTAGAGTCAGCTGCTAAATTTACTATGACTTGCACATGTGTATGCCAACAGAGTTTTTTTTTTTTTTTTTTTTTTACCACAGTCTATTAGCAGTGGCATCTTTAGAAAGATCGAATTGAAATGTATGAAGATGAAATTATGGTTGTGAATTCCATGTTCATTACAGGAGCAGCCTTTGAAATTATAGATATGACATGCAAGACATAGTGTTGGCAGGGTTGACAACTGGGCAAAACTGATGTGTGATGACAAACTCTAATTTAAAAGTAGGTTTCCAAATAAAAATGATTACTTGACCCAAATCATGACATAAGAAGCTGATTAACCTGTTAGTGCACTTGAGCAGGAATTACCCTGTAGTTATTTTCTATTATGTAGTGCCTGTGTAACTTAGAGTTGGATGCAATTGATGAAACAATGGAAGCATTCGTCTGAGAATTTGATCTTTGACTCTATTTGCCCCTTTTATGATTTGTTCTTCTGACCCCAATAACTACCATAACCGGTCAGTCAGTATTCCCCCTCTATGCAATCCTGCAGTGAAGTGGCAAACAGGATCCCCTAAATTGCTTGAAGCAGCTATTTTAACAGAATCAATACCTTCCAGAGAATTCAAGCTTTAATGTTTGTTTAAATATCAAATCTAATCCATCAAAACAGACTTGAAAGAACATTAATTAAACAACTCATGAGCTTCAGTTTTTATGTTTTAATTGGTCATGTGAGTAGGAACTGCCCCCTGAAGAGAAATGCTGTGTCAGCAGCAAATGCAACCCAGGAGCCTGAAGTAGAAGCCGGTACTTCAAAGGAAGAACACCGAGACCAGTCTAAAGCCCCTTTCACACTGGCACTTCTACCTGGGTCGTAGCCAGGTTAACCTGAGTCCCAGTGACCCAACTTAGGATGTGGGTTGACACGCTTTGACTGGGGTTGAGTGAGACAAAATGCATGATGGCCGACAAAATAACAAACAGACACGTCTGTGTGAAGGTTTCACTTCCGCAAGGAACGTCTTTGTTTATTCTGTTTAGCCATATTTTTGTTGCTTGAGACAGATTGCAGCAGGGATGAAGAAACATTTCCTCTAATCAACATTTGGGCTGACTGTTCAATCCAGAGAAGCTTGGATGGAAGCATCTGTAACAAGCTGCTTCCAGGGCATTGATACACGTATTGTTTACTTGCGTCTGTCACCCAGGTCAACCCTGTTTTATCAAAAGCAGTATGAAATTGCGTAGCCGACCTGCATGACACTGGGTCCTGACCCGGGTAGGTTCCGACCCGGGTAGAGCATGCCACTGTGAAAGGGGCTTAAGAGGGTTCCGGGACCTCCATTGTAGGAAGCCAGTTGATGGATTACTTAGTAGACACTGAGAATGCCAATGCCAGTGGGGCCACAAAGCATTACAGAGTCTCATTTCTGGAAGCACTTTGAGAACGAGGAGTCACTATTAAGTGCCAAATGGGTGTGTCTTACTGCCACCAATGGATTAGACATCCCAGTGTTGGGTTGCCTTGAAGCTGACATTGAATGTGCAGGTAAGATACTGACTGTGAAATGTGTTTTTGTGCTGAAGGACACATTGCTTACAACAGAAGAAGCAATAGGTGACGCTGCAAAGGTGGGCCAACACAGCCAGTCGAAAGAAGGCATTGTGCTACGGAGTGTTTGCACAAGTAGACAACCAGGAAGGTAATCCGAACACCAATGGAAGAATTGGGTACTTGAAGATAGCAAGTAAACATGCGGTTCTCATACCTCTGATGATTGAGAAGGTTGTGGGTTGGCGCTGCCGAATGCCAGCAGGTTTGAGTGTCCCTGTCCTAGTGAAGTGCACCGCCAATTCAAGGTTGCCCAGTGACTTTGGGTAGCCAATGTTCTTGCACAGCCCAAGAATGGAAGAGTGCCTGTGAGAATGATGAACTTTAGAGAAAAAACAGTAATGTTGTTTCCCAGAGTGAGAGTAGCAGAAGTGCACAGTCCTAAGCAAGTGGTTCCTAGATAGTTGGTCACTTTTGAAAAACAAGGAGATGTCTTACATGTCTGTAAGATGAAGCATAGAAGAGTTCCACCCCAGGTGTTTCAAGAGTTTGATAGACATAAACAGGATCTTGTGTCACAAGGGGTACTGAAAGATAGCCACACCCCATGGGCTTCGTCAGCTGTCATTGTCATTAAGAACGATGGAGGGATGTGCTTCTGCTGGGGTGGCCACCACTAGGGTATCAGCAACGGTATTCCTAATGAGGGGTTTAAATAATTACAAAACAAATGCCAAATAAAACGCTGGTATAAAACAGGACTAAGAAAATAAGGTTTGCCCAAAACAGTGGCTGAGTACTACTCTGACTAAAGAGGAGGTTCTGCTCCAGGAACCTTCTGCACTAAAGGCCGTTACACATCCGACGCAATGCTACAAGCGAAAATGGGCAGCGATGGGACAAAATGAATAAAACCTATACTTTTGATAAGTATCTTTCACACTACAGGCGACACCATAGGCGATGTTGGGGTGACACCAAGGCAACACTCAGGGTTAGATTCCTAAAGAAAATAGTGAGCGGACTCTATAGGGTTATGCAATAGTGGGCGTTTTCCTACGCACAAGGGGTTTTGGGACCAATCATGCCCTCAGTGTCACATTTACAGTGCCAGTGCAGTTAATTTTACACCTAAAAAGATTTTAAAAAATTGATCTATATATATTATTTGGGGAGGCTGGGTACATGAAAAATCATGGTTAGTTGAATGGGAAAATGTTTATTTGAAATTAGGAATACCGTCTCTTCAATACCTTGCCTCCTTCCACACCCACCCCCTGTCCTCTGCTCACACACACCCCATCACGCTCTGCAACCCCTACTATTCTACCCTCCTTCTCAGACTCCAATCTTTATTCCCTGCTTCTGAGCCATAAACCCACCATGTGTTCTTTGGACCCCCTCCCCACTCACCTCTTCCAGGCCACTGCCCCTGCTCTACTCCCTTTTATTTCCTCTCTTCTCAACACCTCTCTGCTCTCTCGTTGTTTCCCCTCTGCCTTCAAACAGACCTGCATCACTCGTGTCTTAAAAAAAACCTCCCTTGATCCCTCATCCCTCCAGAACTACCGTTCTATCTCCCTTCTCCTTTTCCTCTCTAAAATCCTCGAGCAAGCGGTACATCACCAGCTCTCTGCTTTCCTGTCAACACATTCTCTGCTCGACCACCTCCAATCCGGTTTTCGCCCGGCACACTCCACTGAAACTGCTCCTCTCTGTCACAAACTCTCTACTCGCCTCCTTTTCCTAATTCTCCTCGATGTCTCTCCAGCCTTTGACACAGTCAATTCTCCTGTCCTCCCTTGCTGACCTACCTCTCCAATCACACTTACCGGCTGTCCTGGCATGGCTCACCCTCTGCCTTTTGCTCTCTTTTGACAGCTGTACCCCAAGGCTCAGTCCTGAGGCCCCTCCTGTTTTCTCTCGACACCTGCTTCCTGGGTCCCCTCATCTCCCCCCTCTGACTCTGACATTTCCTCCCAGATCTCTACCTGCCTCTTGGCCATCTCCTCCTGGATGCAGTCGCACATCTCAAACTCAACCTCTCCAAATCAGACGCAGTCGCAATGAAAGGGAAAGTTGCGTGTGGAACATTAAACAATGAAATATTGGGGAGAAATAAAAATAGGCTACTATTCATTATAATTAACAATGAAGATGGAGTGTAAAAAATGGGGTTTCACCAAAAATAGTGTATGGGGTCCACCCTGCCAAGAAAGTGAGTGGACTTCATCCACCTGCGTCCACCCCCCAGTCTAACACTGGTGACACTGGAGCGACGTGAGAAAAATAGAATTTAATCCTATTTTTGGCGATGTGTTGTGCGACAACTAGGAATTGGCCAATCAGAGAATAGCTTCAATGCATGTGGTCCAAATAATACTTGCCGTGGAAAAATGCCCAGAGTTATATGACAAAGATCATTAGAAAATATACAGATTTGAAAGCTAATATATGGGACTCCATTTCAAAAGCACTGGATAAGCCTGGTATGTATGATTTATTGCTATATATGTTGAAATACAGTCAGAGAAAGCATAATATTTGCCACTATGTACCAGTCTTATCATAGTTTATTATAGTTTTATTGATCTGGCAGTTTTGTAATCTGTCGCATCGCCTATGTTTCACATCTGGTGTGTGGCTGCCTTAACACACGTTCTTATATTGATGTGGGACCAAGATCCTGGGGCAGACACAGTCATCTCTAGTAGTTGGTTTCTTTATTTTTCTTACTGTGGTTACACACTCGATTCACCTCCAGGCATGAAGAGAACACATTTCCAGCTCCTTTTTATAGCATGTGGCCAGGGCTAATTAATAATCAATGAATCAGTTAGCAACTGGCCACATTCCAATGGCCTTTTCTCATTTTCAAACTTTTCTTATGTTCTTATGTTTTAGCAGGGAGGGGATTCTAACCCCAGCCCTGCCATATTTAGCAAAAACGTATACATTTCAACAAACTATTTTACAAAACCTAAACTAAATTCAAAAACACTATTTCAATGCCACATTCAAGTAATTATACTTTTAAATTGTATTTCATCCATAATTGGTGTTATGAGGGAAAGAGTATTAATTATCATACATATTCATAAACCTGAGCCATGAAGCTTGACACTATGGAAATGACATGTTTCTGAATAAAATTTGGATCACCTAGTAACATTTAGACAAACAGAGAAATAAGTTGTTAGTTATGACCAAAGTTTTGTGAATAATAATCGCCATTATGCTGTAAAAGATATTACAGCAATACATACAAGACAGTGGGAAGCAATGGTAAATATTGTCTTTTGTCAAACTCTATTGTGTTCAATAACACTTTGAATTCCACAACAAATACTGTGTATACCTAAATATAATCTTGAATCATTTTGAACAAATGTGAGAGATTTTATTTAAGAAATGTAGATCATAAGGTTGGTTAATTTCCTTAGATACACGGAGCAAATACACATCATGAGGCGAATGTTGGTGAATAATCTTTGCCATGCAAACAGGCTTGAATGACTTATAAACATGCTTATCATCTCTTGCAGCATTCAGAAAAGCCTGGATCTGCATGTCCGCAGACATCACACCGACGAGGTGTTCACCTGTCACTTCTGCTGCTACTGCTCGCCAGACAAGCAGCTCCTTCACAGGCACCTGAAGAAGCATCACCCAGACATGAGGGGCTCATTAGCCCCAGGCAATGCCCGAACTCTCATCAGATCATTTCACTGAAAACTCCTGACTCCTGCCAAGACAGCTAGAACCTCAGGTCATTTATTGATGGTGCGAAAATGTAAACTAGGTCAGTTGGTTTGCACAGAACTAGCAGAATTTAAGCAACTGTGCTTAAAAAAACTGGCAACTGTCTTTTGAGGTCCTTCCCATAAGTTTTACATTCACACAATGATCATTACAGACCCTTGTGTCAGGTGCCTGTTCTTCCACTAGTTAAGCCCTTAACCCTTTCCCTTCGGTTTGAAATCGGCATAGCATAAAGAGGCACCATTTAAAAATACAAGCTGCTTTCGGTTGCAAAAATGTTCCTTTTGAAACCGTCTGTGCAGGCTGCTCTGAAGAACTGTGAAGAAGTGGCAATTATGAGTAGAAATATATTTTTTTCACTGTAAAAATGTGCTTATTTCACGGTCTAAAAAGAAGTACTTCAAGGTATTTCACAATTAAACATAATATGTTATGTTTAAAGAGTAAGTAGCGGGTTCTGAAAACAAAGGGTTCTGGGGTTCTTTTCATTGTTAACATCCTGACAACTTTTTACACTTATAACTTTAAAGTGTGTTTCAAAGCTCTTTTCAAAATGTGCACTAATAGTGTAAGGATTATTGCCCACATTTTTTAAAATCGCTCCTCCTGCAGTGATTTAGAGGACAGACCTCAAACCCCAGTGCACTAGAGCGGACATTTTGAAAACAGCTTTGAAACAGACTTTAAGGCTATAAGTTTAAAACGTTGCCAGGATGTTAATAAAAATAAAAATTACAGGTAAATTATTTAAACAGTTGTAGCAACACGTCGGGACGTATAATGCTATATTTTTCAGAACCCGCTACTAAGGGCTTTGCCCTCTGGATTACTTCTCGACTACAATTGAAATAAAAAAAGTATATGCGTGTAATAACCTATACTGCACAAAATCCACGTGTTTATATATGTTATCGTTCATAATTTAATGTATTATAATACATATCATTCACGCCCAAGTCCACGGCAATGTCTTTCCATAAGTTTTCTTTTTTCCCCTTTGTAATCTTTGTTGGATTTATCATAAAGTCATTTTTGTTTGGCAACACACACAATTAGTTTTTCCATTTTGTTCAGAGATCTGCAAGAAACCACGTCCTAGTCATTTTTCATTGGTCAGTGTAATTTTTAACGCACGTCAAATCTGATCGCCAAAATTGACCATCGTATGATAATTATGGACTCAGTGTGCAATATATTTAATTTTTTACGTCCACCTTTTAAAGACATTCTACTTTCACCATCAGTGAATTACAAAACACATTTTAAAAACATAAATACAGGTAAAAAAAATAACAAGAGACATGTGAAATGTCCCCTTCTTGTACTGGACAGAGTGATTTTTTTCACTGAAGACATTTTATTGAAATTGTGCAGCTCTATACAGTGTGTTCAATCATTTACCGGAAGCAAATTAAACCATCTGCCAGGTTACCAATGCAGTGTAACAGGTTGTGTGCCAATAAGGCAAACGTTTGCTGTATTTATTTTGAACTGATAAAACATATTGTGGAGGATCACTCTTTTCCGTTTTTTTTTCAGCACTGTTTTACAAACCAAGACCACAGGTGTTTGTTTTTGAATGTGCTTGCGCTCATTTTATTTTCACACCAACTCAACATACAGGAAATTCACTAGAAACAGGACAGCTATACGGTTCCATGACCAGGCTCTTCCTTCGTCAGCCCTGAATGAATGATCTGTAGGTTTTTTGTTCCCCACTAAATTAACAAAATACAGACAGCTGGTACTAATTTATAATTGTGGCCAACTGCCAGAACAATTAAAACATTATGAAACACACATTTTCACATGTGTTTTGCAGGGAGGATTTTAACCACCTCCCTGCCCTGCTACAATATGTAGGCCTATATTTTACGCTATTCTTTGAGAAATGGGGATTTGTTACTGGGAACTGCATATTACACAGCAATGGGGAAATCGTGAAAACTGATAACCGTGAAAAAAATACAGCCTTAATTATGAGGTGCATCTCAGGCAGCGAAAAGCTTTTCACAAAGCTTTATTCAGTGAGACAATTTTAATTTTTTTAAATAAAAAAAGTATAATATTCATTGTTATATAAACCAAAAGAGAGCTCTTCAGTTAAGCGTCCATAAGAAAGAATATTCCTCTGTAACACCTGAAGTATATGCATATTCTATCTATTTATACAGAGTTATGTGCCCTTGTTTTTGCGATTCCATATTTCCTGTGAATGTCATTCAGTACTGCAGTTTTGCTTTTAAATTAAAGGAATAACGCACGACAGGGCGTGTGTTGTGCTGGGATAACATCACGCCTCGGGTGGGTGTGCAAGAGGCCGCAGGCAGAGTGTGTCCAACACCAGAGAAGTGATGTTATCCCAGCACAACACACAACATGGAGTGCATTATTCCTATTATACAATGACTCACACTGTAAAGAAAAATAGCAAATCATTTCTTATGTTTAAAAGTGATTTTAATTAGACAAATGTGGAAATAACATTCTGCCTCATAAAGCAGTTCCTGTTTTCCATTTACAACTGTAGTAAAGTATTAAATGTGATGTTCTAATAGTATATTTGTGTTAAGGCTCAGGGGCAGTCCATTTGAGTGTCTGTTTAAGCCTGCTCTGAGCCCCACGTAGCCATATGGAGCTATTTCTGAAACAGGCATAAAATTGTCGTAGAACTGTATTAAGGTGTTCTATTATGACAGTTTTCAAGTCTATGTTTGTGTTACTCTCACTTACCCAGTCATTAAAAACTTTGACTGCCCAGTTGGTTTGTTGTGGATGCTTCATTTCTGCCAGATTCTGTCTTGTCCCTCAGAGTCGATCTCTAGGTGTCTTTTTTCATTTTTTTTTTCTCTCATTGAGAGGTGCTGTCTGGTCTCCTGGCTGCTCTGTATTTGAAGGCTCTTTGCCAAACGAAGTTTCCACAGTTGTCATGTTGTTTAAGGTAACATTTTGTGGTGGATTGATATGTCTAGGTTTTCAGTGAGGAGGTTGCCGGGACTAGATCCGTGATGTTATGCTGGGATAACATCACAGGTCTAGTGCAAGGCTGACCAATCAGAGCTCCAGAGCTTTTCTTGTCATTGTATAATGATCAATAAATACCAGTAAACCCAACTGAATGCACCATACTGAGTTCATTCATATTATGAACATGCTGGTTTGTGTGATTTCTACCTTATTGTCTTTCATATATAGTAAGATTAACTGTTTAAATTTAGGAGTGATAACTCTTATGATTCATATAGTACTTAATATGAAGACGTATGTATCTTACTAGAGAACAGTATTATGGTTTTTGCCTTTCACAGCTGAATTATCATCAGTATGTGATTAGAACTCATAAGATTTGTCACAAATGAATAACAAACTGACTTTTTTTTTTTTTACAAAGAACCACTGAGTGGCATTTATATTACTACATAATTAATAGCCTAATGTAACAGCTTTACAACACACTTTACAACAATCATTTAAATGTATAGACTTGAAACAAATGGTTTAAGTTTGTAAATATTGACAGAAGTTTGCTTTATCTGTTCCAGCAGAAGGGTTTAAAATCACGTCGCTCCTTGAACGGGATGGAAATAAAACACCCATTTCGTAGCAGTTAGATTCCACAGCACAGCAGTATGGGTAATTCCAGATCAAGTGGGCCAAGGGGTGTTGCTCACTACTTAAGTCAATGACTTTTGTTAATTATTATTATTATTATTATTATTATTATCATTATTATTATTATTATTATTATTATTATTATTATTTTGTGGAAAGCCTTGAAGCAGAGGGATGGAAATAAGACTCCCACTGAATAGTAGTTTGATCCATTCCTGGTTTTACTATGAGTTTAATCAGACACACCTGAGCTTGCTACCTATAATACATTGTGGCTAATCAAGCTCATTATACAACCTGGAATGGGGGAAACTGCTATACAATAGGAGTCTTGTTTCCATCTGTGAAGCATACAGTCATCCTCCACTTGGAGAATTTTATTTTTTTCATGACTGTGCTACTTTTAAGCTTTCCTGTAGAATGAAGCAAGATATCTTGCTTTAAATCAAATGAATCATTTTCAGGAACTGGATTCGGTCACAGAAGAGTGCATTGGTAAAATCAGCACGTTTGTCTTAAAAAAAAAAAAAACACAAATAATAATAAATTACTTCTATCCACAACATGCATTCCATTTTGGTTCCCAGGAGATTCATTTTCAGCCAATCAGAGTGCTTAGATTGTTCATGCAATTTTATAAGCATACTGAATACCCAATGAAACATGGCTGATTGTTTAGTCTACTGTCTCTGGTTAATGCTTCTGACACATATTAACTAATGAATTCCAAAGGAAAACCCACATTCTTGGTTGTATGCACATCAAGCTAATTTGTCACTAATACAAAATATCTCAAAGTCGTATGCCTATAAGACTGACAAATAACAAAAACGACACTTAATGGCATAGCAGGGCTGAAAGGTATGATTAACGAACACAAGAACCTCAGGACCGAGAAAGTTTACTGATTGCTCCTGTTGTCAGTTAACTGGCTCCAGATGACACCCATGATCTCATTATTTCCGTAAAGCTCCAGTGCTG